>NW_027116803.1:4801666-6002083 GCF_024137725.1 Prorops nasuta
TTCGAGCTAATGTTCATTATTTGATAATTGACAAACATTCGAATATGTGAAACTAATTATTACCATCTTTGACAATAATCTTCTAGAATACTGGGCACAACTTTTATAAGATTTAGCAGAATGTTGGCTTGCATTAAAATATATATGTAATAGTATAAATTATATAGATTCAACATAATTCTCTTTTCGCACAATATACTTACACTGTATTGTAATAATACCATTTAGCATAAAAATGATATTAATCATTTATAGAGGTTTAATAAACCACAACACGTTACAATATGTAAATGTAAGGACCCATCTGCTAAAGTAGGTAAATTAGTGGTAGAGTTCGCTAGACGATCTATCTCCAAATATGCCCACGTATGAGAAATGAGCAATGAGCTGTACATACATTCTACATATTTTTGCAATTTACCAATCACATTTCTATTTACAAGTAACTGGTTATACATTCTAAATGAATGAACATTGAAGTTAAATATTCAGGTCTTTTTCTCACGTAATAAACAAATCTACGATTAATTTTATAAGTGCTCTAATATTCTACAGGTTATAAGAATCAGTAATAATCTGACCAATAATAATTATTTACATATATTATTCGAAACACTATGTCTTTTATACGAATAAATGTATAATTTTGTTGTGAAATATTTATTACAATCAGTTTCTGTTCTTAATAAAAAAAATATCAAACAAGTAGTATATACCAGTAATGGTGATTAATGAATAAGAGTATTAGAGAAGACTGAATCGTTTCATATTCATACCAAATTTTGCATCAATGATGGATAGTACAAAGATGAAAAATGTAAAAAGTTTATGGGCATATCAATATGGAGTATGTAAATTATTTAAATAAACTGTATTTCTTTTCTGTCTTAAATGTATATTTATTATAATTCTATATCACATACCAATAGCGAGGTGCAGCGAGAACGGTTTTGTTATATTCTCTACAATATTATTATAATAGTCACAACCCATTAATTAACACAATTCATGTCAACTATAATTTTATTAAAATAATTTAGTCCTAATATTTTTTTATATAAATCAGAGTTTAAATACACTAATCAATTGATATTGGATTATATCAAAGTGATAAATACCATTATTCCTGTGGTTAATCATGAAGACATAATAACTAATTAGTTTTAAAATAAAAGTACTCAAAAATATATTGAGATTTAGTTTTGTGTTAAGAAATTCTTATGCGTAAAAACAGTATTTAGAATTATTTAGAAAAAAGAGAGTTTGATCTTAACGAATAAAACTTGTCTTACATAATACTTGGACAAAGTTTTCAAAGTTCATAATCAGATTCATCCGAATCACAGCTAGACGACTGGTCGTTGACGCATCGCGACTGCTCGGTAATTACATCATCCAATGGGGTTCTGTAAATAAAAATATTAAAATTTTTATTTATGGATAAAATTATTCTTTGAAAAAAGCAAAGCTTGAAAAAACGCAGTAGACGAAATAACGCTTTTCAAATATAAACAAAATAACCTTATGTTAACACGAGAGAAATACAATTATGTTTATGCATTATATTAGATGCCTTAATAATAAATAATTTTTAATTAGTTTTTTATCGGTGTGAAATGATATTTTTGACATATGAACAATTTTGTTTCAAAAATTGCTGATGCATTGAACACGTATCATAAAATAAGTAGTAATACAAATCAAATCAGCGGGAAAAGCTTTGAAATAAGAATAGAATGTAATTGCGCAGATATTAGTAGTCCAATTCATTAGAACTGATTTGACGACCTTGAGGATAATATTAATTGGCAGAAATAAAGCATTAATTGCGGCACACATCTGTACAACATGTGTAACTCTTGCCTGAAAGCACGTATTCTATTCGTACAATATGTTTGTTTTTATTCGCTAAGGAATTCCCAGTATATGATACATCGCAAGCTTATCTTGAATGCACTTTGGGCTCTTCTTCAATTTGCGTTGCAGAATGCACCTTCGCGGACAGCAAGACTTCTCCACTGACCTTAATTTGACATAGACATTTATGGATGCACCAAAATTCACGTTAGACCAATGACTTTATCAATTGGCAGCTTTTTACCACATGAACGAATACAAAAAACCACGTATGCTTTACAGGGAGATCCAAACAATTAATAAAACCTCGAAACCTTTTTCTCTATTTTATCTTTACGAGTGAGGATCGATCATTGTAGATAATAGTATGTGCAGTAACACTATTCTAAAAATTAATTAGAAAAAAACATAATGAAAAATACGATGAGAAGTAAAAAACATACTTGTCTGAATTCCAGTCCTCCATTTCTTCCTGTAGCATAGATAATGCTTGGCAAAAATCCTGACCAATGGATTTTAAGTGCCTCGTGTGCAGATGTAAGCCTGCTAAAGATCCTTGGTCACAGCCACAAAAACTGCTCTCCATCGTGTAGCTCCTGTTGAGTAAATTAAAATTATAGCGATAATTGCAAAGTCATAATTACAAGTGTGACACGTCAATATATTATTAACAAATATTTTGACAAAAATGATCCAGGACACAGGAGAAGGAGAGGCTAAAAATCCAAAGAAACGTATTTGTCAATAAACTATGAAGGAAGCTATCAGCTCCTGTCCTTTGGACTTTGGAAATGTTGGTGAGCGAGAATTCAGATCAGTGCAGGTATCGGAATGATCGGGCGTGACCTCGAAATAGCAAACTCATTGTCAGTCACAGACGGTTCCCCATACTCGACGTGGTTGATCCGTGCTTACCTCGAAACACCCAACTGCCGCCATATGACGACCCTGGCGGTGGATTCCTTGTTCCTCTCGACCTTGAACGAGCACAGCGGCAGCGCGAAGGCCGGTGACGTCTTCTGCATGAGATGCGGGAGCATCTGCAAACCGATAGGGGCACCGTGTGAAGATACTGTGTGAGATTCGACACGCTACAAGCCCAGTTATTATGCAAAGAGTTCAGAGTATCGATAGCACTTATGAAATTATTTGCAGGACTATACGCTGGCCCGTTAATAACCTTGAAGTCGAAGTCTTCGCACGAGACGTATATACCGCCTGATTCCTATAATTTATACATCACGAAACTTACCTGGCAGCATTGTCCTTATAACTTATGCCATCACTCTCTCTCTCTCTCTCTCTCTCTCTCTCTCTCTCTCTTCTCAAAGGGTTGCTTGATTCATGTTATAGAGTCAAGGGAGGAAAGTGGAAATTCATTAAAAGAATTTTACATGGTCGCGAAATAAACACCGATGCCAGGTGTGGGATATGGCTTTCCAAGTCTAATAAATTGAAAGTTTCATAGGTTCCTGGTGGTACCGCGAGACACGTATATATATATATATATATATATAGGATAGATGGACAGTGTTGTGCTACAAGCTATAAATACTGAATGACTGGTAATACGGAAATCTTTGGTTCTTATATCATCAAGGTATGTTTATAGACGCGTGCGCGTGTGTGTGCGATGGCTCTTCGGCACTGGTTCCATTTACAGCAAAGGGAACAGGGCACAAAGAAGACCGAGCGGATCGAACGTGTCGATCTCCGCCAGGTATAGTACGCCTGTCAAACTAAAAATAGTGATTCGAGTCGCGTCTGCTCTCTGACACTTGTTCGTCCCTTACCAAATACTGCACCGGCTGGTCCGGTTTCGTCCTGTCCGCGGCGCTCCAGGAACCTGACCTTGAGCAACCGAACAGAAACACATTCTTCCTTCGCGAATGTCCGTGATAATCCACGAAGACGTGCGGTGGCCTTTCGAGCACCCTCGTACAATATTCCATGAGGCCCTTCGTGTGGTAGATGACAGGATGAAGCACCTGACTAGGATTGCTCCACCTCCTATTGAGATCCTCGTTCGTAAGCCCATATCGATTGCTGAAACCACAAAATATCCATTACACTCTTTCCCCGAGACGATCCTCTGGACCCTACTGAAAAAATGTTACGTATAAGACAAAATTCCCCTAGATCGATAAAGCTTCGACAATCCTGCATTTATTCCCCAGAAACTTGCGATCGATCGTATCCGACTTCTGGCCCAGATTGTTGGCGTAATTGGCCAAGGGACGAGGTACAAAGATGGAAGATCGTCATCGCTCGATCATCAAGGATTCAAGCGTGGTTGAAAGGACGTTTCCGGTGAGCGGAAGCCGAGTCAGAGGAAGCGACGCGCTCGCGTTGTGCATAAGTAATGGTGAGACGCGCAGCAACCAGGAATTTCTACTGTAGCTAACCCATCGCTCGGCATCAATTCGAGATCTACAGACTCGGATGTTCGCAGTTAAATCGAATGCTAATAAGACGAAGAATGCTCGACGCCTCGTTAAATCAGTCAAGCTGCTTTTGACTCCTCCCTAATTTGAGATCGTATCGTAAATAGATACACAGTGTAATCCTAGACCGAGTCGAGTCATGCACCAATTGACATAATTGATTTTATTTGAATAATTCAGAGAATTGTGTCTCAAACGCTTATACACAACACGAACGAGACAGCACTTTATATATCGCGTGTTATATCGTGCAAAGTTCATTTAGCTAAGGATTTATTCCCGCTTGACTGCAAAGTTGTCATAGATTAGCGAAGGATCGCCGAGGGATCTTGTTCATATTTCATTTTCTATCTCCATCTTAGTCGACAACGCGTCGACCTATATCATAAAGGCAAAAGCGAAGCCGCGAGCCTGCGAAATTACGAGGCGTTGGAACAAGAAGATTATAAGAGGGTGATGTGTCAGATGCTGGGCCGTGCACGCTTCGTAGGATGACGCGGCGTGGCCAAGATGTGCATGCGTGATTGCGCCTGTGTATAGCGAAGCGAACCGAAGTGATTCGCCCGAAGGGAGACATTCGCTCACGGATTTCCATAAGAGTACAAAAAGGAGCGAGCTCTCTTGGTCGCAATAAAATTCTCCATTCGCATTGCACGCTTCGAAAGAGCAAAACTGAGGAGTATGCTGAGAAAAGCGAGTGTTATAAACCCAGGTCGAAGTAGCTCGAGTGGAAAATTCGATATAGCGACGTGCATGAATATTGTTGTATCGGTGCGATTTAATCTCTCACGTTGATAACGTCATCGATGCAGTCGAAAATCGATTGCAAGCGTTGGAAGAACGAAGCAGGGGAGAGATTTTAATAAACGTAAGGAAGGAAAAATTACGTCGTACCAAAGGTGGGTTTATTAACAGGATCGATAAATAGCAAGGATTCGATATTTATCCTGCGATAAATAGCTTCATTCTCCCCGCGTAAATCATCAGTGTCAATGACTCGGAAAGCGAAACCTTGACGTCGTGCTTTCCTTACGACTCTTACGTCTTTGAAGATCCTGCAGAAATCGCACCGAGCCAGATTATGGTGGTTCCTGGTATAAACTGGCTCCCCGTGAAATGATTAAAACTACCGAGTACTCTTCGTTAACGAAGCTGGCATCCGAGGATGCGGCAATAATTTCTAATTACATGTAAAGATTGGCGTTTAAATAATACCCTATCTCCCTCTGAAATCACCGAGTCTTGCAAAATTATTTACAATATGCTCGTACACCTTTATTGCAAGGATTATTTTAGAGAGGGAGAGCGAAAGGGGAAAAAAGGATTCCAGGTGAGAGAATCGAGTGGATAGGACAATGAACCCGCGAAGGATTCTTGCGAACAACATCTGCGGGTTCAGCAGGTTTTCTAAGAAAATACGTCTAAGGCATGATCTGCAAGGGTGCATCTCCGACTACGAGTATTACGTTGAAAGTGGATTCACGCACTTTCATGGTTCATTTCGAAGAGCAGTTTAACGCTTGCGTTCCCTACCCCATCACCCCTCCACCCTCCCTACCTATCCTATCCCTAGTACTTTTTACTGGTCGAGATAAACCGTAGAAATGGAAGATTGGCTTCCCTCGGTTCCATTGCAGAGGATAATTCTGATAGCATTTGAATTTTCTTACGCAACCTGATGCTGGTAATTTCTGTTTATAGTTTGCGAGAAATCTCTCGATATTTCAAGGTCACTGTTAGCCTCTTCCTACCCGAGCGAATATCTCGTGTCAATGACACGTGTACGCGAAAAATCTTTTGCATTTGTTTACGGTCTAGCGTATCTTTTAGCAAACGTAATTCAGTTTTTTTTTGAATTAGTGGTATTTTTGAGAACATGCTGATTATACTCCAAAGAGCAGGAGAAATTTGAAACTTGGGCGCAGAAGATGTATAAGAGGGGAAGGTTTTCCTTGAGCTCGAGTAAACAGAGGACCAAATCGACGTTGCTTGAAGCAACAATGGTCCCCATTTGAAACGCAAAACCAGTCAGCTTGCTCGGAGCAAATATTCAAGGTCTGACTAAATTGGTCAAAAATAGGTTTTGCAGAATTGGCGTTAGATTTGCATGAATTTGAAATTAATAGTTTATAAAAATGAGAAGTCTTAAGGGGAAACTTTGTTTGAAATGAATAGGATATTTTGCGAAAGAGGCGAGTAAAATGTTAAACGCTAAGACTTGATGTTTCATAAATCGTCGGATGTTAAAGCAGAAGAAGAGCGAAAAAAAGAAGAAAATAAATACGAATAGTTCTTGTAATCGTAAAGCGTAGGCTCCAGATATACCTCGAGAATGCTAGGGCTGTTGAGGGTTCTCTTCCACGGATCACCCGTTTCTTCTGTAAACTTTACTGCTTTACTTCGTTGGCAACTATCTTTATTTCCTCCGGTCTTACTGGTCATTAATATTTTTTCTACACGGTTCGGCACGATCAGGCTGCAGGATGCACCGAAGAGAACAAAATGACACGCTCGTTCTTTGCGTGTTCAACTCTGTATCGAATCCCTCCCTTCGATCTAATGCCTATCCCATCCTTCTCTCTCATTTTTCGCTAAATTCTTACAGTAAAACATGTTTTAATTACAGTTTCATTTTTTTCTAAAAAAAAAAAAAAAAGATGCACAGGCTTTTAACTTTGTATGATCAAGATGATTAAGCATATAACTTACTACGTTTTCGATAGAATATATTTCGTGCTCAAAAAGGCAAGCATTTCAGCTGGTATTTGTAAGAATGGAAGAGGAAGGGAAGTTTTAAGAATGGGAAAAATTTTCCTTACACAGTTGACGCCTTATAAAGCTAAAACGAAGAAAGGAAAGAAATGATACTGGATACTGTGCAGTATTCCTTGGCAAAAGCTAACTGCACATTAGAATATTCGTGACCAGTCGTGATTTACATGCCTCCTCGAGACCAAGGTCCACGGAAATTTCTTCTCACGGGCTTCCGAAGTAGATGCTAAATGGAGAAATGCTTGGTCCACTGCTTCGAAATTGAATTTACACAGCACTGTACTATGTTCTCAATTTATCCTTTTACGTCTCGTCAATGAAACTTCTATGCAGGAATTCCCAATATACCATAAACTATCCTATATGAACATAAATCTTATTCGAAAGAGCTGCTGAATTTTCAAACAAACTTCTACCTTTCCAGCTTCCACTAAAATATTCGATGCTTAACAAAAGAGATTGATTTATTTCTCTACATAATCAATAACAATGCCTACTGATAATTTTAATCAGTTGTGAAAATAAATCTTTCAACTTGATATCATATAGGGATCGTAGCTTTCGAATGAGTGAATGGATCTCGCGCTGAGAGCCTTAAAGAAATATAATTTATGACCCACGCCCTCCGAATCCTTTGGCAGATTCGGATTGAGAAACCCTTTCCGATAATATTCGAGGATACCAGGAAGCCATAATCTGAGATACAACGGAATATCCAAAATAAAAACAGTCCCTCTTCAAGAAAAGGTTCGGGGAAAGATGATGAAGTTTAGGACGAAGCAAAAAAACCGTAACACGGTCTTTCAATTAACGTTGTGCCAAGAAGAATCATAATTAGTTCGTTTTTTAAGCACCGATCAATTATTGACCTACAATAAAGATTCGTTAACGTAAAACATTTTTAACAGGAATAAAAAAGGATTATTATTCCTTCTTAGAAAATCATCCGTGTGGGCACTGACGTAGAAGACCTTGATCTCGCGTGCCTTCTTGTCAAGTTCTAGGTTATTTCGTTGAACTTGAAACACGCAATATTACAAGGGCGAGGTAAAACACTTTCAGCGAGAGGTATAGCTTTAACGATTCCCGCTAAACAACGGCTATTATTATTACATTGGCCATTGCTATTAAATTTTCATCGCCTGTCGCAATTGAAAGCAGCGAGGGAAAAACGTATTGCCTTGAATTTATGTAGCTGTAAAAAATAAGATTAACATTAATCAAAAACCCATTTTAAAGGCATTCAGGATTAAATTCAATACAAAAATCATTAATATTATTATAGCCTTTAGTCTCAACGTTGTCATTAACCAAGAATACTTATTAGTTCTTTAAAGTATTCGATGCACATTCATCGAGTAAATTCCAGCACGACAACTCGACAGTTATTAAATAACTCGTATGCAATACGTACAGTAGAGAGTCGCGCTACACGAGAAAGTATAAAGAAAGAAGAACGAAAATCGGCAATAATAGGAATATAGCTGCATGTGAGGGGTTAAAGTTAATCTCGAGTGCACGAAGTATGCCTAATGACGTCTAGTGGAGCCAGGTCGTAGTTATTATCTTTATTATTATTATTATTTTGCGTTCCTTCGTACTATCAGCAATTACGGTTTGTTTCTTTGCTGCTTTGTTCGTACATTGGCTAGTTGGTAAGAAAGATGAGCGCGTGACGATGATTTACCGATCGTTGAATTGCATCTCCCCAGCACCAATATATACGTGCCTCTATCACGAGAGTCCTATGGGACCCAGCATGCATGACTCCTACGATCAAAAGCAATAAATGCGTGTATGGCAAAATATGCGACTGCGTGATCAATGTGACAAACCCTCGAAGCTCGACTCCACGACCACGACTGTATTTACAATGCTCTCAACTGATCCTCATAAATAGCATTCAAGATCATTACCAACAACATTGCATCATAGAGCTAAATAATAAAATTGAAAGTAACGTCTGGTGAATGAGCAAATTCAAGATTTCATTCTCCAGTCAAGAATCTCCCTACGACAGAACGACTTGTTGTATTACTTACTTCAAATTGCAAGGGGAAAATTTACAATAAAAATAAGAAAACGAGACAAGTGAGAGTCACTGGTTTCAGAGCGCAGTTTGGTCCCCGACGCACGGTTCTAAAAGGGTGAAGTGAGAAAAACAGCGCAAGGTCGTTCAGGCCCTTCATCCTGCCTCGTTATACAAGTTCCACTGTCATAAATACTGGTAAAATTGCATACATTGCGTCGCGGTGAGGAATAAGACGATTAACAGTGATCAAAGTAAGGATAAAATTACGACATTGTTTCTGGAAATTGTAGGAGGCTTAGAAATGAGGACCACTGATCTATAGAAGTATCAAAATGGAAGAGTAGACGGTGTTCGAGCCTCGAGGGCGCTATGGCTCCGATCGTTTCAGGCTGCAGAGGCTGTTCGCGGGCCCGAGCCAAGAGCAACACACGCACGCACACACACAAGAAAGGGATAAGGGAAACTGGAGGGAGGAAGAGGGAGCGAGAGAGAGAGAGAGAGAGAGCGAGCAAGAAAGAAATAGCACAGGCCCTCGCATAGCGATCGCTGGCAGGTCCTGAAATAGACCCTGTCGAGAATCCCCCTGTAGCATCTCTCCTCCCTTCGTACCTCTCGCAGCCACTGGCTCTGCGTTCGCCTCTGCCTGTCCCTCCGCCTCGAACTCTCCTCTTCCTTGCTTTTGTTTTTTGCAAAAAGGACCAAGCACAGGCTCGACTGTGAGAAGCCGAAGCCATTCCTAGCCTTCACCCTACCGCGCTATCTCTTTACCCTATCCTTTTCAGCAACACTCGAATAACCCAAATAGACAACAACTGGAGCAACACGAATCCTCTCAACAATTATATGTAATATATCAATTATTTTTCACTGATTAGAGGACCAATTATTAATTAAATTTCCCATCATTTTTCAGGATCCTGTATTGAATGGATCAAATAACAGTTTTAGAAAGTGTGACGTAAATGCAATATGCTGAATATAATTCAGTCGTAGAAGAAAGTTATAGATAAGAGTTTTTGATCGAGAAGGATTATAAAGATTTTTTTTTTTTAGTGTGTTAGTCGAGCCAGTAAAGAGGATCTCACGTGAGTATACAGTATAGTACTCCGCTGCTCTTTACCATACCTACTGTGCACTGTATTCCAGCATTCCCACGGGAACTTTGTGCTGGGAACGTGCTTTGCTGACCTGACCCTCTCCGACCCGAGGATCAGTCGTGACCCTGAAGCACGCACAGGAGGTGACGATGATGCGCAATTCACGTTACTCGACTTTTCTGTAGTACAGAAGGCCCATTGAACCTACTCGTGTGTAGCAAATCGAAAAAACAAAAGATCCCTCGTTACATCACGCAGAGTTAATTTATGAATAAACAACGATATTCCTAAATTGATTAAAAGAAACAAAAATGACAAAAACTTATACTTTAAATAGTATAGCCATTTTTGTAATCCAATCCATGGAATATTTATAACCTACTCGTAGGAAAAAAAGATTATTTACGCGCGACACAGATTTCCGTTTATAATTTTACTTTCGTTCGGATTGAAATCTGCAAAGTGGCGTGTTTTCAAGGGTGGATACTGTACGAAGAGAAAGGGAGAGGAGCATGTAAATTGTCTGGGTTTTGTAGGTTCATTATACGCTAGTAGTGTGTTTTCGCTGAATAGAAGAGAAGCCGCGCGCGCGCGCGCGCGATCCAGGAGCTTCATCCTGCGGTAGGTCTCGAATGTCACGCAAGATCCTTCTTACATGGATGGGCTATGGATTGTTAGCGCAGGCAGAAATAGCAGGTCTCTTACGATCATTGATCCGACTT
The DNA here is from genome assembly GCF_024137725.1 of Prorops nasuta. Lineage (NCBI taxonomy): Eukaryota > Metazoa > Arthropoda > Insecta > Hymenoptera > Bethylidae > Prorops > Prorops nasuta. The sequence goes on from NW_027116803.1 coordinate 4,812,591, forward strand.
GGCGAGGTAGGAGGCTATGCATCACGAGGAGGAAGAAGAAGAAGAAGACGAAGAAAAGAGCGTAGCAGATGCGACCTGTGGAATTGGTGATAGAGGCCTGCGGAGCCTCGCGAGTCGGAGAAGAAATGCTCGAAGAAGAAGAAGAAGAAGTAGCAGCAGAAGATGTTGGTATACAGGGAAAAGAGGCACTTTCCAGTTGCACCGAGAGGTAGTCCCTCTGGTACCGGTTCCCTCGTCGTAACCGAAGTAGCCGGGTGCCCTCCCCGTCAGCGCCTCGCCCACCCCGTCCAGACCGAGAAAACCCGACCGCAGAGGATGTACTCCTGCTGACTGTACGCTGGGACGTGGTAAGAAATGAAGCCTACCTTGAGATACGAGCTTTTTTGCGAGTTAGTCAAGTCGATACGCTTCTACTTGCTAATCCAGAAGCTAGCACAAGACTCGGGCCTGCCGCCAGTGGAATTCCGACGTACTGAAATGTAGCCTGCTTACGTACCTTGCGTGTCATAAAAAGGATCCTCGAGAGGGAGTAAAGGGGGGGCATAGAGGCAAAACAACTGGCGAAACCGCGAGGATGGACGGCGCCGGCTATGGGTTACAAGGTAAAGACATAATAAGCCTCCGACCGATTAGTGTACGAGCATCTTCCATTTTTACACTCAACTATATATATATATATATACAATACTATACTTTTCTTGGCCCAAATTACATTCCTTGTATCCAGCTTCAACCATTTAATTAGTCGGGCTAAAAAAGGGTGGCAAAAAATACTGGCTTTTCCTATATAATTTATAAATAACTATCGTACCATCGGTAAGAGAGTTGTTGAGCGAGGAAAGTGAAGAAAGTGCATTGATGCAAATTTTTCTGGGAAGGACGATGGCGAATTTCGGTGTTTTATCGCGGCAACGATTAATGTGGAGTAGGGTGACATGCCCTCTTGAGAGGTATAGCGATAAAATGAGGTAAAAAGATAGAGAATTGGCCGAGCTATATATAGTCGGCTGCGTATAGAGGGTGTGCTTACTTAATAAGGGAACCGGTTCTCAGTTGGTACGCACTTGTCAGGAATAGTAGTAGTAGCTGAATGCACTGGATGCACTGGATATCGAGAGAGCCCTGTGAGGTGCATAACCTCGGATACAGATTCCAGATCGTATCTCAAACAATCGTGTAATTCACCTTAGGAATCCTATATACATAATGTAGTGATTTATCTCTCGGTATGGAGGAACATTGGAAAAGCGAACGCGAAGCGTGTAACGCTGGCGCCATCCACGGATCGCTAGCAATGTTGCTTCGACCGGTTCGTATATACTCGGTACACGATCGTAACACTGCGCCCCACGTTGCGCACGGGATCGTCTTTTAAATAGATTCGTTTGCTGCTTTATAGTCAAGCACGCGTACATACTCGTGTTGAGGATTTAACGCGATACCAGCAGATACGTGGATAGATATAGCTTTAACTCTTACACCCTGCCTTATGTCATCGCTGCAGCTTGCTGCATTCTTCGACACTCATGATAACTCGCACCATTAACCTATCAACTTCAATGTATACCAATAGTTCATCCTCATCAATTTCGTTTATGCTTGTAGGAACATATCTCGTCTTTTGTCCAAATTTTTGCAAGATTCCAAAACTGCGCGCAGGGATAATGGATAATATCCATGCGCATTGTGAAATTTCGAACGAAGCGTGAAACAAGCGCCGAGCGCGTTGTTTTGTAGAAGGCAGCACCTGTGAAGTTGTACGCGCCAAAGGTACGATTTGATTTTCGACGGTTCTCGTTGGTCTGGTGTTGGTTCTGTCCCGCTTGTACTCGAGCGTTCGTTAGCCGGGCTCTCATAGTCTCCTCTTGCTCTAGGCTGGTCAGTGAATCATCTTCAACGACCCCCTCTCTGGGATCCGGGCAGAAGACTCTTAAGGGGGCCCCCGACGCAGCACCAGCCAGTCCGAGAACGCGACCCTAACACTAACGTCCGGTACATTCCGAGTCGGAAACGGAAACGCCTGCTCTGATCGACTGATTATACACGCAAAATGAAGATCGCCCTCTTGCTACTTGGCATCGCGACGTTCGTCTCAGGTCAGTACATACATTTTTTTCTTTCTCCTCTTTTTCTTTTAGAAATAATCAACTCGTCATTCGGTAATGGCACGTTTAATCGAATCATCGGTCAAACTCGATAAACCACTTTGGTCCCGAAACTGTAGCCAAGAGACACTCGCGTATAGTCTCCTCCGACCATTTATTCATTCATCCGATAAACGCGTCAGTGTACTCGCAGCGAGACTGTTACATTTCAGATAGATCGCTGCTTCGTATTTAATGCTGGAATTGCTTTGGACGCTTCTAGAAAATTCGATATTTTATACACACGTGATGGAGAACGTTCGAAACAAAAGAGACTCGAACACGAAGCTTCTAGACACGAGCATCTTTGTCAAGATTTAACTCCTTCTCTTTTTTTGTATGCAACCCTGCCGACATCCGGTGTAACCACCGAGGAGTAAGACGGAAACAATTCACCACTTATTACCAATGCGCGACAAATGATTGCCCTCTCGTGCTTTTTTTCTCCAGCATTTCAAATTACCGTGACTCGTTTGCAGGAAATATAACAAAGAAAATATTCAACCGCACTTGGAGATACTTTGAATGTAACGCCAAAAGACAGCTCGAGGCTTTAATAGAAATTACTATTTATTCAGACTGCGCGTTGCAAATTATCGTGCCATTCTCTGTCGTTAACACTGATACATAAGGCGTTAGTCGGAGTCTTTGAGTTCAGACCGATGGCAGACGGTTCAAGGTCTAGAGGTCGTCTACCACCACCTGCCACTTTTTTGCAATGCGTGTCCAATAAAGCTCGACTATAATTAGTTTTTCGTTTGCTCGAAAACCGATAGAGCAAAGAGTAGATAAAAATTTGTAAACGCACCAAAGTTTCTATAATATTGCTATTTTTCCTTAAGACTTTCTTCGTAAGAAAGCGTACGCTATTTTTACCAAAGTCTTATTCGCAATTTTACACCGAAGACACGACGAAACTTCGGACTATGTAGAATCGTCAGCTGCAACAAAGAGTCAAATCGAAAGCACAGGCGCTCTAAGCTATCATCATATTTCATAAGTACAGTTACCCAAATAAACGTCAAAGTTCAATGAACTCACGTTGTGTCATATGTGCGCAGCCTCGTCGCAATATGTTTTTACTGGCCTGACCATACTTCTCCAGCATAAAAGCATGCACTCCGCGAGATATGGATCAAACTACGGACGAATATTCCTGAAGACAATCCAGCGAGAGAACCAGTATATTTGCTACCGTTCTTTTCTTTATAGCTAGCAATTATTAATATTTCTATTCACGACTTTCTGCAAGGCAATATTTTTTCGAAATAACGGTTCGACGGCGCAACTTCCTCGCAAGACGACACTAAAATGACACGCGGACTGAATTAGAATTCATCATATGGCTGACTTTTCAACGCGTCTGTTGCTACCATTTGTGGTACGGACGGAAGTTACCGGATGAAACGTGATTTTAAAAAGAGCTTATTCTTATTTATTATAACAGGTTTTTTTTAACTGATCGCTTATCATTCCGCATAGAGATTCTTGATCGTTTTATTATTTGGCGGGGAAGTTTGATAAGAAAAATAGAATTTTATTCCATAGACTAAAAGAAGAAGGGAGAACTAAAAATACTATGGTCAATTTTTTCCTAAAAATTAAAATTTTAAATAGAGAGCGTCTTTCCACCGAATTAACAGTCGCGTGAAAAGCAATTAGAGTCAATTGGCAATTACGAATTTCAGCGCAGAGAATCACAACTATTCAGCTGGATGGCGTGCAATATTTTGTCTCGCGGATGAATCCGTACAGTCCGGAGCTAAACTATTTCCTTGCCTACCAATACTGCCGCTCTCTGGGCCTACAATTAGCTTCCTTCGAGACAAAGGAAAAAGCTGATACCATGACGCAATATCTGAAGAACGCTGGCTACACAAAATACGACTTTTGGACATCCGGCAACAAATTGGGTACGGACATGTTTCTCTGGATGAGCACTGGTCTACCATTCAACGCAACGTTTGATTATATGCTGAAGCGGCCCGGAAACAGACCCGCCGATGTCCCACCTGGCACCGAACCTCAAAGGGTAGCTCGTGAAAGGTAAAGAATTTATAATAGTGCGTTAGGATGATTTGTCACTCGCGACTGGAGAAATAACGCAGCACGTCGTAACGCGGTAAATTTTGACGTTGATGAAATAATAAAAATGAAATTTTAGCGGCGACAGCGGTAGTGCGGATGGCTGCGTTGCGATGATGGCACCGACGCTGCATTGGGAAGCACAGGACTGTACCCTCATTAAAGATTTTATATGTGAACAGACAAGATGCTACTACTACAACTATGGCAGCATTCCGGTCTCCGCGACTCAGGGGTAAGAGGTGAGCTAATACTTGTCACGAAAGTACAAAAAATTGCCGAGAGAAGAGAGAAAGAAAAACTACGGGGGTATATCGGCTAACTCAAGGTGAACCTCATATAGCTGCAGGAATTTGTACAGATATTGTGTATGACTATGGATAAACTTTAACGATTGCTACACGATGCTTCATTGCTGTGAATTATTATTATACATTATCAGAGCCAATCGGACATCGTGTATCAACAACGTTCTGAGAAAGATATCCTGCAATCACGCATGATCAACTTCTGTGCAAATTGCAGCCTCTGTAATGCTTTCTTCCTACAGTTTTCAGTAGAAGGTTGACGGTTCTATCGATGTAATCGAAAAGCAGGTCGACAACTTCTAATCCCTGCTAATAAGATCCATCGTTTGGTAACGTACGACTAAATAGAATAATAAAGTAGCATTGGAAAACTAAATAAATGCCTGAAAAGCTTCAAATAACGCAATCCCTCTCTCGCTTCTCGCTGCAAACGTATACCTGCATCTGAACGGTGTTTCGTCAAATTACTTCTAAACTTTCAAAAGCTCGTACAAAGGTATCACCCATGATGTTACGAACAAAGAAACTCCATTCAGGTGTCGTTTAGGAGCTTTTTGTATATCACAATAACGAGTTACACTAACGTCACTAACCGTAAATACCGAAACGAGACCATTATGCCGTCCGTTCTTGTCGAAAAGTTCCTAAACAGAGATTCGGCAGGATTTTGCGAAGAAGCGCAATGACTGTATATAGGATGAACGATAGAAATACACAGAGAAGAAAGGACTGAGACGAGAGGACTATTTGTATTATTATAGGAACCGTAGGCCTTACTTAACGACCACGACGGCGCCAGCTAGCGAAGAAGATCAGCAGGAGGAAATTAGCGAGACGGGAAGCGAGCAGGACACCAGTATACCAGCAGGAAGAGCGACGTCTTCCGAAGAGTCGGAAGTATCGTCAGCTGACAGATCATCGGCCGAAGATCCGATCGTTACGAGACTGGTGACCTCCGCCGCTTCTTCGTCAATGAAACATTATTCGACAACATCGTCATCGGCTTCATCCGCTGATAAGGTGCGTCATCAGCCTAGTGACGTAGAGCTGGACGCTGCAAGGCCCGAGCACATTCCCGATATCGCGAGCCTCTTCACGGATAATCCGGCCAGCCAGCCCCGCAAGGACAACGTCTTCGAAGGTCTGGAGACTCACGAGGTCCTTCGCACAGGCTCCTCGCGAGCCACTTCCCTCAACATGAGAGCGGAACATCGCGAATCTCCGGATTACGATGCTGTTGCCGAAACGGAACTGCCCGACAATGCCCTTGAAGATGCTCACACGATCGGACCTTACGACAGCGTCCAGGATTACGTCAACGACCAAGCGGAACCAGCTGGCTCGCCCGTCGTAAAGGAACAAGACGACGACAGTAGCACCATCCTGCCAGAGGCTGAACCGGCCTACAGGTACAACATCAAAGTGCGCTCAAACGGCAAAGTATTAGACCCTCCGTCCAAGTAACGTGTGTCCGACTCTCGATAATATCTCAAGCTTTTCAAACCTCTGTACAAGAAAAAAGCGCGAATATCACGAGGAGCTAGATGCGCATACAAGTTTATATATATATATATATATAGAGATATATATCATGGTAATTTCGAGCAGGACCTCACCCACCGGTGAGCACATCCTCGTTCATTCATCTTCATCCTCATCGATTTGCAAGATACTCCATATACATATATATAGTGCCCGATATCGAGGGACCACGTCCGTGTTTAATGTATTTGCTCCGATTGGCAATGTTTCTTCATCCGATCGACGAACTTGACGATGGACGAACGACCTCGAAAGGGCATTTACTCGATCTATTAATAACACGATCCTCAGCTATGTACCAGTGGCGCCGGCGGACATGTAATCACACGATCGATCGAAAACTCAATCTTCCTCCTCTATATCGCCGTACCCCATTTCTTCATCTTCCTTCCTCTTTTTTATACAGGCTTCACCGTCTCGTCTCAGCTTCTTTTTACTACTCCTCTCTCTATCACGCTTACGTAGTTAATACTGTATATCGGCGTGTGTTGTAAACAGTTCATTACTGTGGGATCTCAGGCATTATGGAATCATAATCAGCAGCTTAGGATAGTAAACGTGGTAAAGTAGAAGAATAAGAAAAAAAATCAAGCAACAGCAGTTTATCCAAGCAAAAAATAAAGTGTAGTCCGCCAGTGCCAGGTATCTGTCATACGTAACGGAGTAGTATCTCTTACCATTTAATTAGTTCAATGTTTACGAAAGTACGCCTGCAAGACAAAGTGTTCGATGACCAATCAGGAATCTAAAGAAATTCTCGAGAGACTCTCGAAGAGGGATCTCGTTGGCAAAACCAGGAATATTTCTGTCATCCAGGCGTACTCCACTGAAGATCAACACACGCAGCAATTCGATATTAAGATTATGTTTCTAGCCTTTAGATTTTTTAAGTCTCATTCACATTAGCTTAGCGATTGTGTAGAAACTGGCGCGAATGTACGACAATTTCAACTGTGCATCAATAAAGATACGAATACATTTTTATAGAGAATTGCAACCCCGGTAGGATACAGCTATATTTCTCTCTCTCTCTCTCTCTTTTACACACACACACACACACACACACACACTAATAACTATTCATTGGCTAAAGCCGTTGATGCGTCTCCACAAGGGTTATAAATCATACAGGAGACATCATCGTCGTGCCGTATCGATCAATCGAGGAATCCCATTATCGTCTTTGTACAACGTGTATAAAGAGTAATTTGAGTTTATTACGACTCACCAGCCGTTCACCACTCCCTCGATGTTCAGCATGGGTACGATTTTGAAGATATAGTCGTCCCGCAATTTAGCGGCACAAGCTGAATTACTTAACAATGCTTCCAGAGTCCCATGCATTACCCACGAAGCATTGCTCTCGCCAGGATGTACTCTCGACGTCAGAAAAATCAGTTTTCTATTCTACATACGAAGATAAGACTTTAGATTAAGCTCCCCGAAGGCTTAATTTTTCTTCGCGACTAACCTTTAAAGGATTGAGCAAGGTCTCCGGTGCAGTAATGGTAAGAAGAGGATTCTCGTTACCATTGAGCGTCTGGCAGAGAGGTTCTGCACGAAAATACAGATTCGTGGCATCGATCTTACGCAGCCATCTCCAGAGATTCGTTATCAGTTGACTGTACGTGTATGGGAAATGGTACGCCAAATAACAAATGTCATTGGTGTGTGGAAATGTGACGGTGAAAGACGTTGTAAGGTAGTTTTTGCCTTTGGCAGGTCTTTGATAGGAATTCCTGTAGTAGCATATATCCGCCCCTATTCTCACCCAGCCTGGTCTACCGAGTACAGCCTCCGTCACGCTGAATAGTATAGGCTTCATACCAAAATTGAATTGCGAATTTGCTTTCTCGCAGTTGATAATGTTAAACGTGTAAGGAGTATTCGCCTCCATGTTGGCCACCTCAAAATAGAACCACTGATGGCTAGAGCCACTGTTCACGTCTGGCGTCAGTATCAAATCGTACTCTCTCAAATCTATCTGTAACCAAGTAGAGTGGAATTTATATAAAAAATATCAATTATAATAGATCAAAGAAAATTCATTTCCAACTCGCACCTGAATGGCTTTTCTCAGATTTCCACTTTCGAAACGAGACTCGAACACCAAGCTTTTCGCATCTGTCAGTCTCTTACCGATCCTCTGCTCATCGGTATTGCTCAAAAGTCGATTGTTCGATGTCTGCAGTCCCGTTTGGCTAGGACTACTCGACGCGAGTGCATCAAGATCGTACACAGTCTCGTGCATCATTGTTTCCGAATGGAGACTGCGTTCGACGCATGTTATAAGCTTTGCTCTACAAACTTTTCTATCTTTGCTGTTCAATGGCTCAGCCTTCCCTATACAGTCACCACCCACTAAATCTGGATATGCTACCTTAACAAAACTAATAATACTCTTCACTTTACTGGCAGTGACGCAGTAACAATTTTGCTCTGACGTATCCTCGGATATATCTTGCAGCATTCTCAAATTCATCTTTCTTCGATCTTTTGCCCTATCCGTAGACTTTGATTGATCTTTGCCGAGCAATCTCGATCTGATACCTTTCATATCGGAGAGCTCGGCTAATTTTTCCGCTGACGACAGGCAAAGTTGAGCTTGCAGGCTGCCCAGTTCCTCGAAGAAGACATTATAGCTGAAAGGAATAACGTGTTTCTTAGTAAAGAAAGAAGACACTGGAAATAAACTCAGAACTATGATAATTTTAATTACTGTACTTTATCAGATCCTCCTCGCTTCGTCGACAAGTGAAAATTCCAGCAAAGAATTTGTTTTCGTCCACTTCCTCCGTTTTACCATTAATTGCAGGTGACACACCGTCTTCCTCGTCAGCCGAATCAACGTCGCTGTATTGTCTACCCAGTGAAGTCACGCTGTTGGCCTGGAAATGATTTATCTCACTTTAAAGAAAACCCACAAACCAAGAATCCGAATGGGGTAACATTATTCGTAAATCTTGCAAGGAAATTCTTCGTTCTCTCTCTGTATTAAACATTCACACCTACATGTACACGAGGATACATCGAAGCAACATGTTAAGTGTTACGTTTCACCAGTTACGTCATTTGGTTCACCGTACAAAAATACGCACCTGGCTGTCGATGTCACTCCCACTTTCTACGCTGTTTGCTCTAATATTCATTTCTGGCAGCACGAATCTGTTATACATAACAGAAAACAAATTACTATTTTATCGTATCGTCTATACACTGATTTATAGCAATTAACGTTTTTGTGCGGACTCTTTGATGGAAGAAGCAAAAAAAAAACAAAAAGGAAAATCTCATTATCCGCGCAGGATAAGACTTTTTTTTCTTTGACTCGAAATTGCTCGCGTAATAAGAGTTTTGGAATGTCGGTGATAAAAAGTGTAGTATGTATAGAAGCGTGGAATATCGATGGAATTAAAAGTTCGCGTGGAGAAGCAATGTTCAGGAAAATTCGAGCAAAGGAGTGAAGCAAAATGGCCTTGGGTGTTTCATTGACCTTGCTGGCGACATTTCGGGCACTGGGAGCTCTCTTTTTTCGAGGCACTGATTGATTATACCGCATATGCGCGACAACAGACAGTCGTAGGCCCTATCCTCGGGACTGTTGGCGCAAAACCGGTAGAGTAGCTGCAAACCATTGTTCGATTTAATAGCCTTCCTTGCAGGTTCTAAAAGCAACAGAAAAAAACATCACCTAATGCAATTTCAATATAAACTACTGATTCGAATGCTCTCAGAAGCCCTTGCACGATACACTGGACGTAACAAAATTATCGACTTGAATCTTGTTCTTTTGTGCCCGATTAAATTTTATTTACAGAACAATCAAAAATGGTGATATAAAAAACTTGTAATTAAAATTATTTCCAGCAGGTAAGTGGAAAAGTATTTTTATTTTTTTAATACTATATATACTAGCAAGTCTTTATTTTGACACCCTGTATACTGATATTCTTAGGACAGAGAGATGAACCGGAAATGATCGTAGCTCATGGCACTTTGCGCAGTGCTACAGTAAACTCACTTATAGCGCAGAGGTGATGCAGAGTGCTGAGGGCAGAGCTGCAAATTTTTAATCTCATTTTGCCATCGAATTTCTCCCATCTCTCGAACAGCCGCATCAGCAAGAACACCATGCCTACTTTCACAAATTTGATGCAGCATAACTCTGAAAAAATAATGGTTCGAGTAACTTGCTGATTCTTGTTAATTAAAACTGGCTTATAACTATTTTTGACAAAAATTGAGAACTAGCAACTACGAGGTGCAACTCACTGCTGCTGGTACAATATTTGAAACAGTCCAGTAAGGTTTTTAATTTAAGCTGCGGAGTGTATCCGAGACAGAGGAAAGTCTTTTCAAAAGTGCCCACAATGCCGTCCTTCAACAGAGCCAACAACGCAGATGCTATTGAGAGTAAATAAAAAAAAAGTCAGTAATAAGAACCTTTAAGGTCAACGAGACGATTATATGGGACAGAAAACTTACGTGTTCTCGATAAATTTCGAATTATCATCAACAGAGGTAGCAAAGTTTTACCATTATTATAATTTAACTTTAGCAGAGCATGAAACAATTTAATCCCGTTTAACAGCTTCACTTTGGACACGAATTTTGGATCTCTGTGTGATATCTAGCAATAAAATGTTTCGTAATGATCGTTAAAATACTTTTATCTTTAATAGTGGAGTCACAGTGTTACGCTATGTAATAGTTCATTGGGTCTAAATGCTGCTAATTAATATTTTATTACGTAACAATGTAACGGGAAGTATGTAATATCATTACCTGACCCAGGATCCAAAGAATCTCTTGCATAAGTACGTCAGTAGTAATACTGTCCGAATGCAGCAAATTAATCAAAAGCTTGATTAAAATCTGCGTGATTCCTAAATTAATGAGTTGTGTGATTGCCAGACGGCGGTTGCTCTCTACGATGAAATCAGTTTGACTAGTGAAAAAAATTGAGAGAACTGCGAAGTAACATAGTCATACAAACTTTTTAGAGCCTTGAAATTAAAGTTACTCGATGAATTTTTATTCTTCGATCCTTTTGGTTTTCCACTTTTTATCAGTCTCGGTGAGATGCACTCGTGCAAGATCCCAGCGATATTGCTGTTCGCCACGAAATCTTTCGAGTTCTAGAAAATAATTCAGAGTGTTAATCCAACTTTGTTATTAATGCGCCCCTGGCGACGCAATTGTTTATAATTCGGTACAAGACATGTATTCGAGTATTCATAAATTTATCGCGAATCTAACTTAAAATCTATTTTATTGGCTATGATAAATCCTATTTAATTATTTTCAAATCCTGAGAATTGCATCGTATTTTAAAGGGAATTTATATTCTTTGGCGAAACTAAGGCACTATTAATTATAGGAAAGCAGACGATATACGATATTTGTCAGTTTTAAGGACAACAAAGTTCTGTGCTTAACAAGTTTCTCGCGTGATCGTCAATCTAACAAAGGCGTACAACGCAATTATGCTTTAACGCGGTCTAGCCATGCTACTTGTTCATGGATAATTGCTTTTAGGCATGAAAATTAAGGCACTATTAATAAACACCGTAAAAGTGACTCGACTTATTTTCAAGTGTCCCTAAAACTGGTAATTTACTCACCTCCAGTGCTGTAACAAATGTTTCCATCGCTCCTGAATTTTTGCGCCATATTTTTTCCAGTACTCTTTCCCGGGTTCGACGATCTGAAAGAAATTAAATATGTACTTGTACATATATAATGTATTTCTTTTATATCTATAATTCTATACGAGAAGCTTTGCAGCTAAAGGCGTCTCGATATTTACAATCGGAGTGGCCTCTCAGGTGCTTCTCCTATTTACGATAAGGAGGAAGGTAGAAACGGTGAAGAAGCAGAAGAAGAAATGGCTGGAGCAATAAACATACAGAGAGAAACTTGGCTGTTGATTTGATATTTTATGTGTGCCAGCACGTAATTACGAGGACAGGTGTGAGTAACAATGTCATGCGTTCCATAAGATACCAGACATACTATACATTAGCAGAGTATGTAAGCTCCTATTTCAGACTTGACTGTCAGCCAATCGGTGCCAATGCCACGAACACCGTCCACGAAAAACTGGACGATATCAGCCATCTCCTGCCTCTCGTTTTCTCATGCCAATTTAACGAAACAGGAAGAGACCCGTCAGCCTCATTAATTCTACTCTATCGCGAACTCTAATTAAGCCCGATTTCCGTATAGTCTCGACGATTAATATTTTTGCAATCGACTATAAATAATTCTAAAAAAACGCTGTGGATACTATTAGATTATATATCCGCTGAATTTTGCAGTTTACACCACTATCGCATTATAAACTTTAATCGTCATTCGAGTGAAGATTGGTAGTTTTATATAAAGTAAAATTGTTAAATGGGATCAACGATTATTTTAATTAAAAGTCAAGTACGCAAAGCACACAAGTTTAACGCCTATTGCTAAAATTTGCGGTTTCTTGGATTAGCACCAACATAATTATTGTCAACGTGGCTGAGAGTCATTTCATATAATGGGAAGCGAGGGACAAAATTTTGTCCATTTCTTAACAGCTCGATACAGGGTACTCTGGCTTAGCTACACCCATTTTCCAAGAAATTCTCTGATTATGATCAACTTGTTCTCATTTTGATTCGATAAAAGTACACGGAAGCAACCTGTGCATATGCCATTTATAAATCATTGGCTCGAGCTCGTGAAACGCTCGGCGAATAAATCCTAATGTAATTGTTGGCAATGATTTATTGTTTGTAAGTTTGTCTATTTAACATTAAAGGAACACCGAGGATGAAATAAAAGATGCAAAAATATTCTAGCAAAATTGATACTCCGATGTTGTTAGGTGCATAGGTCTTCAGGCGTATCAATTTTGTGAAATTGCCTGCCTATGCTGCATAAACGATAAATGTGCAAAGTTCTCGGCTGATCACCCCACGAATCGTGAACGAGCTTTTCTAAGAATAGAACGCGAAATTCTCTACGAAAATGTTCAATCTGTTTCGACTCGTTCGAAACTTTATTGCGGCATTTACGGATTCGCGAATGCCTTGCTTCCGCTTATCGCTCAGTCAGAGGCAGACAAGTAAAATTGGAGTTAATAGTGGAGCTGTAATGCGGGATCGGCACGGAACCAAATGCCACTGACCCATGTCGGGTGTTATAATTGCATTATCATAATTGCGTGTCGAGATCGTGCCTTTGAAACAAAACAAAATGCCTTATCTCGAGTAAAAATAAAAACTTTCTTAAATACTTCAATTTTGCTCTCCGATTAAATCATGGTAAGCATGCGAGGTTATTTTCATAAATATTATGAATGAAGGCAAGAATTACACTGGATATGAAAATTTTATTGTTGAAGGAGGGCGTATGGAAGTATTTCATATATAAATACCTGAGGAAGTGATGCGCGCGTGAAGTTTGGCCGTTATGGTCCTAAAGGTATCAGCACTCTCATACGGCTTAGGTGCGAGCAATCTGAGCTTAGTTAGTAGCGCATCATTTATAGCTTCGTCCGTGCTTCTGATACTCGGTGACATCCTACTATTGAATATCATTGCATGAGACAATAACATTATGGAATTAGCTTTTAATACGAATACTTGTTAAATTTAACATATATATAAAAAAGAATGCAGCAATACCATTGAAATAACAAAAAACGCTTGTTTGAGGTAAACAAACAAAATTGTTAAATTTGTTATATGTCATAGATTATCGAATTCAATATCGCATTAAGTTTATAGGTATAGCGTTCAATCGTGCAGTATAGTATCATCTCTAAGCTACAAACGTAAAGCTATAAGCTTTAAAGAGATATAAGCTAATAAGCACAAGCTTTCGTCACTTTCTCCATCGTACAAGTAATTCGGTATGATGTGAGAGATTTGACTGGGAAAGACGTCCTAATTCTTTGAATTCATACAGATATTCTATAATATATGTATACATATAATATTAAATACACGGTATACTATTAATTAAGAGATTATCCAGAAGTACGGTAGAAATGTAAATAACGACAAAATCGAGGTTGACAATAAATTAATAAAGAAAAAAAAAACTGCAAAACAATCATTTTATAAATAATACCTAACAAAAATGGAGACATCCGTTCTAGCCGTCGTTTTTAAAATCCTCGTATCTGTGATAAAAGAGAACATAAAATTTACAACGTTCCTCGATCGATAATGAAGGACGGTTGTCTTGCCAATGATAAATGCAGTTTTGTGCAAATAATACAAATAAGAAACATGCAAGGTAAAAATTAATAAAGAATCAAGGTTACAGGACAAAGAGAGAGAGAGAGAGAGAGAGAGAGAGAGAGAGAACAAGATGTTTGCGGTTTTAAGATTGGAGTCCATATATGCAGAAGAAACACAACCCGTGTTTCGTCAAATAAATTAAACATGCGACATTTACTGATTTTCGCGATCGATATTGCCTACGCATAATCGATGAATAGAACCTTGCCATGTTGTTCGAGTATCTTGTAGGGCATCAATGGGCGCCTATTGGCCAGGGTCCAATAAAAGAGCGGGAGTCGCATCAATCAAGCTTTACGATAGCACTTAGTCAACGTCACATGAATTAAAATCAAACATTGGAATTTGCTGCTTCGCGGTACCAAGGTTAATTAGCGCGGGCAAACAACGATAAAAGCTGCCCATACAGATGAGCTGCGGTGCTGAAAAGCCACAGGGAAATGGGTCTCTCCTCGTTACCAATGCAGGAGCGCACCTTAAAAATCAATCGTAATGACAGGCTCGCCCTATAACTCGTCTACTAAATATACTGCAATACTACTCATCGATTAGTATAAGCAACAAGACGCACTAAATTCACACCAATTTTTACAGCAAAAGATAAATGACAAGATAGTAAACTGGAGAGGAAATCGATGAGTCGTCGTGGGGAAGAAACAATCATTTAAATCACTCGATCGGAAGGGGTGCACCGTTATGTTTTTATTCAGGGGACTCGTCATTGATCGATCATCCTTATCATCAGCATCGCGCGGAAGGAAAAAGGAGAATGTATGCTGAAGAACGAAGAATACCCACTGTGAATTCGTACGTATTGTTTTTTTTTTGTATGTGTGTTAGGCTAGACGGACGGAGGAGTATCACCGGCTTGTACGTCTGTATAAGTATAGAGGAAGGAAAAGGGGGGGGGGTGGAAAAAGCAAAGAAGCAAATCTCCGTCTGCCAGTGTGATCAGACACGTTATGGTGAACCGTATGGCTGCACTCGAAAAGGGAGAGATTATGGCCAGAGACGAGAGGCAACAGTGATAGGCGTCAACACGTATATATATATATATATATATATATATAAGAAAAGCACGAAATAGCAGGGCGATTCTTTTTGAATATAATAATTTGCGTGGACAGCGAATCTTTACTCTTCTTCCTCAGCATTGTTCGTCCTCTCCTCCGTCAATCGCACCTCCGTAAGGACCGGCGGCCGATTCTCCTTATCGCACTTGAACGACGAAGCACTTCTCATTACTTCTCTGTGTTCGAGAAATCTAAAAAAAAGCCCAGCACCACTCTCGATCGGGACTGACGTTAAATCGTCCTTCTACCCCACTCTTTCCGCTTCCTCGTTCAACCGACAAGGCCAAGGTGAATTTTTTCCGAAACCAATCAACCGTCCCTATCATCCACGCTTCTCCATCAAACGCGGATAATTCGATACGATCGACGGAGGCTGAAATCGTGCACCGCTGGTAGCCACGATCCCGACGAGTTTTTCATCGATTCAGTCGATAGAGGATTTACGGTGTTGGACGAATTTCGCGAAGCGATCCACGCGCATCGCCACTCCGAGGCGGTTTGACGTTTCTCGATGCCAAAACTATGTTTAAAAGCGCAGAGCCACACGCACGCACGAGGCGCCTCTATTTATACCGCAGCTGCTTTCCAAAACCGCGCCCCTTTTTCCCTCGTTCCCGAAATTTTCTATCGCAATCCTCGGCAAACTCACCCCTGCCCGGTTTCTTCCCTCGCTCATCGTCTTTCCTATGATTAGTACTGAGATTCGCACGCTAACTATTTGCGAGGGACCCCGACACCAGAGAGTTGCACTGTTTTCAGTCTGAATATATATAAATATAAACGCGTATATATAGCTCGGAAGGACGGTTATTCAACTTTCGGTGCTCGACTTGGTCAGCGTCCACTCAATGACGTTGAGATTCTTTATTTTATCCCTTTCTTATGATACATTGCGAGAGAGAGAGAGAGAGAGAGAGAGAGAGAGAGGGAGAGTTATTGCGATTTTATCTCGATAAACAATTTATTCGTGGTCTTTCGGTCGATCGTGTTTTTACAGATTGAAAATAATTTTTGGGACGAGCGTTGGGGAGTACAAAGTGCGGAAATAGAGAATAGTCTCGTGTTTACTGCTGTTTGCAAAAAAACAACACGATCGGCACGAAGCACAAGGGGAACCACTTGGCAAATTTCGGAGCGCGCTTTTGCGTTTTGCAACATTTTCCTAACGGGCTTTTTCCACAGAATTATTAGTCACGCCAAAAAACACCTAGGCATTAAATTATGACAAGCAGCTGAAATCATTGCAAAATTTTCATCTGGCGAATGAAATTATAGAAATGGCAATTATTAGTTTTCTCACCTTCCACTTCCAATTTTCATCGCTGTTGCAAAACATGCGGCAGAATTTGTGTATCGCTCTGACGATTTTTTACAAGAATATTTTCATAAATGAAAAGATAAGCCGATGCACTCTGTGTCGTATTATAAAAACTTCTCAAAATACTCAAGTCCGCACTCTCGTGGCATTGATCGTTATTAATAGAGCAGGATATCAGGATTTTGTAATTACATTCAGAAGTAAAGGGAGCAAAAGATATTGAGAGGATCCACTCGTAAGTACACCTGATTGAACCGCAATCGCGTGAAAATGTCCTATTTATCAAATCTTAGTGAAAAATCACAAATACTTGCACGCTATTCGTGCAATGAAAAAAAACCTATGGTAATTCATCTAATTTATCGAATAGGAAATGCAAGGATATTGCTTTAGATAAGACTTATAACTGTCGAACTTTAAACGAATGTAATTTTAAAGCTATAAAATATTCTTATAAAAAAAAGATAACATCTTAAATATCAAGGTAGAAAATGGCATCAGGTAAAAAGTCCAACGTGTAAGAAAAATATTTGTAAATTCCATTGTAAGTATTTTCCTTGATTGATGACAATATTCAATCATTCAGATAGAGCATCACACGTTTGAATCTTCAATAAATAATTTTCGAATAGGTTCTTTAATTAACATGGTACTGTTTATGGCGAATTTTCATATTAATAGTTTGCATTGATAAAACTGCATTTTTCTTAGGAATAACAGTAACAAGTGTAGAGAGGTAGAGGGGCTCGGAGGGCATACTTGAGACGAAAACTTATTTTACAATGACACGACAAAATTTGCAATCAAATTTATTCACGTTTTTTAAATGAAACTTCCCTCAAGGTTGAAACACTAATAGTTTGGTGCCGCGACTGCTTCACGCGTGTTTCAATTGGAGCCTAAATTTGAAAATAACAAATTGTACAAATAATTAAATAATACTTTCGAAATTACACATTTGCTTAAACGTAAAAGCTTGCTCCACAAATAGATAAATCTTCTTTTTACATACAAGTACTTCCTATAGAGTCGAATTCCTCGTTACTGTAAAACACGTGTGCAAAAGCACGTGTGGTATAATCATTTGCAAAAATATTTGTAACTGTAACAAAACACAGCTTATAAACATATTTGTAATTGTAATGATAATTGTTAATATACAAAGAAAAGAAGAAAAACAAAAAAAAACAGTCAACATTTTGACAACATTCTAAAAGAAAATTTTAAAAGAAAAAGCTGATATTGATAAACCTACCTAGCAGGAGTCATGAAATGATGATCGTAGCTTGTTGATTTTCTAGTTAACCTATAAGTGAGGTTATTTTAGCTAACAGTGAATAGGTGCTTTTCGCGAACAAGTTAATGCGAAAACACTGCTATACTACGAACAGTAATAAGGTAACGTAGTACAACCTGGATTGGTAAACACGGAAACTGGACAGACTGATTAGCAACAGTGCGAAGTTCCACGAGCTCTGTCGACGCCTCACGAGAGTTTCATTATCGATTACCAAAAATGGAGCAGCGCCTTCGTTTAAAATGTTTCCTTGTAAAATCATCCTCGAGACAATAAAAACTATGTTCAATATTCGAAAATGCTCGATTGGTTCTATATAATTAATGCTTATTGATCATCGGTCAAACTTGGTAAATCTACTTACAATAATTCCAAATTTTCTCTTGAAAAAAAAATTATTTGAATAAAGAAAATAATCGCCTCGACTGAGTCAAGTAGCGCAAATGGATTGATTTGATTTTTTGTTCGTTGTACAAGCAACGAGTTCGTTAATAATATTTATTAAGGACTGTTCGAAAAATACCTTGAGGATGACGAGCTGTGCTGCTCTTGGAGCAGCGTCTCTTGCTTTGGAAAGCTGATTGGACAAACAGCATGCGGATTTGCGATGGGTCCTGTACCACGAATTCTCTGACTAGCCGAAAGACCAACGGCAACAGGAACATTTGCCTCCCTTTCGCTTTCATTTTGACTCGTGGTCTTCGACAAATTCCTCAGCAACGCTGCTTGACTAACAATAAGAAAATATTGAAAAGACTACGAAAACAAAGCGTTTCTCTCATGCTAAAGGCATAAGGAACTATCTGCATTTAAAAGGGCCAAATTCTAATGTAACGGATGCTACTTATTCGCTCAATTTTTTCGCCGTCCGCAAAGCTTGGGATCTCATTAAGATTCATCACTTTTTCTGGGACTCTTTAACGAATTGTCAATATAACAAGTAGGATACAAAAATAGCAAATATTCTCGCGCTAGTCATGTTATTACTCTACCTACTACTTCACTATTTTCTTGGACAAACTACGTCTAATTGTCAGCATAGCTGCGAGAAGCGGTTAATTTTACGGAGCGTTCTCTACAAACAAGAGCTATTTACCTTGCTCCCTTGTTTGTCGCAAAAGCATCGACCATCTGAGAGATTCGTGGAATTCCGTCCTGAATTACACTTTCTTCATTTTTCTTAACCTCACTCATGCCGAAACTTCAGTTAATATTTCTACCGAAGCCTTGGCCAAGGCTCCGCTTAAGCGTCCTTTGACAGAATTTGTAACGCTGCATTACAGATCCTTAAACGTGCTGCGAAATTTGAACGATTCTGCGAAAGATGTCCTTTGCAGAGTTGACACACATCCATCATAACCATTTATGCTTTCAAGAACAAAACAATCCGACGTGAACTTTCTTGACGTTTTATCTATCAGTCGAGAACTGGAGAGTTACGATCGATTCTAGCGCGATCGATAAAAGAAAAGAATTACATAAATTTGGAAGATGGAAAATAAAAAAAAAAAGAGAGAAATTGATGCTTTTAAATTAATTAACGAAAGAGATATTTACTTTGATTTTCTTCGAGTTGCAGGGCGAACAAGTGTCGTAGAATTTTTATAGAAACGATATATCAACGCGTTTGTACATAAGTGTTTGGAGATAATAATAATGGTCGTTCGACGAGTCTAAAAGGAGACGAGACACCGGCATTAGTCGAAAAATATTAGAAATGTAAATTTGCCGAAGATACTCTATGTCTGCCACGCCTGCTTTTCATGATCTAAACATTCAACAATTTTAACCGGTTCGCATCTATATACCTTCACCTTCGAGCATCGCTTCCTCCTTCTCCCTATCTTTCTTTAGGCCTCAGTTTACTTATCCTCTTTCTCACGCCTCAAGATAAAAAGAGAAAACATCCAGCAGTGATTTTATTACAGCGATGGTAAATACGGCGTCGCCATCTCTCTCAGTTAACACGATCCAATTACACAGAAGACATTTATGGCCAACAAACTCGAATCTTCCCGTTGGAAAATGATTCCTCGATGCTAGAAACGCAGCAGGAGTTTCTCCTAAATCTCCAATAAAGCTCTTCCTCTGGTACCCTGAAAAAATAGAATTGCAATTGCGAGGCTCGCGAGGACAGTCGGAGGGTTAAAGCGCTTCGCGTAGGAGTGCCTACGGTAGCTCCTGCGGAAAAAGGAGAGTAACGGATGATGATATTCCGCGAGTGGAGGGGGATTTGCTCTCCAGTACTCTCCAGGATGAATATATAAATCGCTGGTAGGACTTAAATTCGAGTTAGTGCTATGACGAAGCTACCGACGTCGCCATGAAGGTAAGCCCACTTATAAGTACACTTATACACGCATTCTACCAAATTCCCTTACATTCAATGACAACACTGGAAGACCCAGCATGCATAAGCAAGAAAAATCGAAATCTCCTCAGTGTGTTTTATTTTTTAAATTTCATTAAGAACGTGAAAAAAAATTTTGGATCAATAAACAATTTTATAGAATTAAATTGTATCGTTCCAAGTACTATCGGTTTGTTTTCCAAGATTCCAAAGAATGCCAAATTTAATATGCGCGGCACGATTAAGAGAGCTGCGCATTGGATCAAGCAAGATCGCTTTAAAAACTAAAAACGTCATTGTTACAGCTTGCCGTAGGAACAATGCATCGCGTAAAAATAACTGTGGCGCTTTACCTTGAACTGATTGACCTTGAAAAAACGAGATAAGGGGGTTTTCTTTCACCGGAATTAACCGTAACGAATATTTTTTTCATATAGGTTTTGATTCTGAGCATCCTGTTCGTTGTTATTGCGACTGTAACGTCGCCTGTTCACTCGGCACCTTTGACAAATCTTTTTACCACCAATAGTTACCAATACCATGCCAGAAACGGCCTGCAACCGGAATACTTTCATGCCATTTCCGCTTATCAAGATCCCTATTCACCGTACATCATCTACAACGTATTAAGGGTATAACTATTATTTTATTATAATTGCATCTATAAATATAAATTTGAAATAACAAAGAAAATGAAGAATAACAACAAACAGCGTCTATACCGATATTTATCAACGACAGGTGCATACGGACTTGAATACGATTCCTGGCACAGTTTTGGACAACGAGAAGCCAGCGATAGCACATTTCCCATCTTACAACTACTTTGGCACGCCAATTTATGATTTTAGATACCCTCTACAACCGGTACTGTTTTACCATCAATTCAACGTCAGCGTAAATTTTGCAGACAAGGAAATATACTATGTATAAAGTTTCATTGTTTCACGTAGGTGTATCCAGTATTTAAACCAGGATATCCGGGTGCAGGATATCCCAACGTGGGACTTCCAGGAGCAGTATTCCCAGATGCCAGCTATCCACTGCCTGGCGAAGCAGCACCTGGACAACCAGGTCTGATACCGGCACCCACGCTGCCTCCAGCGCCCACCGAGACTCCTCTGGGGGAAGACGATGGCATCGAGAAGCTCGATGAAAAAGTCGAAGCTGGTTTGAACTCGGAAAAATCCGACGATAAGAATGAAAACAGCGCTGATAACGATAGTGTCACTATCGACGCAGTTTAATTCCTAGTATTTAATAATCCAGTCTTATTCGAATATTCTTTAATGTGATCCAAGCTCAAAAATATCTTTTCTTGTATTATGTCTATATTTCCTATTTCTTTATTTCAACAGTTTTATTGAGTTTATTTATTACACTATTATTAGACTAAATTGGGAAACTATTGACAAAACGTTTATTTTCTTGTCTTCATTTTTTTAACTTAATTTTTATAACATTCTAATAAATATTACGAAAATATTCTTTCTTTTATTACTCAATAGCATTATGTCGCACGAAAATAAGCGAGGGTCTATGCGTATTGCAAGAGGCAAAAAGTCAAGCTAATTCATGATTTACGGTTGCTTATATTATATTAGCATACAATGTTGCAAATGAAATAATTAATGCATGCATATAATATCATTAAGAGATTAATCCTCCCTCCAGCCTGAACGTATTGTTAGATACGAAGGGGTCAAGGCACGAGCTCGTCTTTTGCTTCATTCGTGCTTTGAAATCTCTAGTGTAAATATCAAAAGTTTAAGACCCGAAAATGCTTGTCGGAATGAGTAAACGAGATAGTTTAGTTAAATTCGCAATTGTGATTATTGTAAATGTTGTGTTGTGCTGGGCAAAGTCTTTTGATTCCACTAGCAATGAAGATCAATCGTTTTCTCATATCACTATAATTAATGCAAATGCTTCATCTGATAAGAATCAAGATTCTCTCTTAAACGAAGGAACTCATTATAATTCAATGAAAGAAAAAGTCTTGACAGTTTTCCCCAAAGCCTACCCTGTGAAAAGTAAACTAAATCAATTAAAATATTCAAAAAATTGGAATAAAAAGCTCGACCATAATTATTTAGATCAACCTGTTAATCGATTTGAAAGTGAAAAATTGTCGAAAGTAAATCCTCTACTTACTTTGTATTCCTTTAACAAGTATACAAACAGAATAAGTGCTTCTTCAGGATTGAACACGATAAATGATTTGAATGGTCGACTTAAAAGAGATATCGATACTGTTGATACACAGGATGCTGATAAGGTTATGCAAGATTATTACGCAAAGCGGAATGCAGTTATGGAAAAATATAAAGAGCGCCGTAAGGCGTTATTTTCAAAGTACGCCAATAAATCTGAAGGATCAACTAAAATGCCAACTACTGCATTAGATGTCAATACCGACTCCAAAAATATAAGTGCAGAGGTACCCCAAGTATCAGTTACTCCTTTGATAATCAAATTAAGTCCTACCAGTCCCACAGTGAATGTAACCGAAATATTGAATCCGGAATTCGACTTGACGAATTTGAGTGTCAAAGAGCACACGTATTTGGTTGAAACTTTGCCTGACAAAGAAAGGAATAGCGTCAATTCATTGTACGAGGATGACGAATTTGGTCCTACAAGAATGTATCCAGTATACAATAATCTAAGCCGCAGTATTCATCCAAAAGACTTGCGACGATTCCAAGTAATTTTAAACTATTAAAGGTAAATATGTTTTTATAAAAAAATCTAATTTGAATTATTTTTAGGGCGAAGACGATAACAGTTTCACTATTGGGAATTGTAATAATAATATAATATATGAGCATGATTTGGCTTTAAATTTAAATCATTACAACTCGAATAGCTCAACAGGGCATTCACTGTTAGATGTTATTTTTGAAACAACTTTTGATGGAGTAGTTTGTATATCTTGTATCAAACTCAATAATTATAACTCTACAGAAGCTAAAATCAACTTACTAGAAGGAGGTCCAAATTATAAAACAGTGAAACTTCGATTAACAGGATCTCAAAATAAAGGCATATTTTATATCATACAAATTACTGGCATATTCGAAAATTGTTAAGCAGTTCTATATTCTCTATTGTTAATTAAAATCTAAATAAACCTAAGTGGATAGAAAGCTTTGCTGCATCAGTCATTAATTAATAGTAAATATATCTCTGCAGTAAATTATCATTAATTTAATGGAACAAATTTATTAAAGGTGAATTTATTACAAAATGTATTAAAATTTAATAAATGCATACTTTAGATAAACCTTTTTACATTTGCTGTAAACAAAATAATACTTAAAATAAAACATTAATAATAATAAATAAAATTAATCTCGAATAAAGAATTTCGTATTTAATTAAGCTATTCATCGCATTAATGAAAAATGTAAGGACAAAAAATTCTTTGAAAGACGAGCATGAGGTAAGATACACAATAGTATTTTTATATTTCTCACATTTTCTTTAATTAAGACTATATACGATCAACAAAATGTCTAATTCGTGTGACGTCAGATATTTACTTTAAATAATCAGTCACGTTAATCAATAGATTTTCTTTGCCTTTCTTGCAATGCTGCATCTTCAAGGTTCCTCTGCTTTTGTCGGTGCAGATGTTGGCAATGGAGGTGGGGGTACATCGGGAACCTTTTCTCTGTTTCCGTTTTTATTTCCATTTCCATTGCCATTTCCATTTCCGTTTCCGTTTCCACGAGCATGTCCATTCCCATTACCATTACCATTACCATTTCCATTTCCATTTTTATACCATTTCTCATCGTAAAAGCTTGGTAGAAGATGTCCAGAGAAACCATATTTGTGTGGTGGCAGAGGTGGAAGGGGTGCCAAGGGTCCATAAGGTTGATAATCGATGTAGTAAGAACTCGGTGACAGGTGAGGATTGAAAGTGTTGTACGTATAAAAGTAAGGATCGTAATACAATGAATGATAATTAGGGTAGAAAGCTAATGGAGGTTGTTCGCCATTGTTTCCATTATTACCATTCTTTCCATTGCCATTACCGTTACCATTAGCATTGCCATTATTTTTTCGAGTGTCTTTGCTTTCATCAGGATCAGACTCCTCGAGCCTAGCAGAATTGGAGGACGGCGTAGTCTCTTCGCGATTAGATTCTTCTTGAGTGACTGCAGGTGCTTCGGTGGTCGGTCTCGCATCCGGTGGCAAATGGACGATCTCCGGACCAGCGAAATGCGGTGTTAAATGCGAGTAATAAAGCGGTGGCACATAACCAAACGTCGTTCGATGAATCACAGGCTGAATCACAGGATATGCTCTCGATGGTTCAAGATTTTGATTGCTAGTGATCACTGCATTATACACTTTTGGTATTCTTAAAAGACCAGGATGTGCTTTCGCTCCTATCGCGACCAAGAAAACCACTACCACTATAGAGAGCTTCATCTGCAAATTATTGTTATTTTCAACAATTACGACGTAATCTCTAATTGCTTTCATTAAACTTACGACTAAATGAGTAATATTTCTATGACATGTATAAGTTTGCTAAGCGTTAGTGACAAAGGTGTCAATACCAGTATATTTAGTGAATCGGGAACACGTATGCAGCGTTCAATCACATCTCGAGTTAAATCAGCAGAAACACGCGACAATCGTAATTACCGGTGACCAATGCAGCGAGAAGGTATGCGAGTGTTGTAACAAATAACAATGATCTCTACACGATTTATCTGTGATCCTTTTAACCGGATTGTTCAGCCGAACAAAAAGCTATTTCTCCAATAATATTTATTGATTTCGATCTATCTTCCTCGAGTATAGAACCAAGCAAAATGAATGTAACGTTTTATTCATCGACCAACGGATCTCTGCCATTGACAGAAAGGTTTCATCAACTTGACATTTAAAAAACGAACAAACGGTACCGAGCAAAGGCTCTATTGCGACGTAAGATTTTTTCCATCAGTATTCTTATCGTATTGCAGTAAGAAGCAAAAAATCAGAATCCGAGTAACGGGATATATAGAAGGATGAAAAAACTTGGTTCGTACAGTGTCGTTCTGTAAAACAGATATGACAAAACTGAGGTTTATACAGGATTCTCGTGGTTTTCTTTTAAATATTCCCCGATGGATATAGCGTTATACCATCTCTGTTTCTGAAAACGTAACAACTCCATCGATAAAGATCTGTACTGTTCAGTGTTAGAGTTTAGGTACGCATATAAATGAGCAGAGGCACGCGTGCACAGAATGCTCCCTTCGGTTCTTTTTCCGTACCGTGTTATGCCTATCGAAGTATTTCGTTATAGAAAAGCAATATTTTCCAACTTTCTAGTTGAAGCTTATATATACAGCAAGAATTATTCGCGGATGTAAAAAATCCAATCAAATGGAAGAATATAATAATCAACACGAAGCTGAAGTCGTAAGAATAGAAGGTACTCAGTAGCGTTTACTCGTGTGGTTAAAGATAATTGCATCTTCGATGCTCTTTTCAGAGGTCATACGGCGCAAATGTTAAAGGTAAGTACTGCAAATGATTCTCGCTAAGATTTCAGTTTGCCTGACTGAGTAACATTTACTTTGACTCGGTTCGATCGATCGTCGGTAAGAAAATGAAATATTCCTTAAAGTAATGTTAACTTGTTAAACATCGTACCATTCGCTAAGCAAATTACCGATCGAAAATAAATATTAGTGGCAGTAACAGTAAAATTACAAAACTTCAAAGTACCGAGATTATTTGTTTATCGTAATGAGTCGAAGTATTTTAGTACTGTCTCGTTAAGGTGTACCGGGCTCTTTTACCATTAAAACGTGCGTTACTTCTTCCTGTTTGGAGTTCAAAGCTAAAGTCTGAAAGCTGCGATTTTGATTGAATTTTTGCAGGAGAAGCGCAAACGCGTGTCAACTCCTTTTTAACGTACACAGAGCGAGAGCTTTCGACAAAGTTTGAAAGTAAGAAGGAGAAGACGTAAGAGAAAGAAGAAAAGGGCCGAAAAGTTTGAAAAGAGGAAAGAGGCAAGCGGAGTGCACTCACCTTATCATTTGTTTTGATAAAAATCTGTTTTTCCAAGGAAGAGACACGAGCAGTCGGTTACAGCAGGGATCGACGAGAATCTGACACCAAGTAGCAAGAGAGCTGGACGAGCTGGTAGTATATATGGCTCATGGATCCCAGGGTTCAAGTCCCACCTCCCCCACTACGGGTACACGGCGAAAGTACTCTCTGTCTCTGATCACTACTGTAATGTTCAACTTCGGTCCTGCCTATGACCGGCGAACCGTACAAGGACAAACACAAGACAAGAGACAAGTCTTCTCGACTCCAATGCACCCTTTAACAACATGATATTATCCAAAAGACCTATATACTATTCAACTTTTATGCTAAACATTACACTAAGGTAAATACGTCTCATTTCCTTGTTTAAACGATCTCTCCTCATTCGTATGAAACTTCCCTGTTTTTTATTTTCTCAAGGACAATTACATGAGAGTTGATATACAAATTCAGTGTAACGCATTTCAATCGAACGTCCAGGTTGACCCTCGACAAACCGCTATTTAATTTCTACCTCGATATATCACGTGTGATTGGCGAAAAAACTGATAAATTAACATGTAAGTATATATATATATATATATATATATATATATATATATATAACAGTTTATATCCTACGTGTTTGTGGAAACTGATTTTTCCGTTTTTAAGCAATAGAAAATAAGTAAAGTATCCTCGACCTCTCACTTATCAGGTAGAAAGATTAATATTGATTGGTAGCAGCCGTCATCTACTGTCAATATGACAAGGTGACACGCAAACGCGTATTAATCTCTCAACATCCGTTAAATAAAGCGCGAACAGTTATTCAGCATCATGCATAGTATATGAGATAATATACTAGTCCTCAGCTATGCTTCGACTACTTTTAAAACTATTTCCAATGCGGATACCAAAGTTTGATAATGATTAAGAAATACGTCGATCTCTTCTTATGTAATGCTAATAACGCTCTAGTATATTATTTAATAAAGTATTCGATAATCACTACAAATAATTGTCATTAATTTCAGCGATACACCCTATAAATTAGTTTACCAATTATCCCTTAACTTATTAATACTTATTGCTTCCGATTAGTCGTTGCTATCATGCAAATTATATAATTTTCGTGATATACATCTAGTATGGCATCGCATTAATGTCAATTGACATTGGTGCATTAGATGACGAAATAAATGACTAGTGGAAAATCTTGGCACAAGGATTATTATACAATATTGACAAATAAATTTATAATCATAGAGATATGTAGAGCTCTTACTCTATACTATAATTTCAACAATGTCGTTGAATGAAATTGAAATGATTCATACTGAATACAATGCATTGTAAAATGCGACATTTGTCACTTTTTATTTTTTTTTTATAAAGATAATAAAATATCCATTACATATTCGTTGATCGTGATTCGTATAAATTCATTGGAACGCTAACATTATGTAGAGTTATAAATAAGATTTTGTACATACAGTTAGTTTGTTGAAGAAGCAAAGAGATCAATGATCCTTTGACAAAAATGTTGATTTCAAAAGAACCATAAAGATCGATAACTAATGATTCACGAAAGTATTGTTGCTACAGACAGCAGCAAATACATCAATGATTCTTTTACATCATATAGTAATGAAAATAATTTCTAAATAGATTCAATTGGAATATAACACATTCTTCGTAGTAGCAAGAGGGGAAAATTTGGTAAGAAAAGAATCATTAGCAGCATCAATGGAGAAAACATTAGTAAAAAACTAGCATAGATGACCAGCCACCATACTGGTGTGATTCCCAAAATTGGATCTATCATCGTGATTCCTCGGCACTATAGGATTCCGCTAGAATTCTGCCGCTTTTAAAATCGTCAGATCATCGATTTAAAATGATATCCTCTTCTTCGTAGATAAGAAAACCTCTGCCAGTCTAATACTCGATCATGATCATTCATGATCGGCTTACGTCTTTCTATTTAATCTGAAAATGGAGATAATTCTACTTAGACAATAGTAATAACAATAATAGTGATTATAATAATATCCGTGACGGGGTAATTATGAAATACTGATGTGTACTAGGCAATTTACGATTTCATATATAGTAATTGCAAGAAAATTGATTTTATGAGATGTATGTTTATGTGACAGTTGTTTAATCATTTTATATAGCTTTCTCAATTATTTGCAATATATTCAATTTACGAATTGCAAAACGTCGTCGTTAAATTGAAACGTTTAATTACGAGTATTAGATATACCTCAGCAAACACGAGTGTCCGATTTATCAATGTGCCGATTTTAGCCGATTGATTGACATTGCTAGACCGAAATTGGCCCTTTAAAAATTTGACATTCATATTTGGTGGGACTGCTGTAATGATAATTGTAACCGAAAGTATTTACTTCGTCATATATAACTAACAATATAGCATAAAGTAACTATTGTTACGTAATTTCACTAGTAGCTCATTTGTACTTAATGTATGTATCCTTCATCAAATATTACGATAGCTCGTGCGATCAAATGTGTCCATTATCATGTCATGACAGAATAAAACTTTGCATTTCCGTAGCGTACGGTCATTACATTGCCACAATGGCGAAATAAAAGAAAAGGAAAGGCAAAATACATCCCCTCGTTACACGTTATTGAATACGTACTACAGTAGACACCGATCTTCAACAACGAGCAATTATGCAAAATACTCAATTACGTATCAGCTTCTTAAAAGTTAAGTAGGTTAATGGATCACACAGTATTAGAAAAAAGTGCAAGCAATCAAAATGTGTGTTTTAATTTTGCACAAAATTCAATGTCAATTCTCAATAACACATACCACTACAGCTTGACATAAAGGAAATATAATAATTTTTTGTCTGAAAATCAATATTAATTTTTCCATGACAGACTGTCTCCGATATAATTGCTTTAAAATTTAAAAACTCTCCAAAAGATATGTAAATAGAGCATTAACAATTCGTAGTTTATTATTTAACATTCTAGAACCATTGCACGATCATGATCAGTGTGCGTAGTATGTACCAATCTGACTTGTCCTTGTACAAATATCTTTAGTTCGCGAAAAACCGGTTTGACGACCAGAAGAGAAGCAAGTTTTATACTAAAACTGAGGATAAGAAAGAAAAGCGGCAGACCAAAATAATTTTACTTTAATCTTTGTGGCCGTGTAAAAATTTAAAGACATACTTATTTGTTAATATTTCAAGTGATATATTCCATTCTCTATCTATGTATACTGCACATTAAATAAAATACTTGTCTGTAAACACGAATAATATTTGATTCGATCGAGAAATATTTGACTGTTGAATTAACGCATAAAAAATGTATGCAGATATGTAGCAATTGCAAAGCTCCCATGTGTATTTACGAATAGCTAGAATCTAGATGGAAACCGGTTAAGTGGACTGAAGTGAGAGCGTTAATACGTTAGATACTGGAAGGAAAAGGAAAGGGGAAAAGGAAAAAGCAGAATAGGCCGGTGGAACAGAATAGAAGCCATATCATCAAATCAGGTTACACAGACAGACGTCTTCGTACACACATTCATAATAAAATATCCCGTCTCACGTACGTTGATTCTACTCGACAGTATTGCATCGCGAAAAGTGAAATTTTCTGGATTACATAATCGCGGTGTAATACTATTATTCAACTAAGCGTAGACTCTAACGACATTATAGACGTAATACCTTCGATAAACCACGATGACAGCATCGAATAGTAATATCGAATTAAAAATATATATTATTATACCGCAAATTGAATCAACCGCCGCTTTAACTTTCTATAATTTCTTGTACAAGCTAATATTTCTTCAAAATCCGCCAAGTATAATTCAAACCCATTAATAAATGTTTTGCGATCGTTATTTTAATAGGGAATTCAATCTGACTCAAAACTATTTCGTTTACGTGTTTTTGAAATGGATGCTATCCTACACGAAGGTGATTAACATTCGAGTGTAGACCTTGACATGATTGCTAACGTTCTTACGACGAATGAAACATTCTCTGCAGTTTAACAAAGAGTGAAATGAAAATGGACGATAAATTGGAAGTATTAAATAAAAGTTTCCGCGAGTGTTATTTTTTCCCGGATGTGGCATAAAAAGGGAAAGTTTATTAAATTTACCTCATTATTTCTCCTCTTGCAAAATATGTGAAATACAATTTCGGGTGCATTGGAGCTGATGATTTCTATAATGTTGTTCGATTTTACGTACTCTCTTTTGTCCAGTCGGATAACATTTCAAATCCTTGTTACAAAATGCGTCCCACTTTACTAAGACTGCTACGAAAAAAATGCAGCAACACTAAAATTAAATACCCTTTTTGGACTCACCTTTATTTCATAGAAAAATTTATATATAGGCGAGTGTTTCTGTTTCTTTAGCTCGAATGCTTTATCAAACCATTCTAGAATCCTGCTGTTACACGAGTTGAAAAGGTGCTATACAATGCGATGATCACAAAGACCTTACCTTATACCCTTTTCAGTAGTCACGTTTAAAAACCGCCAAGAAAACATTTAAACATTCAATATTACTCCTGTACATCGTTCCTTCTGCCCATTTTCATTCGCAATGGGTAACCTTCTGAAAGCAGCAATTTTGTCATTACACACCTATACTAATATTCCTCGAATTAAAAATCCAATTCAACTCTCACGATCGTTCTTTCATTATTAAAAAAGAAAGCTTCCTAAAACTCACAATCAGTCGAGGCTATTCAATAGTAATCTTGTCACACTCTCAGCTGCGAACTGCGGATGTTCGGTTAAGATTTTACGATATGGACTACAAAAGTAGGTTTTTGTGACTCGCGAAGTTCCGTAGGCGTAGAGCAAAGCGAACTACTGTAACCAAACTTGCTAAAACTGATCCTCGTACAGCAGAGACAGCCGAGTATTCGATGAGTACGGTTCGAGCACATTTACCTACACAGCTATCTGCGAGCTCGTTGCGTTTTCACGAGACGATTCGCGACAGACGAGTTCCCATTTGTAAATACGTGTGAGAGAACTGCGCGTGCAAGTGAACAACAAGAAATGATCGCGCGTGCTACCGCGCTCGCTTTCCGAGTACTGAACGCGAGAACAGAACTTGGTTGGTAGGCTCTTTCCGATTCTTTAGGTAGCTGACTGACTGTCTCGCTGCTGGCTAGCTAACCGGCTCTCTTGCGCGTACTTTCCCTTTCTTTCGGCTCTTTGCTTTGCGCCCCGGCTAGACTAGATGCGTGCAACGCGTTAAGTCATCGTCGTCATCATCTTCGTCAATGCGCAATCATTTCTTTTTCTATCCCACCTTCTAATGCTAATCTAACTATATGGTAATAACTCTGTGCTCTTCGAACTTTTCCATTGTATTAATATAACATTTTGTTCTCACTCTTTTTCTTGTTTTTTTTATTTCTCAAATTAGCGTGGATAATAATTTGATTTAATTCTGAAATTTTTATTTTAATGCAGTTGAAAAGTGTGAGTGATTTGATCTTTGAACAGTATTAAATACTTGGCGTTACTTGGGTGACACTGACTTTTTTCAACAGTGAACACGCGACTTTCTTTATTAGTTCAATTTCGAGCATGCGAGAAATAGTTATATATGTATCTTTCAAGCAAAGGATATTAAATTTTAACGTTTTATTTTGCAAAATTCTACTAATTAAAGTTTCATCAATATTAATTCATTAATAGCTTCAGTGATCATCGTTTGGTTTTAAAATTGTGTAGAATTTTAAGTAAATAGTAAATGAAAAGTGTTTGCACCGGAAGTCATTAAGGAAAATGTCATTTAAGTTCATGAAAAGCGTGAATGCGATATAGATAGTAGATAAATATTTATAGAGTGTATATATTAATAATGTAATAAAGTAGCTCTATGTAATAAAATCCAATATTTACACTACAATATTAAATTTGTGTGTGAATTACTGTGATAAATTATTTCATTATTTAGGCATTAGATGTAGATTATTTTATAATAGTCTCTTAAAAGCAACCTGATGAAAATTGATCGGTAAAAGTGGACACCTTTCGTGCCTTGACCTACTTAAATTTACTCTTTGTCATGGGCTAACAAACATGCGGTGTTACCTTCTAGGTCATGTAAAACATAAAAATAATATTTAAGAGTTCAATTTTCAAGTTCAGATGCCATTTTTAATCAATCCTCTATTAAAATATTTATTATTTGCACACACATATGCCTTTTTTATTCTTTGTTGCGGAAGAAATGTATATCTCACCTAAAAAGATTTAGAAGATAAGTAAATTAATTTATATTATATTATGTACAAAAAAAACGTACAAATTATAAAAATTTTTCAACATTTTATCAATGGAAAAGCTGTCAAATATTTCTTTAGTTTGAAAAGAGCGCGTAACTCAATTCGGCTTGCTTCGACTCTATTCGGAATATTCGGGTATAAAGTTATCAGTGGAGGGGGAACACGCACGTGGCTTGTGATTATTGTGATGGCTGCCTGGTTTGCTTGGCCGGCTTGGCGGTAGTCAGGTACTCAGGTATATTTTTATGGCTAAGTGTTTATTTTTATGGTTACCACTGCCCCAACACAAATTACTCTTCGAAAGTTGACAATGGAAGCACCTGAAAAGTTTCCTTTTCCCTTCCCACCATATCCTATTCAAGATCAGTTTATGAGAGAGTTGTATTCATGCTTGGAAAACAGCAAATTAGGCATTTTTGAAAGTCCTACTGGTACTGGGAAGTCACTATCTATAATTTGTGGTGCCTTAAAATGGCTAATAGATAATGAAGAATATCAAAAACAGCAGCTTACAGAAAAAATAACTGAGTTAGATAAAATGATTGAAGAATTTAATATTTCTTCCAGTGATTGGTTTATGGTACAAACCAAACAGTTAGAGCTTCGCAATGAAAAGTTAGAACTGCAAAATATGTTAAATATTATTCAAAGTTTTGAAAACAAAAAAAAACACTATAAAGACCTTCTTAAAGAAGAAGAGACAAAAAGGAAAAAATTAAAATATAAAGCAAGAGCTACAAAACTGGAAACTGAAAATAGTAATGAGAAAATTAACAAAGTTACTGATGAATGTAAAGCTGAGCAAGATCTTATTATAGAAGATATAATACCATCTGATGATGAAGAAGAAGCTGTTGAAGAAGAAATTGCTAAGAATACTAAAATTATTTTTTGCTCTAGAACACATTCTCAGCTGTCACAATTTGTGAGTGAATTAAAAAGAAGCCCTTACTCAAAAAATATATCTGTTGTAATTTTATCCTCTAGGTACTAATAATAGTTCTTTATTTGAAAACATGACCTAAGATACAAAAACTTGTAATATTTTAATTTCAGGCAAAATTACTGTATAAATAAAGATGTAAAAAAACTCAAGAATATAAATCTAATAAATGAACGCTGCCTCCAATTTCAGAAAAAAAAAGCAACCGTTAAAAAAGAAAAAGATATTAAGAGGTCCAAAAGTACAACGTGCTGTCCATTTTTACCAGGGGATCAAGAAATTTTGGTGGCTGATATTTTAACAGAAATTCAAGATATAGAAGAAATTGTAGACAAAGGAAAAGAATTTAAAACATGTGCTTATTATGGCTCAAGAAAAGCAGTAAAAGATTCTCAGCTGATATTAGTACCATATAATACAATTCTACATAAGAATACAAGAATAAGCTCAGGTTTAGATCTAAAAGGAAATATACTGATTATTGATGAAGCACACAATTTGCTTGAAGCAATAGAAAGAATGTATAGTGCAGAAATTACAGGTAGAAATATTTTACATTGTTATTCCCAGCTATCGCAGTACATAAATAGGTAATGATTAAGTTTCTATAATTTCATTAAGTGACATTGATTGTTAGTTTAAAATATAGATGTTTTATAGATTTCAAATGTTATTCTCTGCCAAAAATATGATGTTTTTAAATCAACTAAACTTCTGCTTGAGAAAGCTCTCATCAGTTTTTGGAGCAAAAAAGAATTCATCCCCAGATGATGAAGTGAGTCAAAAGCTTTCTCCTAAATTATATAAAATAGAAGAATTTGAAGTAACTACTGGGATTGATACCATAAATTTGTTTGAATTGCTTCAATTTATAAAAAGATCAAAACTTATGCATAAGTTGCAAGGCTTCGTAGAAAAGTATGGTGATACCATTACTATTCATCAGAAGAATAAACAGAATCAATCTGGTGTGAAAGATTTCTTAAAATCTATTAAAACAAAAAACCTAGGCAATACTGTTCAGCAAATCCATGAGGAAAATAAAACAAAAAATATAGAACCACAAATATCCAACCCAATTATATTAATTTTAAGTTTTTTAGAATCTCTTAAAACTAATTGTACTGATGGTAGAGTATTTGTTATTCCTGCACCTACTATTGGTCAAGGTATCATTAAATTTTTATTGTTAAATCCTGCTGCGCATTTTGATGATATTGGTATGCATTTGATCAGAAATATTTTAGTTTTTATCAATATTACATTATATTTGCGAATGTACTCAATGATATTCCGTAGTGAAGGATGCAAAGTCAGTGATTTTAGCAGGTGGGACTATGCAGCCGTTTTCAGAATTTACTGATCAATTATTTCTTGCCGCCGGTGCTACAGCAGAAAGAATATTGACATTTTCTTGCGATCACGTAGTTCCTAAAGAAAATATTTTATCGTGTATTGCTTCTGTTGGCCCTACTGGTGTCGGGTTTGAATTTAATTTCCAAAATCGACAAAATGAAAAATTGGTAAGCTAAACATTACTCGTATTAATAATTAGTAAATTCTCTATGCCCTAATTTCAGTTATTTACTTTTTTTGAAGTTGAACGAGCTTGGGAGAGCTTTGTCAAATATCTGCAACATCGTGCCAGCTGGCATTGTTGTATTTTTACCTTCTTACAATTATGAAGAAATTATTTACAAACACTTGGACAAAACTGGGATATTAAAAAAAATCCAATTAAAGAAATTTATATTTCGAGAACCGAAATTATCGTCGCAAGTGAATCATGTTTTGGACGAATACACAAATCGTATAAAAAAGCCTGTAGCCCCACAAAATGGATGTTTGTTATTCAGTGTTGTTGGTTTGTATCAAGTAAAATAAAATTTACAGAAGCAATGTAAACAATTGTTTACAAATTATTTTTATCGTAGGTGGCAAACTAAGCGAGGGTTTAAACTTTTCGGACGATTTGGGAAGGTGTATTATAGTCGTCGGAATGCCTTACCCCAACATAAAATCATTCGAGTTGCAAGAGAAACTCAAGTATTTAAATGAAAATGTGGTATGAAAACTTTTTCTCGAACCATTGTGTAACTCATCGAATTTATACTTGTTTTATTTCCATAAAATTGTTTCAGGCACCTAATACTGGAAATATATTTTACGAGAATTCGTGCATGAAGGCAGTTAATCAGTGCATCGGAAGAGCTGTTCGTCATATCAATGATTACTCAACAGTAGTACTCTTAGACAAACGTTACAGCAGTAAAACAAACATGCTGCCACGTTGGATACAACGTACTTTACACATTCATACTTCTTTCGGAGGAGTTATTAGTGATGTTGGAAAGTTTTTTGCATCTAAAAAGAAAAAATAGCATTTAGTATTCATATAATTTTATACTTATCATTTTATAAATAAATATTTGTACTATTAATTGTAACATTTACTGTATATCCGAACCAATTAATACATGTAGTTGGCTAACTGAACTCCAAATTTATATGTCAAATCATGATAATACATTTGGCCGGGTCGAAGAATTGAACACGGAAAATGTGACTGAAACAAAAAAGATATTGTTACTTGTTACAAATTTTATAATTTGTGTTATTCTAAGATACGTTTATACATTAATTTGTAAAGACATACATAATTAATTGCGTTAGGATAGTTTTGCGGCTGTATACTAAATGCACAGAACTTTGTGTAGCTAGCTCCTTTTTTTCCAGGTATAAATTCACACTTTGGAAGATCGGGTAAAGACTCTTTTTGGATTACCGGAGATTCATCGAGTTTTTGATTTTTTTCTTTTGCTATTTCTTCCTTCTTCTGGGTATCTGTTATAGTATCTTTTGATTCGGCTTTGATTAAAGACGGGAAACGACCTGCCGTATACAATTGCAGTCCTGGCTGGTCCGAATAAATTTCTATGGCTCTGAAAATATAATTCGAATAACTTTTAATATTTTAAAGGATAAATATAAATAATTATGCTAATTACCTGCCAGATAACGGATGAACTACTCTGGCCACAAAATTATTCCTCGACGACCAATTTTTTACAACACAAAAATTATGATCGAAACCTTCACCAGGAGGAACCTAATTTATTGTTTTTTATATACTAATTAGTAAAATTCTTGTCTGATAAAACTTAAAAATGTTGTGTTTATATTTTCATTACTTTATCCATGCATTCTCCTAAAAGTTTCGGTATCCTGAGATCCATAACTGTTCCGCCAACTCCTCTAATTGATCCTGTAGGAACTGGATTACTAAATTCTGCAAATGTCCATCGATCAGAATTTAACATTATCGTATGTTGTCGTAATTCCTCTTCACCGGCGTCCTGATACAAACACAATTTATATTCAAAACAAATAAATGTATCTAATTAATATTTTGCATAAAAACTGGAGCTTACGTGACCAGCCAAATTAAAATATGATCCATGAGATATATTGACCAATGTAGGCTTTGAACACGTAGCTCTAATACAAATTTCTAATTTATTGTCATGTGTAAGCGTAAACCTCACAGTAGTCAAAATGGATCCTGGATATCCCTCTTCACCATTTTCACTTAAATAAGTCATAACTAGTGTACAACCATCTATATGCGAATCCCATATCTGTCGGCCAAAGCCACTTGCCTATAGTGATATCACATCCACGCGCGTATATAAGTTGTAAGATATGTAATATAAATTAAACAGGAAATTATTTATAATTTACTCCTCCATGAAGATGATGTCCATTTTCATCATTTCTTGAAAGTTGATAATCTTGATTTTCTATTTTAATTTGCCCATCTTTGATACGATTTGCACATCTCCCTAATACACATCCGATGTATGGATTTACTGTTGGATTCGTATAGCCTAGTGAATAAGATTATAGTTAATATTATAATTAATACCGTAGTTCTTAATTAAAATACACATGTTTAACAAACTTTTGAGGTCATCAAACCCAAGTACAACATCGTTTGAACGCCCATATTTATCAGGACATTTTATTGATACTATAGAAGCACCCCAAGTAATGATAGTGATTTCTACATTATTAACATTTATCATTGTGTATGACTTGATTATAATTGGAGTTATATCGTCGTCTAACATATTATCTCCCATTTCAGGCTTTAGCGGAGTTTCCATTTCCTCGTAGTCATCAGCATATGATTTGTAAGGTACCCACGTATCCTGCATAGACTCGTCTACAATAGAATTAGCGATTTTCATGTATATCTTATTGCACGTCAAATTATCGTAAAGTACCAAGCCTTATTTCTCCAAAAATTCCTTCAATAATCGTTGTATCTTTACAACTACAGTTTTTGAGCTCCATATTGAATTTTAATAACTAAAAATAATTATAAAACAATAAATTACTAATAAATACTCATTTATTAAAATATGATTTAAATGACTTATTTTATATCAATATTAAAATTTACAACAAATCAAATAAAAATATCCGTATAACCTGAAGTCGGAAAACATGTTTAAAAACAATTGAAATAGAAAGAAGGAAGATGACAAAGACCTGATAATACATTGTAAAATGTTAAAAGTTATTTGAAATTATTTATTAGTAATAATGCGTCATTCGTATCTAACTTATGACACAGCAATGTTACAATAATAATCAGTATTTACTATAATATATATATTTATATATATATATATATACTCCGGTTACTATTTATAATCTGTATAATTAATATTTATAGAATAATGTACAATACTTGGAAAAATACATTAATTTTAGTACAGATTAGACAACGCGTAGACTCGCGCTCTTTCAAAATGTTATGTTTGTGTTACTCCATTGCCTTGAAGACCATCCAATAAATTTTTTTAAAAATTTCAACTGAGTGACAACTTTATGATAAACATTTCTCCACTTGTAAACAATTGTTTGTTGATTTGCGTGTAATCAAAACTTTAAGTGTATTACAGCCATATGTTAAAAAATGGTATCGCAAGTTTAAAGACAAAATTTCAAGCAATGTTGAAACATAATACGATGCTTGAGAACTTTTGTATCGATAAGTCATAAAATTAACATTACCATCAAGATACAAAACACAGAGTCATTTATTTCCAAGGCTTCGGGACCTGCATATTTCATCTTTTAAGGCGTACATCAAACAGTCGTTTATAGCTTAAGTACACGTGGAACACATTGCCCCCGATTGGTTATTTAATTGATAATAATATTCCTTAACAACTACTGCATTTTACTTTAAAGTTGTCTGTAAATGACAGAAATTTCGATCTGCCATATTATATGCTTGATAAGCTTTTTATTATACAAAAAGGAAATACTGACAAAAATTTATTTGATCTATCATATGAATATCATAAATCGCAGTAGCTCTTCCAATGAGATTTTATTAAATTTGTGAAGTAATTCTGAATTATATATGCAATCACCGACAAGTACAAGTACAAAATTAAGAAGAGCCCCTACGATAGAAATGCTATATACACCAATGGATACTTCATATGTAATTATCATTGTGGTCAATAGTATGCATATTATACAAATAATTCAATCATACATGATATCATGATTCTAATATACAATTGATGTGATAATATTTACAATTTGAGACCAGAATACGTAAATGGTACAGGGGTAGCAACGTGTGAACGTATCATTATATTGTATAATCGTTATCAGAAGTACCAATAATTGAAATTGCAGAATTTAAACTTGTTAATTATTAAGTCGAGCGATTCATTAATGCTCGTCATTTTTATTAAATGAAAAAATTATTATAAACAAATGGCAAATTGATTTAAGCATATTTCCATGCCCATCCAATGGTACGTAACAATAACTTTTGTCATAGATTAAATATTCTGAACACGCTCCTATAATTTTTTCTTAACTGAGATATTATCTTATTATTTTTCATCATATAAAAAATTTATTTTTTGTTATTGTATTTTTCTTATAATTTTTTCTTAGGTCAAGCTAAAGAAGTTACAACATATAAAAAATAAATATAGCTTAGACTAGCACTGTTGGCGTTAGTACGCCATTACACAATCGGTACGTTGATAGCTGCCGAGTATTAGATATTTTATAACTAAATTATTATTACTATTAACAGTTATTGATATTATCATTCTAATTTTTTTAATATCTTTCAATTAAATTGGAAGCATTTTGAATTTTTGTGTTGCTTAAATTTACTTAAGTACGTGGGGGTACTAGCACCGCAGAATATCTTCACGCAGCAAAGAAAAGCAAACCCAAAGAAGTATCAACCAAGTTACCGAATTTGTATCAATACACAGGAATAGCCCTAAAATTCTTCCTACAGTCATTATTATGCGATTTTACTTTCATGAGTTCACTTTTCTTTCTTTTGACGAAAGATTTAAATAATCATAAAAACCTTGTTCAGAATTTTATTTTCAAGAAGAACCTTTTTCATCGGCCCGTGAGATCCGTAGGTTTAAAATTTATCAAATCAATTTGTCTTGGAGTATTAATTATTAAAAAGCTTCTCTTATAGAGAAAAAATCGCTTGGATTATTATACATTCCAAGGCACTAGGCCATTTACGAAATTCTTCCTGAAAATTTTCTAAAGCCTATTATTCTTTTCGTACGCAAAACTAATGCATCTTATTTATATTGCGGCGTATTCTACAATACTGACGATTGCTTTTCACACAAAATACAAACAAGTGGTCGTTCAGTTGACATATCTGCTGAAATTAGCAGTAAACAAAGAGGACTAATAAATTTCTTTGATTAGGACTAAACACAAAGTGACAAACTAGTACGATGTATAAAT
The DNA here is from genome assembly GCF_024137725.1 of Prorops nasuta. Taxonomy (NCBI): domain Eukaryota; kingdom Metazoa; phylum Arthropoda; class Insecta; order Hymenoptera; family Bethylidae; genus Prorops; species Prorops nasuta. The sequence goes on from NW_027116803.1 coordinate 4,853,135, forward strand.
AATTTTGGATTGCTTTGTAAGTTTTAAATTAAAAAGCTGATGCTGGCTATTATGAATAATAAATTAATCATACACGAGGATAAACAATTTAAAGTTAATCGCATTTTTAGCAATTTACTATAACATAATTCATACATGGAATGTACGAATGTAAAGTAAAATAGTATTTAGCTCTTAGTTTTGTGCGTATACCAAAGTAAACGCCATAAAAATATGCATACTCAAACGTATACATTTGCACTTATATACTTGCATAATTGTATGTGCCCAATTCTCTGAATCAGCAGGTATTTCATAAATCTATAACATCTTGGGTAGCTGCGGTGTTTCCTGACTCAGTTTATATTTTAGATTGGTAAAGTACATACGCCTGGTCACATGCATACCATAATTGTCTATACCCACTTCGATATTTTTTAATTGTTGCAGCAGCTACCCAAAGTGTTTGAACATTTTGTTACTTAAGAATGTTCAATTAAATATTTTATTACTGTACAGATCTGTAAAGTGGGTGTAGGTGTATTTTCAGTACTGTATGATTTTAGCAAGCTCATGGGTGGGTTACTCTACATGAGTCGTTGTAAGAAGGTAAAAAATATAAAACGAGCAAAGGTGCAGAAAATTCCGTACATAAGTGAGAATAGACTAATTAGCCGATGTTGTCAGGTAATAGTGAATGAAATGGACAACCGCCAAGTAGAATGGATATGCGCTTCATTATACATATACATATATATAAATACGTACTTCCTAATGGACCGCACGGGAATGTTTTTCACGTTGAAAATCTAATATCACCGAAATCAGAAAATGCAAAATTTTAAGTGAAACTTAAAAAGTTCTCATCCTATTAAATTACGATTGAGCGCAAAGTGAAACATCTCCTTCCAGTTAGATCATCAATATGCGGGGCTTAATAATAGAATATAATATAATACTTTCATCGCGCCATTTAAAATTTCTATATCTCTTATTCAATCTAGAGAAATACTTTAAAATATACGGAACAGAGGCATCGATATGGTGCATTGTTCTTTTAAATGATAATACCGATAGCATTGATCTTTGTGGAATGTATAAATAAAACATCTGTAAAATTGCAAATGTGCATGATGAACTTTTTGTATTCAAAGCATGCTAGTTTGGAAAAGAAAGAAATTTTTCGTTAATTATTTTTACATTATCGTTATTCTACATCGTTATTTGAATTTCACGTAATGTCTAGGAATGTAAATAGATAATTTTTTAATATACAATTAGCATTACCTACGATGATAAAAAGTCATTTTACAAGAAATGTTTATCAAAGGCAGTGTTGACGCGCAAACATCGCGGATTCGCTTGACTTCAATAACTGTCCTTACAATGCCATTTATCGCAAAAAGAAAACTTGAGGTTTTACCCAATTTGCCGAAGAGCTTATACAAGAATCATAAGATCCCGCCCTTCAAAGTTAAAATGAACCTCAATCTGATTACACTTATCCCGCTATTCGATTAAATAAGCCAGTGCTATGACAAGAATTCTCGTTCTAATTCTGAAATACTAGGTTTCCTGCTCCTATTGATTCGACGATTTGCTTGTAAAGGTATAGTGATATCCTGAGTCTGACCATGAACAGGAATATCGAGCAAGGTTTCCCTATGATCGCGCGATATACCGTCTCGGTCAAAAGTAACCGGTGAAAATCTGACCCTACTTATAGATATTTGACTACTGTCTTTAGCTGAAACGTAACTGGAGTCCTCGGATGTGAGTGAATCCGGTGGGGTAGGATTTGTTGGTGTACCTGAGCCAGAATTATTCTTACTCGTGTTTTTATTAGGCGAGTTATAGGAGTAATTGGAACGCTTTAAACTTGACCGCAATCGAGTGACTACTTCCAAATTGTTAGGTCGGTCCCCCGAGTTTGGATTTGAGTCGTGAGAATTTTGTCTCGTTAGAAGGGACGAGCCATACTCGTGATTCAGGAAATTCGTACCATACGACGCTATAACGTTGGAAGGCCGCTGATAGTAGTGCCCTGGCGTATAAGCAGTGTAGTCATCCTCATCTTCCAGACGAAAAGTTGGATTAATGTTGCTCTGACTGGACGTGCTGGCGTTCGACACATTCGATGAGGTACGTCGATGCGTATACGATGGTAATCTACTGACTGTACGAGCTGGATTATTGATACTACTTGGATTGTCGTACGCATGTGGAAACTCAGAACACTCGAGCATCCTATCGCTTAAAGATAAGTAAATTTAATTAATTTCATTCGACGCGTTTATTTTAGTCACGCGTAACAGCATTATTCATGAGACTCACTGGTAGTCCGTTGGCATAAAGTACGCCGGGTCTGGTGGTGGACGATAATATTCCGGTGGTGGAACTACGGTGTACACCGGTGGTCCATAATCCGGATAAGGTGCAGGATTACCCATATAAATAGTTGGCACTCTTTCGATTCGATCGAGACGTCCCGCTTCTGGCGAATAAGCGTCCTCGTTACTGGTACTGCTACTTTTTCTACGCGGACTTGGTGTTGGAGCGTTCGAGCCAGTACTACTGTTGGCATAATGCTGAGGTGAATCCGTAAATCGCAAAGGTTTGTCGATCACGTTTGCCGGAAGACCAGGTGCGATTCCGCCCATACTACTTAAAAATGGTCTGAAATATTGAACGAAGAATGTTATAATTGGACCTATAATTACAGGTGTGAGTCAAATTGAAAAATCTTCTGGAATACATACCTGTAATGACGCGCGGGACCATGGTACGTGTTATGAGGGTAACCACTGCTTGAGCTAAATTCGTAATCAGGACCAAGATAACCAGAATTACGATTGGACCCGGTATCCGCTTGAAACCACCATCTCGGTGACTCTTCGTCGCCTTCCCCTATGCGTTGATGAAGCCTCGGATGTATCGCGGACACGTTGGACATTCTAACATCGTAACCCGTTGCAACACCAGCCAGCATAGCAGCTATGTTATAAAGTACTACTTCTATGATACTCAATTTAGGTTTTTTAATCTCGCCATTGTAGAGTGTTGGCATAGGAACAGAGATAGGCATGATGTAAGGCCCTGTTAAACCAGGCTTGGGAATATATTCCGCGGTGGGTGGTGCTATCCATTCCGTTGTTACATCTGTCGGTACAGGAGCATAATCTATAAAAACAATAGAAATTTTGTTTCTTCATTAATCCTTCTCTCTTCATCCCTATCCTATTTTTTTTTATCTTCTTAAAAGCCAATTTTCTCAACGACGGACACGCGTCTACCCAATATTTTCTCTTAAACACAGATTCTATTATTGCATTTGAATTTCACCAAGCAAACATTGCTCTTGCCGTTTTTTCAATTAGTGGCTGAGTCGACTAACATTGTCAAGCTTGGTGGAATTAAATGTTCGCGTGAATTACCGCACAGGTTAGTATTTTAATATTTTATTTTAATTTTAATCGAGGCTCGTTTAAGCTATTCTGTTAATTTTTATTAACTCAAGCATGCTATTATAAAAAAAAAGTTTGAAAAGCAAATGCATCAGTATCTTTTGAATAAGTCATGCAAAAAGCATACCTCATTATGAAGATCATATCGATAATTATACGATGCTGGACAAATTATCGTTGAGTAGTGTATAAAGAATTTTATTTCTATCGTCGTTATAAGTATTATTTTAAAACTGCCATTATGCATTTCTTGTTTGAATAATATTATAAAAGCTCTTCGTCATTGGATTTACTTGAACATGTTTACAAAGTAGAGCAACAAATAAATAAAAAACGTCTCTCTGCAAGTTTTCTACAAATATTTCACAATAAAAAAGAATGAACCAGTAGTGAACAAGTACATGAAAAGCTTAATCACTCGTGCAAAAAAAGCATGCTTAAGAAGCGGAAGAACAATATAATACAGCTAATCGAGAAATTGTTGCAAGACGATCGTAAAATTTATAATCTTCAGTATTCTAGATATGGATATGTCATGTAGCTACTTATCTTTTCAGTGATACAGTACCTCGTATCATTGACTTGGCAAAAGCCAATAAATATTGAGATACTTTCATTAGATCCTCGACTTTGTTGTAGTGTTTGTAGAAATAAATATTCACTGTACGATGCAAAATATATGTGATTAAAATATTTGACTGCTTAAAAGATTGAAGCATATTACAAATGTTGGAATTGAACGCTTAAAGAGCAAGAATAGCTAAATTAAAAAATAAAAAACAGTATAGCATTACATAATTTACGTAATACATAATATAGGGAATGTAGGAATGTAAAGGACCAAAACCATTCGATGTTAACAGTTAGGGCTCTACTGGAAGCATGCTAGGTACATTTACGCTCGGCTAATGGTAAAAAAAATTAACAATACAAATTGCAAGCTTTAAATAAGTGAGAAAAAAAAGTAAAACTAAAATCAATAGAACATTTGCTACATTTATCAAGACAAAAATTAAAAAAATGATTCCACGTGTAGTAGACATAAAATAATCAAGTGCGATGTACGCGAACATTGATTAATATTGTCAAAGCACCAAAACCGAGCGTAAACATTTATAAAAACCAAAAACAAAAATCAACGTGTCAAACTGAAAAGGTTTTATTGAAAAACTTCTATTGCTAAATACAAGTGTGTGCTTCTGATTCAATGTATGCTTTAACTTCTGTAATTTATTGTTAAAAGAAAATGATTGAGTTTTACTTTATTGAGATGGTATACACAAAGGCGAATGTAAAAACAGTAAATTTTTTGTATAAAACCAATGAATGATAGTGTATTGTATAGTTAATAATGTGTCATATGCGTAATACTTGAAACATGAATTTAGAAATTTGAGTGCAAAAGTAAAAGTACTATAACTGAAAATGTTTATAAAATTGTAAATTACTATAACGTCCGGCAGAAGCATAATAGTAGTTTTCTTTTAGACTGTAATAGATTGTTGTTAGCTCTGCTTGTTAGAATGTTACATATTCCAAAATATGTCGAAGAAGAACCAACACCAGAAAGAAGATTTTTGTATTCGCGTCTTTTTGTAAGTTTTCTTTCAGTTTAGCTATACGAGTATATCATTAGCTTACATTATACGCGGATAAATAATTTTTATTAGGGTAAAAAAGGATACACAGAGTTTTATACCCTATCGCTTCAAAACTTGACTGCGTTACACTAATCTTAGTATACGAATATTATTCGACTTGCATTTCGTTTTAATTAAGTCTAGGCTGAAATTAATTTGATTTCTTTCTCTTTTTTTATTACTCTTCTCATAAAATATACTTAAAATTTAATCTGGTCCCTCACCAAATTTTGCCTTGAATGCATTTCATTTGTATGTATATTTATATATATGTATATATTATATTATCTCAGTTTAATAGACCTATTTCAATTTATGATATAATTTATAATAATAGTCTAAGACTAATAAACAAATTAAACACGGAAAATTCGATTTTCCGAGAATGGCAAATTCTACGTTTGCGCGTAGAGTTTAGGCTTTTGCGTTAAAATGAGTATTGAAAGAGCCTGTATCTCATTAGACTGCTAAATGTAATTGAAATAATGAAACAGAATCAAATTGCTGTGTACATATGCATGCACTGCATAACACTAGTTTTCAACGATAGTGTATATGTAATGAAAAGAAAACATCTAATATAATTTATAAACAATAAAACTTTGTGTGCAAACTAGCGCTCAGTGATAAAAGTGAAGTGGCGTCATCTACTTGAGATCTCGACTATTTCTACTATACAGAACGATGTAGAACATAGTTTCATCAATTAAAATCACGGCGGGATAAGAACGTAATTTAATTCGGATATGGAAAGAAGTTCCTACAATAGGGAAACTTACGGGTAGGGTAGATGCTTTCCTCAGAAAGGCCTGCGATAGAGAAAAGAAGTGCAATATTACTGTACAGTTATTATAAAATTAAAACAGTGAACTGTCGCCAAGACAAGGGAAATCATTGCTAAATGCTTTTGAAGCTACGAGTTGTACGATATGATAATTTTTCATCTCTCAATTAAATTACAGATTTATGGATTGTTCTTTCGAAAGAATCTATCTATAGTGGAATCATTAAAGTTACTGTTCAAATCTTCGGAGGTCGGATGACAAAGATTGGAACTGGGGAACTTATCCGTCAGGTCCTTCGTTAAAGATTTGGTCGTCGGATGGCCGTGATCGTGCGCCGGATAATCTACTCTGTTTAAAACGTAATTAGGACTATCCGTACTAGCATCTTCACAATTGCCCAGAGACTCGTTGCTCTTCGATTTATCATTGAACGACAAAGAGGCTAAATCGAGAGAACAGTCCAACGCTTGGTCGGATTGTTTCGATAGGATATCCGACGTACTACTACCGATGCTTTGCTGCGGCAAAGAAGCTTCGCTGGACTTCCTTTCTTTAAGAGACATCAATGAGATCTGCGAGCTGTCGCTCGAGAAGGAGTCTAGGTTGCAAGGCTCGGTATCGAAGCTTTCAAAGTCGATACCCTCTCGCGAATTGGCGGCTAAAAATTTCGAGGGAATCGCGTTACTTTGATCGATGTCACGGCTGGCAAGTTGAGGTATCAGTACGACGTTCTCCAGCACGTTATACTCGACCTTGACCGGTGATACTTTGTCGTCGATCGCATCTCGGCTGCCCCATGCTCTCATCTTATTGAAAACCCTGAGGGGGCTCTTGGAGGACCGCGACTTGTGGTAGGATTGCTTGCCAATGGAGTTCTCCGGGCTCGATTCAAGACCGTCGACGTCGTTAATCCTAATCGTGACGGAATTCTTTCTCTCGCCGCTGGAGGGCGAGTTGAGGGAGCTTTTTCTCGAACCCGAGGGCGAGCGGAAGAAATCGGCCAAGGACGCGAGACGCGACTCCGAGCTATCTCGTCTCTTCGAGTCTTTAGATTTGCTCCGGTCCCGTCTTTTATTCTTCACGCGTTTCGCAGTTCCTACCAAGGTGGACGCTACGCTATGTACAAAATTGGTCGCCGAGCAGGAATGCTCCGCCTCGTAAGAGATGCTTCTCTCACTTTTCTGCCCTTGGTTTATTCTCGTCGACGCGTTGATGATATTGCTAGTTAAAGTCTTGGATTGCGATTGGCCATCGTTCGCTTCGAAATGACTATCCGAACGATAGGCCTTCTGAGTGCTGAATGAACCTGGGACCACCCGTTGTATGCTCTTAGATTCTTTCCAATCATTGTCACAAATGTCATCAAAGCTCTGTCGAGCCTCGTTGTAACTACAGCCAGGCTGATTGTCTATCAAGTTATTCGCCGAGGAGTACAACTTTCTGGAGGTAGGGTTACCTATTTCCTGTAGAAGCGGGGATCGATGTGCGCTTGCCAACAGGGCGGTACGCAGTGGTGTCTTTTCAAGATCTGGTGCAGAACGAGACCACCGCTTGCCACCGGGTGATGCAGGGTTAGGCGGCTGTGTAATAATAGCTCCGCGCTCACGTTGATGAAGCGTCGATGGTCCCCAAGTCTTACCCTTTACGCCGTCTGCTGGTACTAAATTCGGAAAACAAAACAAAAAACAAAACGCTACTAACTACAGTACTAACTACATCGTTTAAGCACGACGTTTCTCTTCTCTCTTTTGCATAGACTTAATCGTTTGCGGTGTAAGAAGGAGCAACAGAAACAAATAAACAGTCCTCTAAGTTCATCGTTTGACGCAATTCATATTGAAAATGTCTTAAATCGTAGAAACGTGATCAAAGCCGACTGGTATTCGACTTTGCACAAAAAGACCATAGTAACGAGCTAATATACACAAGTATAATAATTTGATCGATCACACCATGCCATTATAGATCAATACTAATTGAAATGAACTCAAATGTGTCTACTATAAGCACAAACACTGTGACATTCAATTTTATAAGAAAAAAACGACGAGGTTTCAACACACTGCTGATCGCTCAGAGAAAAAAAAACCATTCATAGTCTATGGCATCGTGAATTTCAACTACCGGTAACATACATTTTTCATTGAACTCACATGCAATTGCCCGCAGCCGTGGAATGCTCGGTGATCCGGGAGGACTATTGGGCCTCGAAGGATTTCTAGCTTTCGCTCGATCTAAAGCCGTATGCTGTACCGTAATTGTATGACGAAAATCTAAAACAATTTTTAAAATAAAATAATGCAAATTTTCCCTCCATTATTATAATTGTTACATGCGCTGCTACAAGGAAAATAATACTTACCCGAAGGAGCGCTTATATTACTCCCTGGCTCCTTCTTATTTAATTTTAACCTAGATTTTTTAAACTTGCCACGCCTCTTATTCGGCGTTGGTGTATTTTGCTGTATTATCATTACTGTTAATTCGCGTTCTAATAAATCTATTTCTCGTGCAGCCAACTCTTGCTCCCTTTGTCTCAGATTCTCCTCGTGTTGTCGTTGTTGCACCTGTGCTTTTGTTAATTCTTCTTCCCTGCAGCGCAGTTCCTGCAAAAATAAAGTTTCAATTACAATAATACCTATGAAAAGCGTTAACAGTAGTATAAATATAACGATAATGGAGCATATACGCTGGAGCGAGATAAAAATACATGTATGGAGAAACTTACCTCTTCTAAAGATCGGCATGCCTTTGTAAAGCATTAAGACAATAAATCATTTTCTTTATCAAAAAGATTTCATAAAAACAAAAATTAATGTATATTAAGCATATGTACCTTTTCCTTCATGCGCAGCCCATGAAGTACTTCCTCGATCTCTAATCTCCAGTCTTCTTGCATTGTATGAAAGGATTCGTGTGGCGTTGCTGCAAATGCACTGCGAACCTCGTCCAGCTCTACCAAAATTTCTGCAAATCCTGGTCTACAATGACTGTCAGACGCCCAGCAAGCTGCGTGAACAAACAATTTTACTTAATATTTAACTTACTACATATATTATGACCTTTGAAAATTCTACAAAATAGCTGAAATTTACCTTCCATAAGATACCTCCAAGGCTGAGGACAGGTGGAAGGTATTGGTAAAGTTAATTTATTAACTGCTACTCCATAAGCTACAGCTAGAGCATCAATGCCTTTGTAGGGGGTTTCACCGGTCAAAAGTTCCCACAAAAGCACACCATAGCTAAAGAAAAAAGATTAAAACGATTTGCATTAATGCATGAAAAGCAACAATCAATAATAAATGGTTGAACAAGTCATGAAAATAGTAGACAATTAAAAAAAATTACCTCCAAACATCACTAGCTTTACTAAAAGTACTTTTCTTAATTACTTCTGGAGCCATCCAAGCATATGTGCCTGCAGCTGACATACGTGTAGTTTTGTAAACTTCTCTTGCTAAACCAAAATCAGTTATTTTAAGCGTCTTATATTGCAAATCATCATTCTCTATAGGTTCGCTTAGTAATACTGAAATGGAAACAATTAAATAAAATATTATGCATTCTTTGAGCAGAAACCAAATTATTAGATATGCAAATTAGCCTACCATTAGAGCTCTTTAGGTCCCTATGAATAAGACTTATTGGTGCTTTATTATGCAAATAGTCCATGCCTCTTGCTATTTGTATTGCCCAATCAACAAGTACATCTGGCCGAATTTTTCTTCCACTAAGAACCCTATTAAGGCTACCACCACGAGCATACTCCATCACAAGACACATATTTGGCATTTTCAAACAAACCCCCTCTAATTGCACTATATTTTCATGTTTCAGCAACCAAAACAATTTTGCTTCCTGCCTAACATTTTCCAAGGTTACACTTGGCTCTTCATCTGGATCTTGACGAGCTGCTTTGACTGCAACTTCATGTTTTTGCCAAAATCCTCTAAAATTAACAGAATTAACAGTTGTATTTCAATATTCATAAAATATCTCTTATCTTTACTGAGAGCACAGCGCATACCTATACACTTTCCCAAATCCACCAACTCCTATTACTTCTTCTAACTGTAATTCCTCAAAATCAATTTCTACTGGTTGAACCTTATCAATTACCGACGATACTCTGTCGATAGTTTCTGTTTCTGCTACAAAATTTGCTGGAAATATCCCGACTTTGCCACGAATTTTTCCAGTCCACCAACCTTCATCACCCGAAATTTTTGAGTCTTTGGACAAAACCTAAAAGCATGGTTACATATATAAGAATAAAAGTACTCAGTAATACATGATCATACATCTTAATAGCTTAATCATTACTTCAACCGTCTCGCCTCGCTGTAATGACAATTCATCTTCCCCTTGTGCGACATAATCAAATAGAGCAGTGAAGATAGTTGAACTATTATCGTGTCTTGACTGAGACGAGGAATGTGTACCATGAGAAGGACTAGTCTGCTGAGAAACAGTTCTAGCTGTGCCACCGCTATGTGTATCAGACACGCTACTGTCAGACATATTGAGACTGGATGCACGGGCATACATGTAACTACCGTAACTGAAATTAAGAAACGATTATTGAAAATTTGATAAAATTAATATATTATTAAAGGTAGAAATAAATATTTTCCACTTTACCTGGGTGTATGGTTGTTGGACCTACTACTATGTAGATACCTGGGAGACGAGTTGCTCGTATTTGGGGGCAAAGGGTTTGAGGAGCCATTCTCTGTATAAAGTAAAAATCGCTCGCTCCGATGACGAGCGTCCGGTTGTCCGTGGTCCATCAAGGTAGACAGTCCTCTTGCCGATAACCCGGCTGGCGGCATATGGCCCAACGCTGTCTGACCTGGTCTCTTCCGTAAAAGTCAGGTTTATTTTTTTTCTTCGTTCTCACGCGATACTTGTCTACTTTGATCACGATAAGTGTCATTTAGATAATCGTAATGCCTTCAAATCTGACTTCTCCAGAAGTAAAGATAACTAGTCTTAAATCCAGAAAAGACCAATCGTTAAAAAGGGTCTATATACATCGGCACAGCAGATTATTGCGGAATTCACATAACTCCAATATATGTATTTTAAAATGTCAATTTTCTATCGTATGTGACAACATACGACGATTCATGTAGTACAGCCACCCTGGCTCTTCGTACATACAAGTATGGGTACACCATAATTAAACGCACCTATGCAGAGGGTTCTTTTTTTAAGAAAAAAAGTGGGGTGAGAGAAGGTGTTCGCCACCACTACCACCCCGTCCATAAAAACACTTTAACGGAGGCCGGCATTGTGGGCATTTCAGTCCGTTTAATGAAGGTGTGGACCAATTATGCAGAGTTTATGAGAGATTGGCGGATTTGGGGATATTTTAGGAGAGCTTGGGAATCAGAAGTATGGGAGTTGCTGTGGAGAAGCTACAGTTGCAAGACGCAATATCACAAGGAAAAGCGAGATGAGGCAAGGCAAGGCAAGGCAAGGCAAGCAAGTCTCGCGTCAGGTCAGGGTGTGTATATAGCCACAAGCCACTGTTTACGATTGGAATTCTCGGGCTTTAGCCGGCACTAAGAGTTTCCCGTGAGTTTCCCCTTGGGCTTAAAGCGATCTGCTCGCCCGCCCGGAGACGCGACGCTCCGCGTCAACACGCAGAACACGCGACAATTCCACATTTAACAACAGAAAACTGAGCAGTGCTCATGCCAATAACCTAATGGACGCCATGTTTCGTTTGACGGCATTACGGCATTTGACAGCCCCACTACTCCTAAATTTTCCCTTTATCTCTCTCTCTCTCTAGTAATCCTCTTCACACCACCGGTAGAGAGAGTCGAGTGACAATTATTATTCGAAATTTTATGTGGTAGGTAGAGTTACCTATCTACAAATTTTTCTCCTACGGCCCCGGATATGACCTCAAAACTGGGATAAGTGTGAAAACCCTCAAGCTTTAATTATAAATACTCAACTTTTATTACCGTTTAGCAGGTTTATTATTTTATATTGTAGTATTTTTGACATCATATATCTTATAAGAATCTAAATAAGGTGCAAATTACTTGACTGCAAATGCCGCAATACTTTCGGCGTTCAATAATATACTTCATTGTATACTCATTATTCATCAGGCTCACTCAGCGGCGCTTAGTTTTACTCAGCGAACTGATACGATTGGCCAACTTTAAAAAACGCAACCTGATTAACCCAATCCTGTCATTTCGCTAGCGGTATGCCAGCCAAACGGACCAATTGACATATACATATGATTTTACGTATAGGTGAGCAGATGATTTAAGCGGAAAGCTGTGCAAAGCGAAGATGCAATGATTTTCAAAACCATGTAAATTTGACGAAGGTTCTGCTTTCTGCTTCTTCATTTATATAGAAAGAAAGCGAAACAAATAAAGTAGGATAAAAAAATAATATATAGGTAGGTGTGTGAACAGTGCGGAGTGTGTAACTGCGAATTATACACACATTGGATACTAGCGCCACAGTATGTAACAGCAAATCGCTGACGTGGTGCATGTTCAACTGACAGTCAAATTGGTCACATCCGTGGAGCGTTGGTGGTGGTGATTGGTAATTTTACTCTAATGTTATACGTTTGGGCAAATGGATCGTAGAAGTTGAAGTTTACTCTGATCACGATAAACGCTGCATGGAGTCGGTTTTAACTTACTAAAATTTTAAACTAGCTGCCTCTAAAATGGTGTTACTAACTATGATTGCAAGATTAACAGATGGTCTGCCGTTGGCGGCCACCATGCAAAAAGATGAACAGGTTAGAAATCTATTATGATGAAATGTCAATTTATTTACAATTTTCGTTGAATTCAAAATCAAATGCAAGGAAACTATTTGCAATAATTTTTATTATATTTTTGGGATTATTATAATATATAGACCCAGCAAATTATACTATACACTTATTAAGCTCTATTAATTACTGCATTATTTAGCTGATTCGATTGTGTGTTATTAAATGGCAGAACTTGCATTGTAGTGTTCTTTTTTCCAGAGTGGCAAGAGTATTTTGGAGTATCAAAATCAAGCAAAAATGTTGTTTAAAAGCCTTAAACCACAAAGTCCATCAAGATGTACTATTGAAACAGGGCCATATCTATTTCAGTAAGTTTGAATTTTTAATAAATCATTTAACTTTTACTTTTGCTTTAAACATTGTGTATTTAGATTATGAGTTTATTTTTAGTTTTCTCATTGAGAATGGGATATGTTATTTGGTACTATGTGAAAAAAACTACAGTAAACGTATTGCATATAGTTACTTAGAAGATATTGCACAGGAATTTCATTCTCAGTATGGTAAACGTGTAAACGAAGTTACTAGACCATATTCATTTATAGAATTTGGTAAGTAAAACAATGTTGTTAATCTTTTATTATATGTAAGATCTTATTTATATTCAATTTTTTTATTTTTACAGATACATACATCCAGAAAGCAAATAAGGTTTTCTCTGACAGTAGGTCAAGAAGAAACATGAATGCACTTAATAACCAGTTACACGATGTCCAAAGAATTATGGTTCAGAATATAGATGATGTTTTACAAAGAGGAACAGTACTATCAGGTATTGCTATTTTCATGTAATTATAAATATATTACATGTTTTTTTTTTAACTAATCTGATGTATAATATTTATAATAAATCTTGCATTTTTACAGAACTGGATACAAAAACACAGAATCTTTCCATGTTGTCTCAAAAATATAAGAAGGATGCAGCACATTTAAATAGCAAATCCATGTATATAAAAGCAGTTGCTGGAATTGTTGCATTTCTGGTCTTCCTGTTATATTTTTTCATTCTTTAATAGGATAAACTAATTTTAAAATAAATTATTACAATCAATTATTTCTATATTTTCAAGATTTGATTATTTTCATGACAATATAATTAAAAAATATTCATAAAAATTAGAATTGAAAAACAAACTTAAGTCATGTATGAAGTCTGATTTTAGTAAATTGAGAATGCTCTAAAATTAAAACACTAAATATTAAAGCAACATTTAATATTCCATTAAACTGATAATCATTGTTTGTATAGAACTGTACATTATGAATTTTATTTATCGGGCATTCCTTTTAACTTTAAAAAATTGAAAATATTTAATTTTATAGTATAATAAACTTTTAATTTATATAATTAGTGTGGTTCTAGTATCTAAATAATTTCTTAGGTAAGGATTGTTGCTTATTTTTAAGAGAAGTTTCATTTAAACTCTGTGTGTATAAGAGTATTTATATTACTCTTGAGATATTATCTCTCAGATAATTTTCAAAATAGATAAAAATGTGAAAATAATATTTATCAATTGCTATTATATTTTTGAGCAATGTACAGCTAAGGTTATTAGATAATGGGTTAAAGGGAAAATGCAAAAATGAGCTCTACATTCTACATTATTTATATATAACTTGATTGTATTAGCCTAATACAAGATATAAATACAAGAAATAAACTTTTAATTTATAAAAACTGTATGCTTTTTAACATGTTCATATTACTGTACAAAATAAGTATTATAAAAACTAATGATCCATCTTTACTAAGTCGTTATAATTAGGAATATTAAGCTTTGTACAATGGGTATGTGGTTTAAATTTATATTTTTCCTCTTCGTCAGACTCTATTAATTCTGTATCAAAAAAAAAGTTGATAGATTTTTGTGCTTTTTCCTTTTTAAATTTCTTTTCTTTTCCTTTTTGAAAAGTATTACTGTTTACTTTTGAAAGGCTACTATTTTCTAATCGATCATCTAAAAATAAACAAATTAAACACCTAAGAATTGAGAAATGAGTTTGAACAAATTCAAATCTACTACTAGATACAAAGTTGATTACATACCACACTCTACAATTTCATAACATTGTGCATGATCCTTTAAAACAACATAAATAGTGGGAAATTCTATTATGGTTTTATTTGCCAAATTTTCAGTAAGTGTTTCTGTAGGGTCCAATTCATGAAATCTAGTGTAAATCCAAATGAATTAGTAATTTAAGTTGCCAAACAAGGCAATAAAATAATTTTACCTGTAGTCAGATTTTTCAATATTTTCTGCTTTTAACAAAACTTTTAATCCACAAATTCCAGCAGATTTATAATACTGTAATTTTTCACTCAGACTTAATTTTAAATTTAATTCTTCGATTGCACAATTACTTGGTAATGATTTTGTTGAATCCCAAATTTCTTCAAGTAAATTAGATAATCTTATAGTTTCTAATGCCCTAAAAATTGCAAAAATGAGTGGTTTTTTAAAGATGCATGTATTTTTATAATATTTTTTTTACCTTTCTGTAATCCATTTTATATGCTCTGCCTGAGGAAATATCCATTCTATCCTCCAAAATATTTCATTTGTGTTTCTCTTATAAAATGTTGAGTTCTCCTTATGTTTAGTAAAGTTTTGTGGCATTAGTCTAAGGTCAATATTTCTTTGATTTGCTGCCATTTTCAATTTATATAAAAACTATAACAGATGAAAAAATTTAATTTTACTTTCCATAGTAAATTATAAATTTTGTTCAAATAGTATATATACCCCTGGTAAATTATTGCGACGTGTGCATTTTCTTGAAGGATCCCTTTGCAATCTTTCAACTGTCCTTCCTACTTCTTCAAGTAAGCGATAATCTGCATAAAAAATATTGTACACTGATCAACATTCTTAAAAATGTATTATTTATAATAAATAAAAATCTATGCACCACTTAACAGATCTAAATCTGTGTATGATTTAATGGGAACATATTTTGTTCTATCACGAACTCCATCACATTCTAGCTCCTTCTTATGTATGTTTACACATGTGATGGAACAGGTTCTAACCTCACATTTTGGACATGTATATTTGGCCTTGCTTTTGACACAAACCTCACAATTTTCTAGCCTAAAATATGAAAACGGTTATAAATTCGTATTAAAAGTCATGAAACGTTTATTAATACTAAATTATGCATTTCAGCAGAATGTTGATAAAGCCTAAAACATACTTCGCCTCAGCAATGGGGGTCGCCATCTTCACGAATGTTCACGATCTCTTCATCGTGTTCTACAACGAATGGAGTTGTAGAACCAGGTGGAACTGAATAGAACGAGACAGAACTATCCAGAATCAGCCAATAGTAATCTAGATAGCTCTGGATTCACCGCCTTCACCGAGGGAGGGCTCTGAAACCTATATAAGCGGCGCGAGCGCACATGACTTCAGTCATTTGTCAAAACACGTAGAAGCTAAAAGGTAGAGGATTCGCAAAGGCGAATAGAAGTAAAAAAAAAAGTTCAAGAATTAATCAAGTATTCAAGAGATATTGCTACGATTTGTTATTTAACGAGTGTTAAAAAAGAAAGTTTACGAAAATGCCTGCAATTGGAATTGATTTGGGAACGACCTACTCCTGTGTAGGAGTTTGGCAACAAGGAAAAGTGGAGATAATCGCTAACGATCAAGGTAACAGGACAACGCCGAGTTACGTCGCTTTCACAGATACCGAAAGATTGATCGGTGATGCTGCAAAGAACCAAGTAGCGATGAATCCATCGAACACGGTTTTTGACGCGAAAAGATTGATAGGCCGCAAGTACGATGATCCAAAAATCCAAAACGATCTAAAGCATTGGCCATTCAAAGTGATTGACGATGTCGGAAAACCAAAGATCCAAGTTGAGTTTCGAGGTGAGACGAAGAGGTTCAATCCGGAAGAGATCAGCTCGATGGTATTGACAAAAATGAAGGAGACTGCCGAGGCTTACCTTGGCAAGAAAATTCGCGACGCTGTGATAACTGTGCCGGCTTACTTTAACGATTCGCAACGTCAAGCAACCAAGGACGCCGGTGCCATAGCAGGATTAAACGTTTTAAGGATAATCAATGAGCCAACAGCAGCAGCCTTGGCCTATGGTCTAGATAAAAATCTTAAAGGAGAAAGAAACGTATTGATCTTCGACCTAGGTGGCGGCACCTTCGACGTCTCAATCCTTACAATCGACGAAGGTTCTCTGTTCGAGGTCAAATCAACGGCTGGTGATACTCACCTCGGCGGCGAGGACTTTGATTCGAGGTTGGTCGAACATTTCTGCAAGGAATTCGACAGGAGATTCAAGAAGGATCTACGCAAAAATCCTCGCTCGATACGTCGCTTGAGAACGGCCGCTGAAAGAGCCAAACGAACTCTGTCGTCGAGCACCGAGGCAACTCTTGAGATAGACGCCCTCTACGATGGCCTGGACTTCTACACAAAAATATCCCGGGCACGATTCGAGGAATTGTGCGCTGACCTTTTCAGGCAAACCCTGGAGCCGGTGGAGAAGGCATTGGCTGACGCAAAATTGGATAAAAAAACCATCCACGATGTAGTCCTCGTTGGAGGATCCACTAGAATTCCGAAAATCCAGAGTATGCTACAGAATTTCTTCGGCGGAAAGCAGTTGAATCTATCGATCAATCCTGACGAGGCGGTTGCCTATGGTGCTGCGGTACAGGCTGCAATTCTGACCGGTGAAGGTGATAAGAGTTCGACGCTGCAGGACGTCCTTCTCGTGGATGTAGCTCCTTTATCCCTGGGTATTGAGACGGCGGGAGGCGTTATGACAAACATCATCGAGAGAAACGCTAGGATACCGTGCAAACAGTCGCAGACCTTTACGACTTATGCAGACAACCAACCGGCCGTAACCATTCAGGTCTACGAGGGTGAACGAGCTATGACGAAGGATAACAATTTATTGGGAAGATTTGAATTGAGTGGAATAGCCCCTGCGCCAAGAGGAGTACCGAAAATTGACGTGACCTTCGATATGGATGCCAATGGTATTCTTCATGTGACGGCGAAGGACGCGGCAACTGGACGCAGCAACAATATCAAGATCACAAACGACAAGGGTCGCCTCAGCCGAGAAGAGATTGACCGAATGTTGTCGGAGGCTGAGAAGTATCGAGAACAGGATCGTTTGCAGCGGGAGAGAGTGGATGCCCGGAACCAAGTGGAGACATACGTCTTCAATGTAAAGCAAGCCGTTCAGGACAGCGGCTCCAAGCTGCCCGACAGCGATAAGAAGAAGGTGGAGAATATTTGTGATGATACCATTCGTTGGTTGGACAGTAACACTTTGGCCGAGAAGGAGGAGTATCAGCACAAGTTGCAGGAGATCCAGAGGGAATGCTCGCCAGTAATGACGAAACTTCATCAGGGAGGCGCGGGTAATCCCAACGGTGGACCTCAATATGGAGGACAGCCGCAGTATGGAAACCAGTACGAAAATTCGTCTGGACCTACAGTCGAAGAAGTCGACTAAGCTTTGTTTATGTTATTAATTTAGGCTGTGAAAAGCTATATAGTATAGTATAATATATTTTTCTTCTTTCTACGCACATTAGCTAAGACTGATTTTTTGTTTAGTAAGAAATATATCTTCTATCTGTATAGACCAAAGATCAATATTTTTTGTTTGATAAGAGATTGTGATTTTCAATAATAAAAGAGTTGTTTCTTCTTACATAGCTTTTTTATTTATATCCAATTATTATCCTACCTTTTCCTATATTGATTAATAATATCCAGGCCCGCTGCAGAGTATCATGCAATCGAGAAATATCGATTCCAGTGATTTATTGCTCGGTTCACATTGTCAGTTTGCCATATTTTTGTGACATTTTTATAATTATAAGAGTGCTCGAATTTAACGTTTTACGATGAGATCTAAAACATCATTGAGCAGATCGTCGAGAAAAACAAGCAGAATAAGTTCATTGTCATCAATACTAGAAGGAAGCGAAATATGGCTAACGACGACTCCAAAACCTTCGCAAATTGCAAAATCAAAATGGAAAGATATAATTGAGGACGATCATAGTGTTTACATAATAGCATCTATCCGTGAAGAGATTGTTGAAAAAGCGATGAATTTGATTTATAAAAATTATCTTGAAAGAGCGGCAATTTCATTCGTGGTTCATTGTTCGCATTTGGCATGGCTTCAAGCATTTAATGTAAGAAAGAAAAGTATTTACTAAGCTCTGCTTATTTCTCAATTATTCATAACAATTGTAACTTAATATTTTCTATAATTTAAAAGAATTTAGGATGACTCCTACCAAGATCTGTTAGATTAATTATATAATAAAGTAGTACAGTTCATGTGACAGAAACTGTACAGTCCCAAGTTAAAATAGTATAGTTTCCGCAACATAAATTGTATTAATTTAATTACAATTAATTTAATAAAGCTTGGTAAGACTCTCTCTCTCTCGAACTACATATCTTAAAATGTTTGAGGCGTAAATGCCGTAAATTCGTGGGTATCTCAATTCGATATCGATTTTTCGAGTTCGATATTACGGTCATACTCGATCGATATATAGTACATTCGACTGTTACTTCAATTTGAACTGTTTGTAGGCGGTAGAAAGAACGTCACTCACTGGCCGGTCGACTTTGCAACTTTGAATTTCTCTTTTAAATAAGTGTAAGTACCTATTTCATTCAGTATTAAATTATTTTGTCAATTTCGAATCAGTGGATGACTTTGAAAACTGAGGATTGTGAAAGTTGGCAAGGGAGAAATGTATACTGGGGTGGTGATGAAGAGGAGACGCCTCTGGAAAGAGATGCTTGGTTGTTTGGAAGTGTTCCGGTCGTCTCAATTTTCGAAGAAAGATTGAATCAAAATCAGCAAAAGTGCAGGGAGATTAGCAAAGACGAAACTTTGAAAGAATCATCGACTGACCTCGCTTTACCGATGGCTGAGAAACCTAGGCAGAAATCGTTATCATACGAAAAGAGTAGAAAAGTTAGTTTCATCTGGTATGAGTATCTACTTTACCGACGTAAAATAAACTACATTACCCGTTGTGCGTTTTCGTTTAATCCACTGTCGTCTCTGTGGCGCCACTAGTAGCATTTCTGATTTATAGCTTCCAATAGTATAAATTCTATCACAGAAGTAACAAAAAAAGCGGGAAAATTATTAAAGCATAGAGGTAACTGATAAAATAAACGTGAAATATATAAGTGTCTAACAATTTTAAATGAAATTCAATATAGCTCGACAATATATCGTCAAAGAAATCCAGTCATCGAATATTATCAGCCAGAAGATCCGAAATGAAGAAAAGATTGACTATTGGAATATCAAGGGCCTTAGGAGACGAGGCCGATGAAACTTCATGGTCAACGATAGAGGAAGGCTCTCAATCGGAAAAGTTCATTTTTTCCCGTTCAGTTACAATGTCGTCAAAGAAGGATTTTCCGGTAAGTACGATCACAGATCGAAAACAGCTTTCTTTCAAAGAAGATTCATAAATTTCATAACCTCGATAGCGAATACACCTTTGACAATATAATGCGTGTTGCTTAAATTACGTAACAATCGAGCGCGATAGATATTGCATATTTCTGCATCGATAATTCGAGAAGAGCAATAAGGTTTTCGTTACGTGTTAAAATTGGGCTCGAACGGATCGTGTATCATCACGTTTTACGAAAGAGATATGACGATTCAATTATTCCGGACGAGATTGAAAAAGTGTCTTTTTATCGTTAGATGCCAAGGGGATCGTCAAAACAACAGTACGCTAACGAGATTTCTTGCCAGAGGAGCTTTGATTCGCTGGGGGAGAACTACACATTGTCTCGTAAAAAAATCAGTGGCGAAAGATTGCACGAAACCGAGAGGTGAGTATAGTTGATGATGAACGTTTAAAATTTCATTAAGAATCTTTCAAGACCTATATATGTGAAATCACTCTTATATCGCGCTACTATACTTGAAATAATTCTCAGTGCCTGCTCGATGTTCATACTATCAATCTTGCTGGAAGATTGATGGCATACGCGGAGAGATCTATTAATCTATCGAGCAGAAGATTTAATTATGTTATTAATCGATTTTTGACTTCTCTAATTCGATAGCCAAGTTTGTTGATTTGACAAAATACGTATATATATGACATGCTTGCTCGATTGAAAAAGATACAATCGAGTGTCTTGTTACAGACTAAGCATTACGCACGTATGATCACTCGACAAACAAAATAAACTTTTTCGCGCGATTCTCGTTATAAAATACGGTCTTGTATATTGAAGTAGTAATGAAAGAGTAGGTAGTCGGTTAGAATTTTCTAGATAGTTTACATTATTCACAGTTTAACAACGCTTAAAACACATAATACTAAAGAGAATTGAAAAAGACTTTTCCATCTAAAACTAAATAATATCTCGGTATAGCTGCATTACATCCGAAACACTCGCAAGAGTTTTCCGACAATAATCAACAAATATGAAAGGACTCGCTTTTCTCCTGATATCTTTTGTCCATCGCTTTTCAATGTCCCGATGAAAACGCTCACGGTGATGATCGCTAAGTGTACGACGGTTATTTCAAAGAAAATACATCTTTCAGAAGAGTCACATGTAACATTTATGCGCCGATTGCGTCATCCTTGGATGGTAAACACTGGGAGCGTTATTTCGGTTACGCAGAAATAATTGCCATACACCATGTAAATATTCGAAAGGTGAACTGTAGTAGCCGTTCTTAGAATTGATTTTCTCGAATTAAGCATAGATAAAAATCGCTAAGAAAATTAATTATTTTTATCTGCTATATTTTTGCCGGCGAGCAATATATAATTACGCGATATAGTATCAACAACTTTCCTTACTTCTCAGAACGTTTTGCTTTCACACATTAACGTCAACGATTAAGAGGAGATGCATTCGGCAAAGCTACGATTTAATACAATGATTATGCGATTAGCGATAATCACCATGATTGATGGTCGAATTGAAACTGAATTAGAATTAAGTTAAATTCGCAGTCAATTATCTTGGAATAATTAATCGATATCTTTCTATTACTCGTTGTACCCAATTTTAAGCTCAGTGCGATAAGTTGTATCGCTAGAATTCTTCGGTCATTAAGATTACGACCTGACTAACCCTCCATTCCCCCTCACCTTTGAACATAAAAATGTTTCTATTATTTCCATCATATATTTCATATCAGGATATTATGTAGCTCTTTATCAGCAGTGTGAATCACGTTCGAGAAATATATTTAGCCAATATTATGCAGGTAAGTTATTTATAAATTATATGGCATTTACTCAACACTGTATGCTTTTTGCACGATTCGTTTAATCGACAATTCTCTCTCACCACACTACCGCTTGATACTTTATTAAACTTTTCAAAGGGCTTTGAACGAGCCGATACTGCTTTTAAATAATGATTGATAGGCAGAAAAATTAGCTAGCAGCTATCAAAGCGGCGAATTAATAAAGAGCAAAAGGCCAAACGAATTTGTGCGTGTATGTAAGTTAGCCTTTCCATTAGCCGATGGGATATTTTCAGTGAATAATATACTAGGATTTATCCACGTGGGAAAATTAATATAATATGTATCTAACGCCAACTGCCGATACCAGATATCTCGTTACGAGCAATGCATTCGTTGAAAAGAGATATTTGTAATAAAGGTATACAAAAAATCTGATACCGTAACCAAGACGATTAAGAGAGAAGAGAGGAGAGGGACCCGTATTCTCTGCTACAAAAACTGCGAGGTATTATCTTGATTTGATTTCATTGCAGCGAATAGCGCGAGTCAAATGTATAAAATGTATATCATAAACGCGACGAGAGAGTAATCCGAGCGAGTGTTCCAGGTTCCTATTGGATGCGGCACTAAAAATGGGGACGGCTAAATAGATGCAGCAAACAGGCCAGAATTGTTTAGCGTGGTATCGATCACTGATAGTTTGCCGCAGCGCTAATAAATTGCCTCGTCAACTTTGACAGAATCGACCGTTACAAAATTCCAGTGTCGCCCGGTGTGGACTAAAGCTCGACACTTTTGGAGGAAGATTGACACGAAACAATAATTCCTCGATCGTGTAATAGCATTTACCCGTACAAAGGGAACTAATTATAAATAATAGAGAGGTTTTGGAAGCTCGAGATTAAAACATATATACAGACTGGTGGATTATAGAAGGAATGTGTAAAAGAGGAATTATATTTTATCCGTGGTTAAGATCTACATATTCTTAGTGAGCGTTGCAAGCTGAGTAAAGGAGGAGGATGCTAATGATCCTCGAGGGTCCCTCTCCCTACGATTCTCTCAGACTACTGTATTTTTATTTATTTCTATCGATACTTTATTTTTTATAGAATAAAATAAGCGTCGAATGTAGAAATTTCGTTGGAAAGCCGTTATACAGAAACACTGGTACAACTTCATAATCGATCTACGCTCGTTCCTTTCGTCAAAGTCACTGGTAACATCTTGATAAATGCGAAATAGCCAGGCTCTGTCGAGCTTGGATCTCGAATCGGACTGACGATCTCCATATTCTCGCAGCGATAAAGAGGTTGCCTGAGAGAGTTTTCTGTAATTAGCTGCTTGGCGTTATCGAGTTGTTCTTTCGCCAGATTTTCATGTATACCCAGCAACGTGTCTGAAGCATATACGATAAGTCGCTTTTAAGAGTTGCGAAAAATCACTTTGGCCTGCGGTATATTGCGGATAGCGTGGATGGCAATAGTGCACGCGGCACAGTGGAGCCTTCGGTACGCTCGTTTCTGTGTTATATCGTAATTCGTAATGGATTGGCGAGAGCGCTTAGTTTAGTATGGATCTGCGTGTCGTCATGGTCACGCCTGGCCGCACACGGCTGTAAATGAAACCTGCATTGTTTAGCTTCTAAGTAACTCGATGTTTCTCCCAAGACCATTAACGCCAGAACCCAGTCGAACACCTATTTTTTTCATCCTCTTTTCCTTTCTTCTCAAATAATACCTCTCTTTTTCCCCTGCCTTTCCTTTCTCGCCCTGGAAATCGATTCGCGATCGAGCGCAATGCAGAAACAGCAATCTGCACTGGGATTGAAAAATAAGAAAAATGTCTAGAGATTTACTTACCGCGCGGGGATTCTACGAATCATTATTTTGTAATCGAATCGTTGTACTGAAATTGGATTAAGGTGTTTTTGAAATATCAAATTTTTGAATATCGTAAAATCTATTTTCCTTCAATTAAATAGAATGCCTATTAAGAAAGGGTAAGTTGCTATACAAGAAACGACGGGCTACAACCTTACGTATTAATTAGCTTCTTAAAGAAAATATTTTTCTGCGAGAAGGTGCTCGATGTAACTCGAGACCTCATTAACATATCTAGCACCGTATAGTAATCAACAATAGTGTACATATTTGGCTCGAGCGATAATTTGTTCTTGTTACGTGCTGTGCAATACATATTCATGTTTCAATATAATCATCTTACGTTGCAAGACACGAGACTGTTGCGAAGAATATTATAGCCTAACACGATACAAGATTGATCACTCAGCAATTCTCACTCGATTCTTTCCTTTTGAATTCAATCCGAGGGATTGTCCTAATCTCTGCGTGGCTTTTGAGATTCGCGTACAAGATATAGTCGAATAACTCGACGAACTATCGGTGCTAATGGGAACGGCGATCGATAATTTAACAAGGAAAACCTCGAGTTCTCGTTACGTCTATTAAGAGTATATAGTTGACGAGCATACCACGATTATCGAATTAATGCTACACGTGCGAGTCTCGTTACATCGGGTGGTGGTGCACATATACGATCGAAACAAATACATTCGATCTCATCGACACGAACCGCTCGTTTAGCTGGAGATTCGTTAAGAGCGATTGCTGAAACCTTGCAAGAGAGGAGATGTAAACAATGAATATTTTAAGAGACACGTGTTAATAAAGAGAGACCGTGGGTTTGTAATAGCGTTCTCACGTTGTCAGAGATATCGAGCGTTTGAAAAGATGGTTGGAAAGTTTTGGACACCTCTGTGGTGTAACGACGAAGGGGAGTTCATCCTGCGATTGTTAACGATTGGTTTGATTGATGACGTAGGAGGTAGGAAAATTGAGAATCACTGCTGATGAATCTCTCGAGTTTAAAGGGGACTTTGAAGGGGTGAAGGGAAAAAGGGACAGGAGCCGGAAAAAAGTGCTAGCCCTGGTGGCCAGCCGGGCCTGCAGCCATACGTGAAATCTCTGTGCTTGGGTTAATGTTTATGCGCGATACACGGCACATCCCGAAAAGCGATACCGATCTTGTGGCGCCCCCATCCGTGACGCCGGCCAAAACGTTTCGCATATACTCAACCAGGTTAATCGTTGTCTTGCTGCCTTTACTCCTGTCTCACCCTCCCCCTTCCCCCTCTCGCTAATTCTCTCTTTCCCCCTTCTACTCTCCCCTGCGTGCTCTCTCGTATTCTCTTTTGTGCCGTATGTACCGTGCATCCTCTCTCCACCACCACCCAACCACTCTCTATATACTTTGTTGCCCGGAAGCTACACGCGGAAATAAAAGAGGGTGCAAGGATAAGGCGCAGGAAAGCAGGAAGTTGAGAACAATGAATAGGTAATAATGACTCCGAAAATGGGAAGTCTGTGGCAGGGCCTAAATATTTGGGATAGAGTGGAAAACAGCTCGCCACTCCGTCGGCCGGGACCTATGGATGGATGCCTGCGGAAGATGAAAAGGACAAAATAAGAGGGTTGACAAAGGCCGGCAGTAATCTGCCATTGGGGGTATAAGGATAAACGCTGACAAATGAGAAACGAAAAGATGCAACTTTGGATGTAGCTTTGGGCCTTTCTTCCCAAGAATTACCGTAAAACGAAGCAAGGATACTGGATTTTCGAAATCTTCGAGGAGCCAAATATAAGCGAGTACTGTATTAATGAGCGGGGAATATGCCGAGTGGGTTGTTTCACCCATAATAACAATTTTAATATACCGCTTTACTGCTGCTTACAGCCGGGAACAAAGCGTGATGTTACCCGCAGATAAGAAAGGTAATGCATTCTGATAAAAAAAAAAAAAAGAAAAAAAGAGCGAGTTGTAAGGTTATAAAAAATTCGAATCGTGGATGAAAATAAACTCAGCTGCGATGATTAAGATAAATATGTAAAGGAGAGTATGAAAAAGCTTAAACATTAGCACGAATCAAGCATCGACGAAGCGAGAATGGTACAAAGAGCATTTATTGCAAAGTATAAAGCTCCGTAGCAAGACAGTTGAGTAAATTCAGAGCTCGTAACCTTTTGCCCTCAGCGAGTCCGTTGTGTGGAAAAAGAGTATCGAAGAGAAGTACCGCTCATTGGGAGAAAGTACGCGTATGCGTGTTTACGCGTGAATGAATCGCGAGGCCAGGGACTTAAACGATATTTTTCAAGAGCCCCCCTCTTTCTCTCGTTTCTCTTTTTCTGCTGGAAAAAAACTGGCCAAAGGAGAAGTTAAAGAGGCGAGGAAGGAAGGAGAAAAGCAGAATTCGCTGATGGAGAAGATATTACGTGGCTGCGAGGAGAGAAGCAACCACGAATTCGCATTAAGGAGCATCGCTAACGATTTGAAACAAAGGCATTAAAATGCGTCTCGCCAGTAAGTCAGGAGTTGTTTGAAATTAATCCATTAAGTACTAATCGACGTCTCGAGCTCGAGACGATGCGAATAAAGATGAGGATTGATCAAAGGGAGAACGTGGAAATGTAAAATTGGCAAAATTAGCATAAAAAAAGAAGTGCAATATCATAAACGAGGTTCCTCGTTTGAATTTGACATAATTAGAGGGAAGCTTCGCGTTGCCAGCCTCGGCGCACGTAAATATGTAGGCGCGTTAGAATACATGGAGAAATAACGAGCGAACGACAGAGCGATAAAGAGATAATTCATGCAATTCCACAAAATTGAAAGGAAGTACGTGGTATCAGGGGCAAAAATCGGGGAATAAGGCACGATAACAAACGAGCGAGAAGCATTGTCGAAAATTCACGCTTCCCATTGCGATAAAATTGCCTGATCGGAATCAAGAAAATTAGCATTAGTGGGAGAGACGGGGTCGAGTTGCATGGTTCCGGTGAAAAAGTTACTGCAGGGTATTTTAAGCGTGAATCAGCGTGACAGGTAGGCTAATTTCATTAAGAATTAAAATGCAATTGGGGCCACGTTAAAAATCGAGTGGGTCTCTCGGTGCTGACACACTCGGCACAGCGAGAGAGTCACGATGTGCGTTTGACCCGCTACTGTGCAGCCAGACTACGCGAATTTCGTGCCTCTGCGGAGCCTCCAGGCAGAGCCGGCACTCGCCAGAGGAGTGTTGCAACGGTGCAACTGTGTGCAGCGGGCGTTCGCGAGTGTCAGGATATTCGGGTTCGCTCATCGCTGCTGCTGATGGGGCTAGCAGAGGAATATACAAGGAGAAGAAGGGGCTTTTAGCGAGAGAGCTGCCCTCTCCAGGTCGTGCAGGAAGGAGGGGAGTGGGGCAGTAGATGGCAAAACCGGGCGTAAAGAGCCAGAACAACATGGCAAAGGCTGGGGGAGGGGGGGGGGGAATAGGAACCGGGTATAACGCGCACAGATGCGGGCTGTAGGGGAAGAGAAAGGCGAAGCACACGTATATAGTCTGCTGTACACTGTGCAACAAACCCTGGCATGGTATAGGTGACAGCGAAGAGAGACGGAGCGAGAAAACAACGTGTTTTGATCAGAAAACAAGAGCCAACGGAGAAAGAGAGAAGTAGGGGGTGGGGGGATAAAAGAATAGAAAAAGAGAAAGTAGGTTTAGACGAAATTCTATGTCGGGACTGGAAGCTGTCGAAGGAGTTAGCGAGAATTTTTTATAACTTTAAACTCTTCTGCCAAAATGTGAAATTTTACAAAATTACAAAAATAGAAACTTTGAGTGAAAAAGTTCGTCGAGCAGAGAGAATTATTTGCAATACTTTGACCAGCCGGCAATTTCGAGTAAACTTAAAAGCTTCGAGTATGATAGATGTACTATAGAAAGGTTAGGTGGAAAGCGAGAGAGAGAGAGAGAGAGAGAGGAAGTAATGGAGAAAAACGGCAAGGTAAACTCACGAAGTGCCGAAGATAGGGCTTTCTCCGTGGTGGTATTGCACGTGGTAGCTCGGGGCATTAAAAAAGCATGAGGATAAATCATTGGCGTTTCTATAACGGGAAATAATCGAATGAGTCCCCGGGTTCGCGTGTGACGATGGTTGGCAAGGGCCTTGCTGTCAAGTTGACGCGTCCCTGCGATTGCATCTAGGGTCTATCGGCGGCGCTCGTGTGTGTGTGTGTTGGGAGAATAGGGAGGAGGGGGTAGGGTGAAGCGAGGTGAAAGGGGGATGGGGTAGGGAGCAGAAAGGGGATTGAAGAGGTACGCAAGCTGAAACGAGACGAAGCTATACTGACTGAGGGAAGATAGAGACTCGGCGAGGGGAGGAGGTGGAATGGGTCGAATCGGATCGGAGTGGAAAGGGACGCGTGGTATGGTTCGCCAGAGGGGTGGAAATAGTGAAATGAAAGAGAGGGATGGCGAAGGTAGGGGGAGTTAACGGGCTGAACAAAGAGGAAGCATTTTGCAGCGGCAGATAGAATAGAACGGGGAGCAAATCATGCCATGCCATGCCACCGAGCGAGTACGGCTCGGTTTCGCTCGGCTCCGCTCGGCTACGCTCGCCTCGACTCGGCTCGTTCGTGGAATATTCCGCTGAACTCTGGCAGCGCTGTGGAAACTGCGGGAGACGAGACGAAAGCAGGACGACCTAAAAGCACATACGCGCATGAATCTCGCTGTTCCGTTGCCAGGACGAGATATCCACCTTTTCCTTGGCCAATTTTCTTTCCATACGCTCAGCCGACATCTTCCCTTTCTCATTGGTCAAGCAGGAATTCTCATCTAGCCGAAGCAAGCCGTGCAGTAAACCGCTCTCGCTTAATCCTAACCTCAAACTTTAATCATTATTCTTCCTTCGCTCGATTCTTTTTTCCTAGACCACGATTCCGTTCTCGCCTCCATCTCCTTACTTCCACTCTCGCTGCAATTTAATTGTATTTCAGCAATAAAAGCTTTACTGTTCTAATGCTGCTATCATTATCCCAGCATCCACTCGACTATTATTAATATTATTGCAGCAGCTTCTTTGTTTTTCTGCGAAATCCCTCTCCTCGTTGTTCGTTTGTTCTTCTTTTTTTTTGTAGTAAATCGCGATGCAAAGGTCAATGTTTGCGAGAAATTGAAGGAAAGTGGATCTCTCGGGGGGATTATTAGTAAAAATAGTTGTGCGTCGAGGGGGAGTAGGAATTAATGGAAATTCGCGAAAGGAAGGCAGGTAAGCGCATTTGAATAAGATTGATTAGGCATATACGTTGAAAAAGGAGGGAGTTGACGTTCCATTCCAAGTGGGGGCCATTTAAGGCAAAAATATACACACACACACACACACATATATATATATATATATAATACAGGAGAAGAGAGTCGATGCGTGTGTGCAGCTTGAACTTGCGTTGTAATTAGGGGTGTGTAGGTGGCAATTAGCAATGAAGAAAAATGGAAAGGTGGTGTTTGCCGGGACGCTCGTACACACACACACACGCACACACACACAAAAACTCTGGTTAAAGCAAGCAAATTGCTACCGTGGCACGAGAAATAAAGCATAGTCGAATGAATCCTGCAGTTTTTCTTCTTACGCACATTCGTGTTCCTTTGTGTCACGGCAGGGCGCGTGTGCGTGTGTAATCCTCGACCACGCTGCGCACACATACACGTAAGCTGCATACGCAGAAAAGTACGGTACACGGAGAGAGTACGCGCGCGCGAGACTTATCAAGTTAAGAAACTATGGCAAACGTAGTACCATATATCTTCACCGGCGCAAAGTGAAGACCGGCACGCGCTAGTGTTGGTAGACGTTGAAATATAGAATACGGTTATGAATACGTAGGCGGAACTTAATATAGCGCCGATAATATATTTACTCCCGTCATGTGTTTTCTTAAGGCTGAACGCAACCGAGAGGCGAGAGTCTAGGAAAATTAGTCGTTAACGCGAATATTAGCATTTCTGCAGCGGGAAAACCTCTTTCAGCCAATTTCTCAAATTTCTAATTATTAACTCGGAATCACGGGCTCCGGTCGTAAGAATAAAGCGGGCCATAATAATTAAGAATCACTCGGGTTTTAACGTTAAACATTGTAAACAGGCTGTACGGTACGTAACGTTGCTGCTCGGTTGTTATTCTTGATTAGAGAAGCTTAAAGCGAAGCGAGTCAAAAGTCGAGCGATATATCAGGCAAACCCTTCCGGCGTGGAGCGCGTTAAGAGTATACGACATCTATAAAATGACTTCCAGTTTAGGTTCCCTAATGAACGTCTCGTAGACTCACATATTTATTTCGCATCTGTGTACGGCCCATAGAGCCTTGTCCTATATTTGTAGTTGAGAGAAGCGTTGTAAGGCACGTTTGAGTTGTGTAAAGGAAGCTTTTATAGTTGTTTACATGTAACCTTTGGATGTTTTTCCGCATGAGACGTGCATTTGTGTATATCGGGATAGCACTTTATGTCCGGGCTGAGAGGCTCCGCTAACTACGTATACCTGTATACGTACAATTTATACTACATATATAGTGTATATCGAGAGATGCAGCCTGTATCGCGCATACACACACACACACACACACACACACAGTGAAATTTCTCCCTCGTACATGTGGGACACGTATTAAGTAGAAAGCCCGTTCGCATTTTGTGTGCACGCACGATTACGCTTGTAGCATCTTGTATCACATAGTATAACATAAGTTGAAACGCGTGGGTGGAGCTTGGCATCGCGAACGCATACGCAAACAGTCTAACGTCTAACGTAACTCGTTACATCTCTGCGTATAGCTACAAGGATCGCGCGCGCGTTGCTATATATATATATAGACTAAATTTAAGGCTGTGCGAGTGCCTGTTGCATTAGCAGTGTACGCCTTATAGGTTTGCGCGCGCGAGGAATACAGAAGGCACGTTACATACATACATAATTCGCGTGCCTCCGAGACATCCTCGAATTTCCGCAGGAGGAAGAAAAAACGCGGAGGAAAAAGTTAATAAAGTGAGTTTTCCGAGGAAATGGAATATATAGCGCATGGTGACGCGCGCTATCAGCAAACGCATTTATCATAGTGGAATTTGTGCCTCCGCGAGACCGGCATCCCTGGAATCTGCTAAAATTGCTCAATATGGAGGTTTCACATTTTTCAGATGAGAATCTCCGAGATTTCGGCCAATAATTTGTCAGTCATAAATTAACTGCGGAGTCGCCGTAGATTTTTTTCTTCGGACGTGTCAATTATTGGGTAAATTTGTGCGTAGCTAAAAGAGCCTCTCGAGAGGCTTCTGAAAAATGAAGATTCATCGGCTCTCTCCGGGTTGCGCGAGGCCCGAATCAGAAACTAGTTTCCAGTAGCCACAGGCTTCTGCTTTTATTTTCGTCCCTTTTCGGTGTACAGTGTAAATTAGATGGAGGAAAAAGAAACGTGGGATAAGGATGTGGGGGAGGGGGAAAATAAGAAGAAGAGTTAGGAGAAGGTTTGGACTGTGGCAGTCCGGCTTGGTAGGAAGAGGAGGGGGGAGGGGGAACGAAGGGGGGATCGTCTTTGTGCTGGGTTCACCCTTCCAAGCGCAGAGTCTCTTTTTTTCTCCTGCTCCTTCTTCGTGAATCTCTCTCTCTCTCTCTCTCTCTCGAGCAGCATCTCGTTCGGCCGGCCAAGTGGTCGAATAAAAAGTAAAAGACGTAAATGCTGACAGGAGGCCCCCTCGTATCATGGCCCGGTGATTGCTGCGAGGAGAATCACTTTTGAGGTCTGTTTAATTCCATGCCTTGCAGAGTCGGACGGCTTCCCTCTCTCTCCTTCCTCGCTGCATTTAATCCTAGACGATCCTCCAGGATTTTACTCATTTTCAGGATTACGCCACGCTCCGCTAAAAACCAAAGGAAAGCTCCATTAGTCGCGCAATAATAATTGCAAAGAATCATTTGCAACCTTATAAAGGTAGGGATTCAAACAAAAGGGGGATTACCGTTGTCTATACATATACACATAACGAGTGTAATGAACGTGCGAACGTTTGGGCACTGGAAAATTTTCATTGCGCATCTTTGCAATGCTTCTGCTATATATATATATATATATATATATATATATATACACACACAGTACATGAAAAGACTTCCTTTCATTTCGCGTTAAAGTACGACATAATGCACTTCTGATGCTAATTTCGCAAGAGTACATATCTCCCTTTAGGGTAAAAGCGTGTGCGTTGCGCGGTGAATCCAGGAACCGGTAGCGCGACAAAAGCCAATTGTTTCTAGCTAGGATTCGTGACTGGTTTACGAAGAACGATTGACCGATTAAACGTGTTCAGCCGTTACGCACTCACGGTCGGTGAAAACGGAAAGATAGGGGAGAGGGGGGGGGGTAACCCTTTTTTCCTTCGGTAATACAGAGTTTTCGCGTGGAAAGCAAAGTGGCATCCGTTAGCCTGACAGTACATACCCTCGCCACAATTGTACTGTTGCACACGCTGTTCGTATCGTTAATTGCAATATATATTGATAGCACGAGGCAAATTATACCTCCTTCGTATACACGAAAATGCAAAACTATCCTTCATTATAGCGTGTCGGATAAATCATTTCGAGATTGCGCAACGAGGCCAATGATCGACGTACAATCAAATCTGCATTACGCATTCAAACACCGATAATAACTTCTACTATTAATCCTTTCATCACGCATCGATGAAGCACAAACGTATTTCAATTACATCCGGCGTTATTTTTCAATACTTCAATCTGCCCTCCCTTATCTGCCTTTTCCTGCGTTAATTAATCGATCCCTGGACGTCGTATATATATATATATATACAAAAGCACGACGTATATTCTTTAGTTTATTTATATATAAATCCCTTTCATCCCTGCCTCCAGTATTTGTATATATATTTATATGTATAATAAAAATTGATACGGATTTCGAGTGGAGTTGGATGCTGAATGCAGCGAAACCACGCCACGTTTTTTCTACGTTATAGACTTCAATTAAATCGTTCGACTGTACACCCTCCACTCTCCCCCTGCTCTATCCACTCTGATCTACGATAGATCTGCGAATGGTTTTGCTTCCGGGATTTTACGAGGCTTCTGACGCCCGCGTGGAATTAACGAGCACCTTTCAAAGCGCACCTTTCCGGTTATAGAAGCAGTTGTGTATAGAGGGAGAATAGGTGTGGGGTAAGGGGTGGTGGTGGAGGGGGGAATCATCCCAGCGGCATTCGTGCAGTACCACGTACTCTAAACGAGAGTAAAAATATCCGCCACTTTTATCGAACGTGTTCAATGGGCTCGATTCGTTGATTGGTACACCAGAGGAGACTCGGTTTCTGTGATGGAAGATTATATATATATATATATATATATATACGGTCATGTATGCGAAGAGCGACTTTATCGAGTGTAAACGTAAAATATCATGATAGCAGGAAAAATATCCCCTGTGATTGGCCGTGGCGGATTCCTGTGTGTGTGTGTGTGTGTGTGTGTGTGTGTGTGTGTGAGCTGGTGTGGCGGTCGAACGAATGATCGGGCTCCGTCGAAATCGCAGTATCAACCAAAGAAGATTCACGGTTCGAGGTTATAGCTGACGCACGTACTCGTACAAGCACGCATCCTGGATAATTCATATAAGAAGATGGCTAATTATTAAATTGACCGGTTGCACGGTGTGTATCCGTTTCAGGGGACCACGCGTGATAGTCTATAAATAGTTGCACGTGTTTACCACTTTGTCCAGATGTTGCGAGCCGTTGCTTTGCACACTGGCCCACCTCTTCGTCTCTTCTTCTTCTCCTTCGTCTTCTTCTTCCACTACTACGTACTATTTATACATACTATAGTTACGCTCGTTACGCGAATAGCGCCAACCGACTCGCTTCTTTAACCACACCAACCAGATGATTGGATGATTTTTCTTTTTCATCTTCATTCGAGCTGCGCGTGGGCGGCTCTTCTCGGAATTGAACAATTCATACGACCTCGAAACTACGCCTGTTTATTAATAATATGTCAATGGCGCTCCTTCCTTCGAAAGCTTTATCGCTGAATTATTGGCTGGAGAAATAATTATCTGGGAAACGACGTTGGAGAGAACGTATTTTATTAATCGCTATCTTTATAGTTGGACGTAGATCCAGTGTGATAGTCCAGGTGATGGATTGTAGGTAGAAAAAATTTATTATAATTGTTAAAAGGGGCTGGAGTATAAATGCTGTGTGTGTGTGTGTGATTTGGCGTTTTTCCCGATGTTAATATATATATATATATAGTGTGCAGAGAGGGAAATTGGTTGGATGGGGAAACGTAGGAGGCGCAGGGTGTAAGAGAGAGAAGAGTATCGACGAGTCGACGAGGCTCGATTTACGATTGATGCGACATGATCCTCGCGCGGCAGGTTAAAGGACGGCCGTGCATCAAGCGGCAT
This sequence comes from Prorops nasuta, assembly GCF_024137725.1. Classification (NCBI taxonomy): domain Eukaryota; kingdom Metazoa; phylum Arthropoda; class Insecta; order Hymenoptera; family Bethylidae; genus Prorops; species Prorops nasuta. The sequence continues at coordinate 4,887,417 of NW_027116803.1, forward strand.
TCAACTGGTCCCCGTTTGCCACTCGTCCTCGACATCTGCGCGTAATTGATTTTCTTGCCACGGCTCGTCCGCGATTCATGAATAAATGTAACACCTCGCGGTGCGGTCATTAAGCGTCACGGACCGAGGAGAAAGGAAAAGTTCGAAAAAGGAATAAAAAGCCACCTGTTGAGGAAGCCCGGTAGCCGCTCGCTTGTTAAGCATCGACGACGAAAACTTGCCGAGCCAAGTGGAACAATGGAGCTACGCAGACCTCCGCAGCTTCGGATAAGGTCTACGAGAGTACGCTCAATGTTATACGGTGTGTATACATATACAGCGATTAATATCCGACGAATCGCCGATTGGCAAAATCCAATCTGGATGCGGACCAATAGGTACACTGCACCACAATCGGCTCTGCTTGTTGTATTTTGACACGAAAACCCACTCGACGATTCGAGTGATTCAGCTGTTCGCCTCTACCGTATTTGCTGCTCTGGCCCCTTGCCAGAGGCTCCCCACTCATTTTTCTCGATATCGTACTTTAAAAGCCCTTTCCTTTCTTCCTCTTTCTCCTCTTGCTCTTCCCTTCTTCTATCCACTTGCCTTGCCACCCTTGCCTGTTCAATCCCTACGCGTTTGGTCACTCTTTTAAGCTCCGGCGAAACTCGTGTTTCTCTCTCTACTTCTTACGAATCATCCATCGATCCAGCAAAGGACAAAAAATTCCGCTAGATAGTTCAAATCCCAACGAGTTTAAAACCAACTCTCTAGGCCAGCGAGTATACGCGATCGAGGAGCAAAAAAGGAAATTTGGACATGCGAGTCCAGGCGATAGAATCGCTTCGACTATATAAGAACGATGTAGGATATGGTAGAGAAAAAAATTGATGAACACGAAAAGCGAGAGGGGCAAAAAGTTTCAGTTTGATTATCGAAGCCCAAGTGATGTAATTGCTTGCTGGTTTCTGTCAGAGTGAAGGAAGAGGAGGGAGGGGGGGGGGGGGGGAGACGTAGAAAAACGCAGGCGAGTTTTGGGTTTGCGTGGACCACGCTGTCATATTGGAGCGCGTGGTTTTGACACGAGTCGTCTACGAGGAGAGTCGGGCCCCTGGCAGCCTGTCGCATAATAATAATTTCAGTGAACACGCTCGTTCTTTGTGTCGGACCTCGCTCATACCCCACCAATCATCCAGCAGCTTCCCCCTTGCCTCCCCACACTTTGCTTCCTCTCTCGTTCACTCGCGATTCTCTCCTCTTTCAATCCCCCTAACTCCACCACCCTTCCTCCCTGCTCCCCCCCCCCCTCCCTCTCTTCTGCTTAAATCTTTCTCCCTCGTTTTTACCTCGCTTACTGTTCTCTCCACCACGTGTTCCCTTTATTTATATATCTCCATCCTCGTCTAACCACAGAGGCATGAGTTAGAAGGGACACTGCAAGGGTGGAGGCACAATCGTCAATGGCAGAAAGGGATAGCCACCGGGATAGAGCGAAGGAAGACGAAGCTAGCACGAGGCATGTTACTGGGCGAGGACGCCACTGGTTGCCACTAGGTTTAAGGTTAGCTTAGCTATACAGTCTCTCGCCCCTCCTTCTCCAGTTACTCTCGTTCCACCTCTCGCCGCTAGGCGCAGCTCTCGAGCCCCGCACATGCGTACAGTCAGCTTCTTTGTTCTTCGGAGTCTCCTCTCTTCTGTTCTCCCCCCTCCCCCCCCCCCCCCCACCCCATACTCTTCACTCCCTCTCTTTTCACCGATGTGTTCGCACGCGTGTATTTCCTCCTATTCGTCCGTGTCCCTTTCATCACAGCTGATCACTCTCCTGAGCTGTATTCCCAAAAGTCAAAACCGAGTCCCGCGTGATTGTCCAAATATTTTCCGCATCTTTTTCCTACCACACCGGTTAAAGCCTTTAATACCAAAGTCCGGAATACCGCAAGCTGCGAGGTTGTTAAAATTTTAATAATCGCCCTTTTGGGGTTATTGCATTCTCTAACGACACACTGCAACTTCCCATCCTCCATTCCTCTTCCTCTCTCTCTCTCTCTCTCTTGTTTTTAGATATTGTACAATAACGCCAGCAGATATTGTGCAGCGTTGGCACTCTCTTCTCTCCAGAGCGTGGATATTTCAAGCGATAAGAGGAAGAAAACAAACCCAAGCCCGATCATTGCCGGCACATAAACCTATTTTCTCCCCGGCGAATGATTCTCGCAAATTTTCGACTGCAGATTTCTACTTTCTACGCTATACTCGATACCAAACGCCTTTTCTACGCGTCCTTTTTATTTCTTATTATTAATCGAACACGACAACGATCTCTCCGATTTCGAGTAAAGCAAACGTCCAGTTTCGAGAAAGAGCGGGGAAGAAAACTTGTGTGAAATAGAAACTCGATTTTGACTCGTCGGACAATAAGCGGAAACGCCAGTGGCGGTTTCGATGGAGTATAATTCATTTTACGAGAGGCGCACGCTTCCTCGTTATATCTAAACGATTTTCTCCCGAGCCAGTGTTTTCTTCCTTCGAACGGTTCGGCAGCTTACAGCTCGACTCAGTACGTGTGTGTGTGTGTGTTTGCGTGCGTGCGTTTCCAGCGACTCACGGGACAAAGAACACTTGGTCTAATTATCCGTGCTTGCCGGAGGATTATTGATACCCTTCGTTGAGAGCGGGTGGGTGCGCAGTCCGTGGGATTTATGGAGGTTTTCCCGCACCGGAAACCCCGCTGGATCACAGCCACGCATCGCACAGCCCTCCTCCCTGCACATGCCGTGCGTTCCCCAATACAGTGGAACAGCGTGTTGTGCCACTGCTGCTGCTGCTGCTTCTCTTTGTTCCTCGCTCGTTGCCTAGCCCGGATGATCGTTTAGAATTTCCTACTTGTTCAAATCAACCGCAGCCCGCAATAACGCCTCTCGATCCGCAAGATTCTTGTCTTATAATTATATACGAAATGCCATTGTTGCACCAGTCCATCTTTTCCATCAGCCATTGTGTCCTTAATATCGCCAATGAATCTACTGCACTGACACGTTGCAACGAACCAAGAGAATTATTGTTTCACCCGTTTCCCTTATTACGTCAATTACGAAGCGAGCTCTCCTCCAGCGAATACACGGAAAGAAATCACCCTGTAAAATTTAGCCCGCTGGACAGAGTAATCCGGGGACCTAACGAAAGCTCTGAATATGCATAGTTATTAATGGACCAGCCGGGTAAAATTTACGTGGAGAACTCGGCAACTTTGGTAAACAGCGCGTCACGGTAAAAAGTGCTTTATTATTGGCAGTTTTCACGAGGTTTTTATTATGTGGCCGTAGTACGCGAAGAATGGTAATTTTTTTAGTACGTTTTAACAGTAAATTTTACCGAGAATTTCTTTCTGTTTACAAGTCACGGTCGAGGGGGACGAGATGACAATTGTACAACTATATATATATATATATATATATATATATATATATATAGTGTATTTACGTAGTAGAGAATAGAGGTGGCGAGAGATTCGTCGATGAAATGGAGAACGAGGAAGAAATTAGGGACTCTGTATACACACAGAGGGGGGGGGGGGTGTCATTGTGTCGAAGCCAGGTCGCGGATCACGCGTCGTGCCAAAAGAACCGAACTGCGAGATGACCCGAACGATGCATCAGGCACGACGATCTCGAGATTATTGCGGTAAGGTGCAATTTTGCGTTGGCGCAATTTTCGAGCATGACGATGGCACGACGTTCAATTATTTTTACGGGAATAATAAAGGGCAGTTATGCCGGGATTGCGGCTTGACTCGTTCGGCTTCGGGCCTCTCCTCTCTCCCGTCCCTCGGCCAATAATCGGCCAGCACGAGACATGGGGAATTTTGCCCTCTCGCTCCCTCTTATCCCCTTTCTCGACCAGCCAATTGATAGCTTTTTCGACCACGTAGGCCCTGCAGCCGAAAATTTTCCAGTAATTCCCTCGAACCAGCTGCCTCCTTGCGCGCGTCAACTATGCTCGGTGAAGCTATCGATTATTTCATAAAACGCTGCTCGCTCTCCGCCGATCCTTTGTTCCTCGCTGTCTCCGTCGTCGTTGAAAACCTCTCCTCCTCCTCTCTCTCTCTCTCTCTCTCTCCGCGACCAAACAGACGACGACGACGACAACAAAAACACTCTCTTTGTGTACCTCCAATTCCCAAAACTCAATTCAACACGCGACTACGTACAATGAAAACACGGCGCTCCAAATAACGTTCTTTCATCGAAATAAATCGTAATTTGAATATTAGTAAATATAAACATTCGGTTATTTCTGATAAATGATTGATTCTCGATTAAATGAAAATTACTCGAATCGAATTAATTTCGATCGACTCGATTAAATTTGCCGAATATCGAGCAAAGAGTTGTTCGGTTGAAATGATTGTTTTTCTCGAAGCATCGGGGAATCTATATAAAAGCATCGCGGAGAAAAAAGGCACTAATTAGCAGATTCATAAGACAAGCTCCTTCTTTTGGCATTTTCCTCAAAGTCTCGTTCCTCCGAGCAGCCTCGAAAGTCATATCGCGTGTAATCGTTGCTTCCGCGCTGCAAGTCTGTAATTAAAAGAAAGAAAAGAGGAAAAAAGGCGCGCGCCCGCGGAGTATTATCATTCGATTGTATTTTAACGCTCTTCCGGCGTAAAGTAAATTCCAAGAGTGCGGCGCGCGATGAGAAGAGGCGATAGGCGTGTACGAAATAAAAACATGCGATAGAGCGATAAACTTTTCTCTTTATCTTCCTCGGCCTCTTTTTCCCCGTCCTTTTAATGCTCCACGCCCATCAGGAATTAATTGCGCCAATTATCAGATTATTCCGATCTCGAATGTCGCACGAATATAATACGCGTTATCTCTCATTAACGCTCGTTATGTTACAGCGAACAAGTGCCTCGATAGGGCTCTTCCAAAGAAAATTGCAGCTCCTTATTATTGCGTAATCCTCTGATTTTGTAATTATCCGAATAATATTCCCCCGTGGCGCGCTCTACTGTAACAGCTTGAAAATAATCACCCTCGAAATTTGCCTGTGAAAATTGCTTCTTTCTGCAGCGAGCAGTATCGAGTATTCCAGCAAACACTCTTTCTTCCATAGAAATAATCTATTCGACGCTGAGACCGAGTCAAGTTTGGTACCGGAAGGTATTGGTTGCATTAAAAATATGCAGCTAATTATTAAAATAACTCAAAAAAATTTTTAAACATTGTATATACAAAATTATACAGTTGACACGAATGAATCAAATGCATTTTGTGAAAAGAAGAAGATTTTTTATTATCCCTCCATGTTACTCCTTAATTGGTACAGTACATAGAAGAGAGCTATAACAACTTCGTGTTATCTTCGTGGATCGAGGGAAATAGACTTTGGAGTGGCATTTTGTTGAAATTCGTGTCCCCTGAGGGATCGTTTAATTTTTGTTAAAAGCCACTTAAGTCTCGTTACAGAGATGCACCGAGCAAAAAGTAGCATTTAACGTGTAAACACACTCCTTGCGCTATGAAGATTCGCATGCGGCTGTTTTTCGCAATCTTTCTAAAAGATTCGTGTGTGCGTGCTATTTCGTGCGTGAACGCTCTTTGCAATGGAAATTTATATGTGTATATACTATATATATATATATATATATATATAGTGAAGAATCTCCGTGCGCGCTTTGGTAGTTGGCGCACACGGTCGCGCGAGCGCTGCCAATTACTCAGCTGCGATGCATAGAACGCTCGCAGTTTACACACGAGGGAACGGCTAATTGTCGAAATTCTGAGTACACACTGGGCATTACGCTACGTACCGTTACCGCTCGTTATTCTCCCCCGACATAAATATTATTCCGACTTCCGATTAATGCGAGCGCGGTATTTGTCACTCTGCATAAAATTGGCAGGAAAAAGCCTCCAGAGCGAAACACGAAATTCTTCGTTGTAATTATGCACGATATCTGCTGGCGCACCAGTGTTTTTTCCCACTAGCTTTTCGATCCCAACCCTCTTCTCGTTGTTATATACAGGGTGTACTGTTAGAAATTATACAAGGATTATGGATGCAAAGCAACGGTTTGTTTATCAACGTTATCGCAAAAGATATCAATTTTTGTAAATATATACAACTGTTAGACATATATTTTTATTTACACTCGGAAGGATTTTATGCAAATAATACTGCTGTTATTTTTATAATTATGCAAAGATAAATCTTAAATTTGTATGGTTGGAGTGATTTAAAGCGACACACCCTATATGTAAAAATAATGTACTAAAAATAACAGAAAAACTGGAGATGTAAAATAAAATTTTGTTTATCTTCATTACCATATGTCAATTTTATATATATATATATATATATAATATAGTTGCAAGTACATTTCTATTTGCACTCGGATGTTTGCACAAGTAATATCGTTATCTTTCGTACAATTACCCGAGGCTGAGAGGAATTAAAAATGTGTTATATATATATAAAATGCTGGTACATGGAGCAATATATAGGATTCCATGTGAGCGCACATTGTACCTTCCGGTGCAGGACGACCGGTATAGGACGCGGAGGTGCGCGGACAGCGGGCGAGCGTGCGGTGGGCAGCCAGGGGCCAGCAGCAGAAACCCAGAAGCAGAAGAAGCCGAGCGAGCGAACGAGCGATCTTGCCACCGATGCTTTTCAGCTCCTTTTTGCGAAACGATCGGAAGCTCGGCGAACAATGTTCACGCGCGAATGCCGCAGCGCTGCTCATGGTTCACGGTCAGCAGGATTCACGGGGATTGATTACGGACAAAAAGTTGAGGGATTGTCCGATGAAGCTGGCAGATTCGCCGAATAATCCGGCGGCGTGTGTGCAGCGCGCGTTGCCTGTCGGCTCCGGTCGACTGCAGTCGGCTGCGATCGGCTCCGCTCACCTCTCCTCTCGCAAATGTCGCATTAACACGTGTAATTTTCCACTCGTAATTCAATAACTGCCACGCTCGCTCGACCCTCGAAAACCCTAGCAAAATGCGATACGGAACCACACCGCTCGCGCGTGGATCTTCTCTCCGCACACACGCGTACCCCCGCACTCGCGCGTGTGTTGGTCGATAATTTTCTTCCAATTACTCGCGGACCGGCCAAAAAAAAGCCAACAAATTTCATTTCGCAAAACGGATAATAATGGCTTTGCTAGCGTGCAATTATGTTAGACCGCTTTTTTTTCAGCTTCTTTCCGTTCTGGAAATAGGCTTTTAATTCCGCTTAGACAGGGAAGTGCTGCTGCTGCTGCTTTTTACTGTATTTCCCAGCTGTAAAAACTCATTTCAACGAGGTACCTATTACGCAAGCGAGATGGAGAGAGAGAAAAAGGGGGAACGACATTAGTATAATACACCGTATAGACTGATTAACGGTTGACCACTGTACAGAGAGGGTTGCTAAAAATAATATTCCTGCTCGTTGGGAGGTTTGATTGACGAAAATTGGGAGAACAAATTCGGTGAAACGTTTCGGTCGGTTGATATATCAAGCAAAAGTCCACGGGACACGCGTCACCTGCCAAAATTCTCACGTTCCTCGAAGGAGCAGTCTTTTTCGGGTCTGAGCTATAGATATCAAGAAGAAGAAGAAGAGCGTGGATGATGGAAAATAGGAAAATGTTTTCGCAAGTGCAGCGTACGTTCGCGTTTAGCAAGGTTCTTGTATATATATATATATATATATATATGTATACACCGATGGCCGTCCAGCTTGCAGCCGATTATCCCCGAGAGACTGCAGGCCCACGAAGCTTGGAACCGCGTACAAAAGCTATATATATATATATATATATATATATATATATATATATATGGCATAGGAGCTAGAGTGTACCCAGCATTCGATCCGAACGACCTCCTTTCCTTGATTCGCCTCCGATGTCACTCACGCTTCGCTTCCTCCAACGACTTCATTTTCTCTTCGGCGGACTGGCCAATCCCGCTCGGAAATCGACATTTCCACCCGACCGGTCTCTCTATACCTCTCTATTTCGCGATACACGCACGCACGCACGTACATACACGCTGCGAGCCCCGATCGGCAATTTCTCATCCGAAAATACCAGATTCGATACTCGACGCGGATCGTTAATCAACGCGTGGCTCTTGAATAGGATCTCCTAAATACGCTCGATCGGTGCTGCTGCTACGATAATAATAATAATAACAGCAATCTATCGGGAATAAGCACGAATCGCTATACGTAATAGTGCACCGAGAGATTGGTGGAGCAGAGCGGAAGAGAGTTTGGGCGTCTGATTGGAGGCAAAAAAACGCGTGCTGAATGAGGGAAAGATTAAAAGAGCGAGAGAGATGAATAATTCATGTTACCCCGTGGTCATACGGTGACTATGATGTTTATCTGTAAAATCATATGTGTGTGTGTGTGTGTGTGTAGGGAATGGCGAGTCTCAGAGGGAAAAGAAGAAGAGAAAAGAGGAGGAGGAGGAGAGGAGGAGAGGAAGAGCAGGTATAGGCAGGTAGCAGGGCGCAGATGCTCGGACGATGCAGGTTGGCTCTTCGAGCTGCGATCAGCTGATCGCTGTTGCCAAGGTGTTCCTCGGGCGGTGCGCCGTTCCACTCGTATCTATACCTATATACATATAGCGTAGCCGCTGTTACTGGGCAGGATGTAAGGGGGCCGTTGATTGGTAGACTATCGTGCGACTGATAAACTACTGCCCGCGAACGCTTATTACCGTCAAACCAACTTCCGCCTTTGCCCTGCGCCAACTATACTATAAATTCTACATTAAATTCAATTAGCCCAACCTCCTCTCTCAGGACACGTTTCCAAGAAATAAACAATCACCGAGCGAGCAACCAGAAGAAGAACAACCATGAGGCGAGTCCACTTTCGAAACGCAACAACGGAATTCCGATCTCCTCTCGAAGACTACACAAGATCGGCTTACGACCTCGTGTATACGAAACTTTCGGTACTCCGACTCAAGATTTTTCTCCGATACGCAACCTCTGCCTCCGCTTTATTACGTATCTTTAATCCTCTTGCCGGAGGTGGTACACGAATACGAGTATGTATGATATTTATCGCGTCTAAGCGACACCGTTGCTACCTTTTTCCCTCTTCTTCATCGTAGATCAATCTTCGGCTCCGTTTAAATATATATATATATATATATGTACGACTCGAAACTCGTTTTTATTTATAATTATAAGATTTTATTCAATTGTTTGTTTTGTATAAAATAAATGCTTAATTTTGTGTATTTTTATTTTTCTCCTTTGAAACTATCGAGGAATATTATCGAGAGTCGATAAACTCCGCAACTGCATGGTAGCGAAAATTAGAGCAGATTGACAAAAGAGGTAGAAGGGGACCAGCTTACTCGTTACCTGCTTACATTATAACTTGGCGTTACAATTCGTGCCGGAGTGGCAATAATTATTGTAGCTGTACTCGTTGCGTGGCCGCGATATTTCTTGCGCGAGTAGCAATTTTCTTTCCATCGTATGATTTGATTTAGGACTCTGCGCCAAGTAGATGGAAAAGCCGAGCATTCGCGGATACTGCGGTTAGAGCTGCCCGTACCACACGCTCTTTCCAACTGATTACGTTCGTTACCTTCGTTTATCCATCGTTCTCCAACCGTTTCGCTGAAATTCTACCGAAACTACGAATTTCCTATGAAAATCTCTCATATCCACAATAAATTATACACACACACGTGCAGGTGGATTTTCTCGAGTCGAGTCTCAACGTCGCTGCAATTGTGGAATTGGTCGCTTCAGGTTCGTTGGGGCCTCCGAATTATTATACCTGTATATATATATATAGGTGCGCTCTTTCCGTGTTGCTTCTCGAGAAAATAGCGGTCGTGAAAGAGGTCCCTCGACTTTGCGCAATAGTACTCCTCTTGCTGCACGTAACTCGTGGCCCGTGAAACGACTGGTTACGACGACGGGCCGTAGCGAAGGAAGAGAAATATTAAAATTGACGAGATCGAGCGAGATTACCGCAGCAACGTCGATAACTCTGACGCCAATCAGGGAAGATGTATCACGAGGAACAGTCCAAGTGTTAATCGCTGCAGGGCTCCCATTGCTCCTTCGGTTCTCCATTTCCGGCGCAGGAAGAATCTACGGCAAAATCTGACGAGGACCTTGGAACATCGATCGCTCGATTATAATACTCGAAACATCGTTTAAATAAATTTGACCACAGGAACCATTTCGCATATTTGAAGAAAGAAGGAATTATCGAAAATCTATAATCCGATTTGGGGAAGAGCTGGTGGAAAATTTAGTGAAATTCGTCGGAGGGAGTATTAGAGGGTCCGTGGCGAGCGAAGGCAGAAAAAAGAAAGGAAAAAGATGTAGCAGGGGAGAAGTGGTGGACTACCGAATTACACGGAGGGATTATCCGTTCTCTCGGTGGGCAGGTTCTTTCTAGAGGGCTCGAAAGGAAAGATTCGAAAGATGCCAGATGCCAGGCAGGAGAGGAGCCGGGCAAACTGAGCAAAGGCAAGCGCGAGGCGCTCTCGAGAGGGGGTCCGTGTGGTCCCAGTGCTATTGCCACGCTCTCCCCCCACGTCCCACCTATACCACTCAGTCTCTGCCTACCTGCGGTTTAAAAATAGAAATCATACCGAAGGGGGGACGGCTCGGAGAATGTAGCCAGAAAATCGGAAAGATTTCTCGGAATTCTCCTGGAGGAACAGGTTTTTCTATATCTCCCGTGAATCCTAGCTTCCCTTTGTTTGCAAAGGGAATCCTTCGGGAATAAAGGAGGACAGGTTGCACGCGTATGTAAACGCTTGGATGAATGCGCGAGTGAAGGGAGGAATGGCGAATCTGTATATACTATATATATATATATAGCTGAGAAGGGTCAGGGGAGCTGGAGGATTCTAGTTGACGCAACCTGCATCCAAAATGACCTTGGAAGGATAATGCAGTTGCGAAGGATGGCAGGGATCCTCGTAGAATCTCCCTATTCTTCGAATAACGCCACTCAACTCCATCGGATGAAATGGACGTAATTTCGCAATATCCCAACGAAACACCGACGCCACTTTCAAAGACTATTTCATAATTGGAAATGATACAGCCTAACGTTATAATACTCTATTACTCCTTTTAATATTCCTCTTTTAACAACTTTTTCTGCGGATATACAACCATAGTTATAATCTTGGCAAGAAGATAAAGTCCCGGAGTTTTTACGACGACCTTTAAGGCACTTTGCGCTGTTTTTTTCTTCTCCCCTATAATAATGCCAAGTTAGTCGAATCGCCGGTATATATATATATATATATATATACATGGAGAGAAATTTCGCGAAGCTTAATAGGATACGGGATTTCGGACTTTGACTTGACCGGTCGTCAGGATCCAGCGAGTTTTCTTCGTTTTCCCGATGCTCCGAAGAATCGCATATATATAGTCGAGTCGCAAGCGCCATGTATTTTTCATTTCTACCAAGTCGCGAGCTAATAAGCCTCGAGTTTTTTCCTGCGAGTAAATAACTGATAGGCAAAGGGAGGCGAAGCTCGCTGGCATTAATAATGATGTCACGCGGTAAAAAAGCGAGGTCAGGAACGAGCGGGAAAAAGGCAGGAATAATGCAGCAGGAGGAAGGAAAAGGCTCGTCGTCGTCTCGTCGTTATGCCATATATATATATATATATATATATATATACGGATGCTCGCACGACGCGTACGTGTGTCCGTGTTATGCGCCGAACCTACACCACATCTCGCGTATGTGCTATAAGAGCGCTCGCACATTCGAGCTATAAAAAAGGACTTTTCGCGCGCACGATGAGTGGTTTTTTTATTTGCCAACGCGAAGCCTTGTTAAAAGCCTGCGCTAATTCCAAAGACTCGTCAGGAGCTCCCTTTTTCATCGCTGGAGCATTCGATGTACAGACGAGGGGAAAGGTAGAATCGCGGTTTTCTTAAATAGCCTTTGGAGCACAACATTGTGGTGTGTTTCGTCCCTCTCGCATATCCTCGCTCTTTTCTTCGTAACGGAGGAGCAGATCCTAAATGAAAAGTCAGCGGGACGTCAGCTGCGTTATTGCTTGGGGCTGATGCAAGCAGCGAATGATAAATTTTCACACTCGCTGGGAAATTGGACGCGTGGAAAAGGCACGTTGAATTGGACAAAAAGTCGATTATTGCAAGGAGCAAGTTTTTCTTTCGTCTTTGAGGAGGGAGGAAGGGGGGGGGGAGCTACTGTTACGTGTATTCTCGGTCGTTTGTTTGACGAAAACTTGAGATTCATGGCAGATGATGTTGACGATAGGCGCTGGTACGCTCTTGGGGTGGTGGGGGTAAAGAAACGAGAGTTTCCACTTTGTCAAAGTGTTTCGACGGAGAATTTTATCGAGGGCCAGGCTAAAACTATAAACAGGAATGTTTGCCCTTTGCCGACGAAGCGTTTATAAAGAGTACCATGTTCTCTGACGTCAAGGTCTTCCGTCGCACAAAGGACCTTGACGTCAGCTCCTCGTAGGCCTACGTGACCGAGGCCCTTCGTCAACTCCTCCTTTTCGTCCCTTTTCTCTCTCTCTCTCTCTCTCTCTCTCTCGAGACACGCAATCTTCTCGCTCCACCGACGAATCAGTCTCCTGCATTTTCGTTCCTGGAAACCGGACACCCTTTTATTCCAATTTTCTCTTCCTCTTCTTCTCCCCACCCTTTCCACCATTTTCATTCTGCCTCCTTTTCTTCCACCCCCTCCCCTCCTTTTAGTTTTTTTCACAAACGCGCCCCGGTCACGTTCCTCCACCTCGACCACTATTTTTCAGACTCAGAATCCATGTACGGCCACACCAGAATTGCACGGAGTATGCAAATTTGTCTGTATTTTTTTATTTTGGCCCTTAACATACCGATCGGTTATCGCGGGTCGAAAATTTGCGATGACCAATGATAAGCGATGGTATCGTGGCTCCGATCGCACATATATAGTGGTGGGCTGAAGGATTTGAAAGTATTACGTAATATTTGGTGAAAATGTTAGCACGTCTCCTCGGTCCCTGTTATACCTGGAAAGTTGGCCGGCCTCTAGCCGAGGAAAAGCACGTGCATCGAACTGCAAAAATTCACTTTAACGATTTTAACGATTCCAACGAATCTTTCGAATTCTCTGTGAAAAAGCTTTATAGTTGCTCGTAAATATAATCTGTCATTTTCCACTGGTAACTGCCTACCATCAGACGCGAAATAAAAGAATGCACGTCCAGGTGCGCGCAAAGTTTTCACGACCAAATTTTTATCGTCCCCATTAAAATTGCTCTTTTCCACCGATTTTTCATCGTTACTCGGCCTGGGGATCATAATAAAAAGCGTTTAAACTCCCATGTCCGACTGGCACTCGGCGTTTCAAGGCTGTTGCGTAAATCCGGAAAACGAGCTTGTAAAATGCGTTTTTGTACGTTGGTTCTACGCGGCTGCCCTCGATGGATACCGCGATTAGAATAAATGTCGAAATTCGCCAATAAAATATTGCACGTCGATCCTCCAGACTGCCGTAAAACGAATTCATAAAAAAATGAGCAACAAACGAGCGTGAACGAGACTCTAAAAAAAGAAAAATACGGAAAAAAAGGGAAAAAGAAAAACCATTCTAGTTTATACTGCTGCTTTTATACCGAGCGAGCATTATTAGTCCGCTATAACGATGCAACAAGAAAAGTATTATATTATACACTCACACAAACACACACACACGCAAATGGAAAATGGCAATAAAACTTGTATTACCACCGAGCGAATAAATCGGTTATTATTGATTCTTTAATCGCGTTTATCGCAATTTTTCTGACGGACAGTAATGAGAATATCCGGATCGAGATACGCACAATTATCTCCTTCGGCAATCCGAGTCTTTAACGGATCAATTTGGCACGAGATGTTTGTGCAAAATCATTAGTGGGATTAGATAAGGGTCTTTGCGCGCGCGCCATGCAGTTGGTTTACGCATCAGTAAATTCCGGGTCCTCATGCTGGATAAATCTTCAAGGTCACGCATGGGATATTATCAGGTTAGTGCCGGAGCTCTCCCCCTCCCCCCCCCCCTTTCTCTCTCTCTCTCTCTCTTGTTATTTGCGCCGATGGAAACCTTTTAAATGCATTACGACACCTGGCAAACACTCGCACGCCTACGGATTTTCACTCCTATATATCCGACCAAGCTGTATATATATATATATATATATATATATATATATAGCACACACGAATAGACTTTTATGCGGTAACGCGATTATTGTCGAATACAAATTAACTGCCACTCCTTCGTTTCGTATATTCTCTCCCACCCCTCCTCTCTGTTGTTTCACCTTCCTCGCTCGAACCGTCCTCGTTTTCTAATCCAATGCCAAATCAATTCACCAAAGCATCCAGTTCCATCATTATCGTCATTACATCTCGATCCGTGGATCACGAGATGATGCGGCAAATCTCGACTCGTAAATTCAGATTGTAAATCGATTATCATTTTTCCTTTTATTCTTGTGCCTCCTCTACGCCAGTGACATTGAATTAATGAAATTAAAACACGTGGGTTCTCCGGAGAGACGTTTTAATCTCGCGTAGCAATTACCGAGTGGAAAACAAACATAGAAAGAGAGCGATCGACCCTTCTGTGTGTACACTCGAGTTTTATACTACATGTATATATATACATATATATATAGAAAATAGCAATGCGTCCGGAGAAGACGCTGCGCCGCTGCCACTCTGCAAAAACGGCTCTGCCGACTGGCTTGAAAAGATAGAGGTTTTCTGTAACAAAAAACTGAACGATTAGATTAGTTTCGCGGGAAGATACACGTCCCGAGCTGTGCCAAGCAGGAGTTTTCTCCTGATATATCTCCGAGCGGCTCTCTATTTATAAGCAAATTATTTATATTTAGACCAAAACGGACATTGCTGTTGCGAGGCCGCTACGACGTTCCGCAAGCACCGTAAAATTATGGCTTCTTAAATTATTATTCATGCCACCAAGTGTATCGATGAAATATAATTATAGCTGCATCGGAGGAATAGCGTTAGCTGCCTCGTCTGTCGATCCGTGTTACCAATTTTTCATGCATACAGAGTATAACGCAAAATGTACAGGGTGCTCCGTTAAATCTTGCCGAAACTACACTCCCGTACAAAGCGATTGATTCTGAAAATAAAATTCTTTCGAAGAGTTTTCTCATCGAAATATTAATTAAACAATTATTAAAGAATAAAAATTCCTCGCTTCGAAACGTTCCTGTCGGTCCCTCGATCGATCGACCAATAAGAGAGAGGCTCGTCGAATCCTTCCACCAATGAAAAGCCTCCTTCGAAAATACTTCTAATCAACGATAACTTTTTAACTACCGCTCGAATAAAAAAATTCTATAAGAATATTATTCTTATAATTACTCCCCCCTTCAGAATTTATCGGTTTCGCACGAGTCGACCGGACACCCTGTACATGTGCTATACATATATAACACGATGAAATACTCATTACCACAGTTTACGCGAATTTCAAGCCACGCGGTAATGACGACGCATCGAGAGGTAGAAAATAGGGGGGATTTTTTCGAGGAGGGTGAAAGGCGATTCTCTTGTCTCGAACGGTTGCCTCTTATAACTCGATCGAGGCCTAATAGTCGTAGAGCGTAGGAACGGGCTTAACAATCAGGTTAATTCCATTCGGGAGTGGCTCGACTGTGCGGCTCTCGACAATTATGCTGGAAAGTACGATTTGATCGATTTGCTTCCGTGAGTCTGCTGGCTGGAGCGATGCATCCATTTCTATCTAATTTCCGGTTGGATCTTCAGGATCGCGTCCATTATCTCTCATAATTGCGGAATTAATCGCTAGCTCTCACCGGCTTTGTCCTTAAGTGCGCTCGCGCGTGTATTTATGCACACGTGTGATCGCGTGTATACACACATATATATATACAATCCACGGGGAGTGGCACGGGCCTCGAGACTCCAGACGGAAAATAGCCTAGAAACGAGGGAAAAACGCATGAATTATTTAAGCGCGATAGTATTTTCGTTTCCGCGCGCGCCAACGGGAGTCCACTGGACTTTCACTCTGAACTTCCATCTTTCTCTACATATATATATATATATATATATATATATATATATATATGTATAGTATAACTTCTGTTTTCGATATAGTACAGCATAAGCAACCTGCTCCTTCCACTCGGCGCTTCTGTAAACCAACGCTAAAACTTTATATATATATATATACACATGGACCCATACAAGATAGCAATATAATCATCGATATACCGAATAAGGCAAGCGATGCGTGCTCACCGTCTTCTTATTTAGCTGTCAAAGCGGCCTGCTGCAATCAGCTCGCGGAGAAGCAGCTGCAAAAAATTCTAATCATTAAAGGAGAGATTTCTCTTAGATCGCAGTTTTTCTCGTGGTTATCGCTGGGATTCGTTGGATTTTCCAACCATGGGAAGGTATATAGTGCACGGGCTCGTTGATACGAGTGTAATTAACTGTCATTACGGAGGAGTGGAGAGCGACCGAACGCTGACACGAAGAACGACGTCCCCGACTGAATAATGAACGCTGTTTGTATACATTATGACAGGAGCCTCCCCCCCCCCCTTCCTCCCTTCAGCGTTATTCTTTCTACTCCGCGTCTCCTCTCGACCCGATCCGACGCTGCGATTCGCGTATACTCGTTCACCGTGCATCGATCGACCCGAGGAGCAAAATCACCACTGACTGAGTTACGCATCGTTATTGTCGCAAAGACTAGCACCAATGCGCCCCTGGCTCCACTCGATGACGTAACATCTCGCGTGGTTGGTCCAGTTTGCGGAGCTTAACCACCCAGCAATTATTTCGGCCAGAAACCTAGCGGGAACAACGGGAAGTATCCGTTGAATATATATATATATATATATATATGTAGGATGGATCGAACAATCGAGTTTACCATTGCAGTGTACTGCACGCGTGGCTGCAGGGCTATCGGTCGATGATGCACCTTGAATGAAAGGCCTGAATGATTAAAGGAGATATCTGGCTGGCAGGAGAAATTGCGCGCTCGTCACTCTTTTCAACGCGGTGCTGGAAATAACCTGGTGTACGTACACGGGGATATCATAAATTTAGACCGAAATCATCCCTTTATTCCCGTCTCGTATCTAAAGTGAAAAAATAAATTGACTTTATATATATATAGAAGGGTGGAGAGGCTCGAGTTTGTCCGTGACAGGATTCGTGTTCCGAATCTCCAAATAAGAAATGCCCGGCTCGAGCAATAATAATTCGCGAATTTCTAGCTTAGCGGAGTGTCCGTCGCATCCAGCTTGTATACCCATGATTTCCATCTGGAATATTATGATAAACTCGTGCTGCTTACTTGCGCTATTAGAAAGTACGACTCCTCCGCTTCTCTGTGCTTAATTTATCTTTCCTCGGCATCAAGCGTGTAATATTATCAAGGATATTTTTCCTTGGTACCGCGAAAGCATTCTTGTTCCAAAGGCGAGGTGAACATTCGGAAAGAATACGTTGCACTAATTGTATTCTTGTTGCGAAGGAAGAGTCTATATTTTTCTTATGTTGCGCGGAAACTTTGCTGGATGGAACGAGCTTTCCGTGTTATATCTCGTGGTCGATGCGTTGGGAGTGAAGGACTGGGAGGTAAAGAAAAATGGCGGGAAAAAAGTAGTTTTTACGTAAGATTCAGGAAAAAGTGCAACAATATGAAGGATATTTTTCCTTCGTATCAAAAGTTTTCTTGTTCTATCGGCGAGGTGAAAATTGATGAAAGAATATATTATGTTAATTATATTCTCGGTGAACCGAGTTTATAGCAGAGAAGCTCGGTTGAATGGAACGAGTTTTCCTTATTATATATCTCGCGTGGTTCGTGTGTTGGGACCGAGGGACTGTAGGAAATATAAGCAAAGAGGACGAAGGGAGGAAGAAAACGAGGAAAATTTCTGAACCAGACGAAAATAATTTCGCGAGGACGATGAGAGCGGAGAGTGCAAGGATCTCCAAGTATAAAAGCTCTCGAAGGTTGGTCGAGCGAGGTACAGCGATCTCGCATTGGACTATCGATGTGGATTGTTGATTATAACGTCGATCAGGTTGAATCTTTCCCGGATTGGTTTACCGTTCGGGTGCGATGCGATAGGAATGATGAGGTTGCGAGAGGAGGGGGCTGTGTTGAAAAAGGGATAGAGAGAGAGAGAGAGAGAGAGAGAGAGAGAGAGGATCGTTGACGGTCGGTCGGATCAGCCGATGGGCGGCCCCTCGACTCACCAAGCGCATAAACAACACGTGACACACCGCGATCGCGCTACTCTCACGCACACACTCTTCCAAGATTTCCTCGTGTACTTCTATCCCACTACTATGTAACTATATATACTATTGCTATCCAGGCCCCAGCACGGGTATGTGACTCGATAAGTAGGCTTTGCACACGATATATGGTCGACACTCTCCCCGTGTATCTCGATCCATATGAAAGCTTTGTTCCTGATTAGATAGTCCTCTTCTTGCGATATATACATACATATATATATATGTATACACCTACGAATAAATTTTCTTAATTACTATTCATCTCACATTCAATTATGCTTCATCACGAACGTTCGACGAAACTCTATTCACCCCCCCCCCCCCCCTCCCCACAAGCCTTTTCTCTTTCTATCTATTTTCTTCATCATGCACAATAAGCATCGTACCTTACTTGCACTTTTTCCTCAACAATTTCTCTCTCTCTCTCTCTTTCTCGCATTCTCCTCGCTGTATTTTCTAATTAATCATCCATTCGCTCACACTTTGCTTCGGTGAACCTGCTCACCTCCCCGATTCGCTACGTGATACGCCGTATTTGTTTTGCTTGGCGCCTCCTTTCCTTAAGCAAGTTTTTCCCTTTTGCAGAAAATTCATCGTTCGATTCGCACATTATTTTTTAAGCAAACATCGCTGACCAAGTCAAATATTTGAGCAACGAGGAAAATGCTGCGCGCGCTCGCTCGCCGCGGAGAACTCGGCAAAGTTGCAACCAAGAAAATCTCGATAGAGTCTCGCAGTGTTATTTCTGGTAGGGGCAAAAAATTAGCCTGGCTTTTGCGCGACTGGGATGTTATTCCAAAGTGAGACTGTTTACCAAGATAAAATCACTTTTCTTTTTCAAATGCTTGTTTCTCCTCGTGCAAAGCTTCTTGGGGCGAGATCCTCTCCTGCCACTATTGTCCTCTTATTGCTTCTCTGCTTTCCTGTCATTTTTTTACCTCGACTTCTTCATTCCGAAGGCGTCCGAGATTGCTTGATATTTCAGGGAGCGAGAGCGCGACAGAGAGAGCAAATCAGCTTTTTCTAATGAGCTTATTCCTCGTAATAAACGGAATTCCATAGAAATCCCCTTTCCAATTATCTTTCTATTATTCCCTTTGATATTACCCCCCCCCCCCTCCCTCCCTTCCCCTCCTCTACTCTCTTCTACTCTTATTTCTTATTTTCCTTCCACTCTTATCGGGTAGATACGAATTACAGTAGTATCTTTGACACGTACAATTATCCAAACATAACTGTTTTTGTTTAAAGAATATAATCCGTGGCAAACAGTAATAATCTAACCCCTCCCCCCCCCCCCCCCCGCTATATATATCTCTCTTTTTCTCTGTCGTTGAACTGCATGGAGTTACACGCATCGTTCGACAAACTCCTCCTCGTAAAAATACATAGAGGACACGGAGAGAGTTCAGAGGTTTGACATTTAATCTTCAAAGGGCCGTTTCCCGACACGTCCTTCGTTTAAATGCAAAACGCAATTTTGTCAATGATTCTCCATCTTCCCGCCGTTCCAAGCGATTGCATTCCAATTGTTCGTAAACTCTCTCATTTGGAGCTCGATAATTTTATCGACGAGTGTCATCGAGGCTCCAATTAACTCTTATGATTGATCGATCAAGCTCGCATGAATCGCTCGTGAAAATTGTTATCTATTTTTGTACGTAACGCAGGATAATTAACTGTTTTGCAGAGGAATCGAAGATGAAGATTTATGCCGGCTACCGTGCAGTACACGCACACAGCTTCACCGAGCGAGCGAGCGAGCGTGCAAAGCTTAATGGTGTTGTAGGATTTGTAGATGTGTGGACGAGAGGCTCCCGCGGGGAGAGCTACTCAAATCCCCCCTCCCCCAGGCGTACATATACCACTCTCTTTTTATTCGAAGCAACCTGCTTGCTCGAAGAAGCGGGCAAGAAGCGTGTTGGTGTGTGTGTGCGTTGCCCGAGAGTGCGTACGTGTGAACGTTGTTTATGCGCGATCCTTCTTTCTGCAGTTAACGGCCCTCCCCTCCACTCCGCTCGCCGCTGTCAATCCCCCCTCCTCTCCCATCCACCCCACCATAATTTTGCAGCAGCCACAATGTTGTTGACAGACGCAGGCTCTTTAATCCACACGGATTCTCCCACACACCAGTAACTCCCCTGTTTATTTAAAAATCCTTCGCCAGGTCCTGCGTTCCTTTACACTGGAGCTTCAATTTTTCTCTCCAATCCTTTTTTCGCAACCAGAGAGCTTCGGTCGTTACAAGTGTCACGAATGACTGTCGCAACGTTGAAAATCCAGAAATATTATCAGTAACGTCGCTCTCGCTACAATGTTCCTTTGCTACTCGATCGCAGGAAGTCGCTGCGCCGCCGCCGCTGCTTCCTATCGCCAGATATTCCTTGTGTACCGGTTCTTTGGTTACAAAGGATCTCCTCCGACACTCTTGCACAGTCCACAATGTCATAGAATACCTTCGCTACATTTTACCTCCACAATGCGAATCATATCGAGTAACTCGGTAGAATCTTGCCAATTTTAATCCTCCTCCCTCCCCCCCCCCCCCCCTATCCTTGTCACCAGTCTCTTCCTGTGTTGCAAGAGCAAACGATATATCGTAACAGAGCGAAGCCGGGTTCCGTCACTATGTTGAGCCGCCGCCGCGCGTCGCTTTCCTGCTTTCTCTTATCTAACGCTCTTCCAATTTCAGATTCTTGCCTATTCCTTTGGATAATGTTGCCGATATCTCGTTATTTCAGCCCGCGCGTTATCGGAGACGATGCGAGCCGAGTTGAACGCGCCGGCACTATGTGTTTTGCCAAGTTTTCCACAGAGAGCGTGTATACAGGCGCATCTCCCCTTTTTGCTCGGTTGCTTTCTACGCGAGCAAGATAAATCCTGCGAAACATCGTTGATATACCGACCTGCGCAACCCGGGGACGGTACATCTGTCTAGCAGCGACCGCATATGGCGCAATTTGTAAAAATCGACTGCTTTTTGCTCGACCAACAACACAGTATTCGGCTGCACGCGGGCTCGCTAAAAATCGTGTAGAATCAAATTGTCGGGATTACGCCTCTTATATCCAGTTTTACGGTGAATCGAACGCTTTAATTGCGTTGGGAGGTAGCGTTGAGAAGGGTGTGTGGATATAATTGGTCCAAGGACGAAAATGGCACGCGAGACGATACAATAGAAATACTCGAGTATATATATACTATGTATAAAAGAAAGAGGGACGCGAAGCTGAGGACTCTGCGAATACAGGCAATACCGCATTGACAATGTGGAAGATAGGTTCGACCGTGGATAAATTACATCGATGGTTTGATAAATGAAGGAGAAGGAGCGTAATAATGTTAATGGGCCAGCACAGCGATGCTAACCATGGAAAGTCCATTAATCTCCCATTGGATATCTGGAGAAGAGGAGTCGGGTGAATTTTTCGAAAATTAGCTTGATAGCCATGAAGACGTCCAGCATAGAATTTCCGTGTTGGCATCGGAGCAACTAGTAGTGACAGCACGTTCCTGTCATCCAGCAAAATGCGTAATGGGCAAATTTAGCTACGGCATGGCACACGATGCTTTGTCACGAAAGCTACTTTGCTCGCTTCGGTCTCGACTCTCGGTGTAAGCCTGCGCCGTGCGCGCAGTGTTGTGCCGAGAAAGCGACGTTGCCACAATGTTGGCGACAACGTTGCAAAGCAAAGCAAAGCAAAGCAAAGTAAGGCAAAGCGAGCGAACCACTTGGACTGGTTTGTGCAGCTTTGTGCCCCAGCCATTCTCCCCCCTCCACTCACCCGGCACCAAGGGCTTTCCCGCTCCCGTTTACGTTAGCGGGACATCGTTAATTACATTATTGTACGCTTGGCAACGATGTTGAGCAATTGCAGCGGAGAGCTCTACGGTAATTTTGCCGAAGCACCACGCGCGCAAAGGAGCCAGTCTACGGTGGTGTGTGCATGCTACGCGTATGTACCACTGTGGAGCGTAGCGTAGCCCCACAGCCTCTTCTCTCGTCACTCGAATCTCGTAGTCGTACGTACATACGGCCATCAGCTTCATCGCGGTCCATTTTCCATATCTGGATCTCCGCGAGGGAACCTTCAATGCCGCTCTCTGTCACTTTGTTCTCTCTCTCTCTCTCTCTCTCTCTCTCTCTCTCTACTCTTCCCTCTCGTTCTCCTTCCCCACTCATGCTCTTTACCCAGCAGCATTATTCCTGCCCCGATTCCGGATTAGCTCGCCGGGCTATTATTGCTTTGCAACAAAAACCCACTTTGCACCCTAAATGGCACTCGCGTGTCGACTTTAACCGTTTTTAGCTCTCTTACGCTTAATCTATAGAATTATCTTTTAAATGGCCCAAAATTGAACAGTCGTGAAAGCCTAAGTAAGTATAAAATGATGGCTTTTAAGTGTATGCGAGTATTTCGGTATTGAAGCGTAATTTGCTAGAAATATTTATTTGCTTTGAGGTACTACGTTTCTTTGTGTATCATGGAGAGGAAAAAATATTTTATTCGAGTAAATCTTGCTTTTGAATATTCACGAGTAAATAATTTATTTTAATCGGTATTATTTGAATCAAGCCAAGTTCGATTTAAATTAATTAAATTTCATTTCATTCAAATAATATTTATTAAAATAAATTATTTATTCGTTGACTATTCAAAGCAAGATTTATATCCGAATGAAATAATTTTCTTTCTTTGTGTGTAGGATTATAGTCCTGTACCAATTGAGTGATGTCAGAGACCCAACAAAATGATGCTCTCTTCGAGGGTGACGTGCTATACGTGCCACCGGATCAGTTGGCCCTTTGTCATCGATTACAATCGTTCAGTTTCCTAACGTTAATACACCCATTACGAGCATTTCAATGTAATTTATACTCAACCAATGATCCTCCTATTCTTTGCACTCGGTGATTCGATTTTCCAGATAAATTCGGTAATTAATATACTAAAATCGAATCAAACTTTATCCAAATAAACTTTTTTCTTACGACTGGTGTATTCTACAAAAATACAAATCTTCACAAAATTATTCCTGACGTTTCCTTAATATTGAAACCTCGAAGCTCAAACCTATATCGTGTTTTTTAATCACAATTTAAATGATTGAAAAATTTAACTTCACCATAAACACGAAGAATAATTTTTCAATAACTAAAGATCATCTATTATAAGTCTGCACAAGTTTCCATCTTGATCGAGTCACATGGTCTTCTTAAAAAGTTCTTATATATCCACGAGTATCGAAGCAACTAAAATACAAGACCCAATACCCTTATATTCTACAAGCAAACGATGCAATCACGAAAAGGACATCGACGGAGGAAAAAGAAGAGTCTCGTGGATAAATTTTGTGGAGACTCAACGTTAGTACAACTATAGCACGGAACGCGAAGAAGGTAGATTTCACTTTTAGCCGCTTTTAGCTCCGTGGAAGTTTTAAAGGCGAAGCGTTGTGATGAGAGTGATCGGTGGCTATGCGTGGAATAATTACAGCTTGTTTGTAATTTAAATGTGGGCTCTTCAGCAATGCACGAAGTGCAGTAGGGAATCTCGTTGCTGCATCCATGTAGACCGTACCGTTCCCATCAGTTTTCTCTTAGTTGCCAGCGTACCGACTTATATATACATACATATACACAAACAGAGCACCCATACTAACTTATTACACTCCTTGGCTGCTTGGTTCTCGCCAATCGCAACATCTCCATCCGCGTTAACCGCTTCCGAGCCATATTGTGCTATCCAGCCGATCTCGCACGCTTAATCCTCCTGACCTGGAAAACTCCATTTAGCCACCCCACCCGCACAACCCCCCTCCCCTAACCCTTCCCAAGCTACTACATTATACCTAAACCAAACCACTTTCCTCATTCGCACTTCCTATAAATCAAACATCGTACAGAAATCCCTTCGACCGCACTATATATATCACTTATTCGTTATGCTGGTTATATATATATGGATCTTGTATATTCTCCCAACGCTCCTCAAGCTTCTCAATTTCCCGACAAATTCAATAGGCAGTTTTTAATTGACTCGGATGAGTGTTTTTCTTCCGGCGACAGCGACTTGACAATTAGCACACTGAGAGATCTTATCTCTCTCTCTCTCTCTCTCTCTCTCTCTCTCTCTCTCTCTCTCTCTCTCTCTCTCTCTCCCTCTTTATATTTCCCTTTGGAAGAGTCGAGTTATATATAGGCGTATCGACGCTCTCGAACAACTCTGGGATTTCTTCAAATCCGCTATTAAAATTTTACGAGTTGATAAAATCAAAGCATAAACCGCTATAGGATTTGCGGTAAATCAAAGGAAGAGGAAGGTTGGATGTTTAATTAAATTTGCGGAATATTCGTTAGTGGAGAGGAGGAGAGTCGAGGGTGAAAAAGTGGGAGCGTGATTTTCCTTCGGATAAAGATCGAGTGCGGGATGTCGAAGTAGCTGCACTTTTAAAATACTTGGTCATCGACCGAACGGGGGAAGCAGTTTACGGGTCTCTTGGAAAACTTTTAATGCGAGAGTTGCTTAACGTTGATTTACGCTGAAAATAATGGCGTGCCAAGCTAAAAGATACATCATCCCGGTTAACAAGCGCGCTGGTTCCAACGTTGAGTTCCTAGGAAAACTAGCAAATCTCACCACTATTTATATTAATCATAAACGTATTCTCTCTCTCACACACACACACACACACGCGCGCGCGCGCGCGTGTGCACGCGCAAACAGAAGAGCACAGAGATCTTTCCTCAAGCTCATACGCGCAATTTCGTTAAAAAAGATATGGAGCGTTTTAACGAGCTTCCAACTCCTAGAAAGTATATCATAATTTATAATTTAACCGGCAAAAAGATCTGAAAGGAAGATAGTAATACGTTCCTCCTCTCCTTATCCTTGCTCGCGTATATCGGGCCTCTCTTGCCAAGAAAATCGCATTTTTATAATCAGGGAGACTGCCTTTCAAAGAAGTTTAAAAAAGAATTATACAATTTTACTTTGAGGAAGAGACTCGTCTTATTCCCCCCTTCCCCCCTCCTTGCCTCTTCTCAGCTACAGGAAGAAATTAGATTTTTCCTATCGCAACAATAAAGATTATTTCTCGCAAATATCCCTATTTAAATAACTTTCTTTTGACGAATGAATAATTTATCCTCTTTATGCTCTGCTCTTTGCTCTCGCTTATTATCGAGAGGGGGGAGTGTAATTTCCAATTGCAAAAGAATCAGGTGGCTCCATCAATCGGTGATTTTCATTGAAAGACGGTAAGAAAGGGCCGTTGCGTTAATAGCAGTGATTCGCGTGATTTCACCGGGATTCGTTGCGATCGAAGCTGAACGCGATGAATTCTCTCTCTTAAAGTCCCTCGTTTTCTTCTCCTCTCCTCTCCTCCTCTCCCCTCCTTCCAGTTCAATTTAACATTACCGTTTAAGAAGAAACTCCCCCAAACTTTATAATTCTCACTAGAAAATTCGTTGCACGCGGAATTTATCGGGCGAAAGAAAATCTCGGAGAAATTTATGATACAAGCTTTATTTATGAAACGACCTTGATAATTACGATTCTCGTAAAGCCAATGAAAAAGCTGGCGAAAGATGCGATTTGTATATTTGCACTTTCCAAAAGCCCAAATAGTTATGCAACTCGCTGCCTTTTGCCGAAGGCAGCTTTAATTTATGCGACGTTCCGACGGGAAAAAGAAAAACAAGAAGAGTGAAGAATACCAACAAAGCATATATATATATATATATATATATAAGAAGTTGTTTCCTGCGCGAGAGACTTGGAAAAGGAATCTTTGGGCCGACGACAGAAAAACCAAGAGAGAGAGAGAGAGAGAGAGAGAAATAAGGGGGACCTGGTCAATAAACGGCTAATATAAATTATGGTGAAAAATTGCGGCCGAATTTATTAACATTTTTCTGGCATTTTCCTTCTCTAGTTGCCAGGTCAAATATGTAAGCTGGCATGGCAGAACTGGCAAAGTCACAGCGCGGAGGCCGCTGCAGTGGGGCGAAAAAAACTTTGAGCGTTAATCGAATGCAACGCGGGATAAAGAGGACCCGAGGAAAAATAAAGAAAAACTCGACCTCGGAGCAAATCGAGGGGAGAACGCGGGAGGAAATTTAGCGCGCGGTGCGTAAAGGGAGGAGAAAAATTAGCCGCGCGCGAAGAAACGTATATTTTTCATTAGCGTAATTGGAGTAAAAACGAGAGAGAAAATTGTAGTGCGACGCGTCGAAGTAAGCGTGACCAATAAGGAGGATATGGAAAAGTAAAGATTTTGCAATTGCATGCAACTCGACGGAATAGACGAGGAAACGCAGCAATCTGTATCGTGCGCACGTGTGTGTGTAGGATTTGTTATTATAATTATCACGTAGGGGACGATTAAAGTTTGCTTACATTGGTCCGCGTATACCTGCCGGGAATATCAGTGCGGAATGGTCATTTAAATCCTCGGTCATGCTTGAAAAGTAAACATTTGGCAGAGTCTGATGCGAGCTTGATGATCCCTGGCACGGGCGCGCTTCGTTTCGATTGATATCCGAGCTCACTGACCTAATCTCGAAAACTCCTCCGCGGGAAAATAAGGTAGGAAGATAAGGGAACCGGAAAATTCCCCTATATATTGTATACACTGTATATGTATACGTTACTAGTAATCGTGTAACATGTATATATTCCATGTACGACTAAAAAATGACTAATCGCGCAACAATATTAGCTTGGCAAACATCAATTTATTATTACACCCGACTAGAGGCTGCACGAGTATCTCTGAGTACTCGAAGAAGAGGATGAAGAAGAAGAAGCAAAAAAGCAGAAGAAAAACGTTAGAATATGAAGACTCGAGGCACTTAATAGGCCAGAGCGAACTTACAAAAGGGTAGAGACCGTTTTAATTGCAGCGTGAATATTTTATAAAAGCCTTTAATTGCACGGCTTCTCCCCGCAATATGATTTATCTCGCCGCAGTGCAACAATGAAAAGTCGTCGAGGAACAAAAGGACCGGTTTGGACGTAGTCCGTGAGATGCGAGTCTGGCTTGTACAAATATAGAATTAAAAGTACGCGTATATGGTATGACGGTATAGAAGAGGAACATAGATGGAGGGGTGGGGGAGGGGGAGGATGATTATCGCGAGAATATTCTACAGAGGCGATAAATAGTTGGAGAAAAATAGCGAATGACCTTGGAATTTCGATTTGGGCAAGAATCATCATCGGAGGCGTGGATCGTGCAATACTAACGAGCCTGCGAGTCCGATCGACCTTTGCAGACACTCGAGCTCTTTCGCCAGAGAGAATTTATCCCTTATTTCCTTCCTTCCTTCCTTCCCTCGTCATTTCTTTCTTCGCCATCTCTCCCGACCAATTGATTATCGCGCGACGTTTTTTCTTCTCCGAGCTGCGGCACAGTGGAACAAGCGTACGTGACTAACATCGCGTCCGGAGACTGCGCTACTGCCAAGCATAGCGTTGTCATACGTGCTATTTATCACAAGTAACTAGAAATTCGATCGTATTTACTCGGCTGACCCATTATCTCCTTAGCTCCCTCGAGCGTCCGACGTTCGGAGAGAGGAAGAGGAAGAAAAAGCAAAAGAAACGTAAAGAGCTAGAAACATAAATATTTTTGGCACTGCTCGCCGTACTAACCCAGTTGTAGCGCGCCAAACTTAGGACCACCGGTAGAATTTTGTAACTGAAAACTGCGACAATTGATCGGGCCTTTGCAGAATCACTTATGCTTGTGTGTACGATAGAAATTTATACGAACGTCGATAACTCGTTCCGTTTGGATGTACAAGGATGAATGGCCGAGAAGATTAGACAGATTAGATAAAGAGCAGTCCTATTGTGTCTGATACGAGAATAATCTAAAGCTTTGCAATAAAACAGCGATAAAGCGACGCAAGTGTAACGACGGAGGAATGCGCGAGATCGTGCGTGGAACGATGCTAGAATCATCGGTGAAGGAGGATGGGGACAATTTTTTTTTTTATAATCAATCAATGGCGTAACGGTGTATTAGACATTGTGAGAGATTACGCGGAAAGGAAATGTACATGAAATGTGCAGAGTCGACTCGAATTACGTCTCTATCGACGTTGGATACTATGACAAAAATTGCACGTGACCAAAATCAGTGGAGATCTGTCAATTTTTTTTTCATATAAGGATTGCAAGTTTCTTGAATTATTGAATCATAATTTTTTATTTGTTTGTTATACAGACGCTCTTCTGTCTTAAATTGTTTCGCTTGGTTGTAACAAAATTGCAGTTTACTGGGTTTTTGTAAATTGAGAGATTTTAAAATACATGTATATAGTGTCAGAAACGTTCCTAAAATGTTTCAACGTTTCTCGCACTCTTATAAAACATCGACTGCATTCCCCATGCAGAGAGAACCAATTCAGCTTCCATTTCAATATTCGACACAATGAAAAGACAGCACGTGGCTAAAATCCAACGAGATTCGACAGATTTGAGGACATTCGTTCCTCGAGTTATGCAATAATCTTGACCCTTTTTCGAGGCTCCTGTTGACGTTGTAGACTCGAACCATCTTAAATTTGCTCGGATGTATAAATAATTAGAGGCTAACCGGTCTACGACAAATTCAGAGGTTGCAAGGATGCCTACACGACGAATATGTATCACAAACGTTCCTGGAACGTTTCAGGAACATTCGTGACACCACGCGTAGGGAACAGCTGATACATATGCATTTTCCGCAGAGAGATTCAACTCGACTTCTCTCTCGATATTTGCGAAGAGGTAAAAAATGACGAGTGGCCAAATTCACATAGCGGAGATTCGACAGGTCGAAGGATTCGTTTCTCGAGGTGTGTTATATATTTTCGCTTTTTCGTGTTTGTGTGTGTTGTCGACGTTGTCAGTTTTATCTGGCTATATACATATACAAATATATATATATATATATATATATATAGCGACGTTAAGCAGACTGCAGTCGCATTGGAATAGCCACGGCGGCATTGACGTGTCGAGGTAATCGCTTTGCGGCGAACGTGGCAGACTGCACGACTGCATGAGCAATTTAACATCGGAGCTAATTCCCGACAAAGAACTACCGGGAAATTTTCCTTTGCAATTACATAAGGAAAGAATTACTGGTCTCGAGCGCAGATGCATGAGTAAGCGTCGGAAAATATACTGTCGTATATATATATATATATGTGCACACACAAATACATATAGGCGACACTACAAGATGATTTTTTTCACGAGACTTATTTAACCCCGTGCGCGCACCTCTCGCTTCATTTTTACAATCCTATTTGCATTTACCACCACATTGTATTAGACGCGTCAATTTCTTCATATCCCCCGGTGCCGGACAAAAACTCCAGCTTATCCTTCGTTTTTCTCCACCTTTTCTTTCTTTGTCCCGGCGCTCCTACTCCTTACACTTTTTCTCCCATTTATTTTTATCCAAAAGCCGTTTCTGCCTCGAGAGGAGAAACAATTGGAGATTAAAGCTCGTTTTTCTCCTCTCTGCGTTTGACGCTGCGAAGGATGGCTTTGTAATTCCATCGCGCAACTTTCATTTTCCGGCCTGGAAAGGAATCGAGTGTGTCTCTCTCGTCGAGATCGTGGAAATGAAGTTTCACGTCGAGTCGATATTGCACGTTTTAGGAATATCTTCGGCTGATTCCAAACGTCTTACAAAGATATATATATATATATATATACACACACTCTATTTTGCAGTATCGTTGAGGATCGTCCGTTATCTCGAACGATATCGGGATTGACGGCGATAGAGGGTGCGAGCTTCCTTGACCGTGGACAAGGAACTATACAGACTGCTGTATTGTGACGCTAAAAATAACTTTATCTATATATCCACGCTCGTTCCAAAGCGCAACTATTACTACGAGGAAATCGTTCGCTGACCAGAGATTAATATTTGTATATATATATATATATACATATTTTTTCCTCGAATAAACAATTTCACGAGTTTCAACATCCTCGCCCCCCCCTTCCCTGCGTGAATAATTACAATGACGAGTAGTTCTCGTCATCAATCTCCTCCATTTTTTCCACCATCTTTTTCCTCGTTACAAAAAATCCCTATACCGATGCTCGCTCGACTCGTGCTGCAATAATAGAGTGATTTGTGGCGCGCGAGAAAAAATTATCACGCGCGTATCGCTGCTTTTTATTATCGCGTTGCAATAAGAAAGGAAGAGTTATTTAAGTGCACGCAGGGAGTATGTTTCAATGGGTTTCCGATCGAACGATTTATGCCCGGATCGTTCGCAGTAAATGAATCGAACGTCTCTGTAACATTTAATTAATGTTCCACCGAGATACGCCTGCTTATATAATAGCTTGTTGTTGCTCGTTTATACGTTACACAGCTTTCGCAGCTTCTAGATTTTAGCGAAAGATGAACGCACACACACACGCGCGTGCAAGGAATGACGAGCGAACGAATTATCTCTACTTCGTGACGAGAAGTCCATGTAGAAAGTTGCATCTTTTTGCTGCTGATGATACGCGGCAGCAAAAGTGGATGATGAGCTTCGATCGTGAAAAATACGGGAAAGACTTTTTACCCGTTTTGACTGGACTGTGACGTCACTGGTTCTTTCAGTGGAATCGGCAAATTACCCCGAGCCCTCTCTTCTTTTACCTTAATTCCATTATCGGGGGTCCCAGGTAGACGGGTACCTGGTACATCGGAGGAAGTTCTCGGAGATTATTCGTGCGTTGAAAATGAAGGTAATTGCGCCCGTCTTCGTCGGCTATATATATATATATATATATATATATATATATATATATAAGGGCGAGCCAAGGTCGGCGTCTGGATGCAGTTGGTTGGAACAGGAAAGAGCACGGAAGCCAAGGATCATCGGGCTCGCTCGAGGTTCGATGCTTCAATGACCATTCTTTACCCGGAATTGGCATGCGACCACCGGACATTTATGGTGTCTCTGATATATATATGTTCTCCAAATCCTCTCTAATTCCGACGAAGAAGAAGAATTTCATCCACCTTGGTTTCTCGATCTACGCAATACACTGCTTAGTGTATATAGGTTCTATTGAATATTCCACCCCAGGGCTATATACAGGGTGTCCCATGAACGATGGCCATTTCAATACCATCGGGTAGGGGACAAAAATCTAAGTAAAAAAGTTCTAAAAACTGTTTGGCTAGCACTCTTAGTTAATAAGTTATTTGCAATTAAAGATTCTCGATTACAGAGCTTTTCTTAAAGAGGAAGATTGTTTTGGTCGCATTAAAAAGGCCAGAAATGCTAAGATTCTATGAATAAAAATACTAAGAAAATTACAAAGCCAAACATCTACTTGAGCATATTGAAGTGGTCGAAGGCCGATCGGTAGCTTCGGATGCAAGCACCATAAAAACAAAACATAAACACTTTCGAGAAAAGCTATAAGTTAAAATTGTAACTTTTGCAATTCTCATTTAACAAATTAATAATAATTATTTTTGAATTGTACATATTTTTCCGATAAAAATGAGTTCAAACGTGACATAATTACGACTATTTTAGCGTTAATATTAATTAATTCAAACTTTTAATTATCTCTAAAATCGACGTAATTATGTTGCGTTTGGACTCATTTTCATCGTAAAAATACGCACAATTCAAAACTATAAATAATTAATTTGTTAAACGAAAGTTGCAAAAGTTTCAATTTTAGCTTACAAATTTTGTCAAGACTGTTTATGTTTTGATTGTTTTTATGGCGGTCGCACTCGAAGCTGCCGATCGGCCTTCGACCACTTCAATAGACTCAAGTGGATGTTTGGCTTTGTGATTTTCTTAGTATTTTAATTTACAGAATCTTAACATTTTTGGCCTTTTAACGCGACCAAAACAATCTTCCTCTTTAAGAAGGGCTACTGTAATCAAGAATCTTTAATCGCAAATAACTTTTTAACCAAGTTTGCTAGCAAAAAAGTTTTTACAGCTTTTTTACTTAGATTTTTATCCCCTATCCGATGGTATTATTGGCATGGCCATCGTTCGTGGGATACCCTGTACATATATTGGCGACAAAGAAGAGGTCGGTTTCTCATACGGTGGATATATATTCCTGTACCGATCGGCACTCATCGGTAGTCGCGATTCTAACGGCGAAAGAGGCCGAAGAAGGAAACCGGCGGCGCGACGCGGCGTTGCCCAGCAAAAAGAAGCTCTAGCACTGCAGCGGGTTGAAAAAGATAATTTGTTATTCAGACGTCGTCGTCCGAGGAGCCGTGACGGTTCGTTAATTCGTCAAGATAACAAATCGTTGCTTGGGCCAAGGGTCAACGATCGCCGCTATTACTCTGGTTGCACCGTTGCGCGATTGATCGGCCTGTGTCCCGTAATCACGATGCCCATATTTCATTACCGTTCCTTCTCTTTTACCCCCCCCCCCCCCCCCCCACTTATTCGCTCTCTTATATGCTCCTATCCATCTTCTTTCAATACTCGTCGTCCCCCTCCCGTCCACCCCCAGCTTTCTCCACTTTTCCCTGCCACAGTCTTGCAAAAATCTACACCCCCCCCCCCCAATAATATTCTCGTTTCCTCCCGTAGAGGTGGCCGAAACCGGTCGAACGATCGACGCGACGCGCGAGGCGAACGTCGAAAGTCCTCGCATTTCCGTAATAATTATATCCATGTACTTGAGTCGTCCGCAGGCATGGTTAAATAATCGCATTTCCGGTGGGAATCAATATCAAATCTCACGCTATGCGTAGATCGAGGCGGTAATTCGACACGCGCGAAGGGGAGAAACGAAGTATTTTTGTAAATAGAATAATTAACGCGCGCATGTGCACGTGTGATCTATTATTTCTGCGAAAGCTCCTCGTTACCATTAAGTTGCGAGTAACTTAGTAGTATTGGATATATATTTCGCGTTATCGCTCGGCTTATAATTGTTTGCGCAGCCTTTTTTAGATCACGCACAAATAATTCAAGGCATTAATGCGAGCTTATCGCCCCTGCGCGTTTATCTGTTCTGTTTTCTCGCGAAAAGCATCGTTTGGCGCAATCGAATCTCGCGCGACTCGCCGGATGTTCACGGGGCGGATGTCCGATCCAGTGCAGCATCCTCGCTTCCGTTGGAAATACCCCCACCTCCTGACCCATAAGCTGAAGTGAGAAACGAAGGGAAGGCGCGCGAGTGGCCCGATGGAAATTATAAAACACACGATAAAATTGCAGACCAGGTGAAATGGGCGATAAATCGAGGGATAGAAGCTGCTGGTCGATGCTGAATATAGCTGCGAATATACTCCTCGGTTTACACAATAATACACGTACGTGTGTATATATATGCATATAGCCAGGCTAGTGAATCAGTTTTTATCCGATAGCTCGACGGTAAATTTTCTACGGAGAACGCGCGCGCGCGCGTAAAACCTGAGGAACGGAAGGAGATAAACACGCGTGGAAAATATTACAAGCAAGAGCAAAGAGTTATGCGGGAGACGGAGCGCGCGCGCGCCGTTGAGGAAAAGGAAGAAAGCATCGAAAAATGAAAAGATGCGGAGTAAACAAAGTTAATGCGTTAAATGGGAAGCTCGGTAGTCTCTCAGGTTCCCTCTCAGACAATCGGACGATAAAAACGCCAGAGTGCTCTGTTTACGAGAAATCTTCTAAGCAATAACATTAATCTTTTTGACCTTAAAAGTCATAATAATGATTGGTCGACGCGAGCTTAACGCCATCCCACTTTTCCCCCTCGCCCAACCTCCTCCCGAGCCAACTTTCCGGATTATCATAATATGGAACACGATAATTGCGCGCTGTACGATGAAAGAAATCGCTTTTGCGAGCCTTACGTATATCGATAACGCGATATCTGCTACTTTGGCCATTCTTTATCGGCTAATGTCAACGAGCCCGAGCTCTTTGTATGGTAAACCTGTGTAAGACTTCCTTCTCTTAAAAACTGGCCTAAAAATAGCCTCCTCATCTCTTCGCGAGAAAGCCTCTCTCGGATCAGGTGTGTTCCTCCGGAAGTTGTTTTCATCGAGAATCGAGCAAAGGAAGGAAATATTCGATTGGCTCTCGTGTGTGTATATAGCAAGCATTGATTTTTATAGCGAAAAAAAGGTTTTTTTATTCACTCTATCTAGCATAAATCTATATCTCTCTCCATCCACGTGGCTCTCCTATTTTTACACAAGCTTTTCATCCAGCCTCTATCTGCCGTTGCACTTTTGTTTTTCATCTCTTCTATTCGTCACTGTGTATCCAGCTTACGTAAGAATCTAATTATACAGTATCGTGGCGCTCTTTCAATTCGATCGGGGAGCGCAAACAAACATCGACGATGGATAGAGTGGGGGGAGCGGGGGGGGGGGGGGGGGTAGGAGTATACATCGGAGCAAGAGCTCACGTTTGTTTTCACGGTTTGTGCCGGCTTGACTGCTCGCTCGCGGCACCACGTCGCGCGCGTTATCTTCGCGCAAATGATAAAATGCAGTAGCAACACACACGCACCCGTTTACCGCGCAAATATATCCGATGGTCGATAACATTATTTTGCTCCCGATAAGCGCGAGAGGAGTCAGAAAAGTTTATGGCAATCGCGCGCGCGCGGCTGCCTTTTTCCCATCGTGTATATTTCTCGCGGGCGACGCGCCTCCAACGGGGGGATTAAAATGCAGCGGAGCGACGGATAAAGAGAGCCATAGGCTGCTCCTCGCGATAAACATTGGCCGAGCATAGATTGCGAATCAGGTGCGATCGTGCAAAAAGTCAAGCTGGAGCTACGACTTATCGCTCGAGCGAAAACAAACCGGCGATTCGCTCGCGGCCATGCGAATTATCGTCCTCGTCCATAAATTCTACGAGCTATAAACTGGGCTACGTACCCCATCCTAGACTCGACTCTCTCTCTCTCTCTCTCTCTCTCCCTCGCTATATATATATATATATATATATATATGTTTATGTATCAACCGTGTAATAACAACGAGACTGGTGAATTCAAGAAAAATGACGCAACTTCATCAGCGAATTTTGTCATTTCGATAAACGAAGCATGGCGGTAGCTGCTAAACATTATGCAAAGTACATTTTTCCAGAGAGATTTATGGACGGAATTAATGAGAGAGAAATTAAAATGCACGATTACGACTGTGCGGCTCTGAAAAATAATAAACACCGTCCTGTGTTGATGTTGCGTGTATACATATGTATTATTCGTGTAATATATATATAGTATACACGATACGTTTTACTTACAGCAATATCGGCTGTCCGTGGGAGGCTTTGAATAATTTAAGATGAGTTTGACTCTTGGCGCGTTTCTTTTCTCGCGAAAGTCGCGCGCTTAGCGAAGCCCCCCCCCCTCCCCCACCCTCTTCCTCCTCCTCTTTCAACCCTACGTAGCATACTCTTCTCGATAAAGACAACCGCTCGAGATCGTATTTTCGCCCGATAGAACTTTTATTAGCTATCGCTTAAGGCTTCTCATAACATACCCCCCCCCCCCCTCCACCTCTTCCTTACTTCCGGCAAACTTTGGCCCAACTTTTCTCGTAATTCAGAATGTCGCTATTTATTACTTATTTACCCAGAAACTTTGGATCTCGCGCGCTGTGCTACGCGTCCCGAGGAAAATTGATGGATCTCCCAGGATATAGTGTATACATGTAGAGGCCAACGGAAGTGCCTTTCTTTTCCGCTACAGAAATATCTCATTGACGAGCTTCCGTTTGCCCACCGCGCTCGCTCGTACGCTTGCCAACAAATTTTTGCCAATTTATCATCATCGTCTCTCTTTCCTCTCCTCCTCCATACTCTTCTCACTCCTCGATCTTTGAGCAAAGCTACGCGTGTTTTCTTCTCGAGAATCGGAGAAACACGTGTGAAGATAATTTTGTACATTTAGACACACAAAGCATCATTATATATACGTATCAACAGGGTGATTAATTCTATAGATTTAAATAGTGTGAATAATTAAAAAACAAAGTTTCTTTACACCTATTTTTGTATCCAGAAACGAGGATGTTATTTTCCATTGGCAGAAAAATTTATAGATTTTTCGTGTTTGTCAGATTTTGTTGGAATTTTTGGGTCTTAAGAATTTTTTCGTTAAGGGCTTAATTTGGAAGTTTGTAAGAGAGTATAGGAAGTTTTCTCCTTACGATAGAATTCGATGTATTTGGTCATAGCGCAGCAGTCACCTTGTACGCGTATACTATAATTGGACTATCCTAGAGCTTGCGAATGCTCCGTTTGTTTGTTTTGCTCGCGGCTCTCTAAGAGATAAAATATACGCGTGACTCGAAAGATTAAATACCACGGCGTGTGACAGACGTGAAAAATCTTGGCGATCGATAAGAGTCTTTTAGGATTCAAGGCGGAAAGATAAGTGATTGCGATTTATTGAGAAGTTTTCTGCGTTGTTACGGTGCCTATTATATGCTAGATATATATATATATATACTGAACAATCTGACCGAGTCGCCTCGCCTCGACGAAACGCAACTCTTTATGTTAATTATACGGGTTTTCTATCTCTCTTACAAGCCATTACATCCTGCAACGTGTTTGCAGTCTAAACACAGTTGCAGTTTCTATTACTTGCTCAATTCGCTAACCTTGGAATATATCACTAATGTAAATATTGGCCGTTCGTCTAGCTCCTATACGGTATACACCTCCAATTACTTTATTTCGTAAACATTATTATATATATATATCCTCTCTCTATAATTTTATAAAAAAATACTGCTACTGCTTTATTACTCTTAACAGCTTTTTACGAATAAATTTCAATCGAGACTCGTATACTACCGTATAACGAATAAGAGTTGCAAATGACATTTCCAGATAATTGAACGTTTACCAATTAAAACACATGTCTATATATATATATATATATATGATTAAATAAAAGTTTGAGCGATGTAATTTATTCAAAAATACCAGATAAAATTTGCAATTTCACGAGTACACAGTTACGGTAAAGGTGGAGAGACGCGTAAATGAGAAAAAGTGAAAATAGAAGAAATTGCAGATAAGAATTCTATTTTTAGCACAATGGTATATAATAAAAGAAGAAGCTGAAAAATATTAGAGGACAAAAATGAGAATGAACGTGCGCTTCGTAGAAGCGTCAGGTATGAAAAAAATCAAGCTTTAGCTGGCGTGCAAACAATTTCTCGTGGACGTAGGTAAAGTAAACTGGGTTAGTGCAGTAGCAAACTTTGAAATTGCGAGGAGCACGTTATTAAGCGTTAATCAGGCATTCTGACAAACGCTGACGAAGGGAACGAGAGAAGGAGAGAGAAATGAAAGGAAAGAGTCTTCAGTTGCGTGGGCGTCCGGCACGTTTTAGCTCAGAATGGAACCGAACTGATTCGCTAGATTGGGGATCAAATGATACCCAAGGCCGGATCTATTGGTCGTATTAAAGCGATTCGTGTCGAGAGGGAGATACAAGCGTGCGTTCAAAAAGTCAGGTAAGCATTTGTGGAATAACAAAAGAAAGTCAAACACACCAGTCCATTCAATGTATACATAAAACAACATATATATACCATGCATAAAATTTATCTCGACCCTTAAAACCCACTCGCTACGAGTAAAGCAACTTTGAGCTCGAATGAAATAAAATAATTATTATCGCAACATAAAAATTCTATACAGCTTTAATCGAACGTAAGACGCGACGTAACGAATATAAATAAAAAAACTGATTCGCATCGATACTCAAGTCAATCTTTTCAGGGTTCTTATTTTCTTTTTCTTTGAAACCAACTAGTATGTGTGTGTACATATATATACAACATTAGAAGAAGAGTAATACAGAGATGGACGTTGGAGCTCGTTTCCATTTTGCGGTAGAGTTTGAGTAAATTGTTTTCTTGTTTGTGTTTGTGCGGTTAGTCTCGTCGACGCTCTCTCGCTCTTTCCCAACGACGACGACGACGACGACGACGACGACGACGGCGACGATGCAGAGTCAATCCTGGAAAAAGGATTCAAGTGCGAATTGCATTGGCAGGTACCATGGGGACAAATGGTGTTTTTCTCTCGGTATACATGCATACATATACATGTGTATAGAGAGAGAGCAACACCCCATGCAAACCGCTCGAATTTCGCCTAAGCAAGATTGATCGTGTTTTTCGATGCACCAAGGCCATTCCCGATAGCGATTATCGTGAGCCCAGGCCACTCACGCACGCTCTAGGACATTCACTCGCGATTCCCCTTATATTTTTAGACCCGTCGCTTGCCCCACTATCGAGCATTCCTCGCTTTTATTCAAAAACACGTGCTTCTTTCTCCCCAAGATCTACCTACCAATTAATCTAATTGCCAATTATTCTTATAAACTCGCTTGAGTAAAACCTCCCCCCATCGCTTTATTTCCTCTACATACTATATATATATATAAAGATAAACAACTTTTTATCGTTTTTACGTATTTCTAATATTTTTAAAGCGACCGAATACACTTGTTGTTTTGGACGCGTTGTTATTCAAACCAACGACAGCTTCAGCATCCTCCATCAAGGTCACGACAAAACTTTTTATTTTTCTCTCCCGTATCTTTCGATTCTTATTACATCGTGCAACGTGTATATCGATGCTGTGCAAGGCGTGATATTTTACTGGGTGAGAATAATCGAACGCACGGGTGTCTAATACTAACAAGGTACGTATATATAGGCGTATAACAGTAGCAAAGCTCGGAATTCATCTAAATTTCTTCCATCGGCTGACGCGGGCCGCGCCACCTGACCTCACCGCTCTTCATTATACTTTAATGAGCTGCTTCGTTAGATAACAGTCGCCACATTTGTACCGGTCCCGTAAAAATAAAGGATGGCCCGGAGCTATGTATATATATATATATATATATATAGCTAAAGCGTCGTTTAATTTATTCGCTGGCGATCCTGATTTTATCAAGACGCGTATCCTGCGAGTCCCCGTAAGTTAGCGTCGCGTTGCAAAACGAGTCGATGGAAGCGCGTGTGCACAGTGTATACATATATCGGAGCCAATACGAGGCAACATAAATTTTACCATGAAAATCCTGCGAGTTGTCGAGCAACGCACCTGTTCCGCGCTCTCATAAATCTTTATTAGCCCCGGAGGCAGCAAATTAATTGTCAAGCAAGAGCATCCGCGCTTGTGTTTCGCAAATCGCCGGGCCGCGAGTCTCGTGACGGAGGAACGCGAAAAATGAGGGAAAAGATATTTTCCATGGGGAATGATCGATCGCGTTGAATTTCGCGCAGGGTTCGAGTGAGATTACGCAAGGCGAGGTTGGGACTGCCCCAAGATTTTCGTGCCAGCCGCTCTGCCACGTTCCGAAACTTATTTATATCGATGCCAACGAAAATATGCAGTTTGCCGCAAAATCGTGACGCTCGACGTAAAGCGGTCAACGCGAGGTCGTTGGTCTCTCTGTCGAACCAACAACTGTCAGCTCTTCGCGTGCGTGTAGCACACACACGCGCGCCTGTACTTCACCGTTTTACCACCTACACACACACGGCCATACAACATCCGTAGAGAGCGTGTAGAGCGTCGCTGCCCACGCATTTACCGTCGCTAGGCGAATCGTCGCCTTCGCTAATCCCAACGCTCGATCGTTTGCTCCATTATGCATGAATAATGGAATTTTATATTCCAATGAGAATAAAAAACAGGCGCAGCGTCTATCAGCCGGCAATATTCCGGAGGCGCTGCTTATTTTTATTCATCGGAGGATTATGAACGATCGAAGCGGCCGCGTCCGCTCGACGCTGCGCGCTTATCGCGAGCACGAGCCTTGACTTTTCTTCTAATTGCGCTCGCCCGTAATTAACGGAATGCTACTTTTCTCTCAATTAAACCCCGTCTTGTTAGACGCGTCCCTCGTCGCGCTGCTCCCAGCGCCATCCCTTTGCTCTTCTCCTGCCGGTCCGGATCCTCTCACTCTTCAGCTTCGACGACGACCCAGACCTCTTGTGCTTCGCCTAACTCTTTGCCTCCCCCCCCCCCCCCCTCTCTCTCAAGAGGTAGACACCGTGTGCCTGCACACGTTCTCTACCATTTTCCTCTTCCTTCAACCGCCGTTCCTTCCCCGGCTCTTCTCCCTATCATAATAATAATAATGTAAGAAAAACAACTGTGGGTCCCCCCCGCGAGGAACTTCTGGCCCGATCCTTGCCACCGATAATGAGGCATGATTTTATCGCGATAATTGTACACCGAAGGTGCATCATTAAAGCACGATCAAAAAACCTCGTGAAATTTTACGCTCTTATACTAGAGTAAGAGAGAGAGAGAGAGAGAGAGACTGTAGGACTATAGGCGGCAGCTTAGCTTTTAATTGTAACCAAAGAATCGATATTTCCTCTGGTATAAGAAAAAAAAAATCTTTCTTCTCAACTCAACTTGTGCAGGATAAAGGGACGGGGATAATCAAGCCGTCGTTAGAAAATGAACAATTGCTGTTTTATATACTGCTCTACTCTTTGTTCATTGAATTTCAAATATGTATATATATATATATATATATATATATATATATATATATATAATGTATAGCAATTGAAAGAGCATTTGCTTTGAAAAGGGTTGACACTTTGTTTTTGCCAGGAGAGAACGTAATTTGTTTGTTGGAAGCAGCTCGATGCTGCAGTTTTTCTCCTTATTTTATTTTTACAGCGCATCGCTAAATTAACGTCAATTAAGATTAATTAACGCTCGTACGCACCGGCAACACTCGATCTGTATATATATATACATATATATACATGCTGAATAATATCCGATGACGAATAACACCGCGTCGAGCCAATCCTCGCTTATTCCAGAATTCACTCGGTTGTTTTTGTTCGCGAAGGAAACAATAGCAGGATATAAACAGCGAATCGAACGTTTCAACCATTTTACATTATACATTCATTGTTTAACCTCTCAATCGTAGCCTCTGTAAACGCAAAAAAGCAAAATACTCGTTCAAACTCGTTTAACAAAATCTTCCATCTCTCGGAAAATCACGTTTATTCGCTGTGTTTATTATCGTTTAAAACGAATGCAGCCCGACGTTTCAGAATTCGCAGAGAATCCACCGAAAATTTCCTCGTAATTCGGGCTGTTAAAAAATCTATCGAGAATCTGTAATTAAATTTCCACTCTTATTGTATAGTAAACTGTACAAGTGGGAGAGATTCGTATTATTTTATCGCATCAATTAATCCAACGATATTGCCGCAAGTCCATTTGATTTTCGTAGAAATTTCTGCTCGAGCGACAGTAGAGACGTCTGCTGCAGTTGGTTTCTCGGGAAAGCTTGGAATATCGGAAATGTCGCAAGGAATTTCCGTAAATGGAGAAAAGCTCGTAAGACGATAATTAATCGACTGTTCGACACTAACTCGCGAATGGGGTTAAGAGTATTGGTGGCCTGGGAGTTAGGGTAAGCACTGGTGTATACCTGTATCGTGCTCTATATAGATTATATATATATATATATATAATATATATAGCAGAGGAGACGTCGCTGGAGAACGCAGGAGGGATTTCGAGACAAGAGAAAATTACCAGCAACGGATTCACCGAAGATGTTTCGCTAATAGCGATGCAAATTCCTCGGCCCGAACCGAATCCTTCTTTGCTCTCTCCTTTTTTCCACTCTTTTTTATCCAAAGAGCTCATAAATTTGTATAAGATCTACATCTTGCTTCTTGCCTTATAATTTCTCCGTAATGGCGGCTTAATTGCCGCTTGGACCGTTAAGCGCGCCAAAATATGAGAAGCTTATATATATATTCCTCTCTTCCTTCCTTCCTTCCTTCCTTCCTTCCTTCCTTCCTCCTTTATTTACGTCCACGGTCACTGCAAAACTTTTCTTCAAAGCAGCACACCATTATTACCATCCAAGAAATGCCTCTCGTAAACGAACAGCTTTTTCTCTCTACGTGAAAAGAAAAAAAAGACCTCCAACCTACTCTCCACTCTTATTATACCTACAATAATCCACGACGTTATTTATGAATGTCGCATATTATATATATATATACCTCCTAAAATCAGTTAAACAAAAGAAAATCGATTTCTCTTGCGAAACAATCGCTGTGCGCACCGTTAAGATTGATTCAGCTATTTACGATAACATTGTAGCAAATGACTCGTTAGGCCACACCCTGTATAACCGATAGGGAACGATTCTCAATTATCTCTCGAGCGACTATTTGTCTAACGCAAATGGAACGCGTAACGTTTAGATGGCTATTACGATTGCGATTGGCATAACCGATCAGCCGGTATTGTGGATCGGAAGCTGCCAAATCGTGAAAATTTCCCTCGCGCGATAACCCTCCTTCTCGATCGTTTTCCGCAATCATCCGACAGCCCGATAGATCCTTAAAGCCAGCGAGGCTACACGCTCGGAATTATACAGGCCGGCCGCGTGTCTTACAAATTTGGATTAATTAGAAAACTCGCATTTGCACGGCTCTCCTCTCCTGCGTCCGATGATTTCTCCCGCAGAATCTACGTGGCTCGAGTCTCGACGTCTCCGACCAAAGTCGGTTTCTCGCGTCGAATAAAAAACAATGAGGAATAAGGCTCGTGTGCGTTCTTATCGAATGTAGGCATCGGTTCCATTGTGTTCGTCTTAACGCTCGCGCGGCCCATTGTTTGTTAATTTCCATCTACTCGTGCACGAGCCCGTGATAATGAAGCCACCGTCCTATCATACTTTTTCCACTGTGCTTCGCATTCTCTCCCCCCCCCCCTCTCTCTCTCTCTCTCTCTCTCTCTCTCTCTGTCTTGAACACCAGGAGAAGCCCGACCGTCTCAATTTTCAGCTTTTTCCCCTCTCCCAGCTTTCTCCACCTATATATTAATCAATATTTATTAGACGAGGCTACGTGATTTTCTGTAAGAATAAACTTGCGCAATGGATGCTATGCGACGACGTGCGAAATTTACAATTGAAATAATCCTCGGCCATTCGACAAGTTCTACCTGCTGTGTTTTATGCGATCTGTTCGCGGGGATCCTTCTCCGCACCGTCTTTCTTTCTTGGAGAACTCGTGAAAAAAGTATCGATCCGAGCCACGCGCGGGCGAGTGGAATAAACAAAACAACGTCTGCTAGCGGAGAAAATGTTCATTGCGTTGTAATAACGATCGATGTGGGTAAAGGTAAAGTATGAAATTAGAAGCGAGTAAAGTTGCTGTGTGTATACCTATATATATATATATATATATATATCTAAGGAACGACAGGGTAGAGAAGCGAAATCTTTCCAAGAAATAGTAGGTTCGAGGAAGAAGAGAAGGTTGTGAATTGAACGAGTCACAGTAGAACGGTGGAAAAAGTGTGGATGCAGGGCTCATTGTATAGTGTATCGTGCGAAACGTAGGCTGAGGATAATAATAACGAGAGAGGGGAGAGGGGGGAGGGGGGGAGGGGGGAGTAATAAAGTTATCTCGCAACATTATCGAATGCTTAACTGCATAATGAACCCCTGGCTTAT
Organism: Prorops nasuta; assembly: GCF_024137725.1. Lineage (NCBI taxonomy): Eukaryota > Metazoa > Arthropoda > Insecta > Hymenoptera > Bethylidae > Prorops > Prorops nasuta. The sequence goes on from NW_027116803.1 coordinate 4,931,254, forward strand.
GCAATTTGTAGGCAACCTCACGATATTATTATTATTGCTATTATGCACTTTTGCACGAAAATAATATTATTGTTTATATATATATACACACATAGCATTATGCTGTACACGTAGCTGGCGCGAATAAGAAGACGACTAGGCGACTCATTGTCGAGCAAGCATCGATGGACGCACACGAGACGCTATTATTGGATAGCGTGCTGTTTACATTTTTTGTTTTCCGTTCACCGGGAGCCGAGACGAGTCGAGTCGAGCCAAGCCAATCAACGACGTCTAGAAAAATCGATTATCGCTTATTGATTCTCCCATATTGAATAAATAGATTCATTAAGCGGCTAATAATAGTAATGTAAATAATAGTGGCACTATATAGTGGCGCGATCTACGCATATGCAGACTGTTCATTTGAATTCATTAAAGCTGGTCGCGCGATCGTACAGCATTACGCGTGTTTTTTATCAAATTCCCGCGGTTACATCGATATAAATCGAAAATCGATGAAACACGCATACACGTACACGCACCAGTCGCGTTTTAACAAGAGTTATTCGCGAGCTATTCGTAAGGGATCAAACTTGTCGCGGTGAATCCAATAGAATCGAACCGTTCACCAGTTAATTATGGATTTAGTTCGAATTAACACACTCGAGCCAAGTTCAGAATTTTCTGCGCGAGTTCTGTGTCGAGATTTTTCACCCGACAACTTTGTTAGATTACGACAACATTGAAAATTATGCATATTAAAAAAAAACAGTTTTCTGTATATCTCTGTTTCGTTATTTAAATATTTATATTTATCATCCGGGACGTACGAAAATTAATCGGATCGTGTTTTGTTACAGCGATCGCACAATAATTACACCGAAAGTGTACAAAGTTCACACTTATTTATTTTTCAGAATCGCAAATTCTATACTGACTCTTAGGATATAGAATCCGTAAATTTATATCTACCTTGTAGCGGTACGCGTGTATGTACTATAGGAGCGAATTATATTTATGCAAAAGGATCTGCCAAGAATGTCAGGGATCGGTTAGAAATATTAGCAGAATATTTCCCACGATTGCCATCATCAAATCCTTCAATATTTTTGGCTTTGTGAACGAGAGATCGAGTTCCGTCCCCACGTGTGCATACCTACACACACACACACACACGCGCGCACGTATCACCGAAACATATATATTTATGCGTTTCTCCGCGAGTTTAGTCGGATTCTCCCGGAAAGAATATAAAGCTAGAAATAAAAACATATATGGAGATGAAAAGCTCGGCTGGTGTATTAAAACATTTTTCATTCCGCTATAAAAATGGATCGCCGTTCCACTGCTTTCTTATTCGCCGCGCGGTAAGAGTCTTCGGAGGTTTTCCGAGCGGAAGATTTACGGGATGAAATTCCAAAGTAAAATAGAAATTGGTGAGTTAATCGAGTAGTGCCTTTGTTCGCGAAACAACGTGGAGTCTGAGAGAGTCGATCGGGCCCATATTTCCCGCTGAATTCGCAGCGTCCTCGTCGTCTCTTATATATATATATATATATATATATATATAATAGTATCTCGCCGCAACTGCACTTTGCACGCTCGTAGCTTGTTTTTCTCCCCCCCCCCCCCCTGTATCTATCACTCTAAAATTTCTCTGCTTATTCCCGCTCGCGAATCGGACGAATGGAGCATTTTTGCTCGGGACGTTTTGTTTCTCGAAGAGAGATGCGCCTCTTACGTAATACAGCGTGGAATTTCCTTTGGTGAACGGATGGCAGCCGAGGAAAATGGGGTGTAGCGAGATTTCCAATGGAGAGAAAGAGTTTATCGAACTTTATATATATATATATATATATATAGATTGGTGTATACTCGTGTGTCGCGAAAGGATGGCGCTTGTGATAACTCCTTGAGATAATATTGGAGAAATTGGTTGATCCGATAGGGATGGCTGGAGGCACAAGGAAAACTGATTAAATATTGGTTTTTCCCTCGGATGTACAACGCGCGCGTAACGCGTAGCAGGCAGCAGTTCTCGCGAGGGACGGGACTCTGCTGCAGCGTGCACCCTGCTGGCGCTCCTCTCCGCTCGGCTAATAAAAAAGGAAATGTCTTTCTTCTCCTCCGGCAATTGCTGGCTCGAAGAAAAAACCTCCTAAAGGTGGTGACTGCTTCGAAAAAGAAATAGCACTTACAACCTTCTTCCCAGGCTACGTGGAACTGTCGAGTGCAGTTTTCCGTAAATTCTATCCAGACGATATTGCTCGGATTCTCCCAGCTAGCAATACGTCAGAGTTTGCTTTCGAGACGAGAACAAAATTGCTCGTGACGAAAATAGCTTGCGAATGGCCTTGCCACCAATAAGCACAAATTCCTTGTGCGTTCGATGCCGATAAACTCTGCGGCAAGCCACTCCATTATTTTTATCGTCATTTTTCAGTTTCCTTCTGTGCTCTGCTGCATGCATCCTTGGGTCCATCTCCTATTTGTGTGTGTGTGTGTGTGTGTGTGTACAAGGAGATGAGTGGAATAAACATTTAAATCTCTGACAGGAAGAGAAGCCAAGCGCGTGCTTTAGAAGCGAAGAAATTGGCCCTCGATGCGAAATCAAATTTACAGAAGCTTCCAGGAACTCTCAGAACCCCCGTGGGTTTTCCACTCGATTCTATCTTAATCCAACGTTCTCCAAGCGTCTTTTCGAAGATATCAGGCAAATTTAAAGAAATGAGAAATCCCTGGCAGATTCGATCGAGTCCTTAATTTTTCATTTTATCGAGGTACGGCCCGCAACTTTGTTGATGGTGTAAACACACGGGCCAGCCGATCGAGCAACACATATGTGTGTGTGTACCACGATTCGAGTGCCCCCGCGCGATACTTGTTGCAGTGGCCGTTGCCAAGTCTAAAAATTACTGGAAAAATTTACGAGCTGGCAGTTTGACAGTAAAGTGTCACTAACCTGACGGACCGTGCTTCTCTAAGGACATTCGGATTGAGCACATAATGTCCTATAATAAGTTTCGCATAAATTCCACCAACGTCAACTGCATTCTTGCGTCGAGGAGCAAATCAATGACCCGAATGCTCTCTTTTTTCTTTCTTATTCGACGAGATACTAATTTTACATAGGCATAAATATCTTTCTGTCTTAAGGATATCGAGCAAAACGGAGCTCGGGAAATTCTTCATCGTCCCCCCTTCCACGCGAATTGGCCTGCAGAAATTCTCAGAATAGATTCTATTTGGCTATGGAAAAGAATATTGTGGAACCGAGGGAGAATTTATTGGCGTGTTTTTGTTGCACTCGCAAAGATCGGGTCGGTCGATCCAACGGAACGGCAAATGACGGAACGATGATGCTTTCGCTGCCGGATCGCGCGACCATCGAGCATCTCCGAGCGACGCCGACGCGCGTCCCGGCTCCGTCCACTCGATCTTTGCCCGATTCCGCGATCCCCGATCGGGACGCCGAAAAACAACCAGAGGGAAGCCCGAATTCTCGCAAAAACTCCGAGAAAACAATGATCGTCTAAATTCGTACGGGAGAGAAAAGAGGGAAGCGACCTTCGGAAATTCGTTAGTTGAATTTCGAGCGTAAACATGTCGAGAGATAGGTGGGAGAATTTATCGTGGCGAGTGGCAATACCGGTGAACCGTGTTGAATTAAGGTTGCGTCGATGTAATACGAGGAAGGGCCGTGAAATTGACCTAGGTCGCTGGAGGGCGATATACACGCGAAAACTATAGCGGTATATGGAGCTCTCTATGGTTTTATGTTAGCAGCGCTCTATGGACGCAAAACGAATGAGAAAAAGGGACGATAAACATGTGCGCTCGGCCGAGTACGATAAAGTCCAATGAAATATCTCGCATGCGGCCTCAAAAGGTCACAATCATTCAATAACAATTTTACGATTGTGACTGTGGCTCTCCTGCTCGCTCCTATCGGCTCCGACCTCCTCGCTCGCTCCATGTGCACCACTGCACCACCCTTTTCGATCCTCATGCATATATATATCGCGTATGTTGCTCAAACGCACAGAGGGCGACTCTCGTCTCGAAACGGGACGCGAGACACTTGCTTCCATACACCCGCTTCCGGATCTCTCCCTGATAGAGCCCTGAGCACCATAAAAGCTCCAATAAACTCCTCGCAACAATCATCCCTCGTGTACACGTGTGTTTATGTACGTGTGTATGGAGCATTTTCAAATTCTCCATTTTTCCGTTGATATACTCTCCTTACCTGTATAGCGGAAACAAAAAGCTTCGTCAAGCCCTTTTTCAAATCCGAAACAGCGTTAAAAATCCCCCCCTCTTACTCCTTTGTCCCTTTCATCGAGTATTTGCTGGACAATTTTTCTCTTGCCACATTTCGCGCGAAAATAAGGGATGAAGCATCGAGGAAGAAGAAGCACGAGGAAAAGTGAAATTGTTTAGTTAATTTCAATCGAACTCACGTCCGACGAGATAAATCAATTTGCCAGTCCGGATAAAGCACGTTGGATATAAAAGTTCGATAAAGTAATATTGTCGGTTGTAAATGATTTTCTCTCTCCGTGTGTTGCGTGCGTATGAAGAGAAGCAGTGGTCGTGATTGTACTGGTTCGATTGTAATTGTAGGAGATAATTATTGTAAATGTGTATATATATATATATATATATATATAGTTGCATATAGTGGGAGCATTCGGAAAAATATCTCTGATCGTGGCATATATATTGCTGGCTCTGATTATTTTTCTTCTCTTTCTTTTTCTTACGGAGAATATGGGGGAGGGGGGGGGGGGGTGACTGTGTTTATCGCGGGGAGTAGGGAGGGGGGAGCGGCGAGGAGTGGGAGATTCGAAAGAGAGTAAAAAAGAATAATGCAGGATACGATGAGATAAGGAACAACTATTATCGCGCTGGGGTAAACGAACTGACGCCGATAAGGAAACGCGCTATATACGTATATTATATATACAGGCTGTTGCAAAAGTAGAGATAGAGAAACGTGGAGATTGTTTCCTCTTCCTTCTCAAGGAACACGATCAAACCGTGTTTCACCGATTTGACAGAAAATAAAACCTATGTAGCTTATTTACGCGAGAATTATTTTCATACTCGATTATACTACTGTAGTATAGTTTGCACAATATAGTACTCTTACCACCACGTTGTATATATATAGTGGCGGAGTCTTAAATATGTTTCTAGGACGATTGTTTTTTTTTCTCTTTTACGATTTACCCTCTTTGCACGAGAGACCCATTTAAATCGATCAACGGGACCAGCTGTTGAAATCTGAATTTGGAGCAAAAAATTTGGACCAGCGGCAGCTGGATAATAGAAAGCCTAATATATATAATACTATGTAGGGTCTCGCTTCGAAAGTTTACAACTTATTGTCGAAGCAGAGATTTTACGAGTGGGAAAGGTATCGACACGAGGAGACTGCGGCAGTAAAAGGGGCAAATAAATTTCACATCTTCTTGACGAAGAATTATTTTTGCGAATATTTAGCGAATGTTATTTTGCTTTTGAAAGAGATATTCCGGTATTCGTGGGGAGTTAAAAAGGAGAGATAAAAGCACAGGAGGATCGTTTAACTGGAACCTCGTTCACCCACACTTCTCGAACTTCGTACAATGTGCTATTCATGCGCTGCTACCTTCCACTCTTTTTCAACATTCATCCCTACTCTTCCTTCGCCTTACAGTTGCTGCTTTCCCCTCCCTCCTCCCTCTCCAAATCCTTCCGATCCCCTCCCCCCTCTCATTTGTCCGTCGTCCTACTCTTAGTATTCCACTCATTCGTACTCTCGGCTTTCCATGCGCGTCCCGTTAGCAACAATATTTTATATCGTACACCTATATATTCCCCCTCCATTCCTTCCTTTATCGCGAACCCCTCCTCTCGTATCAAAAACCTCCGCTATAGCCTCTTTCCAAAACGACGCTCTTTTCGTTGCCATTTTAATTTCCAGTGCAATTTATAATGTTACAACGATATATATATATATATATAGCTTCGCGTCTGTCGTCGTTCAGCTGAAGAAAGAGGAGGAAGAAAGCTGGAAATAATATAGTTGTAAATTGATGAACCTAGTAATTTCGAGGCACGGAACCAAAGGTTCTTTAACGTTCCTAAATAAGCATACGCGTCGAGCAATAAAGTTTAAGCTATAGCATATATCGGCTTCTCGAACTATTTACGTTAGACTAAACAGCACGCGCGAAGCGCCGAAAAAAGAAAAGATATAGAAGGGCGTCTATAATATTTGCTTTCTCTACTCGTACGCCGTATACATTTGTTCGCGAGACTCCTAAAACTTTAAATTCGCTCGTAAAAATATAGAGACGATGAATATACTGCGATTTGGCTACAATAGCGAGCACCAGTCTTTTTCCTATATTTGAATAAATATTAATAGTTCTAGGAAGTTCGGATGCTTTGTCGAGAGAGGAAGGAGCAGAAGGGGAAGGAGGGGGTGGGGGTTGATTGAGTCGGTACGAGCAATAAAAAAGGGGCAAGAGGGATCAGCAGGGTGGACAAGGATTGAAAATAGAAGAGAAAGGGTGGTAAAAAGTGGAAGAGCGAGTGTGGTATACGCGAGGCTCTGCACGATCTTTAGAGGGGAACGGAGGAGGAGGGAGAAGAAGGAGAAAGAAGAGAGGATAATCGTGATTTCGCCTCTCTTCTCCGCAAAGGGGAATTGTTCTTATTTGGTTCGGAGGCGTTCGGCTTTTTCGTCGAAGAGGCAATTTGGTGGTGGCGTAGCTCGTTGGGGTGGTACATACTCTGCACGGGGAGGATCGGAAGAAAGATGGTGGAGAGAGAGAAGGGGGAAAGGGGGGAAGGGGGGGACCAGGGCTGCGCGTCCTAATACCCCGGGGCCACCGGCAATCAACCTGTCCAGACAAATTTATGCGGACGGTTCTCACTTTTAATAGCAGCCTCTCCGCACGAACGATCGATACATTGGCAGCGTATCGATATATACATATATATATATATATATATATATATATAAATGCTGGCAAACCCGGTAGCTCATCACGCGCTCTTATCCCGATGAACCAATAAGAGATGGGGGGGGGGGGGGGTGTGCATAAGCATCTATCATTGGTCGGAGGCGGCCAAAAATCGCACTCGTGTCCCATAACGCAAAAATTCCTCGAACCTTGAAGATTGGAGAGAAGGAGATGAAAATATACTACAGGTTATTGCGTGATGCACGCTTTACACCCGCGAATCGTCCGAAGAGAAGCTGCAACCGGTATACGCTATATATATATATATATATATATATATATGTATACACGTGGCCACGAAAGCGGATCCGTAATTCGCCAATGAAAATTGCAGTGCAGCGTTCTCTCCCTATGTCTTTCGCTTTCGCTTCAAGGTGTGTGTACAGAGTTTTCGGAGCAACTGCTCCGTTTTCCAGGTCGAGCCCGGGCTTCCCTGTTTACCACCCTGCAGCCTCCATTATTTAATAAAGCTCGCGATTGAACTTAGAAATTGAAGCTACCGAACAGCACGGGAGGCAAGAAATGCCAACGTGAATTGGCATCTCGGATTAATAGGAGAGGTGAGTAAACAAGTTCGGAGTTTGAGAGTTCGCTTCGCGGCTGCTTACACTGCTACCTACAGAGCTAAAACTAACTATTGCATCTGGAAATTGAATGTGGTAATTGAAGCTTTCTCTATACTCTCTTCAGGAGCGAGAGAGGGAGAATGTGTGTGTCTACTCGAGCAAGAAATCAGACAACGAAATATATGCTGTGCTTAAAGCTCGTATGAAGGTGACGTCGAAAGGTGAATTCGCCGCTGGAAATTATAGCGAGGGTGCAAGCTAATGCACAAAATTTTAGAAAATGTTGACTGGAGAGACGAGATAAAAATATACTTAAAAAGAGAGGGGGGGGGGGAAGATGACCGTAAGGAAGAGTCGAGTCCAGGAAACCAGTGGACAATCGCGGTTTGCAGGAGGAAACTGGGTCGAAGATCCGTGCTTAGCCAACGCAAGACCAAAATTCGACCTTGACTGGGCGCCGTGGCACTCTTGCTCCACGCAACACCAATCTGCTCCATGCACGTGCTGCCATACCAAGCAAACTCCTCGTCCGCGAACCGCGCGCGCACGCACGCATGCACACACACACTGCCACAAATCTGTTTTTCCTTTATCTTCTATTTGCTCGCGACTGGTGTGACGCCACAGCGAATTTCAATAAGTTATACCTGGAAAAGTGGCTCTTTACGATCGAAAGGTTGGAAATTTCGTTATACGTTCGCGAGGCGTGCGTGGGCGTGTCGCGTGATTTACGCCCGTGAGCACGGTACCATCGGGTAAAACGCCGGATTTCGTTCACCTTGCGCGAAAGCGTGTTTTTCGCCCGGTGTAATAAACTTTCCATCGGTATCTCCGATTCTTTTGGCTCCTCCTCGTTATTTCGAGGCTCCGCGCGAGTTTATCTCGCCGAATACTCGGCGCCTGCACTCTCACGCGAGGATCCAGGTGAAATTTTTCGTTCGCCGCGCGGCGTTCCCTTCGATGTGGTTTATCGAGGGCTTACCGTTTGTTCGTAGTTGTGGGGGAGGGGTTATGGACGGATCGATCCGAACCGCTCGTTTTCCATAGAAGCATTTTCAAAATAACCCGATGTCTCGCCTATGTAATTTCGCGTAACACGCACCGACGCTCGCGAATCGATCGAGTTTGCGATAACGCAACGCGAAAATCCACTAGAGTATCGGAAAAAATTGAGCTTTGCTGTGTTGTATAGCGTGACTCGTGTACGAGTCTTTGCACTTGGGAGATCGATAGAGCTTTTCGTGCGCCTCGTCTCTCCATTTTCTCTCATCTATATATATATATATATATATATATACCGACTCATTGGGTGGAAGAAAGACAGAGAAAGGTAGAAATTTTCAAAGTAAATGTGGGAGGGGTGGATTCATGGGCGAAAGTGGACATGAGGACACGCTTGAAATGTGCGATTGTTTAAATTTCATTGCGAGTGCATCTTCTCGCTATATTGCGTGGTCGCCGCGCAAGCTTAGAGACCGAGAACGAAGAATGGCGTGGGCTCGGTTACTTTAACTTGGTTCCGAGTACTTGACCGTAGCTTGGCCTCTTTGAAGCCCACGGAAGAGTTTGGCCGTTGACCCCAGCACGAGCCTCTGATCCTTATATCGCGAGATTATCGCGCACGCACGCCATTAAATATCGATTCGTATATACGAGAGATCCTCTCGATCATTACACCATTACACCTGTGTAACATCTTCCTAAATAGAGCAAATCTCTCAAATCCATCAAAAGAAAGTCTCGCGCGAGGCGCGATAACGTTGATTTTCTTACGTGGAAAATTGTAGGTTAATTTTATTATTTATGGGGGGGGGGGGGGTTAAACTGGGAAGAAACGATTATATAGTACAGAGATGCTTATTCCATTGGTGACAACGACACTGCCGTAATTTCTCTTTCCACACGAAATTTTAAGCGAGATCATTATTTTTGTCCGGTAGCGCCATAAACACTGGGGCACACGTGGCACCAACGCATAAATATCTACGTCACGCGTTTTATCCGTGAGTAAATCTTGTCGGTTGAAATTAACATTTTTTCAGGTATCCTGATTTTTCATCTGGAAGGAGCATCTCCCCCCTCTCCACGCCACACTCTCGTGTTCCGTCATATTCCCTCCTTTTTTTCCCAGTATATTTGTTCGTTAACCGGACTGGGACTGAGACGTCGTATTTAGCCAGAGAACCGGTCAATACTTAATTGGCCCTCGTAAACGCGAAATGATTGCAATTAAACTTATGTTCCTCCTGGCAAACGCCTTTCGTAATTCGATATACCGGGCTGTAAAGTTTCGTGTGACGGATCCATCCGTGATCAGAAATAAATGTCTCGATGCCTCTCTCTTATCAGCGAGCAAATTACACGTACCATTGGTATCTTGAAATTTTTCAACCATTTTCCATGATTTTTATGCGGTAGCGAGTGAATTGATAGCTGTAATTCTTAATCTCTCTGCTTCTTTTATATATCTATATATATATATATATATAGGTATCCCCCTCCTCCCTGTGGCATTAAAGAAAATTTGTAACGGTACAGAAGTTTGGTTCGATAAAAGGGCTCGAATCGGCAGGGGTTAGCACTCGGGTCGAAATTTCTACTTACAAATCAGAGTGTCTTTTACGGGTCATTTAATTTCTTAATTCTCAATTTAAAGTAGAGCGAGAGTGAGTCGTCCAATAGAATGTCTAGCGAGTCGTTACTCGGCTCACTCGTACTACTGTTTTGCAATCACACTGCCAACCAGTCGGTCGCAGTTCATTGAACCAAATGAAAACTTTTACTTGTGCAGCGCGCAACCGGGCTGAATAGAAGCCAAGCAACTAAGCTGTGCACTTTGGAATAAAAGAAACTGCATCGAGTCTCTGCCTAGGCGATTCTTTACACTATACACTTACAGCTCCACGGTTTCCACGCGATTATACCGTTAGAAATGCTTTTTTCCTTCCAATCCCAATATTAAAACGACGCTCGTCGACCGACTCGTTCGCCGTTTCGCTCCGATCGGCCTGTAACATGCATTATAGTATTTCGTACGGAGCCTAACTCGCTAAACAAATACACAATAATTTCCATATAAATCTCTCTCAAAGCGACATTATCGCTCGCTAAAAATATCCGATTGCACGGGAGCGAGCTTACTTTGCGAAAGTGGTTCAATTTTTCTGGCCAAAGCTGCCCATTAAAAAACAATTTACGATCGAGGATAACGTTACTCGTATTTATCGTCCCCGCGCTGTATCTCCTAGGGCTACTGTCTTGCGAGCCCGAGACATTATTATTATAAATTATCCCTCCCCGATCTCTCCCCAGATCGCCGTGTCTCGATAGCCCCCTGAAATATATCGATTATATATACTCTGCCAGCGTCAGCCAATTTTCCACAATCGGCCGCGTTCAGACTGCTTTTTAGAAATATGATATATATATATGAAGAGAGAGAGAGAGATTGCTAAAAAACGCATTAAAAAATTAACGCTAACGAATCGAGGCTCCTTCAGCGAATACTCCAGGTGCGAGGGTGAATTAAACTATTCTATGCTATATAATTGCTTATTAAAAAGAATTTATGACGTGGGATAAGGTGGAGCTAGCGTGTGTTTACAGTCCGTCTATATCTCCCAGGGCTACCGTACTACGTCTCCCGCAGGATAAGACGTTTATCAAGGTGTAGGGGAGGTGAGATTGCGGGGGCGGAAATCTCGACAAAACGTGTAAGTAATTTACGAAGCGTTTAACGAGCTTTTGGGTCCGAGGGTGGTACGGTGAATGGTGGGAGCGTAAGAGGTAAGATGTTGGGTAGGCGAGGAGGGGGAGGGGGAGGAGAAGAGAAAAATCCGGGTGCTGGTCGAAAAGGACAAACCCCTTTGGTTACTCGGGGCTATCATTACAGCTCTCGAGGGCCTCTAATTATTAGAATGTTCCTCCGAGTGAAATCCCTCGAGGTACCCTGGGCCCTGGGTCGTCCGAGAGAGAGAGAGAGAGAGAGAAGGAGGGAGAGGGAGAGAGAGAAGTGGAGGAGAAGGACGAGGGGTTGGGTAGGACAGGAGAGAACCAGTTATACCTCCCCTCCCGCACGCTACTCTTCTTCTTCTTCTCCAGTGCCCAGTGATGCGAACACTACGAATCCGAGCCTCAGGCCCACCTATCCTCCCACCAACACCACCCCGATCGTTATCTCTCTACTATACTCCTCTCCTAGGAGAAAATTTTATTATGGCTTTCGAGGGTGTAATCAAGCACGCATTCTCAGAATTCGATCTCGCGAGGAAATCAAAACTTCCACCTCGTAGCTGGAAATTACCAGCTTCCATTCGATTCGGGCCAACGGAGAGAGAGAGAGAGAGAGAGATAAGCGCAGAGAAATCTTTACAAACAGAGGGGCCTTCTCTCCTGCACGTAAGGCCGAGTTTGCAAATGAAGCAAAAGTATGAACGTTTCGAGTCGAGAGGATCCAAGAGCGAGGTTCGAATCACTCAGTTGGGTAAGTGTCCCCATTGCTTTATTTTGAGAAAAATTGATAATTTTCTCCTTACACAGAATAAATCAGTATCTATATGTATACGATTGTGTAAAACTGAGCAAGAGAGTTGTGAGTGGGGAGAGTGATGATCGAAAGGAACAATTGGCTTGACCCTTCTCGCGCGGAGGTTTGAAAAAGGTTATATGGAAAAATAAAAGAGAGTATGAAGAAGATGGGGGGGGGGGGGGGTGGTGGAGAGGAGCTGTCAAATAGATGATCTAATAGCCGACTACCGCCGAACCGGTTCAGCAAGATCCGGTCGTTGTTGGCCGGGGCCCGCGGTCGCGTCTTCGGGGTGGTAGTGTGTAGCGGGTGCTTCTGCAGCGCACCGTCACCGCTCTCCTACAGAGTCCTCCTCTATACCTACACCCGCAGTCCCGCGGATCCCGCGGTACCCATCGTTCCTACCACCTCGACTCGCAGAATTGGTCGTCGCGCCGTTATGGCCACAACACCGATTGGCCCTTCGATCGCGGAACCAGTTTCAGCTTCTCTCCGCTGCGTCGTGCACACGTTTCTCGCCAACATCACCAGAGAGGGAGAGAGAGAGAGAGAGAGAGAGAGAGAGAGACTATCGAACCTCCGATTCCGAACCGGTTCTCTTGTTTTCTCATGGCTAATACATGGACCCGACCCACACGCCGCGCAACTCTCCACAACATCACCCGTACCTATATATATATATATATATACCATATAGAAACGCTTGCCTTCTCTCCTAATATACCTACAAAAACACACGGATGCTTATACGCTGAATTTATAGGCGAGAGTATTCGATATTATCTTACGGCGAGATACGTGCATCGAGGGACACATATGTGTGTCTCAGTTGCAGAGCTATATAGTACTCCGTGCTATAGCGAGTAGAGCGCTGTGGTATACCTATAAATATATATATATATATATATATATTGTAGAGATACAGTACGCGGCGAGGCTCCAAGCGAGTGTACGTGGAGCTTGACGGGACCATTCTAACGTAAACATTCGCAAAGAAAGGCGAAACGACCACTTAACTATATTTCTCTGGCTGACACGAGCGTCGAAGGATAAACGCGTGTGCGCGTAACACGCCTGCTCTTAATACGCTGTAATATAACGCTATCTCTCTTAATTCATCTCTCCCCCCCCCCCTCCCCCCACTAGCTAGAGATTTCAAGTTTCTCCTCTCGAAAATTTCCAATTTTTCTTCAAATGCGATCGTTGTAATGATCTCGACAGTCTTTGCATAAGTTATACATGTATATGTATTGGTTGGTGCCTCTCGCAGAATCGTTCCTTCGAGATTAGAGTTGGAGGCGGGTAGCAACGAATGTTTGGAAACGTCAAATAGCAAGTGTAACGCGACAGAATCGGAGAGAGGAATAGCTACGCGCTGCGCTGCGATGGCATCGACTCCGGCATTCCGGCTCTTTGATAAGTAATTACGAATATGACGAGTGCAGAGCGTTAATTCGAAAAACTGTCGCTGCTGTGTCAACAGTACGCGGGAAATACGCAAATATTGGCTCAAGCCCGTGCGCGGTTTCGTTTGAAAACACCGCGCCGTTGCACTGCTATTTGTGCCTGGATGACAAAACCCAGAAATTTCAAAGAATTTCATTTTAACGTCAAAGCGAGCCATCCCTATAGTCGTATTTCTCGCTTCGATGCCTCGATCTACCCGCCGATCCAACCACAGCTTATAAATAGCTTATGGAAAATATTCTACAATCTCGTTTGCAATTCTCCAGCGTGTCACGAATATCTCTAGGATAAGTTTCATTTCCGATCTGTATTTTTCACAGAAATCTATATATATAGGACAAAGAGTGGGGCAAAATCATCCCTCGAGGGAGAACCGTCCCTGAGAGTTTAATGAAACTTATTCGTACCATTCGTTTAAAAATTAATGAATATCAAAACAGAGGTTTTTAAATAGATCATGTAATATAACAGCGTTTGTGTGTGTGTGTGTTTTTTTTTTTAATGCGTTACAATTTTTGCATTTTATTTGGAAAAGATATGGGAATCCTTTTCAAATTGCTTAAATGGATAACTCGTAGTAATAAGTGTGAAGTTTTATTTTCTCTTGAAATTAATTTTAAATCGACTTTTGTACAATTTTAAGATCATTTGTAAAAGACACGTAATGCGTTTGGGGCAAACCGATCCCTTAGTGGATTCATCGTTAAGAGAATCAGATCGCGGTTCAAAAAGTAGTAACGATGATGGTAACGAATGGATTTTATATACGACAAACCGTTTAAAAACGAGACTCACGGAGATTAAATCCAATATACTTTTTATTTACTATTTTCACGGTTTAAGAGATTATACTTGAATAACATGTGTTTTTGTAATAAAAAACCAGAAAGTCAGCGCTAAAATAAGCTTTTTTGTCTTCTTATTGAAAATGTTATACCTTCTCTCTATCCTATCTATGTAATTATAAGATTTTATAATTTAAGTGATCATTTTGTAACATCTACTTTAAACTAATTATAAAGCATCTTTTTGGCAATTTAATTTTGGCAACCATGCAGAAATATAACATACTATGTAATCTTCGTTACGCAATATTTTTCCTGTTAAAACCAATAATAGTGTCAATGCGATGGATTTTTTTAAAAGGACCATTTTGCCCTACTCTCTACCCTATATACGTCACCTGTAAGGAGTAAAAATAATATCTGATTGAGGGCAACTTTTTCCTTTATTTATTATCATTTTTTTTCTTATCAAAAGTTAAGACAGCAATCCTCTCACGGAATAAAAGCTCAATCACGATTAATCATGTCCAGCTGTGATTGCTCGATGCTTGCTTTTCTCGTTACTGCAGAAGTTTCGAAGCCTCGGCATATATATATATATATATACATACATTGCGTGCCTCACACTCTCTCGGTTTTGACAGGACCGAAAACAGGTTCGACCTTTCGTAGAATGAAATGCTGCTACAACTATTAGTATACACACAGTGGTATAGCAAGTTGATTCACCATTGAGATAAATGAAACAGTAGTATCGATTTGTTATTGTAAGGCTACACGCGCGTGTACTATGATATTTTTCTTCTTATTTTCAGAATGAGCATCAGATACGCCGTTTTGCCAGAACGAGCCACAACGGCAGCAGCCGCTAAATCACTCAAGAGGTCAAGTAAACGGTAAAATCTCCTCCCAAAACGAACGCGTCTACTTCCCTGGCGTTTTCTGATTTTCTCATCTTTCTGGCCCAATTTCCAATTTTTACGACTCTTTCTCATGAATCGTTGCCTCGCGGAGAGAGATGTATCATTAGCGTTCCATGCCTCGCTCGCTTCGTTTCTATGAAGAAAAATAGCTCGGAGCGAACGCGCCCGAGACCACTATTACATTTATTTACGCTAACGACCGAAATAACGATCGTAATCTCTACTTGCCTCAATTTTACCTTATTTCCCCACTTTTCTCTCTCTCTCTCTCTCTCTCAGACAATAGAAGCTTCTTCCTACTCTCCTACTTCTCTCGACCCGATATATATACCTCCGCAACGCGCGACGCGCACGCGCAGTCGCGCCACTCGTCAAAAATATCAACTTCATTTGTCGCTACTGGAAAGAACGCAATCAAATTTCTATGCACAATTTCAAATTCCCCTCTTAATCTCGCACGCATCTCCATTCAATGCAATTATAATTGCTAATTAAGTATTTAGCCGGTGGCTATAATTACCCACGCACCTCGAGTCGAGGGAAAGGGAATATTCTTGTGGGCGATTATTCGTATTAGTCGCACATACACATAATGCCTTTTCTTTTCGACCTTCCCGTTGCAAGCAGCCCCCCCCCCCCCCCTCTTTGCCTCGCCTTTCGCATTATGTATATTTCATTCGTATCTTTATTATATACAGACACGTATCTATTTCTCTCAATTGTCTCTCGCAAAGACGACGACCACGAAGCGTTACCATAGAAATTAAGTCCATCTCATTCATTAACACCTTCGGACAAATTTGTAACGAGATTCCTATCGCGCTTTCGCTCGTTTCTAAATTCGTTTCGGATAATTCGTCCTTTCCGCTTGGTGATGGCTACTCCCCCCCTATACCTATACACAGTTTTGGCCCGTGAATCACCCCTTAACCCACAAGTGCACACACGTTTTCCAATTACAAATAATATTTGCATTGTGACTAATTAACGTCTTATCTTACCCGTTCAAACATATCAGCTCGAATTAATCGCTGTCTTGTTTACATTCAACTATCGACAGTTATCGTATCGGTCAAGGAAACGAAACAATCGATCGATTGCTAAACGAAAGGGGAAGAGAGAGGAGCTGGTAGAAATGTACACTGGCGATTTTATTGTGCATGACTTCTGTTCTCGTTTACAAACAAACACTTTGAATAATTATACTGTTGGTATTACTGCGCTAAATGTATTATTGACGATGGGAGCCTTCTAGAAAATATAAACAGTTGAAATTGAAATGACTGATAATGATTTTTTTATCGTTCATCGGTTAAGCAGGAAAATAGTAAATTTGCTAAAAGACGATAACATGTTTCCAGCCAAATCATGTTCTTATATATGCTCTATTCTGACGGGACAAGTCCCTAATATGCTTCTCGACTTACAAAATATCCCCGTCCCCGCGTTTGCAGCATGCAAAAACATGGTTTTGCGTAGAGCCGAACTTTATTGGCATGAAACTACTTGTTCGAACTTGGAAACACTCTCTCTCTCTCTCTCTCTCTCTCTCTTTCTGGCAAGTCAAATTTATCGATCGCTCGAGCAATTAGAATAGAAAATCTACGCACTTCGTTTATGAAGATAAATGTAATGACAGTTGTCAATGCGTTTTATGTTAATAAGAAAATACCGTTTAAAATTGTATCAATATTATGCAAAATAAATAAAACAAAGTTGCCTTGATACCCACACAAAAACATTGTTTTTCTTTGATAACAAGTTCTCTGTTGGCAGCAACTATATATCGTTGTAACATTCCTTCGGCATGATTGAAAGACAAAAAATGGTCGGCCAGTTAGCGGAGAGAAATATTCGCACTACATAACCAAGTCCATTGGAATCGACGAACTTGGCCAAACTGTAGTCGCTGAAATTGTTGCAATTGGATTGGAACAAGCAGAAAGCAGTCTCGTCCGTTTATTATGCCATTTTGCTCCTTCGCTGGCCTATATTGTGTCGCCACTCAATTATCAACTCGAACAACTTTCCGCGCACGAATTTCGAGCGGTAATTTCGTCGTAGATCGAGTCTCGATGTTCTTTCCCCATTACATCGATCTTCGGAGACGCTAAAAAAGTCCTCCCGACGTTTTCACGCCCATTTGAATGCATTAGAAAACTTTGAAACGAGATTCTACGACGAGCTATACTATCCAAAGTTAATTAAAAACTTATTCCCGCTTGATAATTCTGCGCTTTTAATCAAGCATCCCGGGGAAGTCATCAAGCTGCTGCATACATGAAGAATGGCTAGCTTTTTATTCATTAATCATTATTCATGAATCAATTATTCGTATTATAGTAGCCGAGGCTCCAGGGTTTCGCTTCAAAAATGTCTACTGTGCATCGTGCTGCGCTGCTCTATACATGTATCGAAGAGGTATCGAAGAGAAATGAAAAGTGTAAGTATATATATATATATATATATATATACGTGTATTATAAAGATAGTGGGGATACAAGGATGAAAATATAGTGTGGCTAAAGTCGAGATCGATTGTTATCGTCCATTTGCCTGGCTTGGGAGGAGCTCTATCTCCCGCATGAGCCAACACACGAAACATCTGGTCGACACATTTACCAGTCGAAGAATCTCTTTCCATTGGCCAGAAGCGCACACATATCCAAGTCCGAGATCCCTGCTTCTTGTTCGTCTAATTAAACGAAGGACCGACGACCATAACCTTCCCTCTCCTCTCGGATACACATACATACATACCTCCTCCGGACCGAGTCGTTCGATTGCTTTTGCGGAAACCTTTATGACCTCCTTCTATCCCCCTCCCCCACTTTAAAATCTTCCCATACCGTACTTATATATATATGTACCTTCTTCCCGAGCATCGTATTGAAATTCAAATGAAATCCGTCCCTGTCCAATAATCAACCCACGCTCTCATATCGATATACGCTACTTTGGATACGAAACTTTAAGCTGATTAGCATCGAATCGCTCGAGATCCTTCATAAAAAAAATCAAATTACATCAGACCTTCCATTCAGTACTCCACTGTACATGCACGGTAAATTTCTACCAGTATCACTGTTTATCGCAAGAATCTAGTTATTTTTTATTTTATACAGACTTATCTCTATACACTCGTAGTTTATCGCGACCCAATAAAAAATGATGTTCGGATAAAGCGATCTAGTCCTTTGTTCACGATCCAGCAATAAAGCTTTATTATTATACAGATGTATGAGAAGCGAATGCACGTGAGTTTGAGAATGGTTGGTGATTTTTGCAGAATCTACCCAGTGTACAATTTTTTTTTAAGGATGGATTTGAGAGTAGTTTAAAAATGATAACGAGGTGGAGGAGGAGGAGGATGAGGATGAATATCGCATCGGCCGAGCGAAGGAGCATCGACTGGTTTGGCCGTGACCCAGATCGAGGTGTTTACACCTCCCTTCTCTGCGCGATCGGTTCCTCGCCTCTCTTTGCCCCGATCGGCCCGCACCTTTTCCTTTAAACTGCACTCCCTCTGCGCTCACGGGGCTGCCCCACCCCCCTCCCCCCTCCCGATAGCACGAGCAGCTCTCAACTCGGTTGCTGAATGCCGACTCGCTCGCTCCGAGCGAACCTCCTCCACGTTGCAGCAGGCGCGCTTCGTTTAGCAAGCAACCAACCACTATACACACTGCATATATGTATACAAGCATATCGACGACAGTCGCGCTCCTTCTCGACTCTCAAATCACGAATGCACCGTCGACAGCCGAAGCCGAATACACGTACGCCGATAAAACACGTTGACACAAGCTCCTTTCCATTCTTCTCCTCCTTAGCGCGAGACACAACGGAACAAAAGCCTCGAGAATCGTTTCCAAAGGAAGAAACGTCGAGGAATTATATCGTTGTACACGCTGCGATCCTGCGAATTAATTTCATAGCCATGGAAACGGTCAAAGGTCGAACAATATCGAAAGTGAGACTCGCTTTCTTTTCTCCAGCGAGAGCAACTAAAAACTATTCGTCTCTAAACAATTTTATGGAAGTTTTCACGTATAAGGACCGATTGGAAACTTTCCGACTCCTCTTCGACTTTCACTTCTTCTTCCATCCTTTCGGTCAAACTACCGAAAACTTTTTCCCTACTCCTGTACCACGCTTCTTCTCGAATACATATCTTTACTAAAATTTAGTATTTTTCTACTAATCATTTTTCATTTTTTTTTTTTTTTTTTTCTTACGTTCTAATATTTTTACGCTTTCATTGTGTGTATATATACTTGGTTCTGTGAAATCCTCTCAAGTATTGCGTTCTCCTTCCTTTCTCGCGAGAATTTCTTTCGTCGTACTAAAAGAGCGAGAGAGGACTTTCCAAAAGCGGCCTTTGCACGCTCGTTGTTTGCAGGAAATCATAATTGTAGCTTAGAAGGAATACGTAGCGTAGCGCATTGCACTTCCCTTCTCTCTCTCCGTAGCTCGCGCGGAGATCGTGCACAGCGCACGGCACCAACAACGATCTCGCTGCTCGAGAAAGGTCAGGCTTCGCTGCGTTTATTATCGGTCGTCTATCGTTCTCCAGCGTCTTGCCTGCTGCCAATAGACATTTTCACCCAAACAAACCTTTGTCCCATTTTAGTCTAGCTCTCATTAAGAAACGTGTGTACGAGAGAAGCTTCCCTCTCTGCTAAATTATTATTACGAAAATTTTCTCTTGCAAACTCGTGGAAAAAACATGTGTGCCTCTACTCCGTATACACCAAAGCTTTAAAAACATGCTGCGTTTTAACCAGCTATACGGATTAGTATCGCATTACACACGTATATATATATATATATACATAATAACATTAATCCTTTGCATCAACCTTTCCAGGTTTTATTCCCTCCACTTCCATTACGATAAGTACGTTCCACGAAAATGTTCGAGTAACGAGAGGAAAAGGAGAATAAACCCATCTGCGGTGCACCGCTAGAAAATCCATTCTTTCCAACTTTTCTGCGATTGTTCGTTTTCGAGCGATCGTTGAGCGAATTATACGACCGTTCTCGCGTGCACAGGTAAGTTTATAGTCGCGGAAGTTCCTCTGCCTTTCGAAACGATCGGCGAAATCCTTTTCATTAGAGTCGCAATTAACTTAATTACAATTTAAGTCCGTGGAAAAGGCGACTACTCGCTTTGAACGAATCCAGAGCGAACGCTTGACCTTATCGCTCGGCGCAACGCACAAATCCGAGTAAGAGTCTAGATTCTTTTCGAGATAATACCGCTAAAAATTGTCAGTTTTATTTATCCCATTAATATATATCTAATCGCTCGAGTTTTGGCTCGCGTTGTACTTCATTGTTGACCCAAAATGCCTCGGCTCTTGATTCATAAATCAAATATATATCTGGCGAGCACGAATGCGTCGCGAGTGTTTGTTTGCAGGAAATTCTTGAAATTCGTACGAGATTAATTTTATACTTATCTGCGGCCGTTACGATATATTTCGGCCGATATCGATTGGATTTGCAAATAGGACAAATAAATTAATCGATCGCCTCGGGATGGGGCTTGGCTCTCGAGCGTCTGCGGTGTTGATAAATGAAATCAATCGTGTTTTAAACCAAAGGAGAGAAGAAATACTCGAGTATATGATAACGATATTCATATTTTCTATTGCGTCGTAGTAATTACCGATAGAAAAAAAAACGAGAAAAATTGACATTTCTAGGAGAAATTCGTGCAATGTCACGTCCTCTACAAGAAATAAATATTAAGTCCGCATTTAAGACAATACTTTCTATAAATTCAAGCTCGTTGCATCTCAAGCGTGATTTTCTCCCTCAACGAAGAATATTTAATTAATCACAGTGGCGGAGTGGAACAGAGTTGCGCCAGATAAATTTTAATCAAGTAGAGGCAATCACAGGCGTTAATCAAGAGACGATTGGACGATATCTTCATTGGATCGAACGGCGTCGAGGTGTACACATAGATCACGTCCACAAAATCCAGCAACAACGGTTAATAATTAGACTCACGGGACTGAGGCATGCTAATTAGAAATTTAGTCCGGACGTATATACACGCGTGTAGCCACTTTAGATTACGATAATATACTTTATAACGGTTTTCAACGTGTTTACGTTCGATGCTCGAGAAATCTGGGTAAACACTGCGTGTAATTCTACCGGTGGATTACATCTAGGTGTGTATTTGCCAGGGGATTCAATGAATTGTTTTCGTCGCTCTACGGAGGAGACACGCACGCGGGGCACGTCGAGCAATAACATCCAGCCACGTATATATATATATATACATACACGCTATAACGCACACATACGCACTCGTGGCCTCTTAATGACTGATTAGCTTGAGCAGACCACGCGTCACTCGATCTGGATTAGTTCGCGTCAAATGTTCTCGAGTATGTACAATCATTGGCAGACATCTCGAGTGCTTGCTTGTGTATTATTGTATATATATATATATATATTGTATAGAGAAAGAGACTTTTTCTGGATGGACGGAACCACTGTCTTGCTATATATATATATATATATGTTACGCATTGTAGCAGTATACTGATTTAAGCCGCTGTTTACAAACTCTACCGAAAAGAATCGCTGAAAGAAACTGCCGGCGTGTCTCTGTCCGATAAATCAAAGGAAGCGCAGCTTTGAGAAAGAAAATTGCAGCGATAATTGTCAGCTGCTGGGAGTGTTGATAAATCACCTTGTTCCTTCCTTCCTTCCTTCGAGATCCAGAGACGTATCGATTTCCACGCCATTTACTTTTAAAGCTTTCCTTCCGCGGAGTTTCGACGAAGAAGCGGGACTCGGGACTCGGGAGGCGAGGGATGCTTAGATATGCCCCCAGCCTCCGGCTCCGAGACTATCTTTTCGACCGCACTTTAGCTTAAAAGAATTTTCCCCAGCGCGAGTGATACGCGTGAAAAATAGCCCCGGGCTAAAAGCAAAGCTAAAAGCAGGAGGAGGAGACCGAGATACCTCTCGAGCGTTTCTTAATTGTTCGCGCGCATTAAGACTGCACCGTGAAACCGACTCGGACACGGCCCCAGCAAACTTCCTGCCTCTTCGTCGATCCAACGCTATTATTATGTCGATTCATTAAAATCTCACTAGCTGACACCAGATTTCAAATCAAATCTCTCGCGCGAGTCTTCTCCTCAATTTTTTTTTTCTACTTTCTTCCCTTCTTCTATTATTTTATTATTATTATTGTGGCACTCTCGAGTGCGAAGACTTTGATACGCATCAATATTTACTTTTCGATTCCATTTCTATACGCAGGGATTCGGTATTCCTGATTTGTTTTGTTAGTACATCAGTGTGATTGGGAAGAATAATGTAAACAATACTTCTTTGGCTTTCTATTTAAATAATAACGAGAGAGTCTTGGTGTTTATATTTATTAAAAGCACGCAATATCTGCTCTTGCATACATCGAATCGACCTGTCCAATCCGAAGGACCGATAGAGAGCCGCGAGCGAGCCAATCGAGCCACGAGATTAAATTAACCGACCATACGAATTACTGTAATTAATTGGGGTAATTTAGAGCCGACGGTGAAAGACGATTAATGCGATTAGAAATTGGCTCGAGAAACGGCATGTTTTTCTCGTTTATTTGCACATGGACGTTATATAAAAGTCGGGAATTCCGGGCGAACGTCCAAAGAGCGATCTCCTCGTTTCCCTAAAAATTCGCGTCGAAGGATCGACCCTCGCTCGCTCCATTATACATATATATACATATCAACGCTGTTTATTTACCAAACTATAGATTAGATCGTATCTCCAACGTGGTTTCTGAAGCGAGCCGACCGAAATGTCAATTTCCGATAAAACTGAGCCGAAATCGCTCTTGAGATTCTCTCATATTAACCCCCCCCCCCCCCCCCCATTCTCCTCAAAACATCTACACGCTCCTCGACCAAACGATCGATCACCGATCGAAGCATTTTTTCCTCCAAATCTCCTTAGCATCCTTCCCTCTACAATAATCAACATCGATGTTCAATATATTCGCCGCGAGTCTTTGAAATTCAGCATTATAGCAACGAGCCTCGGATTTAACCGCTGGTTCGGTTTATCGAAGTATATTTCAAGCCACGATATATATCCTAGGCAAATGTTTAATCGAGCAAGAGCGAGATAAATCAAGTTTGCCGTGGCATCCTAAATCTGGCAAGCAGCGCGCCTTTTCTCCGCGCGCTCTCCACACACGCGTTGCAGTAATATAATACACGCATTATTATTATCAAAGGCGTGTAGCATATATATATATATATACATAGGTATCGAGGAACTCGCGGTTAAAACTCGGTTAACTTGGAAGGCGTTCGTACCCTTGGATTTTCTCAAATGCTCATCGATCCTTGCAATTGCGCTGTACGCAGACTGATTGTCGCTGCTTGCGAAACTCGCGCGTTGCGCACGATGAAGAAAACGAGCAAACCGGTTGAATACACTATATAGGCGAGTCCCGATAAACACGAGCGTGTACACATCGCCGATTTCGTTTTACGTCTAAATCGTGACATTAACTCGCTGACACGTGACGATTAATCACCGATCTTTCTTTCATTGCTGAAAGAGAATGAGCTCGCGAGCCAATTTTTCCTTCTCCGTGTATCGCGTACGCTGTACGGTACACGTATAGTTTATATATATATATACGTATACACGCACAGAGAGTATACAGCGTTTGAAAATGTGAGAAGAGAGTCGGCGGGCTGGCAGGCAGGTCGACGATCGATCAATCATTTGAGGAGGATAGAGGAAGACTGTTTGTGCGAGAGAAGACAAGATAGGTGCGGGAGAGGGAGAATCCTAAGCCTAAAGGCGCTTCGAGCTTCTTAATTCCTTTTTGCCCGAGATAAATCGCAGAGTTTCGTGCAATCGAACCGGTTCTCCACGCCGAGCTTCGATTCTCCCCGACGAAAATCTGGCCTCGAATTTCGCTCGAGGCTTCATATTGGACGTGTTTACGTCCTCTCCTATCAACTGCGATCTCCCATTTGCATGAAACTATAAACGGCGCGGAGCCGTGACGCTCGCTAGATTTCTGTTTCCCGTCGGAGAGGAAACGCCTCGTAAGAAAAGCCAAGCGGGACTGACGTCATTTCGTTGCACGAGACCCTCCACGATTTCATGGAAATCAACCTTCGCAAAGATTCCGTGCACGAAACGCACGTACAGCGTCAGGGAGGAAGATAGTCGAGGGAGGGAAAAAGAGGAAAAAATCATTAATCGAAAACCGCGCGGAACATTGATATCCACGCGAGCGAGGCAAGAAGAGAGTGAAACAGAAAAGTATGATTCGGTAGAAAAAACCTTGAGTGGATATGTATGTAATGTACTTTCGTAATAATCATAATAATAATAGTAGCAATAATAATAAGGGTAAATTCGAGGGAGTAAAGGAAAATTATAGTTTGCGAAAGAAATTGATGTACGAGAGATCTCGCATTGCGGAATTACGCGAGCGTGTGTCCATGTGTGGTTATGCGTGTGTGTGTGTGGGTTTGTACCGCAGAGAGCCAAATGAGATTGAATGCATGTGCGAGTGTACGTTGGTTTCGAGTGCGCGAGGGCTGATTTAAATGGATGTTGCCGGCGACTTGGCGTATATAGAGGAGCGTTAAATGTGAGCGGGCATAGACCCTGCACGAGAGTTACAAAAGAGCAGTCGGGTTCGCGTACATCGGCAGCTCGCTGGTCACACGTTACGTAAACAAGGTAAACGGGATCAGTGCCACTCCCAGATGCACCACGGTTCACCGAAGTTCGCTCACCGTTCGCTCCATAACCGAGCACCAAACTCACGACTTCCATTATAACATTTCTTACTCTTATCTCTATCCACCCCCCCCCCCCACCCCCAACCCCTCCCTCCGCCTCAAACACACTTTTTCCCAACAAAACACTGAAATCTCCCCAAACTCCGCTCGATCCACCAGCGTGCAAGTGCCGAAACGCTCTCGTATCCCACAAAAGTTTTACAAGACTCGACCGAGTAAGAATAATATTTAAACGATTACGTCGGTGATAGACTAAGCAAAAATCTGCCATATGCTATTTTTAACAGGCTATGTATCCTTGCGTTTTGCGGGAACAGAAAAATAAAAGAAAAAATCCAATTAAATGGCGAGAGGCGTGTGAATTCATGTAATAAAATAAATTATCTCGCGATGTTTTGTTCGATCGATTGTTGCGCAATGTCCAGTTTTTCGTCTGGATAAACTTGAGAAGCTTCGAAGGATACAACATTATTATACAGAGAGGAAGAGAAGAAACGAATGGATTGGTCGAAGGTTGGAGGATAGATGAAAAAGGAGTGTACGGTACGGTTGGTGGGCGAGACAAATGACAATAGTCGGATATTTTTAATAAATCTTTCATATTTTTTTTTATTTTTCTCATCTACGTAAATATTACAAATTAGAAACAACATCACATAATAGTATTTAATACGAACAGATATTGCAAAGAGTCAATGATATATCGATATTTATCGTAAGAGCTGCAACGCGCTTACAGAAAGATCTCGTTCACGCTATGTATAGCATATGGAGTATATGTATATACAGAGATACATTTATACTCCGATTGATTTCCATAGAATGGACGCGGAAGCGTCGGTTTTTGCTTCTTTCACAACACTCGTGCTCGTGAGATCAAGTAGTGGGGTATCTCTTTGGTGTTTTCGCGAAGACACCGTCGCCGCCTTCGCGCGAAGACAGCAAAAGTGTCTCCCCTAAAACGATCTGACGGGTTTTTCCATGCTGCCGCACAATCTATTATCACGCGAGACTCGAAACACGCAAAGTTCCTCCTTCTCCCAAAGTTAAACGTTTTGGTCATTTTGTTACGTGTAATATATAATTGTCCATCTGAGAGAGAGACCTTGTAAAAAATCATGAAAAAAAGGAACGGACGATATAAAGCCAGATCAAATGTGTTTCGTCAATACTGTAAGTTCGTTAAATCGCTGGACTGGGGCTTTACTTGCGAATGTTTCGAGTTCCATACGAAAGTACAAAAACGCTCGCAATGACGATGAAAAAACGCTCGAAAGACAAATGTAGATCGGAAAGATAGAAGCGGACAAATCATAATCGTAATCATCCTTCTGCTCCTCCTCCTTCCATATAATCAACCGCTCTGTCTCGTACTCTACCGAAATTATTTCTCATATATATAATATACTTTCCGCGCAAAAATTTTCCCGCAGAGTGCAGATCGAAGAATACTTATTATTACAAAACTCGGCAATGTATCTCGCTTATTCGTGAAAAATTAAATATTTACGCATATCATAATATTATATCTTTAGTACTTTTTCTCCATGCTTGTCGTCTTATAATCTTCTCAACTCAGTATAAAATATACATAATAATAGCATTTCATACTCTGCTTACTACACGTAATTATATAATCATAATGATACATGATCACAATTTATAAATATATATATGTATATATGTTTTGCTTTTGTGTGTCTCTCTCTATACATATATATATATATATTTATAGATATAAGATTTAATTAAACAGCGTCGAGACGAACTTGCGCGCGATTTTCACACATGCATTTTGGTGCACACAGCTCGGTTAATGAATGTTTAGAGAGAGAGAGAGAGAGAGGGGGGGGGGGGGGAAGAAAGCTAGTGTTGGTGGGATTTTTTGAGTGAATTCGCACCAGTGTGAAAAATTTATCTCTCTGCAATCTTATTACAACGCTGCCGCCGGGTCGTCTCGAAACCGTGCATAGCCAACTGGCAAGGTCACATGCGAGCCTCCTTGAAGTTCATGCGATTCGTGTACCAGAAACGTTAGCGGTAATTAATGTTGTCAGTAAAACACGGAACGGGACACTGGCCATTCTCACCACGGCAAAGAGCAATATTAATCGAGAAGGTAGACCGCCACCTTTTCCACGAATAAAGATCTAATACCGTGGTGAACGCGGTCACCGACACACGTCCCTGTTCATTAATAATTTATAAAAGATACACGCGATAATATAATCTCAATATTAAAATATAGTCAACCTTGCAAATTGATGCTTTCTTCCACCACCCCTCGGTGTTCTTTGCGAGTGTGTGTGCATCGTTAAACTACACCGCGGAACGTCCTTCGATCCAAATGGCTGAGAACGAGATAACGTGGAGCATCAATTCGCAAGAAAAGTTAAAAACGTCGCTAAATCAAGAAGGCGCGTACAAAGTTTTCCGTGTATGTAAGGGGGAAGGATTTACAGAGGCACAGCCTCCCCCTTCTTTCTTTCCTTCCTTCTTTCTAGCTTTTTCCTTCCGCCTGACCTCGTGATTTATTGCTCGAAGGAAACCGCGTACCTAGCGGCTTCGCCAATCTAAAATTTACGTTAATCACACTTGCTTTTTAATATCACAATATACCATCAGTGGACATCGACTCTTCTATGGACGATAAAGTATAAAAAAACCACAGATATCTATATATAGAAATTAAAGAAAGAAACGGGTAGTAGAGAATTGGGCGGAAGATACGCGGGTGGCAAATCGTCAACGCGTTCGATGCTGAGAAAAGCAGACAAATCTATGTGGAACGTTGTTAGACGTTTGTCGTAAAGCGAAATTTATTAAAAAAAAAAAAAAAAAAAGAAGTAATGATGAACGAAGGACTTGTGTGTTAGTTCATTCGTCAAAGCTCACAGCTTTTCTGATAGCACACGATGTTCAGAGACATCCTCGGCATGTCCACCGGACGTTTGGATATCCTTGAACCACCCTAAGGATGTTCCGATGATATTTGTGCCATTGGGGCTATACTGATTTATGCTGGGGTAAAATTGATTTGTTAGATCCAAAGTCAACTTTGGACGCCAATAAATAGGCTAAAAATCGACCCGAAAATTGATTTAGAAATGATTGAAACGTTCATTGTTTGTTTCTTTTTTTTTTTTTTTTTTTGGGGTCTCTTGAAATCTTAATTACGAAAGAACGCGTAATTGGTCGAACCTAACGACGAGAGTAAATTGATAATGAGAATGCAAAGTTTTGCTTCTTTTTTTCTCCCGTTTCAATTGATTGAAGCATATTTTAGTTGCCAACTATACGTGTAAACGTATGCCTTATTATCATTATCATTAATATAATTCCTGTTTTTAGGCTTTTGCTATGAAAGGATGAAATGGTCCGCGCGACCTGCACTCGTAAATAACTAAAAATTAACGCGCTTAGCTGTCTAACTACTCGCTATAATTGATAAAACTTCGCCTAAGCTCTAAACGTACCGCTACATATCACGTGAAATTTGTTACAAGTCTTATAATGATGCATCTTCGTTAAATGAAGATATAAATCTCTTCTTAGAAGAGCTACTAGAAACTAGAATTTGTTTGTTCCTCTATCACAATTATACCTTCTTGCTTTTCGTATCTTCGTATGATCGTTTCCAATGCTCAGCTCCGCTCCTTAAACATTCATTTTTCCCCCAAAGATTGGTGTCGCCAGGTTGTCGCGCGGCTTCGGTGACGTTCGTTACGGTTGTCCAAGAGGAACGGATTGATTCGAGATGAGTTTCAAGGTGCGGGATGAGCAAACGGTCGACATATCGAAGATGTGCCAATCCTCTCTCTCTCTCTCTCTCTCTCTCTCTCTCTCTCATATTCTTTTCTTCTTATTACTCGATTCAAATATTTTCTTCCGACAAAGGCTCCTATTCGCACTGGGTTTCAATATAATCCTCGGCCAAACGTTATTGTGCCACTGGCTCCACTCCTGTCAGACCCCAAGGTGGATTTGGGTCAGTGGACCAATCGACGACAAGACTTCTGCTCGGTAAAAACCAAATAGTAGATTCGAGGATTACACTTTTTGGACAAATCCATGAGAATAAAAGGACAATGACAATCGGCGCTCGGATCTCTCAATGGCTCTGCTGGTAAGACCTGTACAACTTCTTCTTCTCCAAGGTGAAATCTCGACTGATCATTATTGTACCACCACGCGTCAAGTTCCTGCAACACAAAACGAACAACCGGTTAAGTACGACTGTGTGCGCCTGCCTCTTGAGATTCATCCGTCAAAATCCTTCTCCCCCCCCCCTTCCTTCAGACTCTTCTCAATCCAATAAAATACTTTTTTACTCACTTTAAGAATTGCGGCAAAAGTATATGCCAAGATGTATGGTCCTGCTTCAGAGTCAGATATAGTTCGAAGGTCGAAACTGCACTTGGGTCGCACTGTATCCTGGACAATTTGCGGCACATATTGTCGGTCTCGAAGCTGATGAATAACGTGCAGCCTCTGTAAGAGAAAAAAAAAAGATGCGACTTTTAGACGAGTTTTCGGTTAAATTCGCCAAAGAGAAAATAATGGGAGTGGAATGATTGTTAATAAGTGTAAAGTGGAGAGCACAGGTGTGAAAGGGAGCATTAATGGAATTATCGAGTATCGACTTACCGAAGACCGCAGGGTTCATTTTCAGCCATGGTAAGGACGTCTCTGGCTATCCTAGGTAGAAGATCAGCGGGTAGTAGAACTTCCCCGCAGGCCAGCTGAGCGTGTTTAGCCCTCCTCAACTCCACCTCCAACCGTTTTGCCAGAGCTTGACAAGCCCCGTCTAGCTCATCGGTTTCAGTTCCAGCTAAAACAATTCAAAGGATTATCGCGTTAAACTTTGATTCTAAGGTATCGCTGATCCAACATCCACGCAACTCCGCGATGTCAATCGCGATATTTTCAAACTTATTTGCGAAGAATCAATCAGTGGCTTTGCGATTGATCCAGACTCGATACGAAAATGCGGAAAAAAACTGCATGGATTCTTTGTTCGAATTGAAACAACTTTCGCGAGAGAGGAAGAGAGAAAAATTATTGACCAGTGCCGTCAGCAATATCGCTGCACTGTTTCTGCGAGAAAATGTCAAGCAAGGGACAAAGGGTGTCTAGGTGACTTTGAGAAAGAAGCGAGAAGAGAGGGTTTATGAATTTTATACTGGACGATAACGAATCGTAAGATGAAAACGACGAGTTTTGTGGAGGAGCGTCCTTGGATTGGTCCAAACGAGTGGACCGGGAGGACGCGTTGTGCTGATGCAAGCCCATCGGGTAGCACATCAGCAGTCGTTTGACGCCCAGCAAGAATAGACTTGTCGCGACAGGTCGGTGCTGAACACGTATGCACCAGCTTGCAAAATTTCTACCCGGCTCCGATTTAATTTTAATTTAAGTTGACCGAGCGAGAACAATGAATTTCTTTGTCTCGAGCGAAGGTCAGCTGATTCGAAAGATCAGCTGAGAACTGGTGCTGCGGCGAAACTCGCTGAAATCGTCTGGTCGCTCCGGAAGTAACAATCGAATCCAGTCAGTTTTTTCCTCGCTATCCTCTTTTCTCTATCGCGAATTCCAAATTACCTCTAGTATTGCTGAAGTTAACGTTAACAGGGCACGGTAAGACCTCCATATTTGCCTATTTTACGTACAAACAACACTACTCCACTTCGAGCGAACGCGAATACTTAAAAAAAGATGAAAACGCGTATTTTGAGCCGGCAAAATATCTCTTTTGTTTCACCGGGTGGAACTTTCACCGTACAGTTCGCGCAACGAAAACGAGACTGTACTCGAACCTCTCGCTCCTCTGAACAACTGATTTGCCGGCATCGATGACGCGACTTATATAGGGGCACCCCTCCACCGGCTAATTTCTTCCCCCACCAACGGTTAAACCGCCTAGCAACACCGGCTACGTGATGTCTCGCACTGAATCTACTTCGGGCCTCTTCGTACACCGGTGTTCGTGCTTCTCCGACGGCTTCCTCGACAATATTCGGCCAGATCCGTCTGTGCTCGGCTCTCTCGTTCTCTCTCGGCTCAAGCTGATCATCAGCAGGCAACCAGCCAGGCCAGCCAGTCACGCACACAAAAGCAGCGTCCCGCGCGGTATGTGTGCGTGCGCGCATGCATACACGCGCAACGTTATAGTACTTGTGAAAAGCCGGTGTGTAGAGAACACACGGTGGGGCTTCCGCGACTCCGGCTTCGACTCGCTCGACTCTTCCTTCCTTCGTTGTCCTATACCGATTTTCCTTCTCAAACTCGGCTTTTCTTTTTGCTCCTCTTTCTTTCTTCCTTATCCCTTCGTTCCCTCCTCCCTGCACACTTCACTATTCGTTTCAAATGTATGAATAATTTTCAATTCGCCATGCACATTACGTTCCGAGCAGCCTTGCACTCCCTCCCCCTCTCCCGGCCTCCCACCCTGGAAAATGCCATTTTCACTCAGTATTTCTTTGTTCTGCTTTTCACCGATGAGACTAAAAGCCCTTGTTCTTGCTGCCATCGCACGATAATTTCTAATATTATCGTTTACGCTAAATTGCGAAAATTGCGCTCGCTCGAGCTCCAGCCTCGTTTGACGATCCGTTTCTTTGTTTCCCTTGTTAGAAACCCTCCGCGTTGGTCTCGCATAAGTGTAAATAAAATAGGCTTCGAGGAATCATCAAACTTCCCCTCTATTTTTACCCCTGACCTCACGGAATAGGGGAGCCCAGATATAATTGCGTCATCTCCCGACGCTTTTGCCAAAACTTACATTTGTGGCTTATAAATTTTTACCATTCCCTCCAATGATTTCACCTTTTTCTCACCATTTGTCTCGTCACCTGGTCGTGTACCGTTAATACACTACATTTTTACCATCCGTATAATATATATATATATATATATATATATATATCGATCGATCGGAGTTCGTAGTGATATTCGTGCAGCGAAAGATATTGGTAAAATAATTTATACTGAGAAAAGCCGAGCGTTTTTCACCGCTTGGCAACACGATGTAGAAAAATAAAAGAATTATTTGTACGCTGGTCGGAATCGATCCAACGTGTATGAGCATCGTATTGCTTTGTCTGAAGTGTAGAGCGCGCGTCCCTCTCCTCCGAATCGAGACCCAGAGCCAGCAACAAGTCGAAAGCCACGCACAGGGCTTTATTACAATCGATTTCATCTTCTCTCTGTCCGTTCGAATCAAAAATTCGCTTCGCTGAGCTTATCGAATCATTCGCGTTAAACTAATCAAACGATCGCAATCTCTCAAACCTCTTTATTCCTTCGTGCAATCCCCCTCCCACCCCCCACCCCCCTCTCGTCATTCGAGACACATTTTCATTGCACATTTTTCATGGAAAAATAGCTGCACCGACGAAATCAGATTCAACCGAGCTAACAAGATTTCTAGAATATTGAATAATACGATTGAAAAAGTGATCCACTTCGCATGGTTCTCTCTCTCTCTCTCTCTTGGCCTGGACAAAAGTTGCACGCTCTTATACTCATATGTATATATACTGTTGCTACAATTATTGTAAATTTGTGTAGGTTCCGTGTGGCCTGTCGTACATCCAACAAAGGAATAGCGTTAGCGTTACGTCAGGAAAGAGCTCTCCGAGTGGGAAAATATTGCTATGAATTCAATTAACGTGCGAATTTTGCCAACGTACAAGTGTAATTAGTCATAATTATCGCTCTGAGCAAGAAAAGCGTTTAACGGCATCTTCGTTAAGGATTTTGCATGGACGGAGCGCGACGCAAGCAAACGCAGGCATAGTACGTACATCTTGCTCGAAATTCAGTGATATCTTTCGTTAGAGCGAAAAGCCAGTAGCGTTACGCGCGAATGATGCCAATTTCATCGGAGGTCGATGGATGAGAAAAATTTGTTTGTACAACACACATTATGGTAGCATAAAAAGTTAATTCTCATGCCACGGCCTATCGAGCTTTTTCTTATAAGAAGATTCGATCCGACGCGCTCACCGTAAACCTCTCGAAGATCCACAATGAAGTGGTCTTGAGATGCCATCAGGCGAAGCGAACATTTCGAATGGTTGCATAATTTTCGGAATTATACTCGCGAGGCTATAGGAAATTGCAAATAACCACTGTTATCTCTCAAGAATTTATAAAAGTGTAATAACGATGAGAGATAATCTATTTACGGTAGAGCACTGAATTTAGAAAATAACAGTGGCTCGGAAAATGCGATTCAAGGCTATCTCGCCATTTCGCGAGACTACCTCTTGTGGAACTCGAACAGTCGAATAAAAGAGTTATGTGTTACACGTAACACATGTCGATCATTCTAGAGAGGCGCCTTTTTTTCTTGAAACATAGGATTTTCAAATGTCCCCCTTAATATTTTAGACTTTTATTAGCACAGTCATAGAGTTACAGTCTTTGTCCCAAGAAAGAGGAGAAACTCCGCGAAGAATACGGGAAACAATGGAAATTGACTTATGTCTCCACATTTATTACTTTCCTCGCTTTATTGACGTACGAGCAAACTACAGAGTGGTCATGAGAGTTTGGAAATACCTATAGCTACTCCATTTTCCCTCAAGCCGGCGTAGCAACAATTTTCATTTTAACGATGTAACATCGCACGGTTTGTTTTTATCCAGCGGAAAAGCGGATCTGTAATGCCTAAAAGGAGTAAGAATTTTCTTTCGTGCTTTCGGAGAGTTAGCTCGGTGCGTCGATTAATTTTACCCACTTTCTCGGATTTTCACTCGATTGGTTTTCGAAAGAACGATTCGTCTTGGTTCTTGAAAGGAAAATCCTGTAAGAACACTGCGTCTACAAACGTCTCGATGTAACGATTCTTTCTTCTTTCCTCCCCCTTCCAGGAACTTCCAAAGCTTATTTGTAATTCTGCAAAATTCGAAAACCCGTGCCTCGTCATACGAGGAGCTTCTTTCGTTTGGAAAAAGCACGCGCTTTAATACGAGAACGAGATTCCTGTCTGCACGCAGAGGTTCTAGAAAATTCTGCGAGCTGTTTGTTCGCATGAGCGACGGTAACCCCTGAGCGAGCTCGCCGGTAACAAGTCTGCTGAACGGCTCTCGTGTGCCGTAGCTTTCGAGAGACTCTGGTTTGGCTGGTCTCGTATACTCGTATCGTAGCCGGCGTAGTCTCGTGTCGGGACACGCGACACTCGACGGGCCTCGTGAAAGAGAACAAGAGAGACAGAGTTAGAAGGGGAGGGGAGGGGGGGGGAGAAAGAGAGACGGAGGTCGGGTCGAGCGTTCATTGGAAAGAGTATACATAGAGTAGTGCAGGAGAAGAAGCGATTGAAGCTTGAGGTGGGGAGTGGAAAGGGGGGGGGGGTAAGGGGTGGCCCATGACAGCAGATAGAAAGAAGGGCAAGCAAATCTCCAATATTATACCAGGCACGCACCACACAAAGAGAATTTTGCCTACTCTTTGCACCTTGCCTCTATCAATATTTCGCAAATAATCACGTCTGCAAACTGCAAATTTCAGACTGGAAAAGAATAAAGTCTAACGCGAAAGAATAATTTTATATTGTGCATACATAGGTTGTTTAAGAAAATCGCAGAATTAACAGAGTTGGAAATATTGATCAGAAATACTATAGTGTCATCGTCTTTGTGGATTTCATCATTCCGAGGGTATTCGTGGCTCCTCCATTTCCCAAGCAATGTCAACCTAATTTTACAACGTTTCTTGGGAAATAATTTTGCCAATTTTTACGAGGCGTTGAGTCAACCTGTAGATAAGTATTGTACGGGGCGCGGGGAAAACATTTTAGCGGTAAAACATTAATTATTGCTCGTATATCGCTCGAAATTGCTCGTAAAAAATACATACGTTGGTGATAAAGAACATAATTATTTGTACTTCTTCCACCGTTTAAGCATGAGTAATACGAATAAATTTAAATATTGCACTTTTATCCGGCAAAACAAGCGACTTGTAATTAATAATAATTCATTCCGCCATTTAAAAATAAAACTGGCTAAAAAGCATTAGATTTATCGCGAGCTTTCTTCAGATTCTATTATCCGAGCTGGAAATAATGAAGAATGTCGTGTATGCAAATTAAACGGAGCTAAGATATACGAGGTTCGGGAAGCGCTGATTGGGAGTGTCCATAGATTATTGTCGTCCGATGCTCGTTTCTCTTTTAACTTTCCTATGGAAAAAGCTTAAGACGATTGCATCATTCCTTCCTTATGGCTAACTCAATTTTGTTTCATCAGACCGTTGTAACCTTGAATCTTGAAACAGTCATCGATTTTCACTCCCGAGGGCTTTGCAATACACTCTCATACAAATACAATTTCATTTTTATGTATCAATGTGTGTAGAGATATAGGTATAACGGTTAATGCGATAATTTATATTTATCAAGACAGTGCGAGTCTTGAATAAACAACCGAGCTTCGACTTTGTTTAATTATATAATGTAATGCAGTTCCGGTAAACGTGACTCTTCCTTCCATTAAATGACACACTAAATGCTGAGAAAATGAATCCTATAATTGTCTTTAACCTTGTTAAATAATCTAAATAACAATGCGAATTCTTGTATTCTCTTTGAAAATTATTTACAATTTCACGTGGAAAACAGCGCGTCGTTTAAAAAACCTCTAAAAATTAACGACTATTTTTACTGCCAATGAACAAACGTTTATTTTTTTTTCTTTTTTTTCCACCCATTCCAGAACGTTCCTGACCTACCTAACACTAGTTTCAAGCTAATCCGACAAACGAGTGAAACAGAAATGTTATAGAATTAGCAGTTGCTTATTATTAACGTGAGTTAATCATAGATCATTATTATTCTACAGAAATTTATAAGGAAGCTATTGTAGATATATCTGTATAAGATTGATAAAGAGGTATATTTTACTCGACTAATTTTTCATTTATAAATACTCGCCTGTATATGCATATGGTACGATTCGTCATCATTTTATCGGCTGTGTCTTAGCGAGAATCAATTTTCTTCCTGAAAAACCGGTTTTGCGAGCTAAACATACGATTAAAATTACTGCAACGTTCTATTATATATGCATTTGGATCCACCTTTGAACAAAAATATTCTAGTAAATAATGTGCAATGTAGAAACTAAGCAGTGTTAATACATTATCGTAAAAAAAATAATTTTTATTCTGCGCTATTATTATTGATAAGATATAAAGTTCTAGGTGGTAAAATTAATCGATACGGTATGTAATTCATATTCTTATTATATTTTTAGACTTATTTTCTCAGTTTGCTGTGTAAATGAGTCAATTTCATTCTTTTAAAATTTGTTTTCAACTTGATTTCAATGCCTTGGTTAGTATAATTATATATGCATCACACGTATAGATACCTGATTCATACACCTGCACTTTGCATGTGGTAATCAATGACTCATTGACTAACCACCATTTAATTCTTATCATTCCCAACGACCTAATCTTTATAACTATGGATCATCCGATTTCTAAAATTACCCATATCAGTAATCAATATCCTTTGCTTCGACGCGTTATCAGACAACCGTAAAATCTTAACGAGATTATTTTACAATTTTGTCGAAACAAAGGCTTTTTTAATTGTAGCGAAAGCGATAACATTATTTTATAGATTGTTGCGAACTTTTGCATCAATTATGAGTACATGTCGTATAGTAAATTACCATGTTAGCAATTATACTTTTCCTGTTTTTGTCTATTTGTTTAAAAATTAATTTTTACATTGAAACATGATACGAGTCCGTTTTTAATTTAAAGTTTGAAATTTGAATGCTCTCTGGTAATTGAATCCATCTTTTCTTTCTCTTGTACGTAACGTGTTTTGCATACAAGTGATAAACACGTTTGCAGTGCTCCCACAACCTTGGATATATGACACTGAAATCCTAACCAAGTATAAAGTATAATAGCTTATTTTCTAAAAAACAGTTTACGAAAAATTTTTGTTTTAATTCTCTTCCATATTTTTAATTGAATCTAATACTTTTTTATTTAAATTCACTACTGCCTAAAAAAGTTCAGAGTTACCACACAATTCAAATTGCAACATATAAATCTTTATTTAATGATTACAATACATATGCTTAAGGTAGGTAAATACTTTAATTATATTTTTAATTTAAGTTAAGAATACGTGAATTTATATATATATATATATACAACCCGATATATTTATGATTACTTATTCCGGCAAATAATGCTGACTGCTCTGTTTTATTTGCTCCATTTTATTATCAGGCGTGCAAGCCAAAGTCACAAACTGTTCGGTATCAGGTGGAACGGAGCAAATGGAGCCAACAATAGCAAAGTGAAGTGGATCAGATGTTTGCAGTAACGTAAGGTTAGGTTTCTCTTTTTCTTAAACTGCCCTCTGCTGGCTTTTACGTAAAACTTCGTCAATATCATTCAAAATGTCGGCGCCGTATGACGTGTAGACTGTAGACACTGTAGATCACTTGACAAACCTTTTAAACGCATTGCTTGTCAATGAAATTATGGAGTACTTTAAAAGTAGTTTAAAGTCGGTTCTAGGAAGTCCACCTCCTGGAACCCAACCCTCCGACGCCGAGACGGTAATGAAGTTAGATTGTCAAGATAACATTTTAATTTTTAACAATGACTTTTTACATTAACCTGTCAAGAAAAAGATGAAAATTATTTCCTGGCAATACAAACTGTTGCATAATCTTTACAAATCCAGTTGTAGAATGATATATTTAAAAAACCCAATCTTTAAACCGATAACATTTTTACCCAGACTTTATATGGTTTATTAGGTGGAGCTATTAGTAAACAGATTGCAGTCATCTACCCTACTTAATGATAGGAGGGATGCTTGTCGAGCACTTAAAGCCCTTTCACGTACATATCGTGTGGAAGTGGGCAAGGGTATGGATGCGTTTAGGCAGGTTTTGGAAATGGATAGAACCGATTGTGAAATAATTGGGTTGGCATTGGAAACACTTGGAAATATAATGAATCCTGAAACATTTGATGAAGAAGGTACAACACATATCTAGATATTGCTCATATCTACCTCTAAAAAAATTTTACTTACAGTTGACAAGCATGGACCTGAGAATAAGATTGGAGAACAGTTTACAGAAATATTTATCAAGCAACCAGACTCTGTGGGATCTATCTTATCGTTTTTAGAAGAATTTGATTTTCAAGTTCGTTACCCAGCATTAAAATTATTGACTCACCTTTTGAGCAATAGACCAAAGGACATTCAAGAATTTGTTCTTGTTAGCCCAATGGGTGTATCAAAACTTATGGACCTTCTCAGTGATAGCAGGGAAGTTATAAGAAATGATGTATGTAATGTGTAGCACTTAAAAATTCAGTAATTCTTATCATATATATTTCATCAGATCTTAAAACAAGTAATTCACGTTTTACTTTAAGGTGCTCTTACTGCTGATTCAATTAACTAAAGGCAATGCCAATATCCAAAAAATTGTAGCATTTGAGAATGCATTTGACCGTATTTTTGATGTTATATCACAAGAAGGTGGAATAGAAGGAGGCATAGTAGTAGAAGATTGTCTTTTGTTAATGCTAAATCTTCTACGGGGGAATGTTAGCAATCAAAATTTTTTTAAAGAAGGTATATTATGGATGAGTCTAATTCCAAAATAACATCAAATGAAATCATGCTTTTGTTTATTAATAATGTAATAGGTAGCTATATTCAGAGGTTGACTCCAATGTTTCAATTACCACCTGAGATTGATGAAAATCCTCTTGTTGGTTGGAGTCCTCAAAAAGTTTCTAATGTGCATTGTGCAATGCTAGTTATACGAGCATTAGTTGCACCAAGTACACCAGCTCAGGTATTTATTAACATAATAGATAAACAAATATGCATTATTATCAAGATTTTTAAAGTTGATTGGGTAATTTTTTCTGAAGTCTGTAGCAGCTTGTCAACATATTATGAGAGCTTGCGGGCTACTGCAAGCATTATCTGATATTTTAATGGCTATTAAAGTTCCTCCAGATGTATTAACAGAGACCATCAATACTGTAGGTGAAGTTATCAGGGGTAACGCTAGTAATCAAGAATTTTTATCAAGTGTCATGGCGCCAAGTTCGCCTCCAAGGTATTTTCTAATTTTCTCACACAACAAAAATATCTTTTACTAAAAATAATTTTATTCTAATAGGCCAGCAATTGTTATCTTACTAATGTCTATGGTCAATGAAAAGCAACCGTTTATTTTGAGATGTTCAGTATTATACTGCTTTCAATGTTTCCTGTATAAGAATGAAGTGGGACAAGCACAATTAATACAAACGTTATTACCGCAAGGCAACGAAGCGCCATCGTTGACTACAGGTTTTAATTTTTTACAAACTATTTGTAAAAATAAGCGATTATAGTCAAGTGGACTAATTATCTTCATTTTAAATAGGCCAATTATTATGCAGCGGGCTCTTTTCTCTTGATTCATTATCAAATTGGTTCTCTGCAGTTGCCTTGTCTCATGCATTAATTGATAATACTGCACAAAAGGAGCAATTATTGAAAGTTTTACTAGCTACTAATATTGGGAAGCCGCCGATTACGTTAATGCAACAATGTCTCTTATTATTGAAACAGGGTAGTAAGGCACAATGCAAATTAGGCCTTTTGATACTTCTTTGCAGATGGACAGCGTATTGTCCTGCTGCAGTTAAAGCTTTTCTCACCATTGAATCTTCAGTAACCTATTTAACAGCTTTGTTATCAGCACTAGAAAATAATGATGATCTCCAAGAAGTTTTACTCCAAAGTATGTGTGCTTTACTCCTTGGTCTCTGTGTGCATTTTAATGATGACAGTGTGCCGGCTTATACGAAAGTAAGTTAAATGTCAATGCTTTCTTAATTATATTTATATATATATATATATATTTTTTTTTTTTGGTACGCGCCTATTATTTACTTACATATTTTGTTTTAGGAAAAATTGTGCAATTTAATTGAAAATAGAATAGGATTAGAACGATTCCAAGATGCCGTAGGAAGCATTACTCGTCATGAGGTTTATTCAAGAACCTTGAAACATCCTCAACCTTCTGCAAAAAGCGCGCAGGAACTTGTTTTAGACCATGAATTTTGTAGATTATTAAAAAATTTAGAAGGTATTATATAATTGGTGGTAACAGTTAAAATGCTTGCAATAAGTACTGATTACATTTCCCCGAATTATTTCTTTTCAGCAACTATTGTTAAGTCAGTGTTGGAAGGGAATAGCTCTCAAAGCAAAGACCAAGCTACTACTTTAACTCCGAGTGACTCCGCTTTAGTAGCACAGTACAAAGATTTAATAAGGGAGCAAGACGCGCAAATTCAAAGATTAAATCAGACAGCAGAGAGACTTCTTAAAGAAAAACAAGAGTTTGAAATACATTATCAAGCACAGATATCTGAATTGCGTTCCACCGTTAACCATCTAAAAGATCAAAATTTAGTTCTTCGTGCAGCACAAACAAATTTAAATGAGGAGAAAGAAACTGTGGCATCAGTAAATAATATAGATGGTATTAAACAAGAATTGGAATCCTGTAAAAATATTATTAAAGATTTAGAGACTCGCCTTGCAGAAAGTAAGTGTAAAGTTTCTAAAGAAGCAGAATTAGAAAAACAGTTGAAAGAAAAAACAGAGGAGCTAGAAAAACTAAATAAAGATCATGAAGACCTTTTGGAATTATTTCTAGATCAGGATATGAAAAATAATATGTATAAACAAAAATTGGCTAAACTGGGAGAAAAGGTAAAGCATTAAAGCTAGAATACTATTAATGTCCAGGTGTGTAAGAAAGTAAAGATTTACATAACAGAAAAACAATGTTTCAGGTTGATTCAGAAGAAAGTTCTGGGGAGCTCGATACGGACGACCATCCAGAATCCAGCAATTAATATAAAATTAGAGTTGCCTTGTTACAAAAACGAAACAAAGTCATTCCTACAAATATTCATTCTCGCATTTTCAATATTGTACATAATTATAAATAAAAATGATTTAATATCAACTATAATATGTGTACTATTTATCTTGCAGAAACGTTATGAAGTGATTAATAAATTTTTGCGTATTTGATTACCTATCATGTCTTTATTTTAAATAACTTAAAACAGGACTTTTCAAACTATAGTATTATGTATGGCTAATGAAGAGAAGTATATCATATCTTTTGACAATATTAATAGAGAAAAATTTACATGTGTGGAATACAGTTTATTACAATGTCCAGTGAGACTTTTGTATATTAATTAATTACTTCACATAACGAGCTGCTACCTATTTACAGTATAAAATAAAAATTATTTTAATTTTGACTTTCTTGTTGTTTTCTCACTGCTTGAATGCATTTCGCCATAGTGGGGGACGCACGGGACACTACGTCGGTCATAAAGAACTGGTCAAGTGTCTTTAACTTGAAATCTAAGGGAGTTGACGAAAATGAGCCTTGATTTGCCTATAAAGAAACAAAGCATCATAAGAAACAGGGTATCTTGAATAATATTGAAATAATTATGAGGGCATTCCAAGTTATGCATAGCGCATACAATTTTTAAATTATGTTAAATTTTCATAGAATTATATGTTCTTTATACACGTGCGAAAATTGGAATACACTATATTATTAACTCCTCACAAACCTTATGCAATTCTCTTGCTTGTTTAAAGAAATTAGCTTCTTCTGCAACTCCGAACTTAACTAAATGAGGAGCAACTTCTCCTAATCTATCTCTAACTTCAAGTAAAGTGTCATACGGTAAAGGTATTTCACATATCTGAAAATGTTCGTAAATAATTTAAGATAAGCGACCATAATAAATTCTATTTTGAAGATTTTTTAAATATATCTACCTCAGATATAGCTCGAATAATTTTCCAATCTGGACGTCCTAGGTTTGGTGGTGTAATGGCAGCTACGGTTACTTGCGGTCTACCCTCCGTATTTACATAAATTGCAGGTTTTTCAGAATATGCTGCGCCGGCAAGTATGCAGTCAGCGATGGTAGCTCCACGATCTCCATGACTCCCTTCAATCAAAATTTCGCAAATAATTTCTGATTAATTTATATATTCACTATTTTATTTAATTACAAATTTATAGCTTTGACGTGCCTATGTAAACAATAAAAGTATCTGGAAAATCTTCTCGCTTAATGTCAGCATCATCTGATCCCAACAGATAGAGAATTGAAGGTTTTGAATCTATTACATCTTGAACTGTTGATCCATAGCCAATATCTAAAGCTGCTACTTGAGAAGCGTTTGTATGTAAAAGGTTAAAAATTTTCCAATCCTCGGGAGTCTAAAATATTACCAACCATAACGTTTGAATAGAAAAAAAGAATAAATTCTTTATATTAATAATTACAGTACTATTTTCACCTTCGAATTCTCTCCCAAAGCGTTAGCCAATTCTTGAGCCTCAGACAAAATTTTAGCACCATCTTTTCTTTGGAGTTGCTCTGCTCCTAAAATCACTAATGGTCTCTCAGCTTTTTTCAATGTAGCGCAGAATGCATGAGTACCATTTTTAAGTTGAGTTATTACATCAGCGGAATCACCTAAGTGCTCGTGATCATATGTTAAATCGACATTAGGCCCAATTAAAGCTATGGTTTGTTCACCATGCAAATATCCTTTCCTTAAACGAGTATTCACTAACGGTGCTTCAAATCTTGGATTAGTACCAATTAATACGACGACATCAGCATCCTCGATTGGAGCAATTTTATTATTGAGGATGTAATTGCTTCTAAGATCGATGC
Source organism: Prorops nasuta (assembly GCF_024137725.1). Taxonomy (NCBI): domain Eukaryota; kingdom Metazoa; phylum Arthropoda; class Insecta; order Hymenoptera; family Bethylidae; genus Prorops; species Prorops nasuta. Next base: position 4,974,120 of record NW_027116803.1, read on the forward strand.
CGGGACCTTCCTTAGGGAAAGACTGCTCTGTGGCTAATAATTCACTTCCTGACTTATTAATGAAATCTTTCATAACAACGAGAGCCTCCGCATCTGCCAATTTTCCAACAATTGCAGCACATTTGTGCCTTGGTGCCGAAAAAGTAGCCTTAGCCACTAAAAAATATAGTTTTATTAATCATTTCTGATTAGCTTAATGCCAGCACAAATTGAGTACCTGCTACAAGAGCATCTTCCCAATAGGTGTGCTCCAGTTTTCCATTAATTTTCAACATGGGTGTCGTGAGTCTTTGACGCTTCAAACCATCGCAGGCAAAACGGGCTTTGTCTGAAATCCATTCTTCATTTACTTCCTATCAACACAAAATTTTATCACATGGTTACTTTGTTATAAATATAACGATTAATATTTATTTTCATGGAATTCTATGCTCACTTCATTTACTCTTGGTAGTACCCTTAAAACTTCGTTTGTTCTGTGTGAAATAACTGTATTACTGCCAACAGCATCATGAACATCAACGCTATCTGAGCGTCGAGTTTCCCAGGGACGAGCCATAAATGCATATGGTTTACTTGTCAAAGCTCCTACTGGACACAGATCAATTACATTGCCAGATAACTCAGATAAAAACATCTTTTCTACATATGTTCCAACCTAAAATTTAAAATTCAATAATAATTTAGTTTATTTTAAATAGTACCTATTTTATAATTTTATATAACAACCTGCATATCATTTCCTCTGCCTGTGGTACCCAAGTCATCTACACCAGCCACTTCAGATGCAAATCTAATGCACCGAGTACAGTGAATACAACGGGTCATAATTGTTTTTATTAATGGACCAATATCTTTGTCTTCTACTGCTCTTTTTCCAGAAAAGTCAATGTCCACAAATCTACTTCTATCATTTCCAAAAGCCATGCTTTGATCTTGGAGATCACATTCACCACCTTGATCACAAATTGGACAATCCAATGGGTGATTAACTAATAAAAATTCCATCACATTTTCTCTAGCTCTCTTAGTTAAATCAGAGTTAGTTTTTACTCTCCAACCCTTCATTACTGGCATTGCACATGCTGCTACTGGCTGTAAACAAAAGAATGTATAAGACTTTGAGAATCAACAAAATTAATTGTCCTATTGCATTACCTTAACTTGCTTTTCTATTTCCACTAAACACATTCTACAGTTTCCAGCTACAGCAAGACGCTCATGATAGCAAAATCTGGGAATTTCAATGCCAACTTTGGCTGCTGCCTAATTAATAAAATAAATTTATTTCTTTATATAGTATTTATCTTGCAGGATTTAATACAGTCTTATTCTAATTAAGCTAATAACCTGCAAGACAGTAGTTCCTGGTGGAACCTTAACAGGTACATCATCAATGAAAACTTCAACTAAATCTTGCACCGCAGGCTGTTGGGACTTACTGGCTGTTGTGTGGAGACCAGTCACACAGAGCCTGCCACTGGAGAGCCCTGCAATCCTCACAACAGGAAGTCTCAACATTTTTGGTTTACCTGTATAAATGTCAATGAATGTAATTATGTAATAGAAAGTTTACCATACATTATATTATAGGGTTTTGCAAGATAACCTAGTTTAAAAAGGTCTACTATCATCTATGTTTCATAAGTAGAATTCATATGTCCAAACCTGCTGCACGTGCAAGTTAAAATATATAATAGTCTCATACACCAGTTAACATACACTTTACAAATTAGGATAAAATAATTATTATAAAATAAGATACAACTGGGAGTACCTTAAATATAATTTACTGTCCCCAGTTCCCCACTCCCCAGGCCAGTGGTGCCTGGTGGTAATGTTCGGTACTGTTCTTGCCAACACGATTGTTAAAGGAGTAGAGAATTCCTAGGATATCCACCAGGTAAGACGTTTAAATTGTAGGTCCACCGGATCTATTTTTTCTTCACTGTGCTGCTAATCTGGTGGAAACAATTTTATCAATGAGTCTACATAAACATTAATAAGTCTCAAAGTTTAGTAGTTCCGCTATTTTTACTTGAAAAAGATTTATATTCTTTATACATCTATTAAAACTATTATTGATAAAATGCAAGAAATTCTTATATATAATTTATATCACGATATACATATGAAAAAAATAATAGCTTGTAAGATTTATCATGTTTATTTACTGCAAAAAATATATGGATTCTAATTTCAATTCACTGAATGAAAACTCTACTTCTTTCAGTCCTTGGTAAAATTTATAAGTCAAATTCAGCTCGAACTTCATCTTAGCAATTATTTAAAACGAATAATAAGTTAAACATAAGTTGATCTTAGCTACGACAACACTGAACTTAAGTTAAACTCAAGATCGATTATACTGTCCACTGACCACTCTCACTCATCTTATGATGAGAGTTTTGTAGGCGCTCCTCTCATTCACGAGCTGGTAATGTAGAATTCATAGTTAACTATTACTCGGTGCTTTTAACTTACGTGTAAAGATATTTTTAAATAATTTGCAAAGTATCCATTGCAATGTAAACTATTATCTTTACTAAAATAAACACATTGTCTTAAAGCTAATAAATACTATTGTTGACGAATAAAAAAATTTAATTTCGTTTTTGCATGTCATGATCAAAGTACAGCAACTTCTACTACCCTACAAATTTTACAGTTAAAGAAAATGCACAGGTATATAGTATTTTATGATAAATCAGTAAGTGTTTTATCAAGGGATACTTTAACCACTTGTGCTGGTCTAAAAAGATTCGTACTACTGTTTATTAATTTAGATATTTAAAAACGAATGATTTAAACTATTATCTTCCTTATAAATTTATATTTGTTTACTTTCGTACATTAACCGTTTGACTTTGACTGCTGAGGAGCGCTATCGCGCTCTTCTTGTGTTACTCAAAAAATGCGAAGTTTCTGTAAACAATTGGTATTTTTTAATTTTTGTTGTTACAATGCAATACAAGTGAGTTTATTGTATGAAAAGTGTTTTACATATTTTCCCATACACACGCAATTAGTGCCGCAGTTTTGGCATATGTCCGAAAAAATACGTCAGCAGCCAAACGGTTAAGAAAGTAAAAATTATATATAAAAAAGAATATAATAACATTTATAATTAAGCAACTTATCTTCGTTTTTAAAATAGATAGAAAACTAATTGTATAACACGGACGAAGAACCAGTCGTTGGGAAGACTGGTTACACATGATAGTCACTTAATCGCGTACGCTGATTGATAACTGAGGAATGTATGTAATGTGTATTCAAGGCTGTGCCGTAGCAAGAAGACAACTCGCTTCTGCTAATGAAAATGTGAATTACACCACAAATTACACCAGAGCTCTCATCAATTTCGACCACTAAAAAATCGTAATTAAATTGTTCAAGCTAGTTTCGAAATTCATTAAGTTGGCAACATAAATAATCCATTAAAACATACACACTATCTCATGGTTTTTACTCTACATTTACATTTAAGTTTCAAAGATAATGGAATAATAACCAAGTCCTGTTTTACTCGTACTACACGATTTTATTTTTTTTCTTTTCTTTGACAAGTTATATTCCAGAAATAACAATCTTATTCATAACATAGATAAGTGTATGTTTAGTTAGCATAGCTATATAAAATACACTTTATTGTTTTTGTACATTAAAAATTATTTGATAGAAAAAGTATATACATATGTAAAAGAAAGGTGCAATATTAACAGAATGAAACTATTGTACAAAATTCATTAATACATATTTTGAATATTTACAAGAAATTAGCCGCAAGATTTTAAAGTGTTATCGTGGCGACATAACTCTAAGTTCCATTAAAATTGGTGTAATGGTAAAGTTACAGACTTTTGTAAATTAGGTTTTTTTCGAACCTTTCGAGCAGCTAACAATGAGCTTTCTGAACAGTAACGTCACGCAAGTGCCATAGCAGTACCTAAATCGGTTAGGAGCGTATTCACCGACTTAATTGGGATTTGAAGGTTCATAATCAGACAGTTTTTCGAAACAATCTGTCTTAAACTCTAATCCAATTATTTTCACATCCCCTAAATATTTAGGTCGACACGTTTAAACGTCCAGAATATAGGGACTCAAACATAAGATTTTATCTCGTTAATATAGCATTCTAAGATGTCCATATTTTGCATCGGGTATTTTAAAAATCCTTTCTATTTGTATTAAAAGAGGCCTTACGGAAGAAATTAATATCTCAGAGTTACACAGATAAATGAATTTTTATGCTCTAACTATGGAACGTCATAATTGTCAAAGTACCTCACCCTTTATATTTTTTTAATTATACAATCTAATAGGTTAATTATTTAAAGAGTGGCGTCAGTAATTCGAATATAAAACCTTATATGGATTAAGAATGCCATTTGGATCCATTAAGTTCTTCAGTTGCCTCATTAAATTAATTTCAGATTCGTTTCTGCTTAGATGCAAATATTTTCTTTTCTTAAAGCCAATACCGTGCTCCGCGCTAACACTACCCCGTAATTTCGAGATATATTCGAAAATGAAAGGTTCCAATTTTGCTGCTATGTCTTCCTGATAAGTTGGCATTGAAACTTGAATGTGTATATTGCCATCCCCTAAAATGCAGAATACTGTAATATTGATGATTCAACATAGCATGCATAGAGTCTGAAATGTTCCTAAAACATTCCATGACTCCTTTGGACATAATGACGTATTTTAAAAATGATTTTGATACTGTATGCGCTATGTGACGTTATTTCCATTAATGAAAATATTATTGTAAAATAAAAAATTTTCTTACCAAGATGTCCGTATCCACTGATTCGAGACACGCGAGGATCATTTAATTTCTCACGGAGTACCTCGACGATCTTATAAAATTCAGGAAGTGGTAACGAAACGTCATATTTGAAAATGTAACCTTCTCTTAAAATACCCTCGCTGATCCCTTCTCTCAGAGCCCAAATGCTCTAAAAATGTTTCATTGAGTAATTTAGAAAGACTAAAAATCAATAATTAGAGAAACACATATAACGAATAACCGTCCAAGTGTCAAGGCGAAACACAAAATTATATCCCGGATGGTTATTAGTTGTATGTCTTCAATTATACGATAATGTTAGAATACTTGGATCTTTGCAGGTTCAGATGCCAGGGTTCCATTAGCGATGAGATTCTTTTCCATCGCTCTTTCGACAAAAGCGTTTAGTTTCTCTTCATCGTGGGCAGCATGACTTCCAGAAGTCTCGATCAGCATATAAAAATCGTAATCATCATCTCCCAACGGATTTCTCAATCCCATTAATTTTGTCGATACTTCCAAGGATAATCTGTCCATCATCTCGCAGGACGACATTATTTCGGCTAATTCCTTCTTCGCCAGCAGATTCATTTTTAAAACGTCATCGAACGATTTTAATCCTAAAATTAACAATTATAAACTTTAAAGGCCATAAGGTTATGCAGAGCTTTTCTACACGGTGAAGCTCGTTCTTAAATAACAAATCTATAATTTAAAAAAAGCACTTTTTGCTGGACATGACTTGTTGCTTTAGCAGAAGAATACAGTTTTTTGTTCTATTGAAAGATTACAATAGAACAGAAAGTATATACAAACCGAGAAAAGCTAGATTGGTAGATCTGGGTATTGGGGGACATTGAATCGCAACTTTCGTGACAATGCCGAGAGTGCCTTCCGATCCGATGAACAGGTGTTTCACGTGATATCCGGTGTTATTTTTTTTCAGGGTGCTCATACAGTCGACCACCTCTCCGTTCGCTTTTACCTGCATAAACCACACAAATCAGAAGTTACGAGACGAAAAGGAGAAATTCAACGATCCAAGCATAGATGATGATCTCCTAGTTAAAACTTACAGCTTCTAATCCGAGAATATTACCATGTAGGTTACCATAACGAAGAAGTCGAAGTCCACCAGCGTTCGTGGACACACAACCACCGATCAAACAGCTGCCCTTGGACCCTAAATCTAGCGGCATCATCAAACCCATTGGCTCCAAATGATTATTCAGGTCCTCCAAGACGCAGCCAGCTTCGCAGCTCAGCACGCCTGAAAATTTACCAGATCAATCAATCATGTATTCGCTTTTCCAGCGGGTCAACTAAATATACATTTTAGCCCGGTTACCGAGAAATTAAAGTTTCATACGTTTTAACGCTGTCCAGGTCAACTAAATCTGTACGTGGATGAGTAAATCAGGGCATCTAACATTATACTCGCTCGAATGCGATTGTTAATGTCAAATTATCCTTACTTTCATTAGAGAGGGGTGTGTCGAATAGTTACAATTCTGACGTTTGAATTTTTCACGACTCGCTAATTAAATCATTTGATATTTGAAGGCTTCGAAATATACTGGATACCTTGATTAATGAAGGAAAATAGGACAAGTTGCAGGTGTGGGAGTGGTAGGAAAAGAAAACCTTCGAAATGGATTCAGGAAGAATCGAGAATCTAACAATCTATGATAGACATACGATTATTGTCTAGACTATATAGGTCCAATAAGAGAGCGATAAAGTCAGCATAATTGAATCTTTTGTGGACTGAAGCGAGTACTAAGATTCTTAAGCAATTCTTTATCGATATGGATATTTTTATTGACTTTGAAATAGTGAAAATTTGAACTCTATCTTTTCATTAAAACTTTCTCATCAACGAAATTGCGTAATATCACATAAGAATAGTACAAAATTACGTAATAAACAAAATACTATTCACAAGAAATTACACAGGGAAAGGTAGATAAATTTACACCATCTAAACAATTTATGCAATATAGAGAAGTATAAATAATTTAAATGAGAACAAAATAGGAGCCACCAAACTTTCTACTTCGAGCTAAAATGTAACCAAGTTTATTTGTCGATGCTGACAAATGAAAACCACAAAATTATTATTTAAAAAATTTAAGGCTTCTGTACAATTAAAGAAACCAGTTTCCTAATTTGGGCTGGTAGCATCCTAAAATGAAATATCAGCTATTCGCCTTGTGCATTTCAATACAAATACAAAATAAAAATGTATATTACTGCATATATTTAGCATTAAAATCATCTATAGCCGTCTTTTCTCATTTTGTGTGGACTTTTTTCGCCTACGTATTATTGGTATTTCAAGGTATACACAAACAATTTTACATTCAAAGACCTACATTTGATGTACTCTACCAGTTATCACTTTGACTACCCTCTATTACAACACTTCATATTTAACTTTACCAACTATCACAACAACCTTGCATTACAAACTTTCGATGTATATTAACACTCGTTATATCACTTTTGATCCCTCTCCTTATTATTCGTGTTTAATTCAAGAATAATCTTATTGGTGGTTATACGCAGCCCATTGCGTCAAATTTTAATCATATCCCCCGTGTCCCTAAAATCTGGAAGCATTTTATTCGAGTAATGACAGTTAAGAGTTACAGATTCTCACTTCATTATGTTTGCATTGAAACGCACAGAACGAATAAGAAGCATAATTGATATAGTAATTTATTTCTTTCAAAGGTCACTCTTGTGTGAAACCATGTGCCATATTTGAGCATTGGATCATTCCTTTTTCTTTTGTTTCTTCGTATATTAAACATAACAACGTAAACTCGAGTTTATTATTTTGCTTTTCTTTACTTGCTTTAATGATTTTTTCTAAAGAGAGCATATAATTATAGCAGTTTTCTGAGTTCTTTATTCATCTTGAAAACCGGAGGAACTAGGCTTTGAACGTCTTGTAAAAGGACGTGGTATAACATGGACCAAAGTTAGAAATTACAAAGTTGTCCAACTATAAATAATTCATTTAAAAATTTAAAAACAATAAAATAAACCTATTTTAAGGCTTGGTAAATAAATATATCATGGCTATTTCTATTTCAAAAGATCTGCTTTCTGGATTTACAATTATAAAACTCCTGTCACTTGCTTTAAAACGATTAGGCTCCTTATTTACTCTTTATTCAAAATTATATTTCCGATTTGAAAAAGAGTTACTTTTGTTTATTCGCAATAACTAGACAATGTTTAACGAAACAATTGATGTGTGAAGCTACTGTATTTATTCATCACACATTTCAACTGCTTAAAATTACAAGTATCTTAGACCGATGAAGTTACATTGGTAGTCCAATTAAAGCAATACGGTCCAAATTAGTTTATTTTCTCCAATACATAAAGTATTATCGAAAATGGAATATTATTACAAAGAATAAATTTGCTTCATTAAAATTACGATTCCATTACGTTTTTTAGTAAAGATAGACTTTCATTATCATTCTGCTGTTCTAGGATACTATTCTTTTTTATCTAAATTTTAGGAAAATTTAAAATAAATTACTTTTTTATATTAAACTGCATTTTTAATATTATTTACATTTATTTCAATATATCTAATGTGCTCGAGATTTTGAATGGCAACCTTAAATGAGTATATTTTCTTTAATTTGTAGAATAATTTTTTATAAAGATATATAGTTTAACTAGTAATTTTGACTGAATATTTATTATACAAAAGATTTAATGTAAACTATTGTTTTCTACGATTCTGTTTTCTTTTCTAGGATCAATCTACCTGCCGTCTATTGTTTAGAGCTTTTTTTTTATACGGACGTGCTAACATTTGAAAATGGTCGTTCGATACGCTGCCGGTAGCTTTGAAGCTAAGAGGAATAAAGAACTTAAGATTGGCGTGAAAAATCAATTATGCCGGTAAGCATATGTCCTTGACAGTTCGGCAGAACCGTACTCATTACCCATTAGTCAGTTTAATGCTTTCAACCATTTTCTTCGACCTTGAATCAACATTTTCACAAATCTCAGTGTACTGCCTTTTGTGTGTCATTACAAATCAACTTTACAGCCTAAAAATTTACATTTTTTTTTTGTAAGCAAAAGAGGAGCTGTTGAATATTCTTGCCTGAGAGTTCGTTGGTTTCAATAATGTTGTTCATGAGCTTCATGGAGACGACGATCTCATCGAAAACGGGATTGCTGCCACCCACAAGACCCGTATTTCCACTTTGTGGACAAACTGCCAAACGATTTTCGTTGCAATATCGCAGAATTGCCGATACCTCCTCCCTGCACTTGGGCTTCAGCACAAGTTGGCTTCTACCTGTAACCGATCGATTTACAAAATACTAATGTTCCAACTCTCCAATGAATTTTCCTAAGTACCAAACATATAAAATTGATTAGGCTTGCTTCTTAAGTAGGTCAATTATACATTAATTTCGTGTTAACTTAAAACCATTTTGTCTCCAGCCTATACTAATAAACATTTCAAATATTACAAATATTTTAATTCGAATCATTCTATAGCAATTAAAAGATTTTCTTGCGGTGAAATCAACTTAATTGTAAACCTCGATTTGGAGGAACTTTAATGTCAAATAACTTTCTAGGAATTCTTCTCATCTACGGTTCTTGAAGTAACACAAATCAATCTCACACCTGACACAATAAAAAAGGCCAATGACATCATTGTAATAGATTTTATTGCAGTTGATAAAAGAGTACAAATGAGAAAACGTGCTAATTTTCTTACCTCTTACGGTTCTAGCAAAATCAATATTGTATGTTTCGCATTCATTGGGATCGGTGATGGTACGATTGGTCCCCAGGAGATTGTTGAAAAATTGAACGTGTTTGTCGGTTAACGTTGCATATGGCCCGCGTTTTGTATCTTTATATCTAACAGATGTCAACTCTGGCAATGAAACTGACGACGTCCAAGCATTTCGCCAAATTGAATTTCCAATTCTTCCACTCGATCGTAACGCAAGAGCTCCGCAAACCTCCAGTATCAAGCAGCTATTCATTCTCTATACCACAAATTGATAAATTATTCAAACATCATTCCTAAATCGTTAAACAAAGTAAAATTCTGAGAAAATCAGATATTGTAAGATTTGGAAGAAAGATTAATTTCTATCAGTGATCAGCAATGCTCTTGTACAACCACGCGTCAAACTTCCTATTTTCGTTATGTGACAAATTTTAAATTCTAAGGGAAATTTACAATAAATTGAGAGTTGATACTTTGGTGTTAACATTATGTTTTTCCTTTTTATGTATACTTGCCATCGAGATCCTATTGCGTATCTTAATTCTAGAATATAGTATAACATTAAAAGATAATTATTTGTATTCCACAGAACTTTGATGATTTCTGTTGAACCTTAAAATTAAGTTATATAATAATTAAAGGCGTATAAAGTCGTCTTAAAACACGATTATTTAATTATTGGTTCTTAGTCGGACTTCTTTATTACAAACTTATCAAAACCTTCATCAGTTTCAAGACTGTACCTATTTTTATAATTGCTTTTAAAAAAATGAGAAACTTTACCAAATTTCAAGGTAGTAACATTATTAGTAGATGAATAAAGAAAACTTTGTCAGGAAGGAATTCTTCGAAAGGAATAATCGCTACGCGATAAGATAGCGAAGGAAAAGCAGAGAGGTGTAGGAAAATTGGAGGATTTGACAATACTGAGGAATGCATTGTTGCCATACGAAGATGTATGTAGCAAAATGAGCTGCGGTCGAGAATTGCTTTGGGTATTTTTGGATTTCCATCAAAAAACTTCACTCGGCGATCGATTTCCAGAGCGACCATGGACCAAAATACTCAAAGTCAATCCATTTTTTTCCATGTGCGATATCATATATTCGCTCGAAAATAATTGAATATCTATAATCCTGCACGTCCATCGGCTTTTTCATTGTCCATAATCATTCCCATTCAAATTTACATAGTTGGAATATCCAGAATCAAAGAAATAATTAAACGATTGTAAAATTAATAATGAGACGTAGACTCCTCCTTCGTTAAAGGACTTACCGGACATTAATGCGAAGTTACCTTATCTTTCTACGATCGAAGAGTACACAATGATTGACCATGAGCCAAGACATTTGATGGATTACGTAAAAATGCGAATACGCGCGTAAGCGTCTGTAATCTTTGAAAAGTGTACAAAATTGTGAAGCAATGGGCTGTTTATTAAGAGAGATTGTAAGCGAAACGGAGATAGGTATAGATAATTAGGGAAAGTACGGCGATAACAATCCGAAATCGGCTGAGAGTGTGGTTTGGGTATGAAAAAATGCATGGAACATGCATGCCGGCGGCTGCTCTCCATTTTCTGGGCGTTAATTTTCTACCCGGTGAGAGCTAAGGTATTATTATACGATCCCTCGTGTCCTGGCCCTTGCGTCCCTTTACGACCCTTGCGTCATCCCCCACCCTCGCTCGTCATAATCGTCCATCCAAATCTATCCTAATCCGATCCATCATGAGTAATGGTCTATTCAGCTTGTTTAGAATTATGATCTTTATAATTACGATTAGGAAACACGTAGCAAATTTGGTCTTCTCAACGAATACTCGAGATTTTTCGATCTTTAGAATTGCTTCTCAAACAATACACTTGACTAAAATTTATCTTATAAATATATTTTAGTAGTTCAATTGACTAAAAAACGTATAAAAAATGTTTATAAGTCACTTGGTGCTGTATGGATACTTAATGAAACTGTAGCTATTATCATGAGAAAATACACATGCGTTAACGCATTAAAGAATATTTATATCGAATAAAGATTTTGTGTAACAGCATTGTAATATCGATGAGGAAGACTGAGCAGCGGGGTTGGTGACGCAAAAAAGATTTGAGTAATCATGTAGTAGTAGTAGGGTTGAAAGTCAGACGTCTTTCCTTTTCTCTTTCTAGGGGGGAGGCAGTATTTGAAATATAGTAGAGAGGCTCCATTTTCTGAATGTTAATTTTTCGTAGTAGGATCGTCGGACCCTGAGATAGAATCCTTAGTCGAGGTCTTTCAGTGCCACTCAGCGGGACGGACTTTCTGTCCTCTCCTCTCCTCTCCTCTCCTCTCTTCTCCACTCCTTCCCCCTCCGTTGTACGGAAACCGGGCGAGACAAAAATAAAAAGAGAGAGAAAGAACGAAGGGGGGAATCCGTGCAATAGGATGAGCAAGTATGGAGATGGCGAGGAAAAGGGGTGAAGGGGAGCGTTGGTAAGCGAGATAGAAATAGGGACGAAGTGGGGCAATAAGGCTAGAGGGAGAGAGGGGTGGGTGAGTGGAATGGATGGTCTTATGACGAGGGGAGCCAAAGGGGTGGGGTGGGAAAGTCTGCATAAATCAGACAGCGGCGCGGAAGGCGGGGAGAGAGGGGAGGGCGCCACGAGGACGCATGGTATGTTGGGAAAGGGATGCCGAATGAGTGCCAGGATTGCCAGGAGGCAGCGGAGTGGGAAGAAGACCAATCGTCGTGGCCAGGCGATCCGACCACCACATCGGCCCCATGCATGCCCGCGCCACGCCACATCGTCTCTGCCTGCCTGTCTGCTTATAATGGACATGGGATCGTGCTTGGCTACTCGAGCATCACCCACTCCGCTCTACTCCATTCCACTTCTCCCTCTCTCTCACTCCATGTGTTGCCCACCCGCTGAGACACAACGATACAATACTCGCTTCTACCCACATCGCGCTTCCCCCAATCTCCCCTCTTTCAAAGTGTGCGTTCGGTATACGTATAAGTAGACCCTGGCAGACTCCCTGCTGAGGTTACGCAAGAGTGTAGGTGGTTAACGGAAACACATACATAAAAAGTTCCCCCGACTCTCGATCCAGTATACTCGTGACAAAGCTATATTAAAGTGAAAGGAGCGCTTGTTTCCAGGGAGCGGCGCATGCGCGGCGCATCCCGCCAGCTAAGCCAATTCCTCAGTGGCGGCTCGAATCATTAACTTGTTTCCCTGGCAACCCTGATGGGCCCCTACTATTGGTTGCTATCGCTCCCCCACTGCTACACCACGCTCTATCGGTCGAACGACAAACTACCAACAAACACAATCAAATGTTCGCACGAACGCACTGAAATATTGACACACCCATACCATATCATTTTACTAACACACGGTGAGTTTTCCCGAAGCTGGGGCTATCGCAATGTTCGTAACCTCCTATTGAGAATGTGTTGCGAATGACTTGGTGTGAGTTCATCAACACATAGAAGCCTCCGATGCTTGTGTACATCGATGTTAATGTACGGTAAGAAGAGGTAAAAGTGGTCTCGTAGGGACGCGGTTGCCAGGATTGGCGCGGCTACGGCTCATCCTACCCTCCCTGCAAGACGCGTCCTACCTCGCGTCGAAATCCGAGACCGGTATTGGGAGAAGAACTATAAATCGACGGAGTTTTCTATTTCGACGACCCGCTCGCTCTCCCAGGCATGCACATGTTGCGCTCGACGAATGAAACACGACAATTTTTGCTGAAGTTTCTACTCCTTTTCCTTTACACACATACAACATTTATTTTTTAAATCTCAATAATTTTTTTATATTATCAATTATTAAACATTATTTATGTAAACTGCAAGTTAACTTCATTTTATTTTGTATAAAATATTGGTTTATTGCTATGTACAAGTTAAGTACATAATGTGTTTCATTAGGGCTAAAATCAATAAAGCTTTAAAGCTTTAAAGGTACTGACAGGAAAGAACGTTGAGTACTTCTTGATGTTTGACAATCATAATTTTTTTGATTGAAATTTTGAGAGATCGTAAAATAAAAATGGTAGATTTATCTTTTATGTATATAATCATGAATTAACAAATTTTTAAACCAATTTTTATTAGACCCTAAAATTTTTTGTAGAATGGTTTAAATGATAATCCAGGAATTGCGAAGATTTTGGATTGGCTAAAAACCTTCGATGTTTCGGCAACGACCAATCAGGGACGAGTCGCCTCTACAGCGCCCCGAAGCGAAAAGCGTAAACTCAACTTAGGGACAGCTGTGTCAGGGCCGTAAATAGCGATACAAAATAAGGGTCTGAATGTATATACATATATACAATTATTAGCATTAATTAACAATATCACAGCAGCTTTTTAATCATAAAATCTATACTTCACATATATAAAATAATTATTATGTACTTGTGTATGTACTTTCTGTGCTAACAAAAAGTTTGTATTTTTTGTTTGCAATAATATTTGTATACAAAAGCCAGAAGTTCTTCTTTCACAGCAAATTAAAACTATTTTATCACGATGAATGAATAAAATATATTGCAATTAAAGTACCATCCCTGATAGCATACAATGTTCAGGGAAATTCCTCAACATGTCCACTGAATGCATGAATATCCTCGAAGCGTTCTAAGGATGTCCTAGAAATATTTGTGCTATCGGGGATTAATCTTAATTAAAGATAATTTAGAATGTCACGTATAATAGGTAAGTACTTTTTGTAATTATTATGAATATTACAATTTAATTATTAAATTTTAATAAACTTAATAGTTATAATATAATAGATAAAATCAAAATTACGATATATTATCCACATATAATTGCTAAGCGACTAGGATATATTTTTTAAGGAAAAAGGAGATTACGAAAATTATAGACTAGGTCGAACGGCAAAATAAAAATATTATGTAAATGTGCAAGGCGAGATGCATCCTTGTGAGAGCCAGTGCTTGATCCGTCACTGGTCTGTTCGTATATAAGCATACTGCGAAAACTTCTATGGACTATAAGCTCGTGTACGTATAGGGTAGAGGAAGAGGGTTCTTGCAGACGTGTTAGTATCTGCCAGTGTGTTTGCGGTCGTATATATGCATTTAAGTGGGTGTATTCGTGTGAATAGCTTGAGGCAACAGTATGAGTACCGTTAGAGAGCATGCGCCCATATGCCCCCATCCGAAAAAGCCCCGCCTTTCTCAGTGCAAACGGTGCCTTTGGGATTTGTCCCTGGCGAACCAATCAGTGCTTTGGGTTGCGCACTACGGTGGCGAGCAGGGTAAAAACGGCGGGTTAAAGGGGGAAGGAGTCCACTGGAAGGGGCTTTATTGTAGGGAAGCGAGGGGATGCCTGCGGGAGCAGGGAGGCAGTGAGGCACAGCCAACGAATGCTTCTACCAATGCTTATGAAACATCGCGACGTCAACGTGTAATACAACGTCCTTTAACAGACCACAGTTTCTTAGTGCTGGGATATTTTAAAGACATTCGATAAGTCTATATACAAACAACACTTCGGCAATTGTTTTATCAGTGAAGTGTTGCTGCTTATTCGGCGTGTTCAAAAACGTGCATAGGTGTGACTGCGCAGTCGCTATGTGAGTATACATACCTTGAGCAAGTATCGGAAACTTGGAATATCGTGTACGTTCAGTGGTCGATTACTTACATGTGTATCTTTAATCTTAAGTGTGCACTTGATGGAGGCCACGGAGAGAACGGCCGATAGCGACAGCTATCTTGTGTCAAGCTATATGCCGTTTTCTCCGTAACGTCGAATCTTGGAACGAGCTTTATTTTATAATCCAATATGTCGGCGTTAGGACGCTCCTCTTGATTCACTGAAGCAACTGTCCCGACTTCGTGTATTTCGTCTCGCATCGTCCACTCCGTCCGGCTTAAAGCTCTTCTTCGAAACCGCGTGTTATTATTATCATTATTATTATTCCCAACGTTATTGCCATAATGGCGAGATCCATGTTGTCAGTCGCCCCCTAGCACAGTTGCCTCTCCCCTTCCCCTATCTTTCTTCCCCTTCTTTTTCGTATCTTTCAATCGCATTTCCCGCTTCAGTCAACGTCTGCCCCTTCTCCCCCCTTTCCTCTTCCTCCTCCCTTTGTCGATAATAATTATGGTGGTCTCGGACGGACGACATTTTGTTCTCTCCAACATGTATGTACATATCAAAGTGGATTTTGCATCCTTCTCTCTCCAATCAATGCCATATAGTAAAGCAGTTTCCTTCTTTATCATTCCCTAGATTTCGAGTTCACTATCGCCGTTGCCAAGGTCCCTTTTCTTTTCTTGAGGAGTCCCCGTTAAAATGCCTTTTTCATATTTTTCTTCTTTTCTTGTTATCGTTATCTTCATTTGTCATTTTTATAAGAATAAAAGCAAGCACATTATAACAATCTTCCTGTACTTTTATGCACTTGTAATAAAAACTAGTTTCTGAGTGAACATAACTTACGAATCTTTTTTAGGCTTTACAAGCATCAGTTGATCATTATTTCAGGGATTTTAGATGATAAAAATCAAAAACTTTATTTGATTACTATCCTTTGCTGCATTGTTTTTGGATTGTAGAATATAATGCTTATACACCAATCTCTTTTAAATTGTAAAAATGTAAGATATAGTATAATTATACTAGAGTAATCAATTAGACTTTTGATAAGCACACGCGCCACTTTATTAAAGCGTCCTACTTTCATTAAAAGATGCATTTTTCAACTTTTTAATTACTTCTCATCGAAAAAATAAATCCTGAAAGTAATAAGTTGATAAACGAGTATAAAAAAAAACTTACATTATTTAGAAGCTCATTCAGATTAACGAGATAAAATTTTGTTTGCACCTCCAATACTGTCAACGACCTCCTAAAAATTACTACTACCACATTTGTATACGAAATACAAAATCACACACATTTTGAAGGTTATGATCAACTAACCGATGTGAATACTATGCCACACTGACTCTATTCCTTTGTTTATTGAAGATACTATAGCAAAGTAGTTGTATTCGATTAAATAAGTATATTAAACGCCGGTGTATCCGTTTAAGAGTGCTAACCCAAAGAGTATAATCAAAGGAAAAATTTGTTATAAAATTTGTATATTTAGCCCTTATTATAAAAGTTATTAGGTATCAAAGATTCTTTAATTCAAAGCTTTCTATTGGACTAACAATGCAATAACTCTACCTTATTGGTCAGGTATCGCTAGGACAAACCGTTGACCAATAGAATGTCTTGAATTAAAGAATCTCTTAGCCTTTCATAATTAATATTTAAGATTCTATTCCTTTCCTCTGTGCTTTAATAATTAGTTGAAATAAAACAAGTATTTGTTTTCTTATTCTAACTTACTACAAATGTACAATAGTTCAGTAAAACAAAACAAACTTAAGGGCTAGACTTACAAATTGTAGAAGAAATGTTCTCAATATTCCCTTTCCTTACTTAGCTGTAGGTATATACCCCTACACTAGAGACACTAAACATATATATATACTTATACTTTTATTTTTTCTTACAGATGCTGCAAAAAATGAAAAAATTAAAAATTTCATTTATTTAAACAAACATTTTATGATGGCAAGGAAAAAGGATACAAATGAATGAAGCATTTAGATATAGATAGAAAATATTATTTTTAATGAAAACTTAGTTTCTAATTTAGAGTTTTAAAAATGACGAGTAGATTTATGAATGATGGTAAACCGATTGAAATATCTCCTTCCCAATCACAAAATCAATCACAGCAACAACAACAAAGTCAACAGCAAGCTCAGCAGCAACAAATGATGATCCCTTCTCAAGAAATACAGCAGCAACAAAATGTACAGCAGGATCAGCAGCACGTCCAACAACAACAGACTCAACAAGTACAGCAACAGCAGGTTCAATCACAGCAGCAGGTTCAACAGCAGCAGCAGCAACAAATTCAAGTACAACAACAGCAGCAACAACAACAAGCTAATAACGGACCACATAATGTTGTATCTACGCAAGTTCAAGTTCAACCACAGGTAGCAGCAAGCATGGCCCAGCAACAGGTGAGAACTGATGTTGATATATGTTCTTGTTATTAAAATAATGGTAAAATTAACAATTGTGATTAAAATAAAAATAATTTTTTCTTATTCTCTAAAGCTCCAAAATGCTGTTGCTGTATCGATGCAGCAGCATCAGCAACAAGGCATTAGTGGTGTATCTATGGCATTGTCAGGTCAACAAAATGCAACTACAATAACTACCATGGCTGCTCATCCTCAAGCAGTACAAGTTATTCAGCAGCCATTGCAAAATCAATTTGTACAACAACTATATAATGCTCAAGGAACACCAATTCTAATGCCAGGAAATTTACTTCATCCTGCTGGTATCAATCCATCGTCTATACAGGTAGATGTAGTAAGATACCATGATAGTAATAAAAAGTAATTCAAACAAATTAAACAATTTTATGTTCTTTATAATAGGTAATAACAGCTGGAAAGACATTCCAATCTGCAGCACAATTGACACCACATATGCTAACTACCGCATCCACTCCTGGCCAAGGAGGTACTCATCCAGGAGCAGGCGGGGCTAAAGTTCAAGGATTTCCAGCTGGGTACTTACCAGTGCCTACCTCTGCTACACCTGGAGCTGGTCAAACTTTGGTTTTTAGTCAACTCAATGTCTTAGGCTCCCCTCAAGCACCTCCTTCTCTACAACAACAACAGCAACAACAATCTGCCAACAAACAAGATCAAGTACAGAAGGTAAATGTCAACACAAAAATATACATTCATTAAAATTAAGAATAACAAAAAATTTTTATTTTTATCACTATATTTGTTTATTTTTTAGTATACTACATGTACTGCAGGGGCTCCATCAGGAGGACGAGGAGGAGGCATGCAGTTTGCTCCATGGCAATTTGCACCCCAAGTTGCATGGACAGGTTTACAGCAACCAGCACTTCTTACTGCTGCACCTAACCAAATTTTTATTCGTGGTCCAACTCAGTCTGATATGTTCATACAAAGTCCTCAGCCAATACAAGCTCATAATAGTTAAGTTTTGGAACCATTATTAAAAGTTTTTGTAAATTATTATAAACAACAATTAAATATTGTTCTCGTTTAAAATCATTATAGCATTGGCTACACAACAACAAATTCAAGGGGTGCAACAGATTGCTGCTGCCAGTGGAAAACCAAGGGTAATGGATATTCAGCAGCAACAAACACAACAGGGTAAACAGACATCGGGTGGACAGCGTCCTCTTAGCATTCTTCCGTCTTCGCTTCAAACTGTGCAGGCTGCTAATATCCGACCGGCTAGTTCAGTTTCAACACAAACCGTCCATGGAGTTCAGGCTACGGTACATATGCAGGTTACTAAAATTGTAGTGTCATGTAGCTGTAACATTTTCAGGGGGTAATGCATTACTGTTTTTTCTTGTCTTTTTTGTATCGGTCTGCTTCATATTTCGATGCTCAGAGTGTTCCTGCCGTGATGCGAATGGAAATTAAATTCTTCGTTTCTTATTCAGAGTACAAAAGGAGGTGGCAGTGGTGGTAAAGGCCGCGGTAAGCCAGTGGTTCGCACAAGTCCTGGGCCAAATGCCTCTACAGCCACAACTAAAGCAGATGCAGCCAATCAAACAAAATCGAATGTACATCATGCTACTATGATAATGCAACAGCAGCCTGCCGTGAGCCATGCAGGCAACAATAACAAAGTTCTCATTGCTACAAATTCTTCCGTGGTTACTTCTGCGCAACCACCTGGCTCACCCATGTCCACTGCCGATAAACAAACCTTTGGACAGCAAAATAAAACAATAATGCAATCACCACAACAGCAGCAACAACAAACTCAGCAATCAATACAACAGCAACAACATCAACAAGTCTTCATTCAACAGATGCAACACATTCAACAGCAGCAGCAACAGCAGCAATTACAGCAACAATTTCAGCAACAGCAAGTGCAATCATCTCAACAACAAATTCAACCTAAGCCAATTATGAGTATGTTTCATGATAATTTTTTGTTCATTTCGTCTTTTGCATAATTTTAATTCTTATCTCATTTTCTCTTGTTTAGCTGGTATGACATTGCAACAACCACAGCAGCCTGGTGTAGTGATCGGCGCTGAGCGGCCTCTCATGCCAGTCGTGTCCATGGGTGGTGTTGGTGTTGGAGTCGCTACGACTCTGCAAATGAATCAAGTTCCCCAATCTCCTATGTCTACAGTGCAACATCTGCAATTGCCTGTATGTATTTAATGTCCTCTGCTTACTGCTTTGATATAGTAAAAAGTTTATGGTAATTTTTCTCAGACTATAAATCCAGCAATAATTGGTAATCAAATCGTAAATGGTACATCACAGGTACAAACTGTACCGATGGTAAACCAATCGCCAGATCAGCAGACGCAGGACGCTAATAATGCAACAATGATCATGTCGTCACCTGATCGTAATCATCAAACGGAGTGCACCATGATATTGCATTCCACTTCAAACGCTAGTGGTGATGATTGTTCAAAGAATATTAAAAAAGACGAGACTTCAGACGTCACTGAAAATTCCCTTGCACCTCAAACAGAAGCAATGGGTATACTAACTAAAATTGGCTTAATATCGATAAATATCATTCTTCATTTTTAATCACGATTGTAATTTGCAAATAGATGTGGATCAGTGCAAGTCTTTCATAAAGGACGGAACAAGTTCACCTTCGAAAACTGACGAAAAATGCAACAATCCCTTGGCCGGATTGGCCAATACAGTGAATTCAATCACAAATGGAGTTGTAAACGATGAAAATAGTGGTGCAATATCCGTAAACGTACCGCTTTCTGTTAGCGGCAAACACGCACCTCCAAAAGCTATGGTGAAACCTCAAGTTCTTACTCACGTAATAGAAGGATTTGTTATACAAGAAGGTATGTTTATTCTACCAACTTAATTTTCGTTTAATATGTATTTTAAAAATACATACTAAATATAATTAATTTTATTCAGCATCCGAACCGTTTGCTGTTAATCGAACGTCACTGAATAATACAGTGAACCAAGAAACAACTAATATACTGAATCGAAATAATGCATCTACAGAGAAAGACACGTCCGAGGAGCCACCTAGGAAGAAATATGCTCCAAATTATATAAATGATGATGAGAATAATAGCATTCAATCGAAAAAATGCGAAAATTGTGGAAATCAGTTGGACGAACAAAACATTAAATTGAAGAAGGATAAACGATTCTGTTCATCAGTATGTGCTAAAAGGTACACAAATTTGGAATTTCTTTACACGTATTGTATAAAAATAATAAGTATTTAATTTAATAACTTTTATTTTCAGTAAAAAACGTGAAATACGAGAACGAGACGGTGCAGAGAAACAATGGTCTGAAGCAGAAACTGAAACAAAGAATATCGATGATGTTTCGAAAAAGAATGGAGAGGATAAATTATCTACTATGACTTCCTCTTCTTCTGATGAATCACTACCAAAAATCAATCCAGTCAAGTGGACGGTACGTCTAATTATTTCATGTAAAAAAGTGATGAGTTTTACGGAAATTTTTAACAGTAAATTATAAATTGTGAAATATTTTTTTAGGTTGGTGAAGTATGTGACTTCATTCGAGGCTTACCAGGCTGTGCCGATTACGCGGAAGACTTCGCTATTCAAGAAATTGATGGACAAGCATTGATGTTACTAAAGGAGGATCATTTAATGTCAGCTATGAGTATAAAACTAGGCCCTGCGCTAAAAATTGTTGCTAGGATTGACTCAATGCGTAGTGAGTCAATTTTAAATTCCAATAATGCATCCAATAGCTCCTAATCTGCCAAAAGAAAATGTACTAGCAATGCCAGATAATCACCTGCAGGCTACAGGGTTTGTGCAAGTATTTCATTAGCCATAAAATGCAGGTAAAGCGGTTTTTATTATATTAAAAAAACTAATAAAATGAATAAGATCCGCAACTATCAAGATACTATAAGTAGTCATTGTATATTTATTGCTAGAAGAATTTCTTATATGGAAAATGGCAAATAAATAATTTTTTTTTTAATATTATTTTTTGAGGCGTAACATATAGTTAAACATGATATCTGTGGTATTTTATATACAAGTATATTTTAATGGTCCATTTTTGTAAGATTTTGTTAAAATTTGCATTTTACCCATAATTTCATGAAGGTCCTGTGCTTATTATGAAAAGAAATAACAAGAGAATGTTTGGTGCTAGCATGTAATTAAGAAGCAGTGTACATACATTTAGTTTTAACAGCACTGAAACTGAATGAAACCAATGAACATTATTATGTATATTATATTATAAATATAATTTAGAAAGTTCTTTTAGATATGCTATAGGCCTTTATGAAACGGAGCTAAAGAAAAATTTTAGAACACTGAAAATAACTATGAAGTTTCTACAGGTTCAGGAATTGTCCGGTGATACCTGCATAAGTGCAAGTGGATGTTTAAAAGTTTTGAGATTATTAATTGCTTATGTAAGTCATAACATTAAGAATTTTTATACGTGATTTCAATGTTTTGACGACTACCTTGTGCAGCAATTTTTTATTCGAATATACGGTTTGGTAAGAATAGAATATTACGCAGCATCGGACACATACTTTTATGTGTTACGTGCGTATCTTACCGGCTTATAAAGATGTAAATATTTCAACATAAAAAAGGGTCTATTTTGCACTATTAGAGACAAGTGTACAAATAGCAAACAAACAAATTATGATTACTAAAAACACATGTATAAATTACATTTCCATTGCAAATAATAAGTTATATATATGTTAACTTATAGTTTTAAATCATTACTCAAAATATTATATATATATATATTCTTGCTACATGTGTTGCAAACATGTATGTGGCAGATTAACTTAATAGAAAAACATTTTCTCATTTCACAATGAGCATTGTAAATACAATACATTATAGTCATATGTCATAGTTTTTTCATTAAATCATATCACTGACTTCATAATATGAATATATTAGAAAATATTGCAAACAGTCAAGAGTGTTTTTAAAATAATACAAAGTATACTTGCTATTTTATATGATGCAGGCAATTAATACTGCAGTACAAAAAATTAGATAAGATACTGTAATAAAACATTTTCTTCGTGTTCGTGCATACTTTAAGCAAGTTTAAGAGTAAAGTGCAAGACTTTAGTATAAAACTGATTTCATTTAAAGTAAATCTTATTATAAAAAGTAGTCTATAAGTGTATATCTGATAAACAAACATTTAATTTCAATGTGATGGCTGTAACAAAATTTTAAACATACTCAGGGCTAAGAACTCAGCTGAAAGTTTTGTACTTTAAAAGTAAACTGTGCTCTTATGAAAACAAGTGTTATATATACGTGAAATAAATTGACATAAACCTTTCTAAATTGAGATATATAATATGATGTTTTCTTTTCCTAATATTCTTTATTTTAAAAATAAAGTTATTTGAATAAATTGGCTAAAATAAAATGTTCTATAAGAATTCTTTTATTATAGTATTATACAACTTTTTAGGATAGATGTATTTAATACAAGTAAATTCATTATAGCTTATCACAGGATTGATTCAACATAAGAATAATATGCCAAAAGTTAAAAAGTTCCAATTAATATACATATGTTAAAGAGAATATAAAACAGCTGTTTCAAATAAAAATTGAAATTAGAAACTATGATTATTATTAAGATATTCTATCAACAATTGGTTTTAATTTCCTCTTTCATTAACAATCTTCGTTTGGCAATTTTGTCAGCTTCTAATCTAGCTGGGCGTAAAATGACAAAATATTTTATTGACTTAAGAGATAAATAAACTGTTGATACTGCTGTAAATCCTACACAGCAATAAACAAAACTTTTATGCATCATATCTAGAGTTTTATTTATTCTACTTCGTTTAAACATTGTTAAACTTGGATTTATCTCAATCACAGCTGAGCTTGATTTAGAAGACTGTTGGTTGTATAACCTATTGAAGAAAAGTGTCAATCAGTGAAATATTAAATTATTAGAAGTGCTGTGATAATATTAGAAATAATCTATTATTCATCATATTCACATTATTGATACCATTAACAAAACTCAACACTTTTACCTTGATGATCAAAAAACAAAACTACAAAAGCTCGTTTATTATATACATTAGCGATAACTCTAAAAACAGTAACATTGAAATGTTTCAAAATTACATATAGCAGCTAAAGAAAGAAAGAACGAAAGAAGGATTTATTTCAATTTTGTTCGTATAACCTTTCGTTCTTGTTACGCTGCCTATATTGATAAATCCTTTGAGAAATGGAACAAAAGACAGTTTTTCTTTTGTTATTTTTTACTTTTAACAAAATTATAATAAATAAATCTCACTTTTTTCTAAATAAACGAAATACCTTTACGTGGTTCAACTTTGATTTATTTATGCCGGTGCTGCAGATATTTAGATGGGCAGGGATTTTAGGTTAGAAAGATATTATTAAATCTTATATTTTCTTAAGAGATTCTGTCCGGTACAATTTATACAATAATTACGTTAAATCTGATATGTAACTTTATTAATAATTTTTAAAGACACCCAATGCATACCAAAGGTAATATTAATAAATAAACTTTTCTATTTTATAATCAGCTTATAATTATAGAAATAACAAATTCTTATCAGTAATCGTAAAAATCTTGATTTATTATTGAATTAATTTAAGTTTATCGAATATAATTTTAACACAAAATTAAGGATAAATAAACGGATAAAAATACATGTATTTAAAAACTATAGAAAAATAAAGTCATTTGTTATATCTTACAGATGTTTGTACAACTCTAACTTAACTTTCTAAAAATTCATCAATTGTTTTAGAGTCCATGTCAAGAACAATCTCATCTAATGTTGGTCCTTCAGATACAGTAGGTAGCTCTAAAAATGTAAATATTAATAAATATTTAAACTCTAAATCAAGTGTTACATTATACACACACACACACACACATATATATTTATACACAGCATGTTTCTCTATAAAATATACAGTAACTGTTTCATGTTACTTAACTGTACAACTAATATACACATGCACACACAGGTATTTTATACTTTTTTTAATTTAGTATTAAATGTAGTGAAAGACGTTGATTAAGAAAAATGGTATTTATAATGAGCAGTGAAGTTTAGTAAACAAAAATGTAGAAAATTTAACCCTTTAAGGTTCAATTAAATATAATATTAGAAAATGCTATAATCATACAAATAATGCAAATCCTATATGTTGCCTTTAGAGAAAGACCCTATATACATATTTTTATAATAAGCAAACTAACTTGGTATAGAACCTGTAGCTTTGTACTCCTCTAATTCATCTTTAAACACTTCTTCAAAAGCTTCCCTTCTTTCTCTTAATGTCTTCTGCTGCTTTTGCTCATGCTGTGAAACACGGCTAATATGTTCATCAGCTAGTTTTGCTGTAGCACAATATGAGAAAAGTATTTTACTTCTTGGAACTCATGATAAGCCAGATATATTGACATTACATAAAATTATATATACCTTTTATTGAATTTAATTCAGAAATTTTTTTCTCTTTGTATAAAGCTAACTGAAATCGATGGTCTAATTGTCTGCTTTGTAACTCTAACATTTCATTTAAATCTTCCAGACGATAAATAGCACCTTCTACCTCCTCAAAAGTTTCTTGTAATGTTCCTTTAAAAAATGTTCAAGAATGAATAATAAGTCATTCTGATATATAAGTTATTGTTTGTTAATGTTTTTTAATTACCAATTTGATCCATAAGAACCTGTAAATCATTATTTATTTTAGGAATAAATGCTAAAGTACTATTTAAACATGTGACATGATTCCATTCTTTCTCTAATATTTCATAGATTGAGGCTATTAGAATATCTGCTTCCTGCGCTTTCTCTGCATTTTCTTCTGCAAGTTCATGGAGCTCATTCCATTCTAATTGAAAACGATGTAACAAATCTGCCCCTGCATCATAGTTAACACCTCGAATTTTTGGAACTCTACTTGGTTTTTGAATTTCGGTTATAGTTAAACCTCGAATACTATAAAAATTTTAAAAATGTTTGACTTCACTATTGTTAAGTATCAATTTAATTTGGCAAAAAATACATGTAAATTATTTTTTATACCTAGCTGATATCCCTTCTTGTACTGTTTGAAGTTTATTACGCAATGTTCCAAACATGTTTTCAATTATTTGTACTACTGCATTCGGCTAAAGGGTTATGTTTAAAGTATAAAGCTGGATACGCAATGCATTGAGACAAGCCGCGAAGGCAAATTGAGTAAACGAGTGATAACTGATAATGAGTAAACATGCAAATTTTCAACTGCCCATCTATACATTCGAAACCAACGACTAATTTCGCATTCGGTACAATCGTTCTTGTTTTGGCTTTTGGCAGTTTACACGTTTACACTACTTTGCACTAGTTTGCGCTTTGCATGCGCGTTCTTGTTCACAAATGCAAAAAGGTTTTAGGTTAGAATTTATTTGAGTGAAATTTAACAATATTTCACTTTATTTGAATAATATTTTCTAATAAAATTTGTTGAAACATGTTTCTTTCTTTTTAAAATATAAGTTAACATTGTTGGCTTTTTCGAAGCTCATTTTATTATTATTTTTAGTCATATAACGTACATTGTAATATTTCTTTGACTATATATATGTATATAATACTAATGACACTAAAGTGTATGCTTAATATTATATACCAATAAACTGCATTAAATAAAGACATTTACTTATATCTTTAAACCTAAAGCTCAATATTTTAAAAAAATTTTTTGTTAATAACAAAAGAAAATGTTTTGTTTAATAAATAGTTATATAATGTAAAAAAATTTATAAAAAGTTCCATGCAATCAAGTTTGATCTCTCTTATATTACACAGATAAATAAATTTTTAAAGGTTTATATATTCCGGAGCGAATTAAAGTATCAGAATATATTATTCGCGAAATTAAAGAATTTATTATTTAAGAACTTTATAAATGTATAAACTTTAGTAAGCTTGATAATGATAAAAATTATATACCGAGCGGCCGGTCAACTAGGACCAAACGTCTAAATTAAGATGTGGTATAAATATAACTAAAAGACATACTTAATTCTTCTACCTTTTAAACTAAAGCCTCTACTGAAGAAATTAGTCAGATTAAAAATTACTTAATTCGAAGGTTCATATTGGTCCAAGGAAAATTCTGCAGAAGTTTAATCCAGTAGGAGATCGATGGATTGCTTTACCAGTAAAAGTTTAATTAAGCTATTTTTATTCTTAATAATCTTTTCATTAAAGGCTAGATTTAAAAATGTCACAGGTATTTTTCCCTTAAAATTCCTCATAGTATATTATTCGACCGCTGGCATAACATTAGCTGGCCATCTAATATATCTCAAATAGAAAACATAAATATTTTTTGAATTATTAAATAAAATAAGAAGGGCAAATGCATTTATCGAAGTTGGGTTTTAATTTAATTCCTAATGAGAGAAACGAATCTATGGATTTATTAAAAACTTTAGATTTGAATTAGGTCGATAGGGTGCATTGTGCACAACATAATAACATATGGATGAACATCATTATTTTGGCAAATATCTGATAAAAAACACAAATATTCTCTAACCAAACATTAGTCCATTCGAAATAATTATACGTTTTGCTCAGCTTTATGGTTGCAGTCACTGTGATTTTCAGCATTTCCACTTTCCAGTGTTTGCAGATATTGCTGGTCTATGGCCTATGCCAGTCCATGTTAGCCGCTGGGGTCTGGGGTCTGCTATGGGTCTGTTAGTGCTTGGTGGTGCTTGGTTCAGTTGGTGCTGGCTTGATTTTACCAAAGAGATTTGGCAACGTTGCTAAAGCTTAACTCCGCTGACTCCACTCCACCAGCAACGAAGAACCCTGCCCTGTGGTGCCTAGCAACCGGTAAGGTCAACAAACGAGGTCAAATTGCAAGACGTAAAATTTCTTTATCAGAAAAATTAATGGATAAATGTAAATTCAGAATAATTAGTCAATCTACATTATGTTGTATTATAAGTAATAGGTCTAAAGTTTTATAGTAGGCTCTCTTATAGACGAAATTGTAGTGGTACTTGTAGAAATTTTTACTTAACTCTTGCGATGCACAAAGCTTCTCTTGGTTATTTTTGAGATTATTTGTATCTTACTCTTTTCAGAGAACAAAAATTCATGGTACAAAGTATCAACAAAATTGAATACTGTACTGTCCAATTTAACTTTCATAACCTCCATAATACATATGTATATCGAATAACAATATTATATAGAAAACTGCAGTAGCCAATAAATAAGGGAGGAAAATATTATTATTAAAAAAATAATTTCGCCTTCTCAGAGTATTATACATTTTTTTCGAAGGTGAACTATTTAAATCTTTTATGAAATGTTTTACAAAGAAGATATAGCAGTAAATTTTTAACTACATACTTGGCTGTAGATGCTGGAATATGTAGGTAGTTAGTGGTTATATGCATTCATAAATCTGTATTATCAGAACAGCTATATATTTATATATATATATATATATATATATATATAAGTGAGGTATTATAAGGATCATAAAAAAGATATAAAAATAGTAATATAATCATTAATATTATTACGTAGTATCGTAAAGCAAGAAATAACGTATGAAATTGAATCCATTAAATATGAGTTTTTTTAGGAGAATGAAGATGTGAAAATAGTTTATGCGCAGGCTGGACAGCTTTGAGCAATAAAGTTATCGATGAAACCTCGCGTTAGCGATGAAGCCATAGAAGCCCTGCAGTTTTTCGTCCCCCAACGATTTCAACGTATTCAGCAAACGTAACTTGAACCAAACTCGTCAGGAGGGATTTGAGCTTAGAAAGTTCTGCGCAACTCGCGGGGAAACCAGCCTCTATGGGAGGAGTCGAAGACGGGGGTCAATGTTCGTTTCGACATCCCATCCTCTTTCCTCTGCGTCCTTTACCTCTGCAGTCTTCCCTGCTTTATACTTTAACTATATTGTAGTGTAATTACACCCTCCCAACATACAAGGATTATTTCTGCGCAAGCTGAGACCAGTTTACTGCGCATGTCAGACCAAAGCTAATGCCATCCAAAGGACTGGTGGCCTGCTTGGTGATGTTGCGGAATCCAAGATCAATAATCAAGTACTTTGCGCAATGGGAGTAGCAGTTGGCTATACTATGCTACTGCTATTGCCACGACTGCTGCTGCGCCATCCAATTGCAAAGCTTCTGCTTTTCACTCCGACGTCTGCCGAATATAAAGTTGAACGTAAGCCACTATGCTATAAATGTTCTGTCTTGCTTAAACGAAGACGGAGTCGGCACTTAAATTTTAAATTAATCCATTATACATTTGTATTCAATTAGTTTATTAATATCGTAAAATAATCTTGTGTTGATGATTAAGGAATTTTATAAAATAATTTTATTCCTTTTCTTGTACAATATATCTTCTGCGTACAAAAGAGCGACTGAAATTTAACTGTTTCATATATCGTAAAATGTTCCATGCATTGACTTAATAAAGTTCTCGGAATTTATTATTCCAACAGGCTGTATTCATAATAAAGAAGCTCGTTGTACGATGGAATTCATACCTTACTAGTGTCAAGTATACTTTAAATTTACAGTACAAAATCTTGTTATATACTTAAATAAATAAAGAATGATAATTAACATATTTAAAGTAATTACGAAATATTAAAAAATAAAATATTTAGCTAATATAAAAGCATATAATGCATTTATAAACCGTATTGTTCGTAAGTCTCTTTGTGTAATTATAATTATTTTCATAAAAAATGTACATTTTTTAGCTCGATTTTATTGATTTATGCAGAGTTATTTTGACTGTGTTGAAGTATGGAATATATAATTTACAAGTCCAACATTTTCAATTTTCTCATGTATCTGTATAAAAAAATAAATTAAAAGTAATTTAAATCGAATTAAATTGCCTATTTGGAAAAATAGACTTATACTTAAAGCGTTAACCGTATTTTGTTTCAAATCTGAAGCATATCTGACTAATATGATAGGAATCCAGTAGGGTACAAGTACTTTTTAAAGGAGATAGCTTCTTATTATCGCATTTATTTATTTTTTAATATATTACTTTTTTATTATTATTTTATACTTAAAAAAATATATAGAGAGAAAATTGGTATGGATACAAATTAGCAAAGAGAGCAATTTAGAAGTAAAAGCTCTGCCGGCGGGGAACTTTGGAAAGAGTAGGGAGAACGAGAGAGGAGGGGAATGAACAGTTTTGCCAGCTTCGGATCGAAGTAGGAGAGGTTGGGCATTATGGATATAAATTGGAGCTGCGATAGCTTTACGCAGATTGGATGACAGGTGGCAATTGGATGTCTTGCTGGAAAAACGCATGAAATGGGAGGGAGTCGGATGTACATATAGAAGAGAAAGGTAGAAAGCGTAAGTGTGAGAGAGAAGCACATCCTTTGGAAAGGAAAGAGGGAGTGAGAGTTGGAGGGAGAACATAAAGAAAAGCGATGATGAAGGACGAGAGGGAGGGAGGGAAGGGGATGATTAGAGAGGAACAGGATGAAACGGGTGGTTAGAGGCAGGGTGGGGTAGGAGAACGGAATGGGAAAAGATAAAAATAGTTGCTTTGAGATGTTCAGGACGCGCTTGCGTGAGCTGGTAGTCCGTTGACTCGATTGGTTCCCCACCCGAGCTTGATACACGTCAGGTTGACTTAATTTCAATTCAAACGCCCTTCCACCCCTGACCTATCCTTCCTCGCTCCATCCAATTGCCTCTTTTGTATTTGCTGTAATATCTCGCTCTATGCGAAATATTATAGTAACATCGTCAGCGTCAGCTGCGTCACTCGTTTCTGCACACTACGGCACCAACTTGTGAGTGTGTACGGTGTGTACTTAATAGAATAAGAGAAAAAGAGAGGGAATAATCCCTCCATCTTCGGGAAAGATAGAGAGGAATAGGTATTGGGAATTTGGGTAGGGATGGGCCTAAAAGGAAAAAGGAGAGAGAGGGAAGCTTATGGCTGTAAGGGGGTTTCGGGAGGGGTAGAATGCGTGAGAGAATGGAAGAAAATTGCAGGAGGGAGAAGCTTCTGGTAGGTTAGGGGCTTGCGGGGTATATCGGTATGGATGCAATCGGCGGCGGCGCACGGCATGCCGCTCCTTGGAAAACAACGCATCTGCTGAACACTCTGAACTCGCGCCTGAACGTGCCTCAGCCTCAACACTCAACACAGTTCGGCACGAAGTCACTCACATCGAGTTGATTTTCCTGTTCCGTCTTGTCCTGTTGCGGTCGCGCGCGCGTTTTCATTACTGTTCCGCCGCCATCTTGCCGCTTCACACACAATTATACAAATCATACAACACACCTATTAATTTCAATTTGGCCCAAGAGAGCCATTTAACACTCATCTACGACTAATACATATGACGTAATCAAATTAATTTTTTTTTCCTAAATGTAATTTTGGTGGGGAATAACGGTCCAGTGGTAGAACAAACGCTGTATCATAAATTTTAGTCAGCCATGTTTTCATCATAACTGAAGATCTCCGGTAAAATATACACTATCACAATTAGGACCGAAGTTCAACATGCGTTGTTTTGTTTGTTATGTGAGCGTGATTTGTTGATATTGAACAACATGAGCGTTCACTTTCATGAAAACTGGGCCATGTTTCTGTGTTATTCTGAAATAAATGCTTTAACGAAAGTTGAGTATTTAAGCGCGCGTGTTTAATTAGTTTGCACCCACTGAATACGTCATACTGCTCATCCAAGTCCAGAGCATTGATGAACACTGAATAATTAAACTGTGTTGCTGTTGCTACTTCGGTGTCACTTCGAATCCCCTATGTGATGAATTCCTGAGAGTCTTCTTGACAAATTGCTTGATTGAATTATTCGCAATTACTACACCAGCATTGAAGCTCTATATACCTAATGAACTTCTTTTTTGGAATAATTTTTATTGCACAATGACATCCTCGTTGACAGACGGTCGTGAAGAATTTTAATGCTCAAAACTGTAGTATTTGATGTTGTACTAGCAATTTGCATTGTAGCCCACAATGCCTGTGAGTATGATTATAAATAATTAATTAGTTATTTATAAAAATTAATTATTTATAATAGCTGTCAAAGTAATGGCAGGAATTCTGAATGTGGAATCCAAAAATAATTTCAGATTGGAAATGAATGATCCATTGAAGCAAGATTTTCAAGAATCACAAAATGTTTCTACGACTAGTAGTGCTAGCGATAATAATCTAAAGGAACCAAAATTAGGTACGTTGTAATTTAATGAATATACATATCAAAATAATTTGGCATTATAGCAGCTAAAAGTGGGAGTTCTGTATGTATATGAAATAATAAATTTTCAACTAGACGTTAATTATAATGTTAAACATTTAAATCCCCTTTAATTTCTTTTTATCTGACAAAAGAAAGATAACCGAAGGTTTAAAAATATACAGAATTATATGATGATGCTCTTAGATTCATATTCAATAATAATTTAGTTTGTTACTAATGCCAAGTTATGTTTTAATATATAGGTTAGAGATCCATGTTTTTCAATCTTCTCATTTACTTACATATGTAAATCTAATGATGCAATTATTTTGTTTATTGTGTAAATCACCATTTTAATTTGATTTAGTAACGTAAGCTCCTACCAATTTTTAAATGTATAAGTATATTCCAATAATTACGTCATTATTTAATAACACAGTAAAAATTTATAGTTCATAGTACTGGCCTTTAAGAAAAATTTTAAATTTGATATATTTGAATTAAATTTTTAAATTCTCTTACTCAAAGAATAATAATAATTTTAAATTCTTTTTTTAAATATATCATCTAGTACCTTTAATGTAAACCATATAAAAAATCTTATTTACGTTTTTTAAAGCATCTGAAAATGCGAACAGCTAAGCAATAATATATATTTTTGTGTTTGTGTGTGTGCATGTGTGTAACTATTAAGGTATTGATATAATACCAATTAATAATTTGCTCATTTACACTTCTGACAAAATTAACCACCGAATTTTTTATTACTGCAATGAGAAGTTAGTCGATCACGAATCACGATGGTAGTTTGGTTTTCGTGTGTAATATGAACCAATGGGAATCAGGATACGTTCTTTAGTATAGTATATCGATTGCAGGACTCTACTTTCAATTCTCTACAAAATTCCAAATAATTATCTTCGATCTTTCTATTCCTAGTTATTTGACTACTAGTATTTTTACATTTATATGTATTATAATCATAATACCATGTTGATATTTGTTTGTAAACAACTGGCAATCGATTGAACTCACGTGTTCTATGGTAAACACTGTTCTTTGTTACAAAGCTTAACCTGCCTTGTCACAAAAATAATAATGCTTTATTAAACAAGATTATTGTTAGTTTCCTGAAATATCTAAAAGTTTGAAAAATTACATAAAAAAGGGTACATTATTAAGCGTCTAATTTATACACAAATAAAAAATAAAGCTTTTGGTATATTTTTTTTCAGAGGACTTAGTTGAAGCTGGTAGTCCAAGTACTGTGTCAGATAGTAATTTTCTGTGTGAAGTTTGCAATAATCAGTTTCTAACTAAGAAAGAATTACGTAAGCATATTTTGACACATCTGGGACATCCTCGAGTTGTTCTTAAGCGGTTGTCAAATTTAAAATCATTTAAGAAAAAATCAAGCGATACTTATTGGCTTGATCCAGATAAGAAAGGTTCATTAAAATTAACTCTGAAAAAGCAGAGTCCTTGCGATTCTTTAAAACTTACTTTCAAAAAAAAATCAGCAAAGTCTGAGGCTTTTGAAGTAGTTAATAATAATTTTAATCTGGCTGTTGAAAATAAAATAATTGGAGACGTGGCAGATACAAAAGAGAATGATTCAACAGATGCCAAAACCACAGAAGGCCTGGTTGATGAATCATTTGAAAACGTGACGGTATGTATTTTTATAATATAGCAATATTTAAAGTTAATTTTTTTTAATTCAATATACTTATTATATCAGGATAATGATCAGGATACCAAACATGAAGAAAAAAATAATTTAAAAGAGAATGAAAGGCCTTCTTTAGATGTCAATGAGGGAGATTCTGGAGTTGGGAGTGATATGGCTAATGCTTTGGAAAAAGAAGATCAAAACATAGATGACTTGCATAACATTGAACAGTACGATAATTGTGGTAAACCGCTTTCCGAAATTGAGGATCACGAAGAGTCAGATGCACTGGAAGCAACTTGTCGGGAAACCATTGAGAACTTAAAAAAATTAGGGGAACAATCAAAGTAATTATTTTTGCTATCATATTTAGTTTTGTTTTTTTAAAGTTTATTTTAGATATATTTTGGAATTATTTTAATTTTAGACCCACAAGTCAATTATTTTGCAGTTCTATTGAAAAAGAAAACGACAAATCAGATGATTCCAACATGATTCACAATCTTGAAGAAAATTCAGCAATCAGTATTGTAGCAAAGCCTTCTACATACAATAATCATACTAACAATGAAGACAAGGAAGTGGAAAAAGAAGTGGAAGAGCAACAGGAAGTTACAGAAGGATTTAATTGGAATGAGCTATCAACCAATCTTTCTGCTAAAACCTCGGATAATTCTAAATCTCTAGAAAATGAGCCAACAATAGAGAGCGACAATAATATAGAAAATGCTGGATCCCTTTTACAAAATTTTTTGATTGAGCACCAAAGAAGAAATCAAAGTGAAACAACATTTTCAAATAGTTTGCCTCCTGTTGAAACAGAATATGTATCACTTGAAAAGTTAGCAGAAACTGTTAACACTTGCCGGTTTTGTAATGAAAAATTTAAAGACATCGCTCATCTGGATGAACATAAAAGTAAAGCAGGACATTATCAGTGCAATATCCCAGATTGTAGTCATCAAGTCTTCGCTTCATTATTGGAACTGTCGATACACAAAAATCAAGTTCATGGTACAGCTCTTTCACCAAACTTGAGCCAACCATCATCGCATTTAAATCCAAACTCTCCTCATCTAAATCAAAGCTCTCCACATTGTCAATCGTCGCCGAAAGTTAATACCAATTCACCGCACACCGTAAACGTTGATTCACCGACCACATCGAATCCTCCGCAACTAAGCAGAGCCTCACCATTGACTTCACCGCATCATACAAGTTCACCAACATACGTAATACCCAATACCAATCAACAACTGATTCCGCCCGTAAATTTTGAGCAATTACCAGCACCTGTACAGCAATTGGCGCAACAAGTGCAACGAATGCCACTTCCACAACCACAAATGCCTCCTAGTCTTCCACCAGGTGCTAGCACCATTATTCCTGGATCAAATTATTTTGTACAACCACCTGGAAGACCACCTTTGTACAGGGTCCCAGGACCCCAAGGCATGCATTTTCCTCCGCACATGTCACATCTCTATTCCCAATATGGTCCTGGGCCTGGGTCTTATCCGCAAATGGCTGCCCCTCCACAAATGCATCCTCAACTCCCGCAGCCAATTTCACGTGGAAGGTACCCATCCTTATTACACAACACTCGGTAAGAATTGCATTTTATATAATAATTCTAGGGCAATCTTCTTACACGACATTTATCTTAAGAGAAATTTATCATATTCTAACTTTGTTTCAGGGGTCCAAGAATTCCTCAACAAGCACCCGTAACACGCCAAAGAATGAAAAGACCGCCGCAACAAGCTATACCTTTATCCCAACAAAACAGTTCAATAAAGCAAAGACGAATGGACGTTTTATTACCAGATAGAAATGAAGATGCGGATTGTCACGTTATTGCACAACAAAAAAGGAACGATGGCCTCCCTATGATACAAGACGTTCAAGGTGCTACATCTCAACAATCGAATAGAACTGATTCCACGATACATCTTACAGATTCGATTACTTTAAGCGTCCGACAACCAGGTAAATCATTATTAATTACATTTTTGCATTTAAAGTCTAAAGTTATCGCACTAATCCGACGCTCGTTAGTTTGATATAAGAGCACAAGAAGTCAACAATACGCTAGATTATAGCATTTATGGCACATCCTACTCGCTAAAGGTACCGTGCGCGAAACACAATAAGGGTAAAAGTACACGGCGCGTGAATTTCCATGTGGCGTATGAAGCAGATGCACGACTGGTCCAGACTATGTGCGGCATGAATTTGGTTTGAAGATTTAATGACCCTGATTTTTTCATCAATTTTTTGCTCTCAATATTAGAAATAGAGAGATCCTATGTCAGCCAAGATATCTTAATTATAAATTTTTTAGGAAAAGAGATGATGAAAGTCAGGGTGCTCTGGTCTACATTGTTGCATCGATTCTGCTCTTGAAAAATTTACGATCGAAGTGTTTTAACCACTAGAATCTACGACTTTTAAGGAATAGTCACATTATTCATCATCTTTTTTTCAACATTATCGTTACCGTCATTTTCGTTACAAAAATATATCAAGCTGATGCGATAACAGCTTTCCGTTCTCTACGCTCTTTCGACATAATTAAATTCAAAAATGTACAATTTCGAATAAATATTTGTGATTTGAACTAAACGATATCAAACTTGTCAACTAAATAATTTAAAGGCTATTAGTCAATTAAGTATCAGATACACGTGTGCTTCTCATCGTGTATTCACTTCACGCGCCGTACGTTCGCTCCAAACGCTGCGCGTGAATTTACGCACCCTGCACCCGTACCTTAATAACAGTGAAGTGAGAATGTATTGTTGTGCATGTATATAAAAAAATCGCAGTGAATAATTTGTGATAGCTCTGTCTACAGTTAAATTCTCGCCGTTTTTCACTGTACATTGCTTATATATATAAAGCAACACACACTCACTTTCGTTATACATCTCTTAAGGTGCCTGAACTTCATTAATTAGAAAATTCACTAAATGAAACAATTTGGTTTCAAATTTTTCTTATCAAACTAACGAAATTTTACTGTACTTTTTTAAAATTTATTTATATTCTATTCACGTACTTCTTTGATGAAATTAATATTTGTAAATATATCACATTATTTTATTGCTTTATGATATTTCATTTAATTATAAATACTCTTTAAATTTTTCGTCTTGTTCAATGAAGAAGTGCCGGACAGAAATATAAGTATAGAATATCCTTACTAATCTGAAGGTTCAACTCCAGCTCAAACACAAAATACATCCAGCTCTGGTAAAAAATCTGACGCAAAGGCTGTGGCTAATGTATTAGCTGCTAGGGGCATTACTGTAACACCAGCTGCAAATAAAAATAAAGGCAATGAACCAAACAAGCAGCAACAAGCACCACTTCAGCAGCAAAGATCATCAGTGCAACAACAGCAACCACCTCTAAATGTAACAGCTCTTAATTTGAACTCTGCTATCTCTATCATACCAACGAGTTCTCAAAGAAAGCAACAGGAACAGGCGCAATTCGCTGTTCCACAAAATAAGCAAAGTAAATCAGCAGTAAATGAAGTTGAAAGGCCTCCTAGGCCCCCAACTGTTGATCTCACCCAAGATACACCACCACCGCCACAAATGCCAGTTGTTAGACGTGGTAGACCACCCAGGTAATACATTTAGTCTCTTACAATAAACAGAGTTACTCTATATAATTCTAAGTCTTAAATAAATTAAAATTGTACATTTTTACAGAGCTATGCTAACGTGTCAAGTATGTGACAAAAGCTTCCAAAATCAGGAAATGTTAAGTCAGCATATGGCAACACATCGAGCACCAAGCAAATTGCTTCACAAGTGAATATTTCATTCTTGTTTATTATTACTTATATCTATGTATTAAACTTTCTTTTTACTCATCAGTTTATTTGTTGCTTTACAGGTGTAACTTATGTGCTGCTCAATATCCAACGGCTCAGGCGCTGTTAGCGCATAAGCAAGCTTATCATAAAGAAGTTGATACTTTAGCACAAAACGGAGGTGCGGAATTGGCTCTACCAGTAGTAGATTTAAAGTCGCCACATGTATTAAATCGTTTATCAAATTTAGGTATTCAAAGCTATATTCCATTGTCACAGCTTAGCGCTCAAACAGGTGGTTATTTTGGCCTACCTATAATAACAATAGACGGTGCAAGGAATCCTAATATTTGTAATTTAGGCGCCCTTGGCGCTACATCGATATTAAGTCTTGGTCCCCTTAAACACTTTTCAAATAGGTAACTGTGGACAGTATTGTTGTCTATAGCTTTGCGTAATTTTGCTCTATGTTTAAGTTATTTTGATTATAATTTATGTTGTTATTTTATACGATGATTTTTTTCTACAAAATTGTTTTCGTAAAAGTGATATTTAGCTATCTTACGATCGCTAAATTATTTGCCTAAACATCACAATTTTAATTTAAACATTTTTAAATAAACAGAGCAATATTTTTTTTGTGAGGTAAATTTCATCTATTAACATAGAGACAATGATTACAGAATATGATGAATTCAGCCATGTTACACTCCGTATACGCTTTAAATAAATTTTATCCGACGGATTGTTTTTTGTGTATCATTTATTGTAAAAATTTAAAGTTCTCGAGAAATTCTACATATTTGATCATTTAAGTGTCTATTGCAAACGTTTATTATAGCTCCTAAGAGTTTAGATTAATTGATTAACTAGCAGCCCTTGTTACAAATAATGTATTATGAGAATGTGTTCTCAAGCTTGAATTTATTAGTTGAGCATTCAATGACATTTTTTTTATAAATCGTTACAAGCATTTTTTGTATGATAATTTTGTTTAAAGATTGTTACACATTTAATGTGTATAACTTGCATACTATTGTACCTAAGCAGTAATTTATGCTGCATTCGCAGAAAATATACTATATACGCTAAAAAAATCTATTAGCGCAATATCACAATTGAAACTGTAGTTTAAATTTTGTTCATACGTTCAAATCTGGGTATAAAAATTTTCATACAAAATTAACGTCAATTCAATTAAATATGTTGTATTAAATTAAACATCCAAGAAGTCTGTTAATGACTAAAAAGATATACTAGACACGTACTTAAAAAAAATAGAATTTGGACAACTTACTGGTTTAACCAAAAGAAATTTCTAATTATAAATCTTATCATAATATGTATGATTATTATTTATTATGCTATGTAAATACTGTCATTTGTTATACATGTGCATATTTTTAAAAATATTGCTCCATTTCAAGTTAAATGTAGTGAAACTTATGGCACCAGAACTGATTTTAAATAATATTGTATATATTTGTATGATAATAAAAGATGAAAGAAAACCACTTTAAAAAATCCTGCATAGACAGATATTTATGCTTCTTATTTGTCTATGTTAAATATTAATTTGTTAATCAAATTTGATTACAAAATTTTATAAAAATAAGAGATATTTTAAAAAATAATTTTATATTCCTTTAATAAGTATTTTTAATATTTAATCATATATTTGCAGAAAAACACTGAAATAATTTCTTGTTTAAAATAAAATTAAATTATTGATTATTTGGATAAGAAATAAACATTTTGAAAAAAAAAATGATAACGCTATAAATTGTTTGTTAGTAATGCTTGTTAATAATCTTGGCTAAACTCTAAAAAGATAAATTTAGTTCGGTCGGAATATACCTTGAAGCCTTGAACCAATCACTGCTCTGATTGAAGTGTCAATGGCGTTAAAAACATGATCGTCATGCTAATAGCAGAGTAGTGGGTGGTGTTTTGATACCTAGTATTAATAGATATATCTAGAGGTAATAAATTCTTTATCAGCATTTACAAATACCTATTAACTTAATAAAACAATTATATTGTCTTGAAAAGTACATGAAACAGATAATGCAATTCGTATAATAGCTATGCATTGAATAGCGAAGCCTTATAGGTTACCATTTGACAAGCTAAATATTTCATATTTACTGAGGAAGCACACAAGATGAGTAATGCTCCATTAACTATAAGGGCGGAACAGTATTTTCATAGTTTAAATCCATTAGCGAAACGGATAGGAGATGATATCACTGCAACAAAAGAAGCATATGAAGGATTATGGAATACTCTAAGTATGGCAGAACGAAATCAAGCTATCAACGAAACGATAATTCAACCAGAAGTGGCTTTGAAATACACTTTACAGAAAATTGAGGCTCCAAGAGAGTTGCCTGACTGGTATCCAACATTACGAATCCAAACTGGAATGAAATATGTGATTGATGAAACTGGAGCGGTTAGTAATTATATTTTGTTTACAATGTATTGTTATTAATGTTGATTTTAACTTGAATTTTAAAATACTTTTTAGACATTACGATGGAGGGATGAACATTCTGCACCATTTTCTTTTATGAGTCAATCTCAAATGAATCTTAGCTTAGGAGATGGAAGTGAAGAGCCATCTAAATCCATGAGAAGTCATTTTGGAGAGCCAACACATTACACAAGTACAACAAGAACACAAAATGATCTTAAAGAGTATAATTTGTGTAGTCAAGAATTTCGTTACGCATCTGATGAATATTCCAGCAGTATTTTTGAGAGCGAAGATTGCAGCATTTTACTAAAAAGTAATTCTGGCAATGACAATTCTGATAACATCTTTGCAAAGTTGATTAATAAGACAGCTTTGTTAAAATTGCAAGGGACAGATGATGATTTAGAGAACTTAGTACCAAATAGAGATTCGGACTCAAATAAAAGTCAAATGACATCTACAGTAACCATCACTACAAAATCTACTGATATTAATGAATCTACTGCATTGCTGGAAACACCCAGTTCCTACAACAGCTTCCAATCCACCCAGTTGAATCAAGATGAAGAAGAGAGAAGTATACCAAAGACTGGTTTTGAATTTTTAGATAACTGGTAAAAAGAAGGAATGTACCGGTTCAATAAAACTTATATTTACACATGGTACATTACGCCTTTAAGTAATTTTATTTAGCTTTGATTAGTACTTTTAGATGTCTCCCAACAAATTTTTTGACATACATTTGTACTATTAGAAAAAAGATATAAGTGGAATGTGTGATCTGAAAACATGACCATATAGTATATAATATATATTTACCTGTATACAAATTTTTAAAGAACAAAAATCATGTCTTGTGCAACTAGTCATAGTACGATTATATAATAGATTTTGTGCTAAATAATTAAATTCTAGTGTTTTATAACTTTTCAATATCACTGAATATCTCAAAAGAGAGATTAATTTTTATCCATAGTTTTAAGAGAATGAAGTGTACTTTGCTGCGATTGTGTGTATGCTTTGTTTATCTAATATAACTTTGTAAACTTTTTGATAAAAATATACACATATATTCCTCAGTAGTTATGACAAGTTTGTAACGTTTATTTATTTGTAACATTAAAGTAGTATTGGTTTTGAACACAATAGCTTCATAACAGTCTGCTCCAAAATAAGGAACCATTTATACTTATATAAGATCCGCCGGATAAAATAATCCAAATCATGGAATAAAACTCTGTTTAATTTTGCAACCGTAAAATATATCAGTTTTCTGTATAAGCACTTTTTGAAATATCTTCCGATTTTTATCCTAAAAGGTCTTCTACAAAAAATTAATATCTCTTCTAGCTACAAAGAAAATCAGAATTTTATGTTTATGGCTGGGTCGTTTTATCTGGCAGCTCCTGTATACACACACACACACATACATATATATTTATATATATATATATATATGAAAAAGGTTTTCCAGCCTCATTAAAAATCCATCACTTAAGAGGTCCAGAAGCCTGATGGCCTAACTGATGAAACAATGCAATTGACTTGTTCTTACAAACTAAAATTTAATCGATATTTGCGGCATTGAGATTTAAACGCTGTAGTTTAATATTTTGCGTCTATCAACTAATTGAACATTTTAAAAGTTAAATATAATTGGTGATACCTTCAGTGACTGACGATTGATACGTACTAGTTATACTCTCATCACCCTCTCCGTTTTGAGTAATTTTCAGGTTTCGACAATAATCATATTTACTTCTCGTTACTTGCGATAAAGAATGAATTTCCCTCAAGTTTAACGCGTTCTTTTTAGCGTCTGACTTATGTTTCAAGGGTGACACCAGTATTAGACGCCTTTTCGATGTTCTAGCTAATAATTGGTTAAATTAAAGATTTATTGCTTTTGAAATTGACAGTGCTGTTAATTATGTTGAAGGACATTTAAGTAAGTGATAACAAGAGAAAAATCACCAGTTTGATCGATTTTTTCTGCCGATGTACCCTTAGATATGTTTTTCGATCCTTGAGGGATCTTCTGGGTAAGAGTGATGAGACTTTTGGTAAAAACGACGGATCGACTGACTGTTTTGTGACTGGAGGATCTGACTAGATTCAGTTCAAATTTCTCGTTTGGTCTTCGAAGGCTTTCGGTCAGAGTTGCATAGGAACCTTTCGGCGAAAAGTCAGATAGAGATCAGCTTTTACGCTGAACGACTTTATTTTTAACTCGATCGTAACCTTTCTTCGCCACTTTGCAGGGTCTCTTAACAGAATTTGGAGTCTCCTGGATCAAAGAATTCGAGGATGATCCGTACGTTTTCGGGCTGTTCGTACTTTTTTCAGAATCTCGACGCGACGATTGATTTTGTGCATCCTCTTTCTCCTTCGTAATTCCCGTTGACACATCCTGAGTTGAGCAGCTATTTCCATATTGTTCCAAAGCCTGGCGCTCTAGTTCCTAAAAGAAAAAGAAATAAACATGATACAATTGTAAACGAAAAAACTGGCATGGTATGCTAATTGTAGAAATTTCAATCTCGTCTATTTCTACTATGGTGGGGAATATAGCCCCTAGATCTACAGTGTAGAGACTTCTTACAGACTGTCGACAGATTCTGTACGAGTTCTGGAGGTCCAAAAAATGTCGATCAATCGATTAAGAAGAAAAAGTTGTGGTAAAATTTACATAATTATTTTTTTTCTCATATTCATTTAAACACATAAACCTTTAATACCCTATAGAATAAAACTTAGTAATATTTACATTCCCTGCTTCTTACTCTTTTCCAACGGTTTAGAGAAAACCCGCAAATGAAATATTCGGAACATTCAAAGATTTAATATTTTATTTAAGCTAGATATTCAAATATATTTGGATAGAGCTACGAACAGCGGATTGACCGACATTTTTGGACCTGCAGAGCTACAGAATGTACATGTAATCTATTAACAGTATGTAAAAAGCATTTGCCTTACAGATCTATCGCTACCATATTCTCGGCGTTGGCGAAAATAGAAGAGATGGAAATCGGGAGCAGAAGTCCCATAGAAAAACTACT
Organism: Prorops nasuta; assembly: GCF_024137725.1. Taxonomy (NCBI): domain Eukaryota; kingdom Metazoa; phylum Arthropoda; class Insecta; order Hymenoptera; family Bethylidae; genus Prorops; species Prorops nasuta. The sequence continues at coordinate 5,017,157 of NW_027116803.1, forward strand.
ACTAAGAAATTAGTATTTACAAAATACTAGCAAGCTTAAAAGATCTTAAATAGCCTCCACGATAAAATGTCGCCATACCTGATATTTCAAGGCCAATGATTCTTCGGATGCTCTGTATTGTTCTATAGCTTGTTGTTCCAACTCCTCATACTTTTGATCAAATACGGTCTCCGAGGGAGACGAAATGTCCGAAGAGTTAGTTAAAACGTCCCTGTAAAGGCGTCTCTTCATCCTGGGATCACACTCTACAGGGTGAGAGAAATTTTTACATTCAGCTTTCTGGTCACTGCTGGTGGAATGTTTGTCCGATTCGTGAATCTTATCTGTCTCTCTATTCCTCTCGTGACCAGGCCATTGAAGGACTTCAAACTTACTCTGATCGGTCTGTAAATAAAATTAGGTTAAGATAACGAAAACACCGACTTTCTCATATTGCAAGACCTTGGAGGATTCCGGTAACATGCTTGTAGATGGTTTTTTCGGACTTTTGTTCTTCGTCCATTGTCGCTGGGCTTTCTTTGAATTCTTCGTCAGAATGATCAGATTGTTCAAATCGGCTCCGGCACTTTTGCGTTTCGTCGTGCCGCTGTGATTAAAGTCCACTGAGCCTTGAAAAAATGGAATGCCCGAGAAGAGATTCTCCTATTTTTCAACACAGAAAGACAATTTTAGCTGTGTTGGGATTTAAAGAAATATTCCAATAGAATGTCCTTGCTAGTTTTACTTTAGTAGGACGTTTTGTGATCGTCCGTAGAGGTTGGACTGTGGTACAAATAGGTTGGGACGTATTGGTTAACGGAAGTTGGATTTGTGGAGGTGCAGCGAGTGGTACGTTTACTCGATGAATCCATTGTTGAGCTGGTCTAAAAGCTTCTGTCGTAAGTACTGGTACGCCTGTATTCTAACGATTATTGGCAAGAATGTTAAAAATTCGTTCCCTCTTCGAGATAGTTCCAAAGAGGCCATATAACCTGGAAAATCGTTCCTGGCGTGTTGTTATTCTGCTGAATTCTGTTGTAAGGAAACAGCTCATTCTGGTAGCACCTTTCGGACGAGGAAGGAAAATACTGAAGAGTTTGAGCTTTCAGCTCGTTTCTCGCAGTAAAATAAGTCGGAGATGCTTTCGGGAAGAATTTCGGCACTTCCGTACTGGCGTATGGCGGAAGTGGCTTCCGCATGGAGCCGAGGTTCTTCGTGTGACAAGTTTGCTGATATTCCGTTCTCAGTATCAATGGCTGATATTGAACTGCGTAATAAATTGGCTGTGGATGCTCTTGACTCTTTTGGAAGAATTTCTCCTGCGTCCCGGTTGCCAATTTCGTACTACCTGAAGTTGAGACTGCTTGCTGAAGAAGAAGAGGAGGAAGAAGATAAGTTGAAATAGTAAAACAAAAATGTAGAGATACCTTGGATGTAGATTGCTGTGATTGCTGCTGCTGCTGCTGACAGAATTGGGCGTTAAATATTTGATACGAGGGACTCCACAATTCGTGCATACAACCGGAAGTAATTCTTTCCTTCAGCTTCTCTTCCGCCATATTTTTCGTCGTGTATCTTTGATTCTCGTATTTGGTATGATCGTCGATTTCGCTGCTCGAATCTGATAAAATTATAAAAAATGTCAAATCTTTCCATTTCCATCCCTCTCTGTTTCTCGTACCTGTGTCTGTAATGCGAAACGATGATTTGAGAATTTTCAGTCGATGATCTTTTCTCTCTTTCCCACTAAGAGACTCGTCAGCTTGTTGCAAGCTACGCGAAATTTCATTCCAGTCCGATTTGCGAGCTTGGCTGGTCCTCTCAATACTCTCAGACTCCAGTTTCGTAACAGCTGAGCTTTGCAATTTTAATAACGTTACCGTCAGCCGCATACCAATTTGCATCTTTATGTAGTACAACTTACGCATCGTCTCGCTGAAATGATTAGCATAAATTTTAATTCGTCGCGAATTATTGAGAATAGAGTTTGTACCGAACCATTTTTTTTCCGTTTCTTTCTCGTAGCCGGAAGTTAGCTGGGCGAAGTGTTCTTCGACTTCCGGGAGCAACCAGGGCTCTTTGGCTTTCTCAGTGCTAAAACTCTCCATGAAAGGCGATGTCGAACCATCGTCGGGTTTGTACATTCTTTCCCGATCCTCGTCGTATTCGTAATTACCGTATTTGGCAAGACGCGACTCGGGGATAACGTCACGTACGCATTTTCGTCGAAAATTCTCATTTTCCTTATACCGCGCGTGTACTTTGCAACTCTGCGATGAAAAAAGTCAAGCGAGCGATTTTAATTGGTAGAAATAAAAAAAAAATAAAAAAAAATATATGAGCCACGTGTATAACTCTCTACTTATGAAGAGTATCCGAATTTGGCTTTCGACTTTAGCCCACAAATTTAGAGTTCTTAATCTGTCATTTTGCAGGATTCGTTCGGTTTACGAGGTACCTTTATCCACAATGATTTGTTCAGTCTTTTGTAAGAATCTTCTTTGTTGTAAACCCAAGTAGGATCGGCGATCAGGCTAACATTTGCGTATGCGCTATTCAGATGGTCATCTTCGATGGACGAAAATGGTGATATCATCCTCCGAACATTATTAACCTTATCGCTCGAATGCTCCAATGTCTGCGGGGTTTCTATCTTATTATATCAATTCCCCGATTTTGCCTGTAAAATGTCAGATCGGACAGGTGGGTTATGGCTCTCCTCCGGATAGTACGCCAATAAGATTAAGGGATCAAGCAGACTATATTAACTATATTAACCGCTTGTTTACACCGCAAACGATCGGAATAACGAAACACCTAGCAAGATCGCTTTATATCCTCCCGTTAAACAAGAAAGAATTTCAAATAATAAATATATTCACTTCTCGTAATCAACCGTTGTTATATAATCATTCATCAACGGTAATCTTGCAAAAATTTCAGCAACCATTCTGCAGAAGACAGCAAAAGAATCGCAAATGCGTAAACTCGCACTTGTTTCGATTTTCTCAGTCGATTTTTGCCGCATACTTTTCATTACTTCAGTTTGTAAGATTTTTGCTGTGGTGTGTGATAACTATAGGTGTGATAGTGACTACAGGATAGAAAAAGGAAGACGCTATCGTTAATAATAAAATTATTTATTACAAATAAAACCTAAAAAGTACATGTACATATACATACAGAGTATTCGCATTCAGACAGTCATGCTTTCGCGTAATTTTGTACAGCGCATACATACATTATTTACAAACAAACATATCTTCAATTTAGAAAGTAGTATTGCGAAGTACATAAAATCAGTCTGCTACCTCAGGAACGCGACGGCGCTTAACAACGATAACTGATATACTACACTCGAATTATAAACACGGAACAGAAATGTCCTGGAGCTGCGTCCAATTCGAGAGGCGATCGTTAGCTCTGGACCAGCACGAGAATTGGCAAGTTCGTTTTTTAAAGCTCAACGCATTGTAAAGCTTGATCCACGCAGAACTAACATATTGATCAGGAACATAGATCAACCCTTTTTTCGCGCTATATATTCTTCAAATTGCATCCGTGTTGCGTTGCTGCGCGTTAAAACGCTGCGCAAAAACACAAAATCAACGTTTTGTTGCGGATCAAGCTATACGATTAGAAAAGAGAATCATACAAATTTACAGACTCGGATTAAATGGTTCCGTGTTATATGGCAAGACTTAATAATATTTACAATAGAAAATGGCTAAAAGTTTTCGAAGACAAAAAAGAAGAAAAGTCTTCATCTCCCTCATCAGTGCCCTGTTTGGCGAATGGATTGTCGGATCTCTTGTCACAGGATGAAACTATCGTCACCACTTGTGCATCAGTGGTCGACTCTAGTTCGTGCGTTCCAAATGAAGAGACCCTTGAATCGGTGGTACTTGTTGCACGTTCAAGGTGTCTCTAGTCCATGCTGGACTTTAGAGGAAAGAAGAGCAAACGAAAACGCTTATAACGTTTCAGACATATTCCTCGGAGGGTTTCGGCGCGTTGGCAGGAAGTCTCAAGGTATTTTGAACACGATTGGCTCCATCCGGTAATTCGGCGATGTCGATGAAGACGCCGACGAGACTCTCAAAATTCGGTCCCCAATTAAGAAGGTAGTCCCATCGTAAGGCAGAACTGGTGGTGGATGGCGAGGCGTTATCGGTCAGCCTGTAGAGGCCACCCATATGGCTTGAAAGGTCATCGTCCGAGGCGACTAGAGTGCTGAGGGATCCACGAAAGGAGCTGTCGAATCCGTCGTAATTCGGTGGTAACGGAGGCTTCGAGGATGGTGACGAGTCATTGTTCCTCGTAGGAGCCTCTTCGTCGTCTCTCTCGTCATCATCCTCGTCATCGTCGTCGTCTTCACGATCGTCCTGCTTGGCGAACGGATTGTCGGATCTCTTGTCACCTACCAACGATCCGTTATCGTACTCAATCTCGGAGCAGGTGAAACTGTCGTTACCACTCTCATCGGTGGTCGACGAGTTCCTGCGTTCTAGCCTCTCTACGGGTGGCGTGTGTCTGCGGTGAAGATGAAGAGGACCGTGGGTCGGTGGTCCCCTGGCTTCACTAGACGAACTCACTGCGTCCAGGGTGGAAACTAGACTGGAGGTTCTGGGTCTGGAATTGAGTCTTTCTATCTCCTCGGCGGTGAGCCCCATGGGACCCGATAGGATGTTGTTCACCGAATTCTCGTTGTTCGATTGAGGCGCCTTCCTACTGGCTGTGGAGCCGGACAGCTGACTCATGATAGGTGAGTTCAGGCTCCTCTCACTGTTCGAGTTCATTTCTTTGCCGACTCCGCCAGAGGACGACGTGGTAGCCAGTAGCGCGCTTTGCAACGGTTTACCACTGATATCGTGAAGAGTGAGAATTCTCGGTTGTTGAGCGGAGAGCTCGCTGCTGGGGGACAGTCTGGCCAACGGGGTGCTTTGAAGAAGCTTCGGGACCGAGCCTGGTGGCTGGTTTACGTTGGGCGGGGGCATCGTCCTCGGAGGGAACGGTCCCGAATGTCTGTGTTGCTGCTGCGCGTGTTTGTGATGATTGGCGTAACTTCCTATCGGCGGTGGAGTGGCCTTGTACTTCCTCATCCCGTCCCTGTAACCTTTGTAATGGTAAACTATATCGATATCGCTCGGAGCGATGGAACTCGCGTTCTCCAGATCGTAGTGCTCCGGCATCTCCGTCTCTTGGTTGTGCTCGTGCGAGTGAAGAGAGTTCTGCGTGGGTGGGGGTAAGGGTGGATGGTCGTCCCTGATCGGTGGGGATTTTGTCACTTCCCGCTCGATTATGTCGGGCCTCTGCGGACGGTGCTCCGTAGGTGCGCTGATCTCTCGCTCCTTGTACTTCTTCGATATCAGTTCCGGTCCCATGTGGCCAACTCCCCTCAGATCAGAAGTGTCGGATATGTAAGTGTTCTCGTGGCGAGACATGAGGTTCTCGTTTCCGCTACCGACCAGTGGATTTCCGGTCATGATAGCGTTGGCATTTTTGTTTACAACCGAGGGAGCGGATTTCTCCTTGTTCTGGCGTCGCAACCGGAAGACGATGAAACTGACTAAGATGGCCACGAGAAGAATCACGAAGAAGACTATGACCAAGGTTATTCCAACGCTGAGTGGATCGGCTGCTGCTGCCGCACTGATGTCGATCGATCCTCTGCAGCCAGTGCTCACCTTGCCGTGATAGGAAACGTCCTTGAATATGGATCCGGAGCCGTTGAACGGTTGGACCTCGTTGTTTATGGTGAAGTTGGCGAGGCAGCCCTCAAAATTCCTGGCGCCTGGACCTTGGTTGTAGTGCAGGTCTTGGCTCGCTCCACCGATCGACAAGACTGATAAATATGGGTCGAGGAAATCGTGAATCCCTGCCAAGTCCAGCTCGTCCCCTATCAGATTACCATCCACGAATAATCTCAGTCCTCGAGAATATGCGCGCAAGGTCAAATTGTGCCAGCGACCATCCGTCAGTGATCTTTCGGTGCTTGCTGTCATATTGACGGGAGAGCCGAGCAAGGATGTGTACACCACTTGTCCATTACGCAACTGTAACATATATTGGTCTTAGAAATCTCGCTTTTCTTTTTTATACAAAAGTTTTATTTACCTCTATCGACGTGAAATGCTTGTTGGTCGCGGCATAGAACAAAATTCCATTGGGCTTGACGGTCCTGAACATAAGACCGATCGTTTTGATCGACGCTGGATTGACAAATAGGTTTGTTTCATTGGTAACGCTGCGTCTGGCACGATTATTCTCCCACAGTGTGGAACCTCCATAAAGATACTCGAGTAATTGCATTCGACGATGTTTCTCAGAAATCTGAAAGGATAAGTAAAATTAATTTTCGAAAGGAGCTGGTGAGAAAATTAGAATAAAGATTAGTGTTGAGAAATTACCTTGAATTCTATGTATCCTCCGTCCGTTAAGGTGATTGGCTCGAGGGCACCTTGGCAGTTTGGAGCTATTAAGGAGCTTCCACACTGACAAGTAACACCGTGCCACTTGTCGTAGCATTTGGAGTTTGCTCCACATACGGCCACATTGTCCTTCTCGTCCCTCGTGCAAGGATTCTTCTGGGACCTTGGACACGTTGATTTTACGCCCCGTGACGTCAGTGGATTCGTTAGATTAAGCCCTCTGCCATTAATCGACACTGAGTGAATACAGCCGACGAAATCATCTGAGTGCACTTGTCCAGGACGTTCCAAAACTGGATCGGCGTTCTCCAGTCCTCCGAGTAGCAATGGATTGTTGTTGAAATTCAAGGTTCTGCAAAGCGGAAGAGTGAGTAACATATAGTTTATTGACATATTGGTTTAATTAAGTCATTCTAGAGAATTCTTTTGGTAAACTTTACTCACCCAGTTTGACCAACGTCATCAGCATAGCAAGAGCCATCCCCGGGTCTGCAGTCGTCGCAAACGTCCCCATGCTCCCTGCAGGTTGATACCGAGAGAGAGACGACCCGTCCGTTTCTGGTAGCGGTGACTTTTCGCCATTCGCCATCAGCCACTGAGTCCTTGGATTTTATGGCGATAGATGTTATGGCACTCCTCGCACCTCCGTAAGAAAACACTACTCTGCCGTTTATCAACTCCAGAACGATAAAGTCCGATCTGCCACCGGATTGCGGTGCGTAATTGTACAGCAGCAACGCGTCCGGTTTGGTGGTCGCGAATACCATCGTGATGTCATTGGTGTTCGAATCCAAAGCTGGGAAGGTCATGAAGGATAGTTCTTCGAAGCCAAAAGTCGACCTTTCGCAGTGTCTCCCGTAACGACCCTCGGGACAGCTGCATCGATAACTGCAATTTATCAAAGATTTGATGAATATACGAGTGTTCAAATGTTTAATTTAACATTGAAGCTGAAATTGTGAATTCCTCATACCCTGGTTTCTCTCCAACACAGAGACCACCGTACAAACAAGGATTGGGCCTGCAAGAATCTGTGACAGCTTCGCAGTGATTTCCTCTGTAACCAGCACGACAGAGACAGAAGAAACTGAAGCTATCCGGACTCTTTCTACAGGATCCACCGTTTCTGCAGGGATTGCTAGCACAGGCGTCGCCTCTCTCTAGTTCGCACAGTTTTCCTTCACGATCAATGGGACATATGCATTGGAAGTCGTAGCCCAGTCTACGACACTGTCCACCCTGAAATCATATAATTCATGTTTATCATATATTTCATTAGAAAATGTATTATTTTCAACGTTTGCTTAAAATTTAACTATATAATCCACGTACCATCGAGCACGGATTGGGAGAACATGGATCTTGTCTTTTCTCGCACTTCTCACCGGTGAAACCTTCTCGACACTTGCACACTAGCTCGTGCAATATTCGCGGTGATGTTAAAATTAAAGCTTGACTATCGGTGATTCTTGCGTCGTCGTATATAACCAAATCGTCCTGGCAAATTCCACCATTTTCGCATGGCACGTATTTGCATGGGGAATAACCGATGGTGAATGATAGTCCTTTTAAAAGCTGCCCAATCTTATCCCGTTTCCGTACCAGTAGTTCTGTCACCTCGTATTTTGATCGGTAACCTGAGGAAGGAAAAAATATTCGAGAAAACGTTTTTTTTTTGCAACTTTTAAAATAGTAAATAATTTCTGACGTACCTTGAGAAGACTCTATGGCCAGATGGACAAAGAGGTCGGATCCTTTTTCGCCAATGCTAAATATGGTTAGTGTTTCGCTAACGTCGATCTCTTCTTGTAGCAGATCTAGCAAAGCGCGATATTGTTGGCTGAGAAAGTCTTTGGAGCTTAATTTCGAGACTTGCAGAGTCACGCTGTTATCGATCGTGGCATTGGAAAAAGTGATGAATTCCACGGTCACTTTAGATACAACGTCCGGATGTTGGCCATCATTTCCGGATACGCTCAAAGAGTAACCCACTCCTGAAGATAAAGTAAATATAAATATATAGAAAAATTAATAGAGATTTTTCAGTAAAATCTAATTAAACATACCTGGTGTGATTTTATTCGTATGCAAGTCGCAAGTAGATGGGATGCTCAAGACTCTTGAATTAGAGCCTTGCAGTATTTTACAGCTGTAGACACCTGTTGTGTCGGGGTCGTTGGGACGAACGTCTGCAATTTTTCCCAATGGAGTCTTACCATTGAAAGAATAAACCATAACGTGAACTGAGCGTGGAGTGGAAGGGCTGTCGTTCTGATCAGTCACAATAACGGTTATAGTATGTTCGCTCTTCATTTTTGGCACTCCGGAATCTTCAACCTGGATCTGAAATAAAAAGTGAATAAGCTTTAAAATTGTTATTACACTGTGTTGCATTCAATATTGAGTTTCAGGGAAATTATGCCTCACCATCAGATCCAGCTGAGGCATGGTCTCTCTGTCCAAGGATCTGGTAGTTTTTAGAACGCCAGAGTGTTTGTCCAAGGAGACTACGTCGTTTTGTCGTCCACCGATCAGTCTGTAGGAGAAAGGTGCACCATTTGGTGGTAAATCGGGATCGGTAGCACTGAGGGTCATTATGCTGGTACCAGCTGGCTCGTTTTCACTGACGTATCCAATGATCTCGGGAGGATCAAAAATAGGCCCGTTGTCATTGATATCAGACAGTTCGATATGAACAGCCGCTGTTCCAGTTTGGGGCGGCGACCCGGTATCAATGGCACCGATGATCAAATCATAAATGGGAATGGCTTCTCTGTCCAATTGCTTGGCAATCTCGATGTCACCCGTTTGAGGATCGACCTTGAAGGCCTGTCCAACATTTCCACCTATGATGGAATAAGAGAATTGATTGTTTTGTGGTCTGATGTCCTTATCGATGGCCCTCACGGTAAGGACTCGGGTCCCATGAGGAGAGCCCTCGGAAACCTTTGCGTCGTAATTGTTCTGCAGGAATTCTGGCGGGTCGTTGCCATCCTGGATAGAAACGATGACCTGTGCCTCATCCGTGTCATTTCCACGAATACCACCAGCATTCTTGGCCATGACTGTCAGTACAACTCGATTCTGCGTCTCGCGATCCAGTCTTCTGGAAACTCTGATGATCCCTGACTCGGCACCGATGGAGAACCCTCGATCGTTCGACGAACCTACGAAGAGATAGTAGATCCTGCCATCCTCACCGGAATCTTGATCGGTAGCTTGGACAAGTCCCACTGAAGTACCAACATCGGCACTCTCAGATACGTCCATGTGAAAGACCGGTTGAATAAATTTCGGATAGAACTCGTTGACCCCTGTGACATGAACTTTGACAGTTGTGAAACCGACCATTTGAGGATTCGAGTCGGGATTCGTCGCAACTATGTCCAACGTGAACTCGTTGGCTTCCTCGTAATCGAAGCTGATGGACGATGAGATCACTCCGGTGTCCTTTTCTATTCGAAAATGTTCCTTACCGCTTCCACCAAGAATCTTGTATTCTATAACAGCGTACTTGGCAGAATCCGCGTCCTTGGCATCGACTTTGTAAACGAAACTGTTGGGTGGTGAATTTTCAGCCAAGTATGCGTCGTAGGTGGTCTGATTGAAAATCGGTGGATTGTCGTTGATATCGGATACGTTGATGGTTAGTGTGGCGACAGATTGTTTTGGTTCGAAGGCCAAATCAGTAGCGGTGATGTTCAATCGGTATTCTTGGATCAGATCGTAGTCGAGGGGTTGGAGGATAGTGACGGCACCGGTGATCGGATTGATGAAGAACTCGTTGCGTTCGTTACCAGCTGAAATTTTGTATCTGATCATTCCGTTCGGTCCGGAGTCCCCATCCATAGCGTTTACAGTGATTATAGTCGTGTTGACAGGTTCGTTTTCAGGTACTCTGGCCTGGTATCTGAGAGCAGCAAAGGTTGGCATGTGCCGATTCTCACCAGCTACCATTAAGGTCAAGGTGACTTCGTCCATTTGTGGTGGGACTCCCCTGTCAATGGCTCGAGCCTTCATTAGGAACGTGGTCCCCACAGGAATGCCATTGAGACTCTTCTTGACGTAGACCCAACCTGTTCTTTCCTCCACTCCGAAGAGATCGCTGCCATTGACGCTCAAGAGGGAATAATCGATCTCGGCATTGACACCGAAATCAGCCTCGTCCTTAGCGACCAATTGGGTTATTCTTCTGCCAATTGCATAATTTTCTGGTACCGGGGATAAGTAAGACCTTTCGGCGAACCTCGGTGCATTATTATTAGCATCTACTACGCTGATGTGCACCACAGTTTTTGATGACATGGGTGGTTTTCCGTTATCCGTGGCCACGACCGTTAAAGAATAGAGGTTCTCCGGCGAGGAAGGTCGATTGCTGTGCTTATACTTCAAGGTCCTTTTGCTAAAAATTTCACCAGTCGCTGGGTCCACCGTGAAAAGGTCTGATGGCTGCAAGAGGCTGTAGGATATTACAGAATTTGGTCCCTGTTTGTCCTTGTCAGTTGCTACGACCTGGCCAACGTGGGAGATTGGACGTTGAAGTTCGGGAAAGTGGAAATGGTAAGAGTCATCGTCGAATTCTGGTGCATTGTCGTTTTGGTCCTGTATCGTTATAGTCAAGGCTGTTTCCGGCCTCCAAGCACCATCAGCAGCGTCCAACTTCAGCAGATATTCGTCCTGCTCTTCCCTGTCGAGGTGACCAGCTACCGTCACGTTCCCACTGAGACTGTCGATCGAAAATTTTCCACCTGGATTATTCGTAAAGCTGTAAGTGACATTTGCGTTTTGACCAATGTCAAGGTCGCTGCTGGTGATGCGTATGACGAAGGTACCGATCTCGGCGTTCTCCGTCACGTTTACAGTGAACAGTCGCGTGAATCTAGGTGGATTATCATTCTTGTCCAGAACCGTGATCAGTACTGTTGCTGTACCAGTCAAACGTGGCTGACCTTGGTCCCTCGCCTCGACTATTAACTCGTACGACGATATCTACGAGAAATAAAGAAGTTTTTATCACACAACCAACAAACATGAAACATCGTGTGATTTAAGATGAGTTTTTATTTTTACCTCTTCTCGATCCAGATTGGCATTCGTGTTGATCTCACCAGTTTCGCTGTCAATGACGAAAGTCTCCGAGAAGTCATCGACCAAATGATAAGTTATCTGACCATTTTCACCGGTGTCCCGGTCTTTCGCCGAAACTTTACTGACGAATTGAGGTGGATACTCGTCCTCCAATATCGAAGCATTGTAAATCGCAGTTTCCATGACCGGTGAATTGTCATTGGCGTCCGTCACGCTGACCAGTACTTGCACCACGCTTCTCAGAGCTGGTGTATCGGAGTCTCGAACTTCGATCCAGGCTTCGTAGTGAGGCGCCGTCTCGTAATCGAAACCGGAAGCCACCGAGACCTGAAATAAACCAAATTTATCAATTATTCAGAAAAAGCTATCATTTGATACTAGCTTAAGTAAATATTCGATTGCAAACAGCAAATTTTGATGAAATTGATCACAGTTCACTCAAATAAAACAGCTGATTATTAAATTAGAAAGAAGATTTATATTTGGGATATTAAAATGATTCTTTCAAGGACTTTTTCCATACATAGCAGGACTATTATTAAATTGCTACAAGTTAAATACCTCTCCAGTGTGAGGGTCGATTTTCAGAGCATCCCCTACATTTCCACCAGCGATTCCATATATCAAATTACTAGCTGTTCCTTCCTTCGGCGTAGTGGCGCTAAGCTTGGTGATCACTCGCCCCTCGGGGACGTCTTCCGGTAGGGTAAACCTGGTATTGATGCTAGATCGAAAACTGGGAAAGAGTTGTCTCTCCCATAGATGAATGACCAGATCAGCTGTAACGTATTGAGCCTCTTCGCCACAATCGGATGCTCGAATTTGCAATTGATAAGTGGTCTCGTCACTCGTCAATTCCTCGGCTGCTCTGATCACTCCGTTGTTCGCGTCGATTGCAAACTTTTCAGCGTCTTTTCCCTGAAGTCTGTACACTATCCTGGAATTCTCAGAGTCGTCGTCGTCGACTGCTTTCGCACCAAAGACAAAGTCTCCTGCGAATTTTATCAGTGTTACTACACGTATATTTATTATGATTTATGATCGAGGAAAAAATCGGTTGCTGATGATTTACCTTGTTTGGTACCAGTGGGCACGTAGGCGGTGTACCTCGGACTGGAGAATCTTGGGGCGTTGTCATTGGCGTCTTTGATCAGAATCGTTAAATTGACAGCTGAGGCTCTTGGTTCTGTAGGACTGGAGTCTTGGGCCACGAGAGTCAAGTGATAAACCGATGTTTCTTCACGATCCAGTGGCTCTATGGTGAAAACCTCGCCAGTGTTGGGGTCGGCCGAGAATCGTTCAGCTTTTTCTCCCAGCAGGCTATATCTGTCAAGGGAGGTACAAGTGTTTTATTAATACCGAACAGAGTTGGTGTTTCGACCGAGGCTGCGATCTTTTGATCGATTGATTTTCATTGGCCTATCCGATCCACGTGAGCGTTCGGTAACACCCTGACTGCCACTTATGTCATATATCGTTACGAAAGCTACCGTTGCGATCAGCTGTACAATAATTACAGGTCCTCTCGCTTTGATCGCTCCTTATTAATCGAACATTCAAACACTTCCCTTCGACTTTCTCCATTTCTCTTCTTCGATAATTATATGTAAAACCCTCCGAATATTATGATATTTCATTCAAAGAGCTCCGAAGAAACAAAGTAGTTAGAGAACTTTGCCCTTTCTCCCCTTTGATCCTTAGTCCAAATTAAAATTCAATCACGCGAGTTTAAATTTATGCTCTAAGGTTAAAGACGAAAGGTTGAAAGATCAAGAGGGAAAACTTACCTAATTTTGGCATTCAATCCTTCGTCCCGATCGGTTGCTTTTGGTTTGGTGACCCAAGTCCCAGCTGGCAGATTTTCAGCCACTGTCGCTCTGTATTCTTGCCTGGCGAACTCCGGGCTGTGGTCGTTCACGTCCAGTACGACGATCCTGACGATTCCCGATCCGGTCAGAGGTGGAGAACCTGCAAGATTGGCGTAAAAAATATTATATTATACAATAAAGAAAAATTGGCACAATTAGCCGGGCCGCGGTTACCGCGGAGATCGGTCGATGGCGAGAAATCTTGTTAGATAACGCTCGAGTAATAATTTATTCAATGCTTCTATATCTCACGGGGGTACTTGAGATTATAACTCGAAATCGCGTATAAGTACAGGAATCGGTCTTGTAGCCTCGGGTACCGATCTCAATCGTTGCGATCCTCTCGATTTGGTCGCTTTGCCAAACGGCCGATGATGCCAGGCCGGGTACATAGCAGAGCTCGATCACGTCGCTTAATTCTTTTCTCCCGAGGACAAAAAAAATCCAAAGTCCAGACGACATCCAGTCCTAAGCTTTTTACGTTCTAGTTATACTTTTACAGTAGAGCTATAAACGTAGTGTTATATTTTCGGGGGGATATTAAAGCTGCTACAACTGATTACTCCTTTCTCTCCTGGTAAAATATAATCGAAGACGGAACATATAAGTAATGTAGAATATACAATTCAGACTTCAAAATGTAGTCTTTCTTCTCGTAGATCGCACCAAGATCTAAGGTTCTTTTAGTTATTTCAACTGAATATTTTTAGTACAGCTAAATGTATACTTTTAGAGATACGATTATAAAGATGCAATACGGATAAACTGGAATTCTCCTTGATAGCAGAACTCGATGCATATCTCTGAGGAAAAAAGATCAAAGCTATAATACAAGTATCAATTGAGTCTTAGACTTTTTTCGTTTCAGCTAATACATTTTTGCAGTAGAGCTAGATGGAACGGTGTAGGTTCAGGAATACGGTTGAAGGTGGAATATGGATAAAGTGGAATATATATAGGAAAGAGAAAAAAGGGAAGGGAGGGGTCGGGCCAGTTTTGTCGAGAGGGGAAAAAGAGGGAAGATGGGGATAAAATTCGAAGCTGCAGGCAGTCTCGACGGGGTGGAGTGAAGGGAGGAGGGACACAGGGGCTTGAATGGCGGATAAAGGTGGGGAAAAAGGAGTGGAAGCGGGGAGGGGTGGAAGCATCGGGGGACGATTATCATAATCGCGCGTCATAACTCTGCAGGCTTGTCTACCTCGACCGAGCGATTGCAGGACCATCGGATCTCTGCGGCTCTGTATATTCGCATTTCGCAGCTCGCACAAGCCTTTCTTGTCCTGTGTATCTCGCGCTATATTCTCCAGTTGACTAACGGAAATGGCGAAGATCGTACATGTCGAGAAATTAATTCGTTTACTTTATGTTATATTGTATATACGGAACCACTATACCTACGCCTCTTTGGACTCTTTGACAGAGAAAATACGGAGTGAAATTAGACGAAATGCGTACAATTTTTATTTCAAATTGTAAGCGTTTTGGGATAAGCATAAAGGAAAGATTGGAGTACCGAGGAGAAACTGCTGAATGCAGAAGTTTTCAGAAAAAGAATAGAGAGTAAAATAGAAATAAAGAGGAACTGTTCGTTGATTAAATAAGTAAATCAATCAAACGGTTAGGTCGATAAATTGATGTCCAGTTTCCATGCTAACACTCGTTACTAATACGACAATATTTAAGATCATTTTCATATTTTCCACACGTGTGTATGATTTTATAGTGTAACTATATATAGATATAAATGCTTGCCTATACAAAGTATCACCATTGTTCACAATGAAACTTTAATGTCTCATCGCGTTACTGGTGAAAATATGTCTAACTATCAGTGGGAGTCGTTATTGCCATAATGCTCTTTGCGCCAGCAGGTTTTGCAAGGAGAATTCTAAAGATCGGTGAAAGGTAGACTAAAACGGACGTAAGAACGTTTGAAAGGTGCTCCTTGTCCATTTGACGAAGACGGTATGTTTGGCGGTTCAATTTAGGTGTTTAGAGTCTCACCGGGAAGGATAGTTTTTCGTACAAACCATTCCTTGTTCCCGTGAAATTACCAGCGCTTCAAACATGGTATACGTTTATTAACACCTTGTACCGAGATGCGACTGGCCGATTGTATTGAAATTTAACGAAAATATTGCATGGGAGGTTAATTTGTAAATTCCATTCGCGTTGGTTAGTTGATTTTTTTCTGGAACTGCCAGTTGACTCGTCGATATCCTCCAAGGGATTATTGGTGCTAGTACTACAGTAGTGGAGAACTCGCGTTACAGGCCTCCCCCTTCCCCCTTCGGACGAGTCAAGGTCGATATGGTATACACAGCAGTGTGATAGCGAAACATAATTATGCCGGACGTTAAAAAATATTACGCAGAATCGAAACTTCCTTCCTTCCTTTTTCGCGCATTTCTTTTTGCTTTCGTAATCTCTCCTTGATTTTTCAGCATCCAGCGAGAAAATATGAAATGCGCGTCTCGAGAATGCTGGGTAAATCAGAGTTGCGGCTTGCGATAAATATGGAATGTTATGGCGTTGTTGGTGAAATTTCAATGGAAGGACCGTAAAGAAAGGATTAAAGCAAGGGAAGGATATCTCGGGAGGAATCTTAATCTTGGGGTTAAAAATCTAATTGCTTCATGGTGGTTTCGATGGAAATGGAGGGGGTGAGAATGAAAAGAAAGGTTTTTCGTAAATATCCGATGTAAGTGTATATAAGGTTCGATCTAAATTACCTGTGTCCATGGCGACCAAGGTCAAAGTGTACTCGGGCACGAGTTCCCTGTCGAGGGGCCTCAGCAAGAATATGTCGCCAGTACTGGCGTTTATTCGGAACAGGTCCGTGTCGCCCTCCTTCAGAAAGTACCGCACTTGATCGTTGTAAGGTGGGGTGTCAGCGTCGTAGGCCTTGACCTTAACAGTAAACGACCACCGTTACACTTCCGCTCTTTCTCTCCCTCTCTCTCTCTCTCTCTCTTTTAAAGGACACTCTTACATTCCCTATACGTATCTCGCTTCAACCAAGCAAAACATTTTGGTCCCCAGCGTGAAACCGAGCGTAATTAACGCCATGGTGAATCCCCCTCCCCTCCCCCCTAAAAGCCACTTTCGTACATAGCGTGACTGATTAACGAGCCTATGCAAATCGATCATGCAAAGCTCATTGCGCAAAAACAATCGTCGATAATTGATTATTCATCGTTAACGAGTACATAAATGTATCATGGTGTATATATAAGCGAAAAATATAGATATAGACCGGTCGTTGGATTTTCCACGGTCTTCCAGTTTCCGGATAATAATTAAGAGAGATTGGAAATGTTGGAGCGATCGTTAAAGTTGATTACTTGTATGACAAATCCTCCGCCAGGTGGGACCATGTTCTCCATGACGTGGGCCAAATACGGTGAGTCCAGGAAAACCGGCGCATTGTCGTTGATGTCGAGGACGGTGATGGTAACCTGGGCCGAGTCTCCCCGCGGAATCTCGCCGAGCTCGGTTGCGCAATCCTCCCCACGTATCGTCAAATGGTAACGGGACTTGCGTTCGAAATTCAAGTTTTTCGCAACCCTGATCTCTCCGCCGTCCTCGGATATGAAAAAGTCCCGATTCTCGTCGCCGCTCGCTATGCTGTACCTCACCCGACCATTCGCACCTTCGTCCCGGTCCATCGCCGACACCTGAAATCATCGTTCAATCATTAAAAACCAGAGAAATGCAGCTTCCAGATTAAAATGAGTTTGGAGGGGCAAGAAATTGTCCACTCGGAATGGGAGTGAGGGGTCGATCGAAAAGTGCAAAAAGTGGTATAGGAGAGTCGGTAGACGGTTGCGACGTTAATGGATGCGTGTCCTTTTTTGGAATAATTTTTGGTTATATACCTGGAGGACACTGGCACCGATGCTGGCGTTCTCGGCAACGGTGGCGGTGTACTGCCTGGGGTCGAACACCGGAGAGTTGTCGTTCTCGTCGAGGACGAGTACGGTGACCGCTGTGGAGGATGACCTTGGAGGTTCGCCACGATCCCTGGCGGTAACAGGAAGCGTGTAGCTGGACCTTTGCTCCCGGTCGAGGGGTCCGGAGACACGGAGCAGGCCGTCTACGGGACCCAGGGTGAAAGGCAGCGAGTCCTCTTCGAGGGAATACTCCACGTAACCGTTTCTGCCTTCGTCCCGGTCGACGGCCTTGATGGCCATTACCACGGTGTTGCTCGGTGCGTTCTCCATTATGGAAATCTTCGTCGGTGATATAAATTCCGGTGACATGTCGTTCACGTCCAGAAGAACAATGCTCACCTGATTGGACATTGCAAAATTTCTCGTTATATATACCATCGCACACGGAGGATGCATGTTTTATAATATACATGCACTTATATATATATATATAATTTCGCTGTGAGAGGAAAGAGTCTGGTACCAACCTGCACGGTTGAAGTCAACGACCTCGCAGGTGGAATGGGACTATCGGTCGCTGTCAGTACCAAATTGTAAAGAGATTTTCTCTCCCTGTCGAGGGAGTTTCTCGTGTAGATCGTCCCATTGGCTGCCACTGCAAAGTCTCCATTTTCGTCACCGGAAGTGATAGCGTAGACCACGTGACCGTTGTCCTCGGAGTCGAGGTCCTGCGCCGTCACGGAGAGAACCGCAGTGCCGACCGTAGCGTTCTCCACGACGTCGGCAGCGTGTGGTCCAGCCTCGAAAACTGGCGCGTTATCGTTTAAATCGACAACGTTGCAGTAAACTGTCACGGTCGATGATAACGCTGGCACGCCGCCGTCCGTTGCTTGTACCACCAGGATGTAGTGTTGGACCTGAGGAAGAGAGAGAAAGAAAGAGATAAAAAAAGGCACCGAGTAAAGAAACGTCAGGATGATTCTTGCAGGTTTTTTGTAATTCTGCTTGAAAATTCTTGCGAGGAAGGAGAATTATTTGGGCCAGTAGCCGAGGATTGCGTAGGATGGGACGTAACTCAATATTTTTCTCCGAGATAAATCTGACATGGGTAAAGATACGCGTAAGAGATTTTTTTCTCTAGGCTTCCGAAGGCTATTGGCGTGTCAATCTGGTTGTTCGTCGTCCGAAAAATTGACTTATCAGCGGGACAGATTTTTTCCTTGGCAGAAGCACGTCAATTCGGATGTCGAATTCACTTGTTTCGAGCATCGTTGAAGCCTACGAAATTCTCCCTTGAAGGATCTCTCTCCTCCATATATCCCCCTTCCCCCAATTATCCTCCTTTTTTTAATCGCTCTTTCGAAAACCGAGCGATCTAGCCTAGCTGGATACAATTCGCCCTGCGCGCGATTGACGTTACCCATAATTTATGAAGGCTGAATCCTGCCAATTGGAATGATTAATCCAGGCATTCTTCACGGTGTCTCTGGATCGAAAAGTATAGCACACGATGAAGGAGCAATAAAAAGGAGATTAAAGGAGATATTTTTTGGAGGGGCCATTATAATGGCCGAACAGCAAAATAATATATATCTGTATAGGAAGGTTTTAATTAAGGCATTTCTGAAATATGTGTGAAGAGGGGTCATAAAGCGCGAGTTACATATTTAAAAGTTCGATGGCCCGGCCATTGCTCCACGAGTGGAGTTTCGCGCTTATTATAGTTTGCCGTTCCGTAACGAACGCTTTCGAGAGCTACACTTAGGCATTTTGCAAAGAACTAATGCATGTTTCGGGGAAGAAATGTTTCTCGGCCAACAGACTGTTCGATTTGCCGAAGCTTTATATACATATACATATACGAGGAGCGAGCGAGTCAGAGAGAGAGAGAGAGAGAGAGAGAGAGAGAGAGACTAACATAGCCTGGCATGAATCTGAGAGGGCATTATAAGTTGATGAAGGGTTCTATAAACTACCCTCTCTCCTGTTTTCCACCATCTCCAATTTTTCTTCTCTTTTCTACTCCTGTTTCGCCCACGTGCATCGCTATATACCGGGTGTCCCAAATCAACAAAAAGAGAAGCCTTGATTTCGATCAAAATATCAAGAAATTCGATAAACTATTTAGAAATTCGAGTCGGTTAACCACATAATAAAATTAATTTTTTGGAAAAGAACAAATCGTTTGCTTTATTCTACACATATATACAAAGTTCTGGAAATTTCTGTCGATTTCAGAAAAAATTGCACCTACGGGGCTGGCTGGACCTCATAGATTCGTTACTGGTCTACGACTACTAATAAGAATAAATAAGTGTTGCTTGTGGCTGTGAATCCTGTAGCAGGGCACTGCCATTAGAAACGTCTGTTCATCGATCTGTCCGACTGTTAGCGTTAAACCCTAAATTCTAGCGTTGCTTTATAGCCGGGAGGTAATATAATAGCCGGTGCTTGAATGTAGAGGCGTGTTCGTGCAGGTTATAATCGTTGCCCGAGGCTGCTACGCGCTTTACCGTATGTGCGCCTCGAATCTTTTCATCTTTCCACCCGAGTCATCCGTCTGCGCGAAATTTTTTTGCACGATTCCCGATCGATCGATCGATCCATCAGCAGCCACCAACAGCTGTTAATTGAAAAACATTCCTCGTACGCGCCACCAATCGCTGACCGGTCAATGAAGCTAATCAGCAAACTTAGGAAAGCCAGCGACCGTCCATGTACGTACATCGGAGATTCTGAGGATCGAAATGCGTCAGACTCCTCCTTTCCGTCCTTATATTGCGAGAGAAAAGAAGTTCTGCGAAAAAATTGCACAATTTTTCATCGATAAAAGCAAATGAATTTTTCAAATCATATTTGTTATCTATTTTTCAACTCAACTATAATGCTTTAAAACAATGATTTTATGGAAATTGAAGCGCGATGAAATAAAATTTATTTCTTCGTTATGAGAGGATCGAACCTTTTTATTAGTTTCTTGCGCTTTTCCAGCAATAATCCAAACAGATATTCCAAACATTCATTACGTACCTCTGACCAATTCAATTTACCCCCTTTGGCTCCATACGCAAATTTTATTTTCTGTTTGCGTTACTAGAAATTATAAAAAAAATGAAAGAGTTCAGTCCAAATACGTAAGAATAGATGCGATAAAGAGATTCGTCTTTGTTTTCTATAATTTCTAGTAATACAAAAAGAAGATAAATTTTGTGCCGTTTTTGGCCGAAACGGTTTAAAGATTTTATTATTTTTTATAATAATAATAATGTTATTGGTAGTAATGATAATTAAATAACAAGAATGCTACAAAGTGATAATTGGACAAGCTTCTTTCCCGTTATTGATAAGTCTCTAATGCATAAATCATCGTAACGTGATTGTCAGGTGTGGGCTTATAATAGAGGAATTAACGGAGAGACGAGTTGCCAGACAGACGGATCTTTCGAGTGTCGGCGAATTTCGTAGTCTCGATCAACCTTGAAAAAAAATATGAGAAAAAGAGAGAAAAAAGCATTGAACATTCTGTCGAAAGCATCTCTTTTCTTGCCGCTTCACGAAATTCGGAGATATTTATTATATATACCAAAGAGAGTTGAGTTTCACCCTGAATTTCTACAGAAAAATAAATTTCAGAGAAAACTGTTGAATTTGATCATCTAGGATACTGAGTTGATTCGAACATTTTAATATAGTATATACAGTAACGTGAGAAATTGAGCAAGGGATATAGATAAATGGATCAAGAGACGCGGTAGAAATTATCTATAAACATACCGAAGAGAGTTTCACCATGAAATTCTATACAGAAACATAACTTTCAAAGAAAGCTGTTAAATTTAGTCAATCACAGTACTGAATTGATTCGAATGTTTTAACACGCTATACACACTTTCAGTAACGTGAGAAATTCAGCAAAGAGATATGTATATAACGAAGAAGGAGAGAGATAAGTAGCGAACGAATAAATTCGATAGTCCTGCACGAAGAAGCAGTTGGCAGTCAAGGTTAGCTGTTAGCGTGAACGTCCAGTGCCGGGATTAGGAGAAGAAACGTCGGATTAGGAGGGGAAAAAATAATAGAGAAGGTATTCGAGCAAAGTTGAGATGGGAATTGTGGAACTAATTGGAAGATTTCTATTGGGTTAACTGGGTTAACTGGATTGCGAGGACGACGAGATTCAATGAGAGGTTGCTCTCTCTCTCTCTCTCTCTCTCTCTCTCTCTCTCTCTCTGATAGTATTCCACTGGAGATCCGTTCATGGCCAAGGTTGTTGCTTGCAAGGAGGACGGGGATATTTGGATAAGGAGAAGAGAAATCGATTATTTCGACAAAATTGATTTCGAGCGAAGAGTCGTCAATGAGGGAAGTTTGAAAGAGGATCGAGTGTGATTGTAGGATGATGAGGGAGGGGGGGGGGGGGTATTATAAGAGGGATAGAGAGAGGGGAATAAGGAGGAAGAGGCTCTGATATTCCAGCACGAACCTGTTCGTAGTCAAGGCTGGCTGTGAGCGTGAAGACACCGGTGCTCGGATTAAGAGAAAAAACATCGTTGGCCCAATCGGAGATTAGAGCGTAGCTTAATTGGCTGTTGGGTCCTTCTGCGTCGGCATCCGTCGCAACGACCTGTCCGATTCTGCTGCCCCTCGGCACATTTTCCGCCACGTCGAATGAATATGCGCTCGATTGAAACACCGGGGCATTGTCATTCGTGTCAGTCACCTGAAAGCATTTGAGAAAAAAAAGTTCATAAGTTTATTTTGCTTCCCACATAAAAATACCACACTCGCAATTATTTGTTTAAAGTATAAAGAAAAAATGGAATTTAGTCGATCGATCGAACATTTGCTCGTGATTGGGGGATGAGAATAAGTTCGGAGGTTCTCGCGATACCTCTCAAAACACACTCGTAAGACCGTTTATCGCCTGCGAACTGGCAATCTCGGTCTTTTTCTCCCTTTTCTTATACCTCCCGCTTCACTTTTTATTCTTGAATAAACACGGGAGGCTACGCCACTGTTTACACTGCAGCCATTCATCCACGAATAATTCCACTGTATTCGCTCTACATCCACCAGGTATATTATATTTATTTTGCTAGCCGATGTGCCAGTACTGCAAAAGAAATATCCTTGAAAACGAGAATCCTGAACAAATATTATCCCATTTCGTTTGATTCTCCCTGCCAGCGAAATAAGATCAAATTTATGTTGCTCATTGCGTCATGTTTATCAATGCACAAAGAACCTTATCGTGCAGTTTTCATTGAAAAATCTTTAGAGGGTTAGAATGCTGAACGCACGTCCATTATATAAAATATTTTCCCTCCGGCAATTTCCAAATGGCATAGGAATGTGTCTAAAACGTTTCTAAAACGTGGCGACGTATCAAATTCAGTTCTGGAACGTTTAACATAGGAACGTTTCTGGCACTATCCGTGTTACGTGAAATAGCACGACACTGGTTTTCGCTGCACATAGAAATAAGTTTAAAACTTATCGAAATTGCAGTTTGAATTTGCGATGCAAATTTTCACGATTGTAAGACGGCTCGGCTCGGGATTCGTAAGGGATTTTTCTCGTCTATTCTGGATAGTTTGGTCGAAGGGGGGGGGGGGGGATTTTGTTGGGAAGGCGTTGCTTCATCATCTATCAAACTTTATCATTGCATTGCGAAGCAACGGTAGTATCGGTGTCGAACTATTAATAAGGCGAGTGCGTTTGACAAGCAGTGCAATTCGCACGTGTATTATACCTACTATATATATGATACTATGCTATATAGCTACAGGTATAGAATTGCAGGTTCTATCGCAAGCTGGGTAAAATCATTCATCGCATCCAGCGAGACTGAACTCGGCGCTCCTAGCGCGCGTGAAAGGATAATCAAGCGAGGAATATGCGTGGTCAACTCTGTCTTATCCCAGATTCAAACTTCCGCTACGGCGAAATGCGATTAATAAACTTGCATCGAAGCTTGGAGCATTTTTACCTGTCCCGCAACAGGCCCGATCCATTATCTTTATCCATTAGCCTCGTATTATTCACCCTTTTTACTCCGCTCTTGATAAATTCCTGCGAATTGAATTTCTCCACGATTTTTCTTCGTCGATGCTGTAAATCACTATACGCTATATATACATGACAAACGGTTCGCGAAAACGCGGCAAAAGGAAAGAAAAGTTTTCGGAGCAATGTGTGACAATGGAGCAATCAGTTCTGTCGGAAATTCATGGAGAAGAATATTATGACGGGACCGAAAGAAAATATGGCGAGCGTTCGATCGAGGGTGAAGCGGGGCCGTATGTCCTAAGAAAATAATAACTTACTGATTTTGCGTTTTCTTTTTCTTATAGACTTTTAAATGATTTCTAGATTGCATTGAATAGAGATAGTTGCGGAGGGGGATCGTGCGACGAAATTTGAAAGAGGAGGGAATAAAGGGAGAGAGAGAGAGAGAGAGAGAATTCGAGTCGGCTGCGCGGAAGATATATAGAAGAGAAGGTAGGCACGGTTTGATTGAGGAGAGTTCGAAGACGTTTGCAAAAAGTGACGCAGACCCGAAGGAGAGGGGGTAAAGCGAAAGAAGAGGAAAGAAAAGGGTTCGAGCAGGTTGGGTCTGAGAAGGATCGGAGGAGAGCATGGAGGGGGGGGGGGGGAGTTAGAAGGGCTCCGATCTCGTAACTGTCTGCAGCGAGTCACCTTCGTCTGGTCCTAAAAGACCGGACTATGATCGGCTCTGGCATTCTTTCTCTCCGATTCCGCGCACAACGGCATAATGGCCGCCATAACGATACACCGACACCACTCTCTCTTCAACAGCCATCAGGAAGCCCTTAAACTCTCTTCAATTTCTCTCTTTATCCATCTTATTTTAACGCACGGTAAATAATTAATATTACTTCTAATTTTACAATAAAATCACAATTAATCCTGTTTTTATCGATTTTCTATAATAGAACTCCATAGTAGTAAATCTAATTATTTATCTGTCACTATGAAAATTCCTTCCTTTATCCATGATCGATTTATGCTATCCACACTGTGAAGAAGATACGACCTTCTCTTTCTCTCTCTAGCATATAGATAATTAATATTATGTACAGTTCTGTAATGAAAGTATACTAATGAAATTTCAAATTAATCGTGCTTTTCTCCATTCCGAATATTTATATTTATTGATTTTATATACAGTGCTTCTCATTTATAAACCTAATTATTCATTGGTTATATTAAGAAAAGTCCGTTTTCTTATTCATCATCAGTTTCGAAAAGACCTGAATTACCAGCAAGAGAAGCCCTTCATTCTTAAATTTCGCCTCCCTCCCCTACCTTTTGCTTATACTCTGAATAAAACTATGTGAATAAGTGTACGATAATCAATGTACTTGTATAAGAAAAATAAATAATCATGTTTTTCCTATACTCGATATATTTATCAATTTTATACAAGGTGTCCATTTAAATCATGATAAAACCTTAAATTCATTTGAAGCGAATGGTTTTTAGGATACATTTCTATTAAAAATTGTTTATTTATTCGTTAAATGAAAAATTTCTTATTTCGAAGCTTTCTAATTAATCAGCTGATTACCGAAACAACACCTCATTAATAAGAGGGGGGGGGGGGAAGTTTTATATAAAATATGTTACAAATATGACGTTTCAGATAAAGAATTTTTAATCCACATCAATAACTGTTTAGTTAACAGCTATAAAATTTAATTACTTTATTTAAATTTATCATTTTGCCACGAGTAAACCGGACACCGAGTATATAAAGATATAAAACTAATTACTTCTCCGTCACTATGGAAATTCCTTTCCTTTTACACCGATTTAACTCAACCGCACGAAGAAGACCATATACTATACGTGATAAACGACAAAATATAAATGAAAAATCCAACACGAATCATGATAAACGAGAGAAAATAAAGAAGGGATTTTGGCGCGAGTGGAAAAATACAAATGGTGGTTATTAAGGCTCTTATTTCGAGTTTGGGAAAAAATTCTGATGGATCGCAAGGATCGAGACTTTAGGGACGAGTTGATCTACAGTTGGCCAGCTTTCTGCGACTTCGTATATTATCAGGCTATGATCGAAGCTGACGTTGATCCTTTCCAATTCCACGCACGACGGCATAATGGCTGCCATAACGACTCCCCGATGAAGAAAGAAATGATCGCGGTGTGTGACGTCATACGCGAATATAAGGAAGCGCCATTGGACGGTTTTCGTGCACCACTACCACGATCCGGTGATGGTGCAAGGCAAAATCTCCAATGGAAAAATGTCGCATTTGAATTTCATGCAACATTCGTTTACTGCATACTGCTTTTTGTCGATTGTTTGTTTGTTTCGTCAAGCTCACCGATGACAGCTGACATTTTTGCCGTTTTACAGATGTAGCAGCAAATTGTAATTATCCTTTAACTGAGTCACTCTCTCTCTCTTTCTCCCTTCCCCTCCTTTGTGTCTTTTGCCCCAATGATGTTTATATAAATCTATCGAATGTGAACAAATCTATTCAAACCCTTTGAACAAAGTGGCATCGAATTATCGTTATAGATTGAAGGTTATAACAATGTAAACAAAGAAAAGACTATACATATATATATATATATATATATATATATATATATATATATAGTATTCGTTGCTATTGTTGTATGTACAGTGAAAGAAGCGTGAGGAAATTTGGTGGGATCGAAATAAGGGAAGAGGGGAATGTGGTTTTGCAAAAAGCTGGCTGGATGGGATGGATACTGGATTGAAGGGATGGGGTAGATTCCGCGCGACCGACGGTCGACGGATCCCTCTTGAAAAAAGCAAGGTATGATCGGCTTTGACATTCCTCCAGGGCCAAATGACCCTGCTTGGAACAGAGGATACACGATGCACGTACTTCTGACAAAAGCTCTCGTGCTCTCTCCCTCTGGATCGCAGATCTCTCGAAAAACAATGACATTATCCACTTGCAGCGGCTCTTCTTTAATTTCCACCAACCTCCCTCCCCTCTCAGTCCCTGGACTTGTTAATTATGTTACTAAAGACGCGAGGGAAAAATTCCACCTATCCGTAAAGCGAGTCCTGCTCCAAAATGCCCATCCAACGTATTTCTCTTTTTCAGCAACCTCTTCGTAGCGTATATATATATATATATATATATATATACCGCGCGATAAAAGGAGCGATCAATTTTCGGAACAACTTAACTTCTTATGCCCCTCGTATTATACTCGACATTCCTATCGATCGATATATACTATATATATAATAATTGCCAACGAATGACAAATTTCTCAGATTCCTCCGGAATAGAATTATCGTTCGTTCGTGTTTTCCATTGAATTTTTCTAGCTGATTTATACGTGTATATATGTGTGCGTGTGTAGAGAAACAATTAAGGTAGCGATAAGCGTAGGCGATTCGACTCCGGTGGCTGTTGCCTGTGAGATACTAAACGGAGATACTAAGCGGAGGTGGGCACGGTTTGATTAAGGAGGTCCCGAAGACGTTTGCAAAAAGTGACGGCGGTGGGTTCCAGGTGAAAAGGGCCCCGCCCGTCGAGAGGATTCGTGGATGAAGCTCCTCCAAGGGGAGAAAAGGAGACGGGATTCTATAAGAATAAGAAGAAGAAGAGGAGCGAGAGATTCCGCGACTGTCGGCAGCGGGACTCTGTAGATTCTCTCATGGTACCCCGAACAGAAAACTATGATCGGTTCTGGCATTCCTTTCTACATATATGTATATACTTTTCGACAAATAGTAACAGTCGAATACGGATGTACGATCGCTTTATCGTAAGTATGAAAAATTGGAGCATGTGTGAAAGTAGATTTATTATAGGCTATCATGTTTTTTCTTATTAAAAGATTCATTTTTGCAATTGTTCAGCTCGAGGAAAGAGAGAACAGGTTAATCTAGGATTGAAATAGGAGCATGGGAGATTCGTGAATGATTGATGTGTTTCTAAGAATAAGAATAAAAAAAGGGAACGAGAAATACCGCGAATTTCGGAAGCAAGCTTCTGTAAATTCTTTCAAGATACTCTGGACAGAAAACTATGATAGGTTCTAGCATTCCTCTATTTTTCGACTAAAAAGAAGAGTATTATAGAGTAGAGTAATTTTATTGTACGTGGAAAAATAGAATGTGTGAAAGTATATAATGTGTGTGTCCTTGAACAATTAAGTTTTTTATTATTATAACATTAACACTTGTAGTGTTAAGAAAGGAGAGTGGAAGGAAGAAAAGAATCGAGGGTCGAGATAGGGAGCATTGAGGATTCGTGGACGAATGACGGGGAAGAAGAAGATGGGAGCAAAAGATTCCATGACTGGGGTCTCTCTCATGGTCCCCAAAGAGCAAACTATGATTGGTTTAGGCATTCCTCTACGTTTCGACAAACATACAAAGTAAAGAATGTACTGCACTCTTTTTATTGTACATGTATAGAAAAATAAAGCGTGTGAACGTAGAGTTGTTATATATGATTTGTTTTTTATAATTAAAAAATTAAAACTGGCAAGTTCGAGAAACGATAAAGAAAGGAAGGAATCGAGGGTCGAGGTGGGGGGTATGAAAGACTCGTGGACGAATGACAGTATTCTAAGAATAAGAAGGAGGAAAGAAGAGAAGCAAGAGATTCCACGACTGGACTCTCTCATGGTCCCCAAAGAGCCAACTATGATCGGTTCTGGCATTCCTCTTCTTTTCGTCAAACGGGCAGACTTAGAGTACAGTCTGTGTATTCTACGTGGGAAAATAAAGTGTGTGAAACTAGAGTCCTTAAAAGTTTCTTTTCTTATTATTAAAGGACGGAAGGAAAAAATCGAATGTTTGGGGGCGATTCGTGGACGAATGACGTGACTCTGAAACGAGGAAGAAGCAAGAAAAGGAGAATGAGATTCCGCGTCTGGACTCTTTCATGGTAGCCGGATAGCAAAATATAATCGGTTCTAGCATTCCTCTTCCTTTCGACAAATATACGAATACGCGATAAGTTTATTGTACACGGAGAGAAACCTGCGTCACGAAGATATATTTCTACGATTGTCCAGTTCGATAAATACTCGAAAAGTCTACGCGGTTGCTCTATCGAAGCGAAAAGCAAGAAATGAAAGAAGGAAGGAAGGAAGGAAGGAAGGAGCCAAGGATTAAGGTGGGGGGCGTAGAGGGCTCGTTAAACGTCGCGGCGGGTTCCACTTTTTTATCACCCAATCGTCTCGGTTGCCCCTAATGAATTATAAGCTTGGACAGGCCGCGACTCTACGGATATTATCTTTTCCGCGGTTTCTCACCGCACTTTAACTCGTCGAAAAAGCCTCGGTCAACCTTTCCTCGAGGACCAGCCTCTTTTTTCTCTCGTCACAATGATAGTTTTAACGTTACGTCACTCGAGGACGAAAAATGCACGGTTTTTTGCCATCAGAAATTAACATTAATTATAAATATCGTTTTTAACGAACTAAGATCTACTGCGATAGAAAATTGATTTTCTATCATTGATTTATCAAAATTCTTCCTATTATTGTGCAATTATTTATTGCTCGTTAAAAGTCCTTAGACCTCCCAGTCCTGTTATGTGTTCCAGGGATTTATTTTATACCCATTTCTCTCTCGACTTGGAAATATACTATATAGTATTGCCTGTGGTTATAGGCCAACCGTAACTCTACGAGGAGAGATCTAACGGTCTCAATTATAATTCCTTGACAGATGGTAAGAACGAATGATAAGAGCAAACAATGTTGGCGTTCGGCGTGGATCCGAGGGAAGATGATGATTGGTGTTGATGAGATTGACCGCGATTGCACGATTCAATTGGAATTTCACGTAGGGTCAGCTATACATATATACACGGTGTCTTACCAAGTATGGCTGTATAAAATATTTCTATTATTAATAATGACAGGAAAAAATGAAACAGAATAAATCTGAACAGTTTGTAAAGGCGCAAGGTCAACGTTACTTTTAAAATTACAAGATCAATGATGATTTTTAAACAGAACTTCCTATTTTTAAGATTATATTAATATAACTATTAATTCAAACGTTTACGATATATTTAGATTTGAAATTATATGTATTTATGTGATTGAACGTGTGTATAGCAGTTGCGATTATTGCTTCAATCAAACGCCCACACCTATGTACACTTTTAAATGTAAATATCTCTTAAATGTCTAAGTTAAATGGCAGATTTATGTAGTGTTTTGGAAAGCTCTTAAGATAAGCCTACGATAGGAAGCTCCATTTAAAAAAATTTTAATGACCTTGCAATCTAACAAACGAAAAATTTGAGCATATTTTTCTTTTAAGTTTAGTAAGTTTATCCTGTATTATTTTTCTATCGTTAAAAATAACAGAGATATTTTGAGTGATCATGTTTGGTTGGGACACCTTGTATATAATAATATTATAGAAGAGAAAAGACACGAAAGGGACACGTCCTGATTGCTGTATATATATAGTAATACAGGTACTGCATGAACGGTTAAATTCGTTTCCTGACTGTACAAAAATAACCTACTGCTCAATATCAAGAGGAGGAAATGGAGGGGGAAAGGATAATTACGTTAAGTATAATCATCCTTATCTGTCCCGTGGTTGCCATGGAATACGCACAAAGCCAGTCTCCTTCGATTATTTTCACCCATTGTTTTATCCAGAAGCGTGATTATGTAAGCTTCATTATGGCCACAATAATGTCCAGTCTCCATATGGTATGCAACGATAATTGTATAAAGTTACTGACACACGATACAAAACTACCCTAATTTATACTACGTACACCTAATACCCTCGAAGGTAAAATTACTAAATTAAAAAAAAATCCTTTATTACCAATTGAGAAATCACATTCTGTTCATTGTGCAAAAGGAACATGGCGGATATATAATACTATAAAGTTTAACTGTTTTTAAATTAACCAACGATCGATGCAGCTAAACGATAATATTTTTACCACACTGCAATGTTTATCGATCATCCTTTTAAATTAGGGAAAGCTGTATACTAACTAGAAATATTTTTTATTTCAAACACGCAATCAATTATTGCAAGCCATACACTTTTTCTATTTAATTTTTAGTTCACTGCGTTTAATTCCACTCTCTCGCCTATTAACATTTTATATCGGATTTGTTAATTCTCAAGTTACGTTCCAAGTGCAAATGGGATGTCTTAGCACGATGATATTTTGCAAGTGATTTTTGTCTCTATGAAAGAAAAAACTTTAATGATGCATTATATCAGTTTCATGAAATACAAATTTTACAGCATGCACACATTCCAGAGATTCCTGTGCGCTCAGGATTAACACTGTCCCGATTCTTTCGTATACATTATACATGATAGTGTCAAGCAGGTTTTTTCTTTCGTCTGTCTTCCGGTAAAAAGTTACAAAAAAGACCAACGCATTCCTGCATGTCAACGAACGCACGAAGGTGTTTCTGCAATAATTCTAAGGGCTTAGGTGTAATTTTGTAAAGTCGAGATAGTGAGAAAACTATCATAAGAAAAACTAACGGTTTTTCTGCTGCCAAAGAATTATATAGATATCTCAATTACTTTTATTTTTGAAGGCTTACCTGAATGGTCAACGTGACGTCAGTGTGCTGCAGTCCATCGTCAGCCCTAACCCTCAAAACGTATTTTTCTTTGATTTCCCTATCTAAAGCTTCAGCCAAACGAAGTTGCCCAGTAGTTGGATTGAGCTTGAATTGGCCTTCAATCTCGTTCTCGGATTCATCACCGATTCGTTTGTTCGGTACCAATGTGTATCTAAAAGCATATCGTAAAAAATTTTTCATTAAAAATCAAATTTAAAGAAATTAAAAAAAGTAATAATTATTTCTTATATTGAAGAAATTCTCTGCTAATTATCACAGCCTTCATTTTCCATTTTTTTGTACGGTGTTTTGTATTGGTGAAAGTGTCAAAAATTATTTGGAAATATTTAGCACTATATAAAAATAATACATGTAGTAAAATTTGTGCGTGTGCGCGCGTGCGTTGTGAAATTTTATTAAGAGCAATTTCGGACGATTACACCAAAATTAATAAGGCAATTGAGTAATGAGATAAACTATACCTCAACGTGCCGATGGTGTCCGGATCGTAGGCCTTCAGAACTGTAATTACGGTGTTTGGTGGTGCTTCCTCGGACACTTCGAATTTCCAGGTGCTCGGGCCCCATGCGGGTGCAACGTCGTTCTTGTCCAGGACAGTAACTCGCACCTATAATTAAAAAAACTGCTATTAATCACCGTCCCAAGTCCATACATATACTTGCACATAAGAAAATACGTGTAATATTAATAATACTCCATTTATTTCCTTATACTAATCGTTCTTTCTCTAATATATGTTAAAAACAACTACAAAAAAACATCCTTTAATTTTCCTCCCTAACGATCTTAATTAGGCATTACATAGAAAAATCATATTTAACATTGTACACTCTTTGTGAAAGAAATTTACTAAACTATAATGATTATATACAAAATTCAATTGAGGGAGTCGTTTCCTTCGAATGCTGTTCTTTTAAGGAATTTTTCTTATTGTTCTTATTAATATTTAAATGCAGTTTATAATATTTTTAACATATACTAAGGGAAAGAATCCATTGTAGAGCATTCTGATAACATCAATTTACAAAAGGACGGTACCTATTATATCCTAAAAAAAGTTTTAAACCAATTTCATTGTTATTTCCCACATATCATCTACAAAAGTTTAGCTTTAGCCTGAGCTAGAATAATAGAGATATCTTATAAATAAGTTTATTTTTCTCTTTAACTTAAAATGTCGAAAAAACAGGAAACATTTTTTTATTGAATTTTCAAAGTTTAAGAGAAAAAGAACTATATAAGATATTTTAATTATACTCTACTTAAGGTAAAATTAGACTTGCACAGAAGCTGTGTGCCAATTAAAATAACTGTGAAATTGATTGCCAGCTTTTTGAAATATCATGGGTACCGTCGTTTTTTAGGTGGATTATTATCAGAATGCTGTGCAGTAGATTTTTTTTTCTGTGTTTCACATTATAAAAAATTCTAACCAGCTTTTAAATATTAGTAAATATAATATAAAAGCTCCAACGTAGTATTTTCAGGGTCCTTCAACAAAATTCCCCTAAAAATGTAAAAAAAAAAAAAACATTCAAAGAAGACGACAGCCTAAAAATCTACTTTATATATTTCTTTCTGTAATTTATTCAGAGTCATAGGTTTACGTTGTATTTCAATTAAAAATATTGATGCCGGAGCGTTAAGATTGTAGATGGTTCTTGTTGGGCTGGAGGGAAACAATTACGAGGAAGCTTCGTTCGGTGCAATCTGGCGAGTATTATTGGTTGATTTAACACGGAAGACGATTGGATTTATCTTGGTGATCGGGCTAAGGGTGAGTCGAACGTTGAAACAGGGAGCGCTATTAACGACACTGTGGTTTCTTCCTATAATTACTAGCCGTGAACCTGCTCCAATGGAGTTTGCATAAATTTACCTTGGACATCTCTTCCACTGCCCCCCCAACCCCCTTCCTTCTTCAGATTCCCCTTACCGATTCGTATATCTATTCGTGTCTTTAACAACCGAGCCTTTTCTCTCTTTCTCTCTTACTTTTTCACAGAACATAATCCAACATATTTAAAGATATACTATTTCAAGAAAACTTGGAAACTCGAAAACTGAATTATTTAAATTTAATCGAGAATCCTGATCGGCCTACTACTTCTTTATCTCCGAGAACACGTTTGTATATGTTTCTATATAGCGGTACCGTTACTCTATTACGCATTCATTTCATAATATTACAATTATACCGAGCGATTAGAATAATTTATTCCGAGAAAAGTCCATTTCCGAAGAGTACATTTGTTTTCCTTGCCAGTTAAAGCTGTTATCTACCATGGCGTTTAATGATCTTGTAATTACTAATCAGAATTCTGTTATATATTATTTAAATTTTATGGCGTTGAAATAAAAATATACTTATGGATTTTATTGGTGCAGTAAATTTCTCAAAGCGATTCCAGCACAGACGAGGTCCTCCACACCACGCACATATATTATAGTTATTTACTCGCCTTCGTTACAAAGTTTTTTTTTTCTACAAGGTGTTTTTTTACTCGCTGTGAATAGAAACGGGACACGATAAAGAGGATGAAGGGGGGAGGGGGTAGCGAGGGAAGTAGATCGATCAAGGTGTCATGTTTTGGGCGGACAAATATTTGTTTGTTGTATAATTTGAGTGATTTTCCCGGAGGAGGATAGCGTAACGAGCTTCGCTGAGGTTAATCGAAAAGTGTTCCACTTTCCCGCCCGAAGGCCCATTCGGCTTTTATAATCGATGGCGAGTGCTTTGTCAGTGACAGGCAGAATCCGCCTAATTACCAACAAGACGAATGCCTCTCGTACGCCATTACAAGCTCGGCGCCACTTTTCCCCCAATTCAATTCTAGCCAATGCCACCACTCTCAGTTTCGTGCCAAGAAAAACATGAGTTTTTATAGAAATTCCAACGAGTCATTCATAAATTCATCGATACATAATTAATTAATCATTTTATGGAGAGAAATCGAAAAAAGCTTATTACGTGGTAATAGAGAGATTTTCATGATAAAATTATGATATCAATAAAATGGACTATGAATGCGTTGAGGAATAATCAGGATTAATTAACATTATACGAATAAGAGTTTTCTGAGACTGTTGACGAGAGAGAGAAAATAAGAAAATTTAGCAAGGTTTTTTTTAAAGGGTGATTTAATCGAGTGGTAATTCGCGTCGAATCTCTCGAATCGGCGCTCTCGCTGGCTTCTGGCTGTCTCATAAAGCACCGTCGCTGCTGATGCTGCTGCTGCCTCTGCTTTTACGTGACTGAGAACTTAATGAAAGGAGGCGCACGCGTATATAATTCCTATCGAAAAACAAGCTTTCTCACGAGCGAGGTTCTCTCGCATGCATACCGTGACTCTGCTGCATCTAGGGATATACCAAGGATATACTATACGTATATATAAACATCATGTCCGTTCCAGCCTTCATCCGCTCTTTCGCCATTGTATCTCGAGACTTTGATTTGCTTTTGCGCAGCGATCTCGATCAATTGAAATCTTTTATGGAATAAGAATTTGTGAATTTGCCACGTGACGTCAGGCGTCATCGTGTTTGTAGAGAGGGGGTAAGGGGGAACGCGAACAGAGCAACAATAAGCAGACAAATCAGTGCGGTCATACATATATATAGTATATGTGTATAGCTGTCCCGTGCGAAACTCTTCCTTTTATTTTACCCCCCTCCCGACTTGTCCCGATTCCCTTGTTCTTACGGAGCGAGAGAGAGAGAGAAGAGTGGGAAGAAAGACGAGAAGTCTGCAGGGGACCAATCGGCTTTTGCCTCTAGAGCAGAAGACAGGAAAAAGAAGTACGGCGAGCAAAATGGCAAGAGTAGTGGATGGGAGGAGGATATTAGAGTGAAGCACTAGCTCGAGGTTCGATGAAGGGAAAAAGAACGAAGGAGAGAGGTGGAAAGTGAGAAAGATGTCAAGAAGAGTGAATAGGAAGAGGATAGCAAAGTGGAGAACCATTATAGCTTGAGAAGGAGGTAGCGAAAAGTAGAGAGTGAGAGGAGAGATGGCAAGAGGAGAGAAAATTGGAGGAAAATGATAAACTGGTAGCATATAGTTTGGGACTAGTAGGTAAGGTAGGAGAAATGCGAAGGACTGACGTGACGTAGGAAAGTCGAAGAACGAAAGGAAAGATGACAAAAGACGTAAATTGGAGGAGGACGGGATAGAGAGGAGAACTAGTTCGAGAAGGGGGAGGGAAAAAGTGTGGACTGTGGAAGGAAATATGGCGAGAGGAATAAATTGGAGGAGAATGGAGTAGAGTATATAGTGAACTAGCTTGACGCAAGAAAGCTGAGGAAGGGACAAAGAAGGAGAAAAGTGGAGACTGGAAGAAAAGATTGCAAGAGAAGTAAATTGGAGGAGGAGGATGGTGAAGTGGAGAACTAGCTTGAGATGGAGGAAGGAAAAAGTGTATAGACTGTGGAAGATGGGAAGAGGAGTAAATTGGAGGAGGATAGTAGAGTGGAGCACTAGCTTGGAAGGAGGAGGAGGAGGAGACGAAGAGAAGGAGGAAGGAGGAGAAAAGTGGAGAGTGCAAGGAAAGATGGTATCTGCGTGAGCGCGGTCGGGGATCAGCGGATCGGATCGAGTCGCCCAGCGGGGGTTTCTTTGGGTCATGCACGAAGTGAGTCCCATTCTTCTACTCCCCTCGAATCCCCCCTCGTCCACCTTCAACCTCGCTCCATCCAATACCGATCCCTCCCCCTCCTCATCCACTCTAGCCTATGACCACTCGCATATCATCCGATTAATAAGATTCTTCGTCGCTGAAATTCTGCCTGGCAGCCTCGAAACTTTCTCACGCGACGCTGTGATTGATCGGGAGGAAGAAACGATAATAAATATGAATCGCTCTTTGCACAACGGTTATTATATAGCTTCGAATTTATGCTAAAAGCAATCGCTGAGGGAAACAGTCGATTCTCTCGATTCCACTGTGAATTGATAATACGCGATTGGAGGAAACACTCTAAGCAGATATACCATGAGAGATTCTCCCTTTAGCTTTTATATGGAAGTTTTCAAGCGAGAAATTCCACCGGAGTTGCGCGTGGATTCCGGATAGAGAGTGTATTGATAAAAGCAGGCGTTTTTCTTCACGGCTCTTCACGGCTCTTCACGGATACCAATATAAGATAAACGAAGTATGTATAGATGTAAGCGAGAGTTAGGTAGGGACTAATAGGTCCGTTTCTCTCGCGACTATCAGTCCGCTGGACGATTTCACTCCAAGATAAACACGTTCTTCAAGTTGTATCCAAACTCAGTCCGGGGAGCACAGCTCCAGTTCCGACTGCACGCCTTATTCCCCTTCTTCGATCATTTACGGTCGGTCCTCGTAAAACCATTCAATTTCCGTCTTGAAAGATTTGTGCGTGGGAATTCAGGGCTAAATAAGACTTCAAAGGGATCACCTATCCCCCCTCCTCCTATTACCACCTTTATTGTCATCTTCAAACTCTTTCCCTAATACCTCATCCATAGCGAATTTGTATCCACACCAATAAAATGTACATCAAAATGAACAATTTTCATTATATTTTATTTATTTGTGTCATTATTTATATCAAAATTTATTCTCGTGAGTACCACGGATAGCCAAGCAATATTCAGTATTGTTCGCTTCTCCTTTGACGCTTTTCTCGTTTGCAAGAAAGCGGTAAAGCGATTTTTCCAGCATTGGCATTTCGGTATTTAAGAAAAGGCGCGTTCGGCAAAGTGACTATTGCCATTTCGTTCCGTTCCGGACACGCATCTTGCGTATGGGCATAAATAGATGTATGGAAATCGACGTGGACCCGTGTTTTACGACTCGAAGTCATAAACGATCGGAAATCTCCGAATGCGTGACGAGCGTCTGCACATGTGTATATATACTATATTACAGTCGCAGACCTATTATCGGACAAAAGTCGCGCCATTGTAGAATGAAATCGGCTTCAAAATTATTTTCTCTTCGAGTCAGAGCCGCCTGGCCGTTTCCCTATTCGTAAAGACAGCAGCGTGTGCAAAAGAAACTAAAGTCTCATAAATATATAGAAAAAAGGAAAACGTATAGAAAAACAAAAATACTCCTTCATTTGAATTTTAACGGATGTCTTCATAAATCCATGAAGCTATGGAACAGCTGTTACGTTATAAAATTAAATGAACTTGAAAATTATTTTCCCTTCGATAAGCCAGATATCTGCCTGGTTGATTCCCTACTCGTATACAAACTGCAGCAGCGTATGCAAAAGAAATTAATAACTTGTAAAATAGAAAAAAATGAATGTTGAAATAAAAAACGGTATACTCTTTCATTCTGATCGTAAAGGGAGTGTTCGCACATCCATGAAGTCATAGAACAGTCGAGTAATTGGAAAATATGGTACGCGGGAGTGGATGGAAAAAAATTGTCGAAGGACAGGAACATCGGAGGATGCTTGTTTATATGGATAAGTAATATTAGCTGCACGAACAAATGATCGAGAGTGAATTTCAATAAGTTGGAATAGTGGAAGATCGGCTTGCGCTGTCTAGGACGGTGGATTTAACGAATTTCCACTAATAGCTATCGCTTGTACATGAAACTGTCCGAGCAGCGATTTTACACAGCGATAGCTGCGCCTACTTCGTTTCCAGCGTGTCCAGTGCTGTTCTCGTATTATGTGGCCACCACACACCAATACACTTATAACATAGGTGAAACGACGCGTATATGTGCAGTTACGTATATAATGCAGAGAGGTCGGTTAAATGTGTATAGTATACTCTATATAGTATAGAATATATATGTGTATATATATATATATATATATATATATATATATATATATGTATAGGAGAGCTACGATGATGCCTGCTCGTTCAGTCTCTCGATCATTTACGACTCCCTGTCATAAAACACCCGAGCCATGGTGATTTTTGTCTTTTTAAGGCCCGTGTCGTCGGGGCAAAAGGACCGAAGGGCAAAGGGGAGGGAAGCTCTTGCCTCTCTTGGACTCCGTGCCGCCAGAGACGCTGGGAATGAAAGGATATAGCTGAGCACACCGGGTAGTAGATGAACCATCGGATAAGACCTCGGACAGCTAAGAACCAATACGGAAACAATCTATGGAATTCTGTCACATTGTGATCGAGGAACCATTTCAAAACATTTCCTTTTCTTATGATGAATGCAATGCTATTAAACAAGCGCACTATATGTATACCCAACACAAAGCCACTTGTCCCATTTGTCTCATTTTTCACTTTCCTACAATATCGATAATATTCTATCGAATTAAACAAACATTCCTCTTCTTGCAGCAGAGAAAAATCGAGAGAACATGCACAGTATGTGTACTACGGAATTATATGTATTGTATACAGATGTATGTGTGCGGTATAGAGTAATGGTACCTCGTTATTCATATAGAGCGTAATATTTTGATGTTGGCCTTCACATTAAGAGACACGAAAAGTCATAAGGCAACCCAGCTATCCAAATATCATTCGATCAGTCAAACTGTGTATTTGAATAGTGACACTGGGAAATATTGACGAGTCAAAAGTTCAGCTCATAGCAACCAGCGAGTGGAACTATGAAGCTATATGGGATTCTCCGGCTGATATCCGGCTGATCAATCACGGTGGCAATGCTCATTAGTCGTCGTAATTAATATACTTGAACTATGATTAATGGAAAAAATCGTTAGGTGTAATGAATCCGATGCTCTATTTTTGATTATTCAAACTCGTGGAAGTGAATTGATCAATTAATTAGTTAGGTATTTTGGAAAGAAGGTAAAAATGTGAAAGGCAATTTAAAAGCGGAAGAACGTTTGTATATTACTTGACAAAAAACATAGACGGAACTTTTGGTCGTATATGTTCTTATGGTTTTGGAGTGAGCTCTTTCAGAATCTGTCGTTATTATTGATCCATCTTAAAGTATACTTTTTCAATATTACAGTTTAAAAACTTTAAAAACGTGAAAATTATCAGATTGTTTTTCAATCATTCAAAAAGAAATTAAAATTCATGACGTTTAGTGACGACACAGGTTAATTTGATACTTTATTAAGCTTTTAAATAAAATCAATGGAACGTATAGAATATAAGAGTTCTTGAGGCTTTTGCCTTTGACCGCGTTGCAAACACAGGGGACACACAACAAACGCGTTTTAAACTGATAACGTTCACTACTATTTTACTTATTGCACTGATTTCTAGGAATATATCAAGTTTTTACTTTTAGCACATAATGCACTTCAATATTCTATTAATTTGTAAAAGATTGTTTAATTATTAATTAAGAAAAGTATTAGGAATCCACAAGGGAAACAGACCACAGGCACTAAGCACTGACGTAAATCACGATTTTTCAACTTATCACACTGTATTTCTAAAGATTCTTTAATTGTAAATTAAGAAAAGTACAAATACACATCACAAACACTGCACACGGCCTAGGCACTGACATTTTTCACGAATTGTGCACTTATTACGCTGTATTTTGAATTCTGAATGGAGAGACGCACGAGTTTCGGCGAAATAATAGCAGAGAAGCGTGGAAAGTGCAGCGGGGCGCGCGAAAAGTGTGAAAGAGCGAAAACGGGCCCGGTCGCCGTTGGAAAATTTCGAAAGGCCGCGGTCGCGGCGCGGCCGATTCGGCAAACCAAAAGAAACATGGCGGAAAGCGGAAAGGCGGTGGCGGGGAGAGGGTAAAACCTGCTCGCTCAAATCCGAAAACTGGTATCGGTTCACTTTTCGGATTTGAGCGAGCAGGTTTTACCCTCTCCCCGCCACCGCCTTTCCGCTTTCCGCCATGTTTCTTTTGGTTTGCCGAATCGGCCGCGCCGCGACCGCGGCCTTTCGAAATTTTCCAACGGCGACCGGGCCCGTTTTCGCTCTTTCACACTTTTCGCGCGCCCCGCTGCACTTTCCACGCTTCTCTGCTATTATTTCGCCGAAACTCGTGCGTCTCTCCATTCAGAATTCAAAATACAGCGTAATAAGTGCACAATTCGTGAAAAATGTCAGTGCCTAGGCCGTGTGCAGTGTTTGTGATGTGTATTTGTACTTTTCTTAATTTACAATTAAAGAATCTTTAGAAATACAGTGTGATAAGTTGAAAAATCGTGATTTATGTCAGTGCTTAGTGCCTGTGGTCTGTTTCCCTTGTGGATTCCTAATACTTTTCTTAATTAATAATTAAACAATCTTTTACAAATTAATAGAATATTGAAGTGCATTATGTGCTAAAAGTAAAAACTTGATATATTCCTAGAAATCAGTGTAATAAGTAAAATAGTAGTGAACGTTATCAGTTTAAAACGCGTTTGTTGTGTGTCCCCTGTGTTTGCAACGCGGTCAAAGGCAAAAGCCTCAAGAACTCTTATATTCTATACGTTCCTTTGATTTAATTTATTTTAAAACTACAATGAGAAAAATGATTCATTGGATTTATAAATTGTCCATGGATTTTGACCCGATTAACAGTTTTCGTGATATATCAATAAACTAAATTTATGTATAGAATGAATAATTCGAAATTATTCGTACTATACATAAATTTAGTTCATTGATATCACGAAAACTGTTAATCGGGTTAAAATCCATGAACAATTTATAAATCCCATGAACAATGTTTCTGAGTATAAATGAACTAACAGATTAAATTTCAGTCGAATGATTCGATAAAGCCATATAATAAAAGTGTATAGTAGTGTTGAATCGATAGATTGTAAATTTTAACCATGAAGAAAGTAATTAATAGAAACACTATATACGTAGTATGGAATACAATATTCCGTTATTCTGTCTATTGAAAAAGTAATTATGATTAATATGAAATATTCTCTTTGATATTTTTAAAAAAGTGGTGAAAGGGTGGAATCTTAATTGAATGGATTCTTAATAGGGTGGAGAACACGTGCTTTATTCGAATAACTCGGGGGCGAAGTGAGAGGTGGGTTTGCGCTGCTCAATGGGCGTATAAGTATAAGTAAAGTAATTGCGTAGCTTCCCCGGTTATGAGTAAACCGTGTAAGAGCTAGAAGTTCCGGACAGCTTGGGCAATAGACATTGGCAGCTGGTGAGTGGGGAATTTACAAAAAGAGCTAACTCATCGATCCTTGGGGCTTCCTTAGAAGAGTCAGAGTCGACTCCAGACTGCATTATCGATCGAAAAATGTATCGACCTTTACCCGATGACCTTGAACCTTGGCCCGTTAAAGCGGGACCAGCTGGAGAACACTCGGGCGGTCGGAACTGCCCACTTTCTGGTATTTTAACGAGTTCGACCGAGACGGACAGAAATTCGGGCTAACCAGAAACAAGTAGTTCAGAGATTTATGAAAACGAATCCCTCGCTTCATTCTGTACGAATGCCCATAACTCGTAAATTGGAATATTTCTTTTCACTAATTCCTCCTCGTTTAAAAACTTTTCTATTATCATATAAGTAATATATTAGATACAAATAACTCTCTGGATCGTCAATAGTTTTCTTTCGCTTGATTTCTTCATCGAGTCTCGTTAAATCCCTTCCACGTTTAATAGTTCGAATCTGATCGAGATTTGATGTTTTCCAGTCAATATGGTGGATGTAATAAAGTCGTGAAGGGGAGGGGGGAGGGAGCGTGCAAAAGCATTGGAAGAAAAATGTTTATGAAAAGAAATTCTGAAACGGGATAGAGAAATATGAATGGGGAGCTTGTGGAGGGATCGTTGGAGGCAATTTTTCCAGTATTAAACCAGTTGCCAGTGGTTGGATGATGAAAGGAATAGGGAGGGGAGGTAGGGGAAGCGAGTTCGCAGAGAGGGAGTGAATTTTAGCCGGGCAATTATCGTGGAACGCAACTGGCAGGAAACTGATGACCTTGAACTTGGGATCGTAGGATTTGGGTTCGAAAGTTGGTCGATTACCGGTTCGTAAGAGTCCGGAACATATCGTATCCGCGGTGAAACACGTATTAACGAGGTTTATGCGTCGATGGTCCCTGGATCGCAGGTTCCTTACGTAATCGCGCTCGTAACCAGTTGCTCCCCTGACTCCTTCGCAATTCTCCGCGTATCTTTATTACGAGTGATACGTTAGTTAACGCGTGTGTGCTGGTTTCGCATGCCCCGTGGTTTCTTCGTAACCACCACTACCATCACCAGCATCATAGTCATCATCATCTTCAGCATCTTTACCGTCATCACTACTACTACGCGCAGCCTCTGCAGCCACCACCGCCATAATCGCCCTGAGCATCAGCGCCGGGTGCATTCCAGGCGCGTGCATTCTCCTCTCGGACACGATACCTATAGTATACGTATGCGTGAATCACTCTCACACGAAATATCCGCACTTGGAAACCTCGCAGAGCATAAAATACCTTAATAAGTTATTCCAAAATATTCCATCCTTCGAACGGACCATATATCTCTCCTTCTCTCTCAATTTTCTCCTTACGCAATAATTAGCGAGCCTCACGGATCTGGCTCCTGCCTTATATATTACACGTATCGTCCATTGCTTTCTTAGAAGATATCTTTTTTTAAATTAAATTTGTCTTACGTTGTATATGATTAAAAGCGTTGTTTAATTTCTATAATTTAAAGAATTCAAGTGTTGGAGCATCCAATTGGCAAACGTTAATTTCGCAAATTAGTAAATGTTCAACTCTAACACAAGTCACGTGTAAAAGTGAAACTATGACTAATTTAGACATTCGAGGTTCATGTAACTAATTGTTCACGGCAAATGAATAGAATTGTGGATGGTAAGGAATATTCACATAAGCTGAGCTTAAAGAGCAATGAATAAAACATGCAGCGATTGATAAAAGTCGTGGGTTTTTTTCTGATACATTTTAGTTTAGATTCAATTATAGCGAAGTAATTAAGTGAATCCGGTTCTCTCGGGTTAATGGAAATCTGAGACGACGAGAGAAGAAAATATATACCATAGCCTATATACACAAGTGAGCTTGCAAAATAATTTCTATGTTCTGTAAAGAATATCTGAATACAGTTAGATAATTAGAAAAGCTGGAAAGATTGGAGCGTGAACTAATTGTTCTTCGTACGTTATTAGGATAATGTAGAAGTGTAATCCTATTAAGGAGAAATCAATTTTCAATATTCTACTTCGAAGGAACTGGCTACTTTACAATTCCATTTTTGCTATTATAGTTATTCTATATTTATAAGATTTCTTGTATAGTAATCTCGAAGCCTGGGATAAATTGAAATTAATAGAAATTTAAAAGACAAAAAAGTGACTGTGACTGTAAGAAGAAACTTTAATAATGAGGAAGAAAAAAAATTTGCGGAGAAAGAAACTCTATTAATAACACCTCACGCGAGTTTCTTATTGCTTGTCACAGGACGGATAACTTTCTGAACGATGAACCTTATGCAAAAGCGATATCGGTTGTTACTTTCTCCTGTATTTGTGTGTGTTGGGGGAACAGAGGATCGGTGGCCTCTTTCCTCTGCACTCTGCAGGACTCGATGAAAAAAGAAAGAAATGTTGAGGAAGCCCTCGAAGTTTCCGCTGCGGTTGCG
The DNA here is from genome assembly GCF_024137725.1 of Prorops nasuta. NCBI lineage: Eukaryota > Metazoa > Arthropoda > Insecta > Hymenoptera > Bethylidae > Prorops > Prorops nasuta. The sequence goes on from NW_027116803.1 coordinate 5,060,583, forward strand.
TCCGACGTTGCACATGCTTTGTTTTTCATTCTAGTTTTCGCTCGCGGGATATTAAATTTATAGGGGCTGGAGGCCTTGCCCCCGCCCCTCCCCCCTGCCTTAAAGACCACAACGCGTCTAGTGTGTTTAAGCTGCCGTTGTAAAAAAAATATGTCATGGAAAACAAGCCTCTCATTATTTTTCTCAATTTTTTAAGAGTCTTCCACTAAATTCCAACGTTAAAATTAAAAAACTTTCCCACATTCTCTTGTCTCGATTCGTTATTATGCGAACTTTTTAGTAAATATGGAAAATGGCATGAAAGTAAACGATGGTCACGCATACAATATATTTTTTTTCATATTATAATCTATACTTTAATTTCAACAAAAAAATGAATCATTGTAATTTATATGCTTAATTAGCGCATAGTTAAACATTGCTATAGAAAACGTATAAAACAATAGTTTTTATACTAACAAAATTTAACTAAATTAAAAGTTACACACAAATATGCAAGTCGCAATGAAAAATTTAGTCATGAGAGAAGAAATGCAGTGTTCCGCGATAACAGTAGAAAAGTACTTTGTCAGAAGAGACTATAATGGATTAGTAGGATTGCAAGATGAATTACCGGAATTAATTTGAGGATAAGAGTGGGAAAGTAGGTAAATTGAAATTGAAATAAAGATAATATAGGTGTGTAGATATAAGAAAAAAAAACTTGGTCGGAGAATCATAATGAATGGGTGTGATTAAAGGGTGAGCAATATAAATTGGTTTGGGGGAAAAATTAGGAAAGCGTGATTGTACGATCAGATGTCGGTAGGATTTTCAATGTTGCGCGTTGAGAATTGTTTATTAGCATGGTAAGTAGCAATATCGATCAGCGAATGGTCATTAATCGGCTTGATTGCTATTTGATGTGTACGGGAAATAAGAGTGTATTTGTTGCACGGTCATTACTATCGATCATTTATCGCGTTCAAAACTCTTCATGGATCTGTTGGACGATCGTTCATAGCGGAAAAGCGAAAGCCACAAACGTAATAGAAATAATTGCGCGTGCGGCTCGTTTTTCCGCGTGATCCATTAACACCATGGTCCACCGTACATACGATATATATCTCCCAGCGTAATTACGTCATATAAACCTTCCCACCCCTCGTGTCCTTCCACTCTTGGTCCAACGAAGACGCCTCCGGATGAGTTGGCTCGAAAAAGAGTTCGTATAATAATTAATTCGCGCCAATTGCGGTCGTCGTCGTTATTAATATTACGTCGGTTATGGCTATTAATTATTGCCACTCCTTCGAATGTTACCGGGAACAGACTGGAACTCATCGTCGATTGGCTATTTAACGTATCAATTATTTGCGATATGCTTTTGAACACCGCGCGGTGCTTTTTGCAACTGGTTGCTGCCATTGTTGACGATTCGTGTTAAATTGCAATTCTCGATGGACAAGGAAGGAGGGAGAGGTAGATTCTCGTGGATGGAAAAAGAGGCCAGACGAGCAAATCATCGTTTCATTCTGCCTTTCAAGGTTGATTTTTATTTTCGGATTTCGCGCCAATTGCGTGCATCGTTCGCCGGTCAACGTCTTATTCTTTCGACTGTATAGTTGTATATCTGTATTTTAACAAATAAACTCGCCTGCGAATGTTTTATTTTATCCGTAGTAAAATTAGTATATATCTATTTGAGATAAGGAATTATAAATTATATTGCGAGAAATATAACTTGATAATAAATTTTAGAGTGTTAATTGGTGCCACGCGATTGCTCATTTAACGTGTATAAATTATTATTGAATAGCTTGAAAGAGAGAGCGCGGTGCTTTTTAGAAGTGGTGGCTGATCTTGTTGGCGATTCGCGCTAAATTGCAATTCTCGATGAAGAGAGAGAGAGAGAGAGTGTGAGGGGTATATTCTGCAGGAAGAATGCAAAGGATAGGGAGAGAGAAAGAGAGAGAGAGAGAGAGACGTCCGAGGCAGGCAAGGAAGCCACCGTTGCATTGTGTAGGGGCTATCCGTGATAGATCGTCCTTTCAGGACGAGGCTGATTGTTATTTTCGGATTTCGCGCCTTCCCGAGATTCGTTAACACCGCAAGACTACAATGGACCCAAACAAACGCAGACGAAGGTTCGTCCATTGACTTCTCCCCCCTTTCCATCTCTTTCTCTCTTTCTTATCACACTACCCCTACCTCTCTTACTCCCACGTATACCGACAACAATAAGAAGCCGCGAAACAAAATATTCTCATCACATTAATAGGAAACACTCTTTTCTTCGCTTTTTCCCCTCGACTCTGATCATTTAATTCTCTGAGATCATTTATACTTCTGCAAAGTATTCGAACAACAGAAAATCTATTTATGAGGAAAACTGCTTCGCCTTTTTTTCGGCCACGGAGATCCTTGCTCGTGCAGTTTTTTCCTTCCTTCAGCAGTTCCACTCGATTTGGTTTTAAAAGAGGAACCAGAAAAAGGGAGGGGGTGTCGAAAATAAAAGGAAGGAAATAAGCGAGGGTCTATATAACGTGTATGGGTATTTTGTATAGGTGTGCAAAAGATGGGACGGGATGAAAAGGTGAAGGAGAAAGTGCAGTTAAGGAATTGGCTCATTTCTCTCATATATTTATATATATATATATATATATATGCTCCATCTGACTTTTGTCCTTAGCAAAAGCTACCTTAAAGCTGTTTACGATCGCCTTATAAATTTATGTAAGATTTTTTCGTATACTAATAACCACGACAAGTCGACAGTAAGAAACAATTGGCCAAGCAATATGGGACACGCGTGAGAAACGTCGAAGATCGATAAGCAAATAGAAAGCACGCGTAATAAGGACGAGTTTGGGTAATTCGATCGGGCAAATCTTCAGATAACAAACGTAAACGAGCAGACCACTTCTTTCGCGGAATCACTCTTTTTTTTCTCTCTCTTTTTTCTCCCTTCCTTCCCTTATCCTTTTAGCTGTGACACGATCAGATTCCACGTTTTCTGTGTTTACAGCGACAGACAGCACGGATTTCTTAGCTTAAGGATCTTAACCGTAATTACCGAGCGAGTTTTGGCACTCGGCCCTCCTTAAACACAAACGGGATTGTCGCGGATGGACCTGGCTCCGGACTTGCAACATTCTTACGAACAATTTATGCGAGAGGTTTATACCTTACTAAACTTTTATTAAACATGTTATTCGAGAACAGAAGTTGATTCCACTTTTCCCTTTTGCCGAAAACACCCGAGAGAGCCGCGAATACGGCTGTACCGCCGTTGGGTAGAAAAAGGACAAATACACGAATATTTATCGCTGGCACAACTTGACGGCTTCGTTAATCATACAAGCTTATCGAACACTTGTGTGAGAATAATTAATAATAAACGAGATGGGAAAGTAAGAATTAAATTCATTAACGAAGGCTATTAAGAACATTTTATTGTAACCATAAACTTTTTGTGAATATCACGAATGATTTGTTGTTTTATCAACAAATGGTATGCATTAAATCATTTTGGAGAATTTATAGAGAGAATATTCATTATTTTGTATTGAATTTATGTTGAGGTTTTTGTTAAAAAGTTTTATGAAAGAAATCTATAAATGTATGTGGTAATGATTGCAATTCTTTTAATAAAATAAATGCATTAATCAGTTAATACCAATATATACCTCGTATCGAAATTATGAAGAATTTATTGATAAACGCGTTTGTTCGTTGGTTCCACAGTAAAAAATGATTTTTAATATCGTTTTAATTAATAGTCTTATAAAGATATTATGTATTTATTTATTAATGAGTACAAATTTCACAACTTGCAATAAATATTACTGCAATTAAGAATGGTTATATTTCTTGCGTTACAGGTACCTACACTTAAAAGCACATTAGTCAAGTGCAAGCTATAGTCCTGCCAATTAATGAAACGAAATAATATCACGACTAATGAGTCATCGGTCCAAATTGCTGAACAATCATATAATGATAAAAAATGTCTAGTAAATGAATAAATTTCTTTAAAAAAATAATCTAAATATTTAAATAAAAGAATCTTGAGATGAATTTACCAATTAACACTGATAAATTAATAATGGATAATAAGGAATCAGAAATAAGGAATATTAAATGAGAGGTAATGATGAGTGGGGAAATCTCTAGCAGAGATTTCTCAATGCCTGCAGACGTCCTCGCGCATAAAAGGAGGGAGCCTCTGAGGCGCATTGTTTTCGCACGGTACGCGGCAGGATGGTGAAGCTCGGCGATAAATTACAAAAAGATCGATCTCTCCTAGAGGTGAAAGTCTCTCAGAGTTCAATCGAAAATTAATTTCTCTTATCACAGCTCGATACGAAGTATACTCAACAATAATAGAAAAATCCAATTGAACAAAGTCGATTGAAATTAAATCGATTATTATATCCGATAAAGTTTCGACGTTCCAAGCACGATATTATAATTCTTGAAATCCATATTGTGGAAAAAGAAATACAAAAAAATATATATAATACCACGGTACAGAATCATGCTGTACATATTGAATGCAGAGGGTGTGTTGAGAAAGAGGATAATTGCTGAAGAGTGGGAGAGGTTGGTGGGGGATATTGTTAGCGAAGGTAGTCGATAAATCTCGAGTAGATCGATCTGTTCTATCGCACTGTGATGGAGAAAGTCGCGCCAATTAAGTGTACGTGGCTTATGGGTGTCTACGGGTTTCTGCGGCGTCGTTTGTGTTTCACTTACGTGGGATATGACACGCGCTTCTTGCACCATTCACGGGAAAGTGAGGGACTGAAGCGCAGAAGGAGAGAAAATAAAAAGGAACGCGCGCCGGTCGAGCAACTCTCGCGCGACAGAACCGCAGAACTCACTGAGAGACTGAGAACTCGCAGTCCTCGCAGTCGAGAGAGTTAACGTGGCTTCAAACGTGTACATGCATGAATCCATCCGCGTAGAAACGTTTCTTTGCCACCTTTCCACCCCCCCCCCCCTCCACCTCTCCCTCTTCCTCTCCTCCTCTATCTACATCTTCCTCCCTTCCTTCACTCGTCTCATACTTCCCTAACAAATCTTTCCATCACAGGTAAAAGTCCTCTTCATTCTCTCCTTCGCCAACTTCCTTGCTGCCATAACACGTTCCATTCCGACAAAAATTACACCCTCCAATTGAAGTACTTGAAAGAAAATACAGTCGGTGTCACTAATTCGCAAGTTTCGTGCCGATTCATTAAAAATTTATTCACACTTTTTTATAAATTATATTAAAAATTTTGTTATTTTAATTATAAATATTTCAATTCTGGAATAGAGATTTGTACTCGGTTCATCATTACGATTTTGCATTAAGTTATAGGGGGAATATTTTTCAGATGCTTCTGGTTGCTACACTATTGAATTTTCTGTTTGGTTCATTAATTATTAGGTGGATCTCAGTGTGTCTGTACAAATGGCATTCACGATTTCATGCATTCCTGAAAATTGTGACACCCACCTCCCTTCTCTAACTATTGGAATTCGAATTAGAATTGGCAATCGAATAGAATTAGAAGGTTATTTAACTGGGAACACTGCTTTAAAAAAAAATAAAAAATAAAAGAAAGATATTGACAAGAAGAATTAGCAGAGTAGATTGGAGGAAACTCGACCGATTCATCGCGATACAGGGGCGTCGCTTGTGTGGGAAAATTTTGTGCGTGCGTATAATAGTAATAGTTGATGTTAGCTAATGGCCTCGCCATACGTAATGCGGTGGAAATTACTTAAATGAGGATAATTATTTTGTGTTTGTGAGAATACGTGCGATCGACGAGTAAAACGATGCGCGCCGCGCTCTTGGGACAAAGCGATTCTATAGCTCGTACATAAATCATGACGAATTTCATTCTTACCGTATTTAATAGATTTTAGAGTAAACTTTAACGTCCGCTATTTACATTGGTATAAAAATCAGTATTTCTGTAAGAAAAACTACTAAAGCAAAATTGTGAAATAACTTGATTGACCCGATGAGTTTCGACGCATCGAAAAAATTCTAACGGAAATTCTAAATAACACTAATTATTTAAATTAGTAAAAGGATTGGTATTTCTGCAAGTTAAGCTATTAATAAATAAAGATTATGCAATAATTCGATTACCTCGATGAGAGCTAGTTGAGTCTAGCTGATCAGGACAGGTTAGAATTAGCAGTTGGACGTGTTTGCTCGCGATAAGAAGGAACGCGTCGATAATTAATGAATTTTCTTACACGTGGAATAACGCTTACAACCAGTTTCGTAATACCCGGTCGGTTTGGCTGGACGCTTGGACGGCACGTGTGCATCTCACATGCTATGCGTGCGTTAGCCTGAAATTACGATTTTCTCTCAGAGACGTTATTTTCGTGAATTATCCTTATTGCAAGCCAAGGTTCAATTATGGAAATCATACTTGCTTCCCTTTAACTTATAAATGCACGAATATAATAATATCTCTTGAAAATTCTCTCCTTCGTATTCTCTGTGCAAAAGCCATTGGAAAAGAATGAAATTTTTATTGACGAAGGACGAAAAGTGGTAATAGACAATTGAGAGGTGAACAACTCACTGAGATGGTTATTTGGCTAAATTTTTAAACACTTTTTATTTAAATTAAATATATCGCTGAGTTTTTCAGACCACATCCCTCGGGACGTTTTGCCACACGTTTCAACCGATGCGAGTTCCCACGGTCCGCATGCATCTGCATAATAGCAAGATAACGTGAGATTTTTACGGTTTCATGCACCATAATATAATTTCGGGACCGTTACTGAAAAGCTTCGTTAACACTATAAGCATCCGTACAAACGTCAGATTCATTTACCTCAACTCGCTCTCTATATTTCTCTTCCTTCTTCCTACCCCCCCCCCCCCCCATCACCTACCCACTTTTATCTCAGAATCTGGCTGCAAGATTTTCGGAAATCCTTGACTCGTACATTTTCATTTTTATGCCGAGCTTCGGTTTTGTCCCTGAAAAACAACACGCGTCTATAACGAAATGTAAGAGATTAAAGTGTCGATGAAAAATGAAGAAGGAAATTTACAGGAATCTCATCTGGTCGTTTATACATGTATATACACAGCAGCCTTTAAAAATACACGGTTGAGGTCCTCGCGCAGTCGTCGATTGACCTTGCGAATCCTCTCGCCGATGTTTCAGCTGTTTCCAGAAACTCACGGAAGAATCGTCTCGTGTGGGCGGTTGTGGTATTGGTGGAAGAGGAGAGGGGAGGGAGGACGACAGGATACAGAAAAAATTACGAAACTTCGGCTACTCTTTTGGGTCCACTTCCTAGAGCAGTATTAATCACGGGGTCGGCTGAATCAGAAAATATATGGGACTCGTTTTTTTTCTGCCCCTTTTTTTTATCAAAACGATCAATTTTGTCGTTAATACCGAATACTCGTTTCATTATGATGCTAATAGCCGAGGGTGACGCAGGGTTTCGGCTCGTATTGAGACATTGGTCGGTTTTTCTCATAAAATCATAGGTGAAAGGTTCCAGGAACGATGCATACTATAGCGCGAATATAAAGGATATTCTGCTGTCCTTTGAAAACAAGACTGAGAAATGCCAGAGATTTTTACGATCTTCCCTTTGGCGTTACATTTTGCAGGAATAAAAATCAATTAAATCACTCGATTTGCATATATGAAAATTCACTTCGTGCAGGTATCACTTTTTTCTTTTTCATTATTTTATAAAGTTTAATAGAGACAAAACCAGGGTCATTTTGCTGTCTCTTCTTCGTGATGGAAGATCGTGTCCCGGGCTGCAATATTTATTTTAATAATTGTGATAAAAAAGTAGTCTATCCACCCACGTGACACAATCCTACAAACGATCTCGATAAAATTCCAAAATAGCCGAGATAAACTGCCAAGTTAACGACCGCGCGGGAAAAATGACTTACACAGTGGCTCGTTGTTTTTTCACAGCGGGCGATCAAAAATATGATGATCCTGCGATGAATATAATTGAGCAGTTTTTTGGTCCTCGCTTTCGGAAACGAGAAATCGTTTGAAATGTGTAGAATGGCATCGTTTATATAAGTATCGTCCCTTTGGAGAAAGATGAACGAGACAAAATTCGAAATTCTATAGAGATCCTGGGAAAAATACAGTGGGAAACTAGGGGGAGGGGGAGGGGGGGAGAAGGCTCTTGTCTGGTTAAACCATGTGCGATTCGCAGCGGGTGTGAATAGTAATAACATTAAAGTGATCAATGAAACATTATTGCTGTATCAAAAGAAAACAAAAAGTAAAACAGTTTTTAATATAGTGGAATGTACTGCAACCAATTTATAAAATAACAATGACAGTCGTAGGCCATTTTCTACCAATTGTCGTTTTAAAGTTATATTGGACTTGGAAAGTAACTTTGGAAGCTGTTACATGCTACAAAATTTTCGTAAAATTAAAAATAAAAGTTTATAACGACAGTCATGGGCTACAAAGTTGCCCACGACCATCGTAGTTGTTTTATCAAAAAAATCACAGTGTAACACAGAATGCGAATAATCCACATTTGGGGTTAGTATATAGAATGAAACAAAAGGTTGGGGGATCCTTTTTGGTTACAGCGTGTGCGATTCGCAGCGGGTGTGTATATAGCGAAGATATTAGAGTCGTCCTTGGAGGATTATTGAGATATTGGAAGGAACCAGTGATAAAGGAGAAAATAAAAGTTGGTGAGGGTTCAGAAGTGAAATAATGCTAAATATGAATAATCCACATTTGGGGTTGGTATAGAGAGAGACAAAAGGTGGAGCGAGGAGGGAAGGTAGGTGGGAGGGGGAGGGGAAGAGGCGAAGGAGCAGAAGAGGTAAGGGGACAAGGATGTAAATCATAATATGTAAATCCGTGTGATTTCGTTTGACTCCGGCAGGCTCGGCACTGATGGCCACTTGGCGAGAAACTCGCCAAGGCAAGGCATTCCTCGCGAGAGTCCTTTTCGGGGCACCGACCAACCTCACTTCTCCCCACTCCTCCCCACCAACTCGCTTCCCCTCCCGATATCCCTTTTCCACGCCAGAGTGCGCGGTCGTGCGTTAAGAATTCCCGTGGGACGTCAACTTCCCAGGAATCTAGGAGGTCCATAAATATAATTCTACAGGACCATCATCCTCTTTGTCCCTTTCAGGTAATATTTTCATCATCCGCGTCTCTATATTTCTAAAACTAGCAAAAACTAGATTCACATATAGGATTCGATAAATATTAAGTTTATAACGTACAAGCTTGTGTGTACAGTGGACTCTTTATTAAAGAGCTTCGTAATAAGAATGGTCCGAACGTAGTACGTTACAACCTAATAACACTATACTAAATATCGTGACTATCAATTATCGAATTATTATACTTAGCGTTTATACACTCGATGCTTTTTCAATTACTCTCAATCTTTCGTGAGTTAGGTTTGCGCCCGAGTGATTTTTCTTCTTTCCATCCGAAGTCCTGGATGATAAATCGCGAGTTAAAGAAGAATCGATTTGAACAGAGGATTTATCGTTGCGCGGCAGCGAGGAAGGCTTGTAATTGTTTATCGGCCGCTCGTAAAAGTTTCTTATAAGGTTTTGGAGAAAGGACGATATAGCATAAGTAATCGGCGCGTGTTTGCAGAGAGGCAAATCGATTGTTGAGCGCACGACCACGCACCGGGGCTTATCGGGTCAAGGATACTGTATGTCGAGAGAAGGGAGTGGTTGCGTGGAAAATAAAGAGAGGGGGGGGGGGGGGGGGGAATAGGGGTCGTAAATTAAAAATTCGCCGTGGATCGCTCATTCCGAGGATAACCACGAGCCACCGAGAGTGAAAAAAAGAGAGAGATAGAGAGAGAGAGAGAGAGAGAGAGAGAGAGAGGTCTGTTACACGCACGCAGCTCTTTACGCGAGAGAGATTCGCATCGGTACTCTTATCTTATCTATTACAAATTGCTGTCATATAAAACGCTTCTTGCGTATCCTCAATAAAAGCATGGGACCGTATATCACCGGGTCAAAGAGAAAAAACCTGCTTTCCCCGGATAAACGCTTAACGAGCCACCGAAGAATGGCAAATATTCTTCAGTCTGGTCGTTTAATTATTTTATTGCCGCGTCTTCATCTACAATCACCCTGATACTTCTGCGATAAATCAATCTCTCTTCTCTCTCTCTCTCTCTCTCACTCCTTTACATACACAAGAGACTTGGTCCTTGTACAATGATAAATTATCCATCTATATCCCCCCCCCTCCTTTCTAATCAAGCGTCATTAGTAAAGAATTCAAAAACTCGATTAAAATTTATCGTTATTTTAATAATGACAAACGCAATTTTCTCTCGCATTATATCATTTGCACGAGGGAATTTTTGACTGTGTATGTACAACGATAAAGGTTGAAGAAGAACTATTGGTTAAAGGGTACAGAAGCTGGCAATAAAACCATTCGTAAAATACACGTAGCATTTTCGAAAATGTAGATATATATGGTTTCTTACAAAAAGGTATATAAGATTTTTCATATTTTTGCAGGCACGTGCGCGCGCAGCTAAGCGAATCTCCTTTATGCGTTTTGGGTTGGGGAAAAAACTGAACATCGGGCAATCCAATAATTCACGGCTGCAAAAGACCGTAACACGCCCCGTTCGGAGGCAATAAAACAAATCGTGCTGGAGAAGTGTCCGCGTGAAAAGTGCGAGGATTCCCTTTGAGGAGTAGAGAGAGGGGAGGGGGGGGGGAGAGAGAGAGAGAGTTGAATTTTGCACCGAATCGCGAGGCTCTAAACCAACTCCGAGCATAGTCAAAGGCAATATGAAAGGTATAGAGTGTGGAATTCAGCCTCTCAGCTTGAGACCTAGGGAGCTTGACTTGCTTTGACTCGATTCTCCAGTTTCTCTCTCTCTCTCTCTCTCTCTCGATTCACCGTCCGTCGAGTCTCTGTTCTTCCTCTTGTTCTCAATCTTCCAGTGGCTCTCTCGCTTGGCGCTGGAACGAAGCATTCTGGTTCCCGTCATGCTAGCCCGTAGGCTTGAACCGGCCACGCCGCTTGAAAGTTACTTATACGCGAGATAGAGAGAGGGAGAGTGCAGGAGACTTTAGTGACCAGACCCAGCGAGAATTCGTTTTAAACTGATCGACGCCGCCGGATCCCCCGTTAAAAGCATCCAGATTCCCAATATAATGGTGATATAGAGTGCGGAGGAGGCCGCCCGGAATCCACCGGCCGACTCCCTATATATACACACCCACAAACTTTCACGGAATTTCTAATATAAAGAATCAACCGAAACTATATCATACCGCAGCCTCCCATACGCTGCTCGCCAGTGACTCGCCAAAACCAGTTATAATAAATGGAAATAGCAGCTAAACCAAATTATATATATCTATCAATGCATAAACGTAATATAGAATGATTCACAAGCTGGAGTTTAAGAGAAGAACGCGCGATAATGATAATAGTCCAAAAGTTGATCCTTATATAGAAAGGTATCGAATCGTCTGAAGAACAATCTTACAAATTTTTATAGTTTTTTCTTTAATGCAATGAAGAACGAACGTTCGCAAAGTAACGTAACAGAACTTATATCATACACTGTATGCAATGACTCGATAAAGTTAGATATTATTTATAAATAGGAACATGTCAAACGGTATTATACCGATAGATGCATAAACGTAATGCAGAATGATTCAAAGCTTGTGCAAGTGTAAAAAGAGAAATTCGAATAAATCTATAACTAGCTATAAACATCGAATTAATGTCTTTTCTCGTTGCTGCTGAAAAGTTCAAATGGAAGTGGTTCACGCCTTGTCGAAACTTGTAGAGAAAGGACGTGTAATAACGATAACTCCAAGGTGAACCATTATTAGACCGTGTGCATATCGAAATGCTGAGAAAACACCCACAAATCTTTATAGGATTTCTAATATATAAATAAACAGCTTACAGAAATTGTATCTTTCTAAAGGATCGAGTTTTATGCTCGTAAACTATCCTTAATTACGAACGAAAAAGAGTTATAGCTTGCAAATGGAAATCTGCCAAAGGAAATCATATCGATAAATGTAAAGACGTAACACGGAACGATCGCAGCTTAAATTAAAAAAAAAAAAAAATAAGAAGCTCGATTAAATCTATAACAAGGTATAAACAACGGATTAATGTCATTTCTTAGTGCTGCTGAAAAGTTCCAATGGAAGTGGTTCACGCTTTGTCGAAATTTAGAGAAAGGACGTGTGTATATAAGAACGATAAATCCTGCAAGGTCAGTGATTATAAACATATATATCGAACCACGCGAAAATCGTTGAATCCGTTTGCAGTCGTTAAGCAAACCGACCGTATCCCACATTAACTCGATTATATTATCGACTCCCTTTCCGATAATCCCATTCGTTTCTAGAGATCGAAAGATTTCAACAACGTTTCATCCTTCTACGAATGACCGGTTGAATAATTGCGCCAACGATAACCGGCAATCTTAGTTTACTTTTTTTTATTACCGAAGGATGAAAATTTATCGTGCAATTGTAGAAGCGTCGATAGAATTATTCAAGCTCGTCGATATTCACTATACAGTGGAATGGAATACACCCAGAGTTTAATACAAGGTATCGCTATACGGTCCTGTAACACACATATATATATAGCTCACTTTTATACTGTACTTGACGCAAGACCCTACCGAGTCTCCTGATAAGATACCAAGGTGAGGTATAATTTCTGTGAGTTTGTATACATATATAATGTATACCGAATTTGTACAAGGATGCACGTTCAATGCATCCATATATATATATATATATGTTGATGTAAATCCTATTTGGCAATTACGTGCAAAGTAATGAATCCTAATGTCGTTCGTGTCGTAAAATGAACTCATAAATAGCCATGCAAGTATCTGCCAAGGCTGGAGGGCCATAAACCGCGACTAGCATCCGCACCATAGACCCACCATAGCGTTCATACAACGTATACACCACAGGTATTATATACCTACGCTTGACAGGGAAAAAGTTAATCCCAATCCTACTACACAGGAAAGCTATCGATCTTTGGGATTATATATTTTCAAACTTTCCATTCGAGACAAGGATTAAATTCCGCAAAAATTTACATTATTTATGAATATATTTTGATTAGTAATTGTTTTTATTGCTATAAGATTATGAAAATATTTAATTATTTATAAGCGATTGGTAATAAAGCAAAGAATGCCTCGTTCGCCATATGATTGAAGGATAAAAGGACCTCTCTTTGAAAATTCCGGAAAGCTGATAAAGATTCTAATCGTAGTTTTTGATCTTTGAATTCCGTTTGGTGTGTAGAAAGAAAGGTCCTTTTGCTGCGGTGGGCCAACCTTCGAGCTGTGCCTTTATTAATGAGGGTATTCTCTATGGCTCCTTTTTTTCGCGCGCACGCCTCTCCTTTACCCACTGACACTCATTTGCCAGACCCTCCCCTCCTTTTTCTTTCTCGATCCTCCATTGTAACTCGCTCATTGTAGGAATTCCTCGCCAGATCCTATTTCTTCCGGTCGACTACTTACAAAAGCAATGCTATAACACGTTCCGCTCCCGGCAACCACGTAAAATCAGCAAAAACCTTCTGATTCGTAAATTAGCGCTGATTGTCTAATTAGTATTAGTGGCTCGTTATAAAAACCTATATAGGATAGAACGCAACGGACCGGATACTTCATCGTCGTATTTCTACTTTTAATATAGGTATAAGAGTTTTTTTTATTATATATACAGTCGAGTCGAGAAAAGATGGTAGATTTTAAAAATGTTCTTGTTGTAATGATAAAGTGGGAGAGGGAGTCGGTTGTGTGTGTAGGATATTGGACGTTGAGGTTAAAGTGGAAGACAATTGGAGTCGAGATGAATAGAGTATTGAAAGCTGGAGAAGATCGAGTCGGTTCCGTAAAAACAACAAAGTCCGTAAGCGCATTGGTCCACGGTAAGGCGAGACGTCCGGTCTGCTTAATAAAGGATCCCGGCACTAATTTCGCGCAATCCGTGCACTTCACACGAGAAAGACAAATGCATAGTGCGGAGGGCCCTTTGAGAAAAAGTACTTTCACACCCGGTACGTGGAGGTGGTACCGGCACACTGCGTTCTGTGTTTGGTTGGACGGAGAGAGAGAGAGAGAGAGAGAGAGAGAGAGAGCGGGAGGGGGAAGGGGGAAGGGGAGAATGAAAGAAACGTGTATAAGGTGTTGTAGCCGTGAGGCTTGCAGCGCCATTGTTGAGAGAGGCTCTTTCAAGTCTGAAAGAGGCATCAGCCAAGCAAGGTGACCCCGCGGAATAAGCAACCTTGAAAAACCTCTTTCGATCCTCGCGCGACTCGATACATCGTTTATTCCAATTTCAAAATCTCATTCGGAGCTTATATCAGTTCCCTTGTAAAATTTGTCAAATTACTAACGAGATTGCGGACGAGCAAGGTGACTATGTGAGAAATAAGAAACTTTGAAAAAACTTTTCGCTTTCTTTTCAGTCGACTATGTAGAAAATGGGTATTGTTATAATTTCAGTGTAAAATTTGTTAAATTAAAAAGAAAAGGTATGTAGAGAACAAAAGAGTGTAAATCTATGGAGGAAGAAAGTTTGATAACCTTTCTCTGCAGTGTGCAGTGTATTGGTTATCCTAATTTGAAAACCTCGTTCGAAGCTTATTTATTCCGTTGGAAAAATTGTTACACGAATCGCACTACCGCATTCACATTCTTGAAAGATTTGCAATGCAATGTTAGGGAAACAGTATCGTGAGAATATTATCGGATTCATTTTGAGCGTGAGCCGCCTTCTGTGTGGGCTAAAATTAAAGAGACCGGATGTCTCGCTTTAGTGCGCGCGGGCACACTTTCGGGACCCTGTTCTTTTTTCCGCACAATTTCACACAGTCCAATTCCCTTCCTCCTTTATTTCACACCACTTCAACACAGTCGAATCACGAGACGCCTCTTGCGAGAATCGACAAACACTCGAAAAATTCAGCTCGCCTTTTTAATCGTGTGTTACACCTCTCGATGCATCTTTATAATTAAATCATTTTAAAGCGTTGGAATGCACGATACTACGTTTGTAACTGTACTGTTTAATTGGACCTTTCTCTCTCTCTCTCTCTCTCTCTCTCTCTCTCTCTCTTTCATCCATTCGAGCATACAAGTTTTATTCTTCATCGTAAATTTAATGACTGACGTTCGGCGAAATTAATCGTATAGAGGGAAACACAGCAAATGAATAGCAGCAGTTCGAACTTCTTTTTAATAGGTCGTAATATTTTTACCGAACGGAAGATTCCATCGTAAATTTGGCGTTTCAGTAATATGCAACTTTTCTAGTGAGAATCAATTATGGTAATCAGGTAGATGTATATAATAGGCGAGCATTCTTTGTTATGCAAACCGATCGGAATTGGTGGTGGAAAGCTCTGGCGTCTTCGTGTTCGTGGCTATGTGTGAAATATGTAAAATTCAATGGTAAAGAAAAGTCGGAGGTCGCATTATTCGCTAGTTAGTAACGCGCTTTGTGAAAAGGGATCTTGACAGTAATCTTTGTGGAAAGGATACTGTACCTCGAGAACCACTTTAAAAGTATAATAGGTCTGTAGTGGTATCGCGTGAAATAACGAGACTCGGTCAATTCGAAAAAGCGAACAGGTTCCATTTTTCCGTAACGAGTTTCTTTGTAAAAACGTTCGCTCGGTGAATATCGCTGACCAATGCCGGCTCGACGATTCCAACAATTTTCAGTATCTATACCTATGTAAATATACTAAGGTGAGAATTTGTCTTGGATCGATTTACAAGTCTAATTGACCAGAGGCCATGAGAGAAACAAATTTTGGAAAGCTACACGAGAGGGAGGACGAAGCTTGAACGAGACAAGAAATTTAACAAACTCATCGATATATATACCATAGGATTTGATAATAATAATGTTTAAAAAAATTAGAGAACAAAGATGAAAATAAGGGGATGGAAACATCGACTAGGAAAGATATACCACGCCCATTTTATTCGCGCGTGCGAAATGTCTCACAAGAGTCTTAACAAGATCTTAACGGCTTCATTTATTTTCCCGTAACCTTTTCGAGGGCCCACCGCCCCCACTCCAGGCGCGACGGACCTTCGTCTAAAACGCGTTCGACATCTACATCGACAATGCAGCGCTTGAATTCACAATGTAATCTGCTTTCCTTCTTCTGCCGTCCCTCTCGTTTACGTCCATTTATCGTCACTCTTTTTCTCCTCTTTTTAATCCCCTCCCTTCGGTCCTCTCTCTCAATTCTGCCCCTCTAGCTCCCTTGGAGTCTCTGTCTCCGCGTCTTTCGCTTCCGTCGTATCGCAACTTTCATTAATCAATTAATTCTCTGCCTTCTCGATTGTCTTTCGACCTGGAGAAAACTTGGAGATCCCACCATTCCCTTCGTGAGGACTATTGGTGCCTTTCCCTTTCCATCGTAAAGAGGCTTTCTTTCGTCGTGTACTCCTTCTTTCTCCTTCCCAATAAAAATGTACCTCTCTAACCATTCGGAAGATTCCCATGCAGCAGCGAGAAAAAAACTCATTTGATTCAATAAATCTCGCATTGAATATTCACGAATAAATATTTTACCAAGTTTTAATAAATATTTATTCTTGGATATTCGATGCAAGATTTATTCGAATAAAATACACTTTTTTCTCATGGATGGTTCTCCATTCACGTCATAGAGGACGTTTGGCAATTTCACCCCTTACCCCTCCCGTAACTCTTCGTGGAGAAGAAAAAAACTCGCGGCTCTCAATTATCGTGCTTCATCTCCCGATCAGTTTCGCATTCGGAATCGGAATTCCTGTCTTCTCCGCAGCTCGCGCGTTCGCTGGCTATGCCTGCTCGCAGCTCGGACTCCCCACGTGAGAAGCGGATGCCTCCGCGCGAATAATACACCCTCGGAGAAACAATTAACCGGCCAAGACGCGAGTTCATGGGAGAGCAAACAAAGATTCGGAGAGGAAAATATTTCTCATAGACGCCGCGCACACACGTACGATACACCGATCCATATATAGGGAAGCCACCTCTCTTCGCCGCAGCACCGTCTCGCCAAATCAAATTGATTTTTCGTATTGGTCAATGATCATTTCATATATATATATATACGAGCAGTCGTGGGAGACGCGGATCGTTAACAAGCTCGTTCGGCGCTGGAAAGTTGGCAGAGTTGGTCGAAGGAAGATCGAGTTTCGGTGATTTCGAGCTCGATACGTTCATTTGCGCCTACGCGTTCGTTAACTAGAGTGGCCCGTTGTGGGGGGGGCACGAGGAGTTTCTACCGCGACGATGACGACCATATCGGAGGAGGTATAACTGGGTGAGAATGAATTTTTTTACTCGCGCGCGAGTTTAATAAGCGGGAGAGGAGGAAGAGCTGCGCAGGGTCCTTGCTCGATCGGGGTCGGATGTGTGGCCTCGAGGACATATGCCTCCGTTGCGTGGTAACGTCGCGGCGATCGTCATTCGTCGATGCGGATGAGCGCAACGGAAGAGATCGGCATCTCCGATCGGATCGAAATTTCGACTCTTCTTCCTACTTTTTGTCTCGTGTGGCGTGCTCCCCCCCCCCTCCACTTTTTTTCCTTCCCGTTCCGTTCGCGTCCCGTGCACTCCTCTTCTTTATTCCTCGGGCCGTTGAATAAATCGTCGAGGCTGACGTCGATCCTCTTCACGCTTCCCAGCCGATTAATATTCCGCTCGTTACTTTCTCCGCTGCACTCTCCTCCTGCGGCCGGGCCGGGGACCGCCGAACCGGACAACCTCCGTTTCTTTATACTCACTGTCCTTTACTCCCGTGTCATCGACTGTCACCGTCCGGCCGAGGACCCGTGCAGCTGACCAACCGTCTCAATTAATCTCGTCATTCGCCAAATTCGCCCTTCAAAAAAATCCACGCGCAAGCGAGCGAAGCGACGACGATTCCTCCTTCCTTCATTCGCAATGCCAACTTTTTAGTTTAACCGGAGAGCAGTCCGCTCGATACGATCGCTGATCCCCGCAAACTTTCAACGGGGGATATATTGGAGGAGCGAAACGAGGAATTCTTCAGGATACTTTGCATCGGGATCGTATAAATGCTATTCCTGTAATCCGCGGGAGACCCTCGAGTGAGGAATAAGCGGACGCCTCGAAGCGTTTTATATTTATTCAGATTATCTTGGGAATTCCATCGATTCCAATCAATGGGCAAGTGGGTACGAGAGGGGGGAGGGGGGCCGAGGAAGCGTTTCCCAGGACGAGTCTCGCACCTCGGCGTTCGCTTATCGTCGTAATCCTATCGGCTGGCGATTAGCTACTTGCTGAGGAAGCCTTCGAGGCTGCGGTCTGTACGCGCCGCGCGCGGCCATCTTGCAATTTTCATCGTCTCTTCGGTGATCTCACCCCCTCCTATTCTCCGATGCTCGGTCAAAGTGAAAAGTACAACAAATTGCAGCGTGCCGCGGAAGTAATAGGTATCGGTTATGTCTGTCCGCGATCCTGTTATAACGACGTCAATTATTTACGGGAGACGATCGAGGCCCGTTCGATTCTGCATCGTGGATGCGCGAGCGGACCGCGCGTTCGCCTATCGCACCATTCCTCAGGTACTATACGTACACGTACCCCTTCCACATCCCCCGTGCACTCTGCCACACACGCCGAACAATGCACTCGTTCGTGAACCTGCACGAACGCGCCTGGCGAGAGTTGCATTTTTTCGCCTGGAGAAACGTCGTCCTGTACGATGATTTTTCACCCCGAGCGCTTTTCTCCCTCCTATATACATATACATTCCCGGGACGTTGCTAAGAGGCAACAACGCTTTTTCAAAGGGAACCGCGCCAATGAATAAGTATGACGTTCTTGCTGATTTTCCACCGGCGAAGGACGCGCGCGGCGGAATCTCCTTCCACAACGCTTTTCAATTTTTCTCTCTTTTTCCTCGCTCGAGTCGCTGTTAGGTAACGCGCTTTGGCTTAGAAATATTGTTTACGACGCTTCGGTGGTGGCTAGGGGTAGGGGCAGGGAGGGGGAGGGGGAACCGGTTCACGTATGTTTACATCGTGTCGAGAGGATCGAATAGTTCTGTCGAGATACGCGAAAGGAGCGAGGGTGAGGAAGGAAGAGAGCTGGTCCACGGCTTGTGCCCCGCTTGCCCCGCCTCCGCGTCCTTTCCTCTTCCTGCAACCACCCCCCTTTACCCCCTCCCACCTCTTACCATCTCAAACAACGCGATCCCTTAACGCTCGTCGATGTTGCTGATCGATTTTCTGCCAGCTCTTTCAAGATCGACGAGATATTTGACAAAAATCTTATTCCGGGATAAAATCGATGGACAAATTTTGACGATCGAATTACTTTCGATCGTGATCAAATTTATCGATCCAACAAGTTATCTTTTTACTTTTCGTTATATCGATCGAGAATTAGCCTTACGAACGGTTATTTATTTGACGTATGTGTAATTGCACATGTGTGAAATAACTGCGTTTAGCGATGCTGAAAGTGCACCAGGGAGATGTAACTGCGTGCGCAAAGACCCGTGAGGGCTCGAGAGAAGAGAGAAATATTATCGGCGAGGTTCACCAGGTTCATTTCTTAATTATCGTCATCCTTGTACTATTAATAATAATAATAATATAACGAGTAAAAGCGTAGGACCAAAAATCACAGCGATGCATTCAACGAGAATTTTTAATTTTTTCTTTTCATTCTTTAATAACGTAATTATCACGAAATATGGCTTTGTAAATCAATAAATACTACGAAGAAAGAGTATTATCTTCGTAGTATTTGATTTAAAACAGTCAAGACGATGTTGAGTGCACGATTAATTACCACGAAAAGAGTGTTCTTTTTTTTTAACGTACCGTAGAATCCATATTTTTTTAAACAGTAGCAAAGGCGCCACTCGAGAATCTCGAATCGAGGACAACTTGTCATCATTCGGCCCGGTCTTTTGCTAATTATTTATTAGTGAGAGGGATTACATGTTTCTTCGACGTAAGGAAAAGAAACAAAGGAGCTGACCCTTCAACTTTTCAGACTAGAACGAAAAATGAAAACTTGTTTCTTCGTATAGCATCGATTCGACAGTCGCTTTATGGGCCCGACAAGTTGATCCGATAAATTTGACATGCCAAGGAGAAAGGAGGAGTGGGAAGGTGGGGTGGGGTGGGGGGAGGGGGGGGGGGAGCATGGACGATCGGAAATAGCAGGATGATCGCGTTGTCGCAAGGAAGCATCTTAATCGCAACGAGTTAAGGGAATGATTGGCGTGGTACGAGAATATGGGGCATTCGCGAATGTCGGTACTGGAAGGCAAAAATTTTTGGCAGATGGAGGGGGAGGTTCCATAGGTGGTTGTTGGGGCGCGATTTTTTCGGCAAAACTTTGAGGTTGGACGATAAAAAAGGTGGAAAGCGGACAAAACGGTGAGATCCTGCGGTACGAGAGGTTCATAAGCGCGTAATACATAATATTTTCGTTTGGAGATCTCCGCTCTAAGATCGATTTATGTTAATTCCCCCCTCCGCGCGGCTTCAGCTTGGAGCATCGGTATGTATGTAGTGTCGAGAGTCGGCTGGTTGGCTCTCCTTTTCCTTTTTGCGTGTATGCGAGCATGCTCTTGTCCGTGTGTGCGCAAGAGGATTGGAGGAGCGTACGAACGGAACCGAAGGGACAAGGATGGAAAGCTAATGCATACAAAGCTGGCCGTGCGTGGACACGCGTGTGAGCGTAAGACACGTAGGCAAGAATTCCCGCGGGGCTCAATCGTTATCGTTGGGCCCTTATCTCGTCTCAAGACTTCTTCGCAGCGGCAAGGCGAGGGGGCCTTTTTGCAATTATTCCCCACCTCCTTCACTCCCACCCCCAGCCTCTGCGTCGATTACCCCCTCCCCCTCCCTTCCTCAATCCTCACCCCAGCGAAAAATCGGTCCCTACGTAAAATTTAACCTTGATTATTCATCATTATAATTCCACGGCCATTAAATCAAACGATTAAACTCGATGATTGGGGAGTGCAGCGCTCGATCCAAGTTCCAAACGCGAATTGATCGGATTCCGTCTGGGCCTGATTCGATCGTGGATTCCTGCCGATTTGATTTTTCCGACGTGAAACTCTTCGCCGATTTCTTTATCTCGCCACTTGATTTTTTCTCCCTGGCCTCCCTCCTCTTTCTCGGGGTCCCGGTATGCGATTCAAAGTTCTCCTCGTCAGATATGCACGCGCGATAACCAGTCCCCCCCCCTTCCTGGTGCGCGCGCGCGCGCATGCCACCTCTTAATTTCCAAATAGCCCATTTCGTCTGGTTATAATTATATCGTTCTCGCCGATCAAAGGTATCGCGGCAAAGAAACGAATGATTTCCGCCAGTTGTGAAATTTAGAACGATCTCTCTCCTGAATTTCCATTATTTAGCTAACACCTACACATATAAATACACCGAGCGTTTCAACTTGCACACAATACCTGCTCTGCACCACAGTTAAAAAACAAAATTCAAGGCAAAGATTGTCTTGCTTCGATTTCTCAAATACCAAACATATGCTACGTAAAATCAAATACATGACAAATTGATGAAATCGAGTCCTGTATATCACAATGTTACTGAGATCTTCGAAGAAATTGAAAATTAGTCGATTAACGGTAAACGCGTAATTTTTCAAATTAACCATAAATATAGTTGATAGCATTGGTTGATTGAGTCGAATCAATTTGTAATTGGCAACGGTATATAAAACGACGCTGTTTATCAGCGCGATAAATATTTTCGTGGCAATAAAATCTAAGGTTGTACAAGCTATTACGGGAACGTTAAAGATTCCTGGGGGGATATCAGGGATGATTCGAGGGCGAATCATTTGCGGTCCATGCGCGCGGGGACTGAATCAAAGTTGGCGCGCCTACATAAAAGCCGTGTATGCCTTCCAATTACGAGATACCGATGAAATAAAACTTTCACGCGATGGCCCTTTTAGAAGAGCGGGGGGGGGGGGGGGGGTGAGAAGTAGCAGCAGAGCGCGCGCGTCATCATCGTGACGTAATCGGCCGACTCTGTGCACACACACATATATATAAACACACACGTGCAGATATATATGTGCACGAGACGTGGAAGGTCCGCGTCCGCGGACCGCGCGCGTCGAAGGATCGAGCGTACGCGTAGAGGTGCCTCCGTATTTCCCGCGGAATTCCGACGAGCGACGCGTGAATCTCAACGATAATTGCTAATCGTCGGCGAAAAGCGTCGCGAACCGTCCGGCGAAATGAAATTTTACGCCGCTAATGGCATTCCGTGTTCCATTCTCGCGCGAGGTACTCAAAGAATAATAATAATAAAACTGAAATTAGTACTCTCGTTGAGCCTCGCCGATCCGATTCGATCCTCGTCATTCGATTTTTCGTCGCATGTATACGTGCCTATATATATATATATATAGATGCTTTTCCATTAACCCGAGGCAAACCTCGATCGAGCCTCATCGCGCATCAGCCTCGTTGCAATTATCCTTCGACGCGTGTCATTGCGCGATCGGTGCATGGGTGAACGATGATGGCTTAGGAAGATATATATATATATATATATATATATATATATAGGCGAGTGGGTGGAGAGATTTTTGCATGATGCGAAAGTGAGAGGAAAGGAGATGGGGGGCGATCGAGTTGAAATGGATATTGGTCGAAGAAATGGAGTGATGCATCGGGGAGAGAGTGTGCGCGGGATTTTCGCGACACCCCGTAGATGCGCAATGTACACGAGGGGTGCGGCAGCCCTGGGCTGGTCGGCGGAGGGCCTGACAGTCACTCAATGAATTATTGGCCATAATAGCAGTGGCAGCGAGGTTGGCCCTTGCATCTTGAGCCCACAACTCGATTCTCCGTGCCCCGTAACGGCCGTAACCCGTTGGCCGTTGGCGTTGGCGTCCTCTATCTTTTCTCTCCACCCCCCCCCCTTCTCTCCTCTTTCCCCACTCTCTACCATATATATACCAACTCTCCCCGTCTCTCGCTCGGCCGAATCGAACCGAGGCAAACCGAGGAGATGCGAAACTCGCGAAGCAGCTCGCTATATATATATACATATATATACACACCTATATTGTGTATACCGAAGCTTCTTGACTCCTCGTCTCCCTCAACCTCGACTCTCTCAACGTCTCCGGCTTAGGCCACAATTCTTCCTGCCGATCGGAATTTCGATTCCGCGAAATTCAGGCGAGATGCGTGCATTTTGAAAGCACCGAACGATTCGCTTCCCACCCCATGCACGTATATACGGGTTAGTGTGCGTGCGACGATATCGTTTATGGTTCCTCCAAATGAAAACGCTGAGCCGGCAGCGATAAGGAGAGATCAAGAGAGTCGTTTAACCTATAAAGAGCCGCCAGTCGCCCAAGGGTGAACACCGATTGTCGAGGAGTCCTCGTATATATGTGTACCGCACGTATATATATATATGTATATATCTATATAGATGAAAATAGAGAGGAGAGTGGGCGTGGAATACTCGGTGTGCAGCAGCGTCGAGTCGAGAGATTAAGAATCTAGTGAAAGTAGTCCAGTGCGATGGAGAGGCGTGCGAGAACGCGGCGGGATGATTTAATTAAAATAAGTGGCTGGAAAATGAGGTGGAAAAAGTTGTTGCGGTTTAACAAGAAAGGGCGCCACGTTGGTCGGGCAGAAATTATCGGTAAATGAAAGAAACGTGCAGGATACAAGGACTCTATACACAGTATTATGTTGGATAAGAGAGCCGCGTCCCGTTCCCCCCTCCCCGCGGCTAAATCTCGTTTCCACGTTGAATGGATTTTCTTGCCGCGCGCGAGAACAGGATCCGGGAGTAGCACGCGTTTATACGCCTTCGTGAAATTTGCCCGAGCGAGATGGACACGGCGCGGATCTGAAAGGAGGCGAGAGACTCGTCTCGATTAACAGGAAATCGCGCCTGACGGTTAACAGTCCGCTCCACTGGCGATTATGCGAGATCCACGACGACTTTCATTAGGCGACAATCATTTTCATTACACGGATAGCAGGCTCGATAAGGAAGCCATTGAACGTCTTATCGATTACTTTCCCTGCAATTATTGACTCTCGGTATTCGCCCAAGGTCCATTGACCTTGAAGCGGAGAGGAAATGAGAAATGGAGAAGCCGTTTCGTCTCTCACCTGCCTCGATATAGCGGGAACCGATGCTTTCCCTCCGTCGATTTGACTGGGGAGATTCTATCCTGCAGCTAACCAAGCACAAAGTCACGAGAAACCTCGAGATCCGATCTAATCCGATCCGATTCGACGAGGAAGAGGCTCGTACGCGAGCTCTGCACCGAGTCCTGCTATGTGCGTGAATCTGCAGCTTTTTAAGTCGGCCACTACTCGACTCTCATCTATAGCATATAGTATGTGTATATATATATATATATATATATAGTGGTCCTTGACAAAAGGATCGCACCGTGATAAAATTAGTGTTGCGATCTGATGGGAACTTGGTCCCTATAACACTGCGCTGTACTCCCATCTGACGTTCACCAGTGTATAGCGGCGTCTGGGAGTCATAGAGGGGGGATGAAATTCCCGTGAGATCGCTACACTGGCTCAAACCGAGAGCGTCTTGATCCTCCAAACCCGGCTCGTAAATTAAAACGTGTAGAGGATTCGTTGCAAACTTGTCGTTGGAGTCTCTCTAAAAAATTATATCTTTCCGCCATTCGTGTCAGGCTGTACCTCGCGAGGAATCTTTTAATTTCAGTTTAAATATCGCAGTAGTACGAATAAGGTATATACGTTGTTGTTTAATGCCAGAAACGTTCCTGGAATGTTCCATAGACGTGTCAAAATCGGTCCAGAAACGTTTCTGACGCTACGCGTGTGCCATATATATAAAGGATAACGTCGGTAACGCATGAAAACTCGACGCGCGATTGTTTCTTGTCGCAGAGAGTCTCCTTAGTAGGAAAAATTATATATCTCGTCCTACACGTACTCGCGTCGCATTGTTCTACGCGAGGAACGATTCCATTCCGAATCATAAATAAACATCTTCGAGTGGAGGAGGCGGACGTGTATAGTGCTATGGGAAATTTGCCGAATTTCCCAGTGCAAATTGCAAATTACAAGGCCGCGTCTGATAACTGTAAATTAGAAGCTGCGAGAGCCGAGAATGGTCGCTCGTCGTGAGGATTTCCAAGGTGCATTACAGTTTTCACACAATATCTCGTGGATGAGATGAGAAGCGCCCGAGGCATCCTAGAAGAAGCGGATGAGCTTCACCGCACTACCGTTACGACCATTGATATCGACTGCGTTCTTATCGCTATTATCATCGCCATTATTATTATTATTATTATTTTATATGAGGCGCGTCGCCCAGGGCGATATGGGATTAAGAGGGGGGGGGGGGGGGGATGAGGAAAGAGAGAGAGAGAGGGAGAGAGGAAGATTTGCACGATGGCGAAGAGATCGTGGTGCCGAGGCCGCAGGAAGGTGAGGCGAGGTGAGGAAGGGCTGTACCTACGCATTGCAGCAGACATTATGCTAATCTACGAGCGAGGATGTATGCCCGATAAGCCGGGCCGTGGCTCGGTATACCATACGAGTCCCCTTCTGCCAGCAGTGAAGCCCAGGGGCCCCACGCCCTCGATCTCACGTACCTTCGTCGTCGGGGGGGCCCTCCCTCTTTTCAACCGTCTTAGCGCACCGTGCGCGTCCGTGCACGCTTTTTACATCACCTTCCCTTACTTTATCCACGCACAGGCCCAGTCACGCGTTATCTCATTCCTACCAGAGTCCAAAAAAAAAAAATCCTCCCGATTCCACGATTACTCGACAGCGATCAGCATTTCGAACCTATTAACAATATCGGCTCTCCCTCCCTCGATGGGAACGACGGGACTGAGCAGACAGTCCCGCAAATCTTCTCTTATTACAGAGCGACGTGAATGGGCCATCCGGAAGATTTACGATTTCAAGGTCGCTTCTAACGAAACGCGCCGAGTCCTATGCTAGTATCTCCTCAAGTTTTTATGGACCTCTGCCTAGATCTGCCCGAAAGTCTTTATCTTTATTGAAGACAATTCGCTACTGGATTTCAGCAATGAACGAGTGCACCTCAGAAATGTTTCAAGGTCGCTCAAGCGTCACTCGGCGCTACGCACTTTCCAATGCGCTCCGACGTAAATGGAGGATATTCTTCAGTTTGGAGGTTTTACGAGTTTACGTATTGTATAATGGCAAAGCGGAGGGAGAAAGAGAAGCAGGGAGAATGGTTTAGTAAACTAATAAAGTCGCGGTGCTTCCGTGAGCCAATTCGTGTATCGCGAACAATCAAGTCTTTTTGCATCCACGTGAGAATCGCGTGACAGCTAGAATGTCAGGTATTACAGGGGTAAACTGTAAAAAGCCCCATTACCCAGCGCGGAAGTCAATGTGAAATTAAGCGGACGGTTTATTGAATCGTGTTCAACGGAAATGGTTTGTTTTCGAAATGCAAATCCCTCTTTTGCTCCACCGAGAGCCAACCATTGTACCGTTATGCACCTACCTCATCCTCGGAATCATCCCGAACCTCACGAATTCCTTCCTAAGACGACTCTCGACAGTTCTCCCATATTAATTTCCAGGATCGACCGATATAGTTTAGCGTGGAATGCTGAACGATACAGTTGATGCAAAAGTGTAATTTATCTCACGCTTGGATTCCTTTCTTGGTAATCCGATGTATATGTCTTGACGCGAGGAAGAAACGAAGAAGGGGGAGGTTAATGGCAAGGAGGAGTTCTTCAGCCAACAAATCTCGAAATCTAATTAATTTCGAGGAACGATTGATCTAGTTTGGTGTGTGAAAAGCAAGATGCAACTGCGGATGAGGGTAGTCCATATCACGCTTCAATAGTTTTGGCACGAGGAAGAAGCGTAGGGGAGGGGGCTATAGTTTAAAGTTACGGAAGGAGGCGTTGAGCCAACAAATCTCGGATTCTAATTAATTTCGAGGAATGACCGATGTAGATTAGTGCGAAAAGTGAGATGGAACTGTGGAAAAGCTAATAGGGTAGCTCGTATCACGCTTGAATAGTTTTGGCACGACGATGAAACTAAGGGGAGGGGGAAGGTTAATGTTAAGGAGGAGCTGCCGAGCCAACAATCTGGATTTGTAATTAATTTCGAGAAACGACCGATATAGTTTAGCGTGAAAAGTACGATACAGCTGTGGAAGAGCGTAATTTATCTCACGCTTGGAATATTAATACGCGACTTCCTCCTCGGTAATTCTAGTTTTGGCACGTCGAAGAAATGTGGATGGGGGAGGGGGGGGGGGGGAGGGAAGGTTATGTTAGTCAAGAGTTGCTAGACAACAAATCATCGGGCTCTTAGGAAAGTGCTTTGTTCAACGAGTAATTTGCCGTTGCAACCATTAAGCGTTCTTGGCACGCCTGACGTATTTTAACAATTTACGCCTTTCCGCTGCGGCTAAATCATTTTTCGCTATATATGTATACCATTCCTCGGCAAACGAGCTTACCTCTCAGCAGAGATAATTCTCGTTCTTTAATGGGAAGCGCGAGTAAAGTAGCTGTGTACACAGCTCGTATCATCGATATGGGATCGTTATTTCGGATGAACATTAGTGCAATGGTCGCGTGACAGTCGTTTTGCAAGGAGAACAAAATTATACCTTGCCTGCGCGTTATACGAAAAGAGCTTAACGGTATATATTTGCGGGATTGAAAGGAGTTGCATTTATAAAGAAACGCGTGATTATTAAGAATAGCGAAAGAAAAGAATTCGCGCCAAGCAACGGAAGCTGGTACCGAAATTGGCCACGCGGAGTGTGGTATCAATCAGACATGTATATGGCTGCTGTATGACACGTTCTCTCCTTTTTCGAATCTCCCAGGCTGATTGATAGACCGCGCCAACTTATACGCGTCTAATTAATGGTTCCGTGAATTTTAATGAATTTTCCAATTTCGACGGGGCTCGTCATTTTTTTCACCTACCGAATCTCTGCCACCGAACTGCCTATTATGCTAATCTTCCCACTCGGTGCATTAATTCCTCATCAATCTACCGACAGGAGAAATCTCGCGAAACGCCGAAAAAAGCTTTTGTATTAACGACAAAACAATAAACTGGTCGAGTAATCGAATAATAAAGCAATCGCTGCTTTGTCTCACCGAGTCTCATCGTCAACGATCCTCCTGTACAGAGGCTGAAATTTTAACCAACAATTTACATAGTAAAACAGTCGTTTCGCGAAACACCATTTGCTCATTGCGCAAAGTATTGAAATAACCGAATGATAAAGAAATCGTTGCTTTGCCTCGTTGAACGTATGATTGTAAAGCGATCGTGGGATAGATGATGGAAAAATCGTGAGGATTTCGTGAAATTCACGATTAACGAGTATATATTTAATGTAGCTGAACGATCTTTGACTGGGCGAATGCTATAGAAGCTCAGCATCTTCCCCATCCGACCAATGCGCGCTGCACGTTTATATTTATATGGTCGCGAAATCTTTGAAGGACATCGCTTCTTTTTACTCGCCAAAATTTTGCCACTCCAGCGAGCGCGGGTTATGCTAATTGGCCTTCCACCACGGCATTCCCGGCATAATGCCAGATATTCCAAATCGTCGATAAATCCCCCTGGCACCTCTCACGGAGAGAGCAGCTTATTTATTCCTGGAATTTTAAAGCCAATATCTCATAAGTCGATCTCGTGACGTCATCTGCCGTCCAGTGGATACCGAATCGAGCCACTCCAGCAGCTCTTCAGGTTCGCGATTCGATCCGTCCGCCGCCTGCACAAGGACTACGAACTGCTCAACCTGACTTTTTGTCATCGGGAGTCTCTAATTTTGCTCTAGGAAAACATTTCTTTTCCTTTTCCATTCAACTATATATATATATGTAGCAGAGTGCTCGAGTGTATTCAAGAGTTTCGTGCATCTTTAATTGATTCACGCGATTACCATTCTGATTGTTTTAGCACGGCTTGCAGAAGTATCGAGTTTATCAGAACTGGTATCGTTCTATGACGAGATTGGCGAGTGGCGCGTAACGGCCCGTGAAACAAGCCCAACACCTATTTACATTTTAATGCTGTCATGGAAGGCAAGAAAAAAAAACCATACTCGTCATAAAAATATGTCTTCCAGCACTTCTTACGGCGGTTTTTCGTTTTGTCGGCAGCTCGATTCAGTCGAATTATTCACACGTGCAAAAGTTAGAAAGCTGATAAGGATTGACGAAAGACGTGGGAACCGGAGAAATTCGATCATTAGCACTTTAATGAATTTATATTATGCAGATTCGAGTCGATTAGGCGGCCAACTTGAATTCTCTGTAAATATATGAATGGTAATGAGCGAGGGTAGCGAGATATTGCATTTTCACGTTTACTCCTCATCAGCGACTTTAATCAACGATTATCGTGACAAACGAAACCTATGAAGGATCGTACTGTAATAACAATGAGAGTTTATTACTGCTCGACTCTCTACAAATATATGAATGAAAATGAGCGAGATTGAATTTTCACGTTTGTTCCTCGACAACGACTTTAATCAGCGATCATCGTGACAAACGAAACTCGAGAAAGTGCAAACTTGTATGATTGGGAATAAACGAGATTAAATTTTCACGCCTTTATTCCTAATCAACGACTCTAATCAATGATTATCGCAACAAACGAGACATGATACGATGATAGCTCTAAATTACAATCAGAGTTTAGCGCTGAATTCTCTGTACATACGAATACAAACAAGAGGAATTGAATTCTCAGCAACCAAAGCGACGAATGAAACTTGCGGAAGAGAAAAAATAAAATATAAATAAAAACTAGTAAGAGCGTGAGTTATTTTGACAAATGAAGGTTGCTAAGATCGTTCTACTATATATATATATATATATATATATAACAATGAGAGTTTATACATTGTGGTAGTTTCTCTTTTTCATCCAATTCCTTGCGTTACTAACAGCAGGATGAAACGAAGGTGTCCATTTACCAGTCTGATAAATCTGAGAGTCGAAGCGACAAAACGTTGCTTTAACGAGAACCGAATTCGAGGTTTTTCCAAGCCGAACAAGAGTGATTTCCATTTTAAGCAAGTGCAGGGTGTTATAGGTTCCGGGAACGGTGGCTCCGCTATTGATGCTCCGTGCTGTATACATTTGATTTTCTCGGGAAACCGTCATTTCAGCGTGTTCGCCGTTCGGTGCGCTGGATTGTGAGCGTAAAGAAAAATCATAGTCGATTTAATTCTCGTATTTCTTCTCTGGCGTATTTCAGTGTGCGAAGAAGAGTCGAGTCCGAGACGCATGGCAGGGAGAAAAGAAGAGGAGGAATGTGGACGTGACGGGGTAAGCAGCTAAATCCGCGAGGTGGAGGTTTACCGCAGGTCTTATTGCGCCAAGTGGCCAACCATTGTCCATAGTAAGTAGTAACTAACGGCTCCCGGTAATACTATTTCATATTTCTCTCTCCCAACGTGCCATAAGCTTCCGTGCTCGACGCCCTCGCACGCACAACACGCCTCCCCCCCCCCCCCCTCTCTCTCTCCCTTTCACACCATTTATCCTCGACCCCATTTTCCACATAGATGTACTTCAATTATTAACATCAGTTTCCACCGATCAATATTCTAGGTCGATGACAAAAAAAAGCAGTATATATCTGCGATCTTTACGGAAGTTTCTCCAGCGTACCTTAAGAGGATCTTGAAAAGTAATTTTGTCAATGGTAAAACGTTGTAACCCCATCAGCGTAGCTAAACTTTCAACTACGATCTTCGCATCGAGTCCTAAGTATAACTTGCATATTTCTTGCACGCGATCCCGCGGTTTTAACGCTTTCCCAGCGAGGTCGATCTTCAGGAGTAGCTATATATATATATATATATATTATGTGAATATCGGAGAAACGTGGCTGCGCGAGGCTCCACTGTGACCTGATCGAGTCCCCGAGGAAAAGGGAGACACGCGATAAGATGAAATATTCCTCTTACACTGTACCATTTACTATAGTATAGTTCAAGAAAATAGAAGGTATGGCGGGTTAGATGGGAATCCCGAGGGATAATATTTGTTGCGTGCGAGAGGTTCATTGAAACGCTTTTATCGCTTTGGAGGATAGAAAAGCCGAGTGGGAGAGTTAAGAAGAACGTGGCTGGGGGTAGAGTGTGTCGAGTGGAACTATATATACGTATAGTGTGCGATCAAGAGGGAGAGAGAGAGAGACAGAGAGACGTGAGAAGAAGAGAAGTCAAAGAAGTAGGGAGGAAAGATCAGGGCCCTAGGGAGGAGGCAGGCAAGAGAGAGAGAGAGAGAGAGAGAGAGAGTACTCGCTCGAGAATCTTGCCTCTACGAGAATAATCTTCCCATCTCTCTCTCTCTCTCTCTCTCTCTCTTCGTTGCTCTAGTCTATTCATCCGCCTTCCTTTTTCGCAGCTCTCCACCTGCATTCCTTGGGACAGGCGCAAAAGGAGTGGGGGACGGGGACAGGGACCCCTCCCCCTCTCCCTCCATCACCCCACTCCGCACATCCAACACTAATTCACGTTGACGTCTCCGTGCAGCGGACAAACCGACAGATGAGGAGGTGGAGGGCCGAAGAAGAAGAAGAAGAAGAGGAAGAAGAGTGGTGAACCAGAG
This sequence comes from Prorops nasuta, assembly GCF_024137725.1. NCBI lineage: Eukaryota > Metazoa > Arthropoda > Insecta > Hymenoptera > Bethylidae > Prorops > Prorops nasuta. The sequence goes on from NW_027116803.1 coordinate 5,092,282, forward strand.
GGAGGGACATTTGCCAGATCGCACGCGAGACTCACTCTTCGAGTGTGTCGATGGGTCCTCGATAAGACGGATCCACCAAAGGGTAGTATTCCTACCGATATAATGCAGGATCCGCTATCGGATACCGATTTTGAGATTGAACCGTCCGGATTGAGTGCTCTTGATTCATGCTATGCGTGCCTCCAACAACATCCTCCTCCAAACTTTTCTTTCATTCCTACTGTGACAAAAAGACCATCCTCTATCAGCCAAACCAAATTCCTCAGCATCGACTAATCCAAATTAATCAATTATTCATTATTTTCTCATTCGCTTCCCATATATATCCTCCTTTGCTGTGGTTATCTTCAAGTCTATATTATATGTAATACGTAATCTTCTTGATGCTAATCATGCATGGGAAAAGTCCACAAATATCCTGACGAAACCCTATGTCCTATAGACCTAGCGAAATTTTACTCGTTCCAGTATACCTATTATTTAATCCTAATTAATAAATTATTAATTAGTTTCTCAGCACGCTTCCTTATCCATTTCTATACTCGTTCTCCAATTTTACATGAGGTATTTTTCAAAGTACTCGTGCGGGAAGCTTCGACAAATATTTTTATACGGTCTTACTGAGAATCTGTGACGAAACTCACGCAAGGCCAGCCAATAATCCTTAATTTGTATAAGTGGGTGAGTGAAACGACGAGAGAAGAGGGAAGAAAGAGGAGTTGGGGAGGGACAGGTGAAATTACACGGGGAGTAGTGTACGGTGTCGTGTGGGGAGTCCTGTTCCGTTGTTAGAATGTTTGTCTAGGGCCTAAATAAATGTAAATCAAGCGCGGTGATCTGGGAGAAACGACAGCTATACAACGAGTTTTTCTGGAAGCCATGTATCATTCGATTTCACGTGGCGTTGTCTTACCTGCTTCTCGTCCACCGACTTCCCTTCCTAAACTCTATGACTCACGAAGAAATAGAATTTCGATAAATTCGTTTAAAGGACCCAAAACTGACACGCTACATTCTTCTATTTAAAAACGCGTAAAAACGAATTATCTACTGAGAAAATCTGTCTAGGGTAATCCTCCATTCAGTCGAAGTACGAGGTTGTGCCCCTCGTTTTACGTTCGTGTCGGCTGCGCTTAAAAATCGGCTACAGTAGTCTAATCTCTTCAAGGATAAGAAGAGCTCGTTCACCGAAATCTTACACGAGCACTTAACGCGAGAACCATAAAATGGAATCTCTTCATCAAAGATTACTCACAGGCCCCAGTCTATCGATATTCCATATATTTCATTGTGCATATACTATAACACTTATTGTTGCACAGTACGCAATCCTTGTATTATTCATTAGTCGAGCATTAAGATTTGTAATTTTGAAAAAGAACGTTTCAAGACAAAGAAAGACCGATATAGGACAAAAGGTGAAAAATAAGATAGACTAGGCAAGTATATGCACTATTTGGTTCGTTAAAAGGTCATAAAAATGGTTAATCGACGATCTTTTCGGACAGGTCGGCGAGCGTTCGGACGTCCTCGGCAAATTCCGCCTTAATTTCAGTGTTGACGAGTAGTGTCAATGTCACAGCGTCACGGCATTGGTCCCCTCGAATAACCGTAGCCGCAGATTGTCTTTTGATAGGAACGTGTTTACAGGCCGAGATTTCATTTCCGCGGATTGCCATTTTATGAGGCTTACCCTGGCAATCAGCAGACCACTAATTATGGAGTCCGATTCGGGGAACGATTCGCTGGAGGGTGAAATCGTACGCGTTGATGGTTACGGCTTCATACCGGGGCTGTCGGTGCTCAAGAAAATCGGTATGCGAATGTTTGAATATCCAGCCCTCGTATGGTAATCATCGCCTTACTTACCCTGTGCCATGAGAATTCCTTTCTCTTTAGCTCTTGAACTGCCATTTTCAAGCAACGTACACACAGACCCCTATATTAATGTAAACAGAACATCTCGAAGCAGCGTCAGGGCCTTTGTTGTCGGTCTTCCCCCGATAATTATAAATATAAATATCGAATTATAATAATAATCCTCTCGTCTTCCCTTCTCAAGAATCTTCCAGAAGGAGAGAGAGAGAGAGAGAGAGAGAGAGAGAAAGGGTGAAAACAGGAATCTAATTTACGCGTATATAGAGGCGTGAATGAGTGAGAAAGAGAGGAAAGGTAAAAGATAGAGGTTAGGGGATTCCCCTGTTTCTCGGATCGTTTACAGGCGCGCGTGCGCACTTCTCCGACACGACTGAGATAAAAACTGGGTGACCGGCTGAGTTATGTATTTTGGCGCAGTTGGTAGGAGAACGATCGCTATGCAAAGCCCGCCAGATTATGAGAGACCCAAAGATTTCGTGGAATCCTTCTTTTTCCCGGTTTGGTCTCGCTGATAAAACTGCACGAGGGGGACGCTCATCGATATATACATCCAAGTGCGTGTAAATGCCTGATGGCAGCTTCGGTGTGGTTTCGCCCCATATACTTTTTGCCTATGCATATACATATATATGTATACATTGCCGATTTTTTTTTTTTTTTTTTCTTAGATTAAGCTGAACCAATGGACCGCGTACTCCCTACGTTTTTAATGTAATTTATTGGCCCTACCTTGATAGTACGATATCAACGATCTCGACTCTCTTCCTGACCCTTTAATGCACTTAATCCCACAACCGATATTCTTCACAATAAGAAAACTCTTACGAGATTGAAGAAACCAGCAGAGAAGCACGTCTCTTGACGAATCTAATGTAAACAAGAAGCGTATGTATAGTATATAACGATGAATAAATTATTTCTCGAGAATGTCGCTTAAATCGTTGGAAATAATGACGGTGTTTTAATTATTATTCTGGCGGTGTGCGAACGTGTGCTTAATGAAGCGCAGTTGGCGATTCAGGAGGCAAGTTTTAGCACTCGTGTCAGTCGGATGCATAAAACGTTGAAATAATGACGAAGAGCTTCTAGTGGCAGGGCTGACACGAGTAACTGGGACTAGAAGTGGTACTTTCCGTCTGTGCGAGAGGAGGGTTAATCCTCGAGTGCTACATGGGAGGTCGAAATACCGAAGCCTCGCCACGGCTACCAAGCAACAACCGACAATCCCCAAAACCCTCATCGTAATTATAATTTTACCCTTGTAAATCTTCATTTAAGTAGACCAGTCGATAAATATAATTTTATTACTTTTTTCTTTCTTATAATAAAACTATGATCGATTCTCTCTTTCCATCTTATAAATAATATCCAATTTGTGCAAAGTCATTGTGATTTTTCGTAGAAAATTCGTCTTGAAAGAAAAGTTGTATTTAACGTGAGAGGATCGTGAAAATATTTCGGGACTCCTGGGTAAAGATTGGAATTGGAAATGCAAAGTGCTACTGCTTTGTGGAACTTGCAAAGTTTTCAAGGTCGCGAAGAGTACCGATTGCGAGAGTCAAATCCGAAAAATCGATAATGGGAAACGAATTTTTCGGATAGTACTCGTGTCGAATGTCGAGATAGTATTTGTTGGTAAGCAAGTAGAAATTATTTGGATATTTGATATCTACATAGTACACATAGCGTCAAGAAGATTGTTGGCACCATGTATGCTGCAGACTTGAGAACAATACAATACCAAAACGTAAACAGTTACGAAGAAAAAAAAACCACAGCCATCCCTAATAAATGACAATTTTAACCTTGTAAATCTCCATTTAAGAAAGCAGTCGATAAATAAAATTTTATTACAAGATTCTTTCATAATTACTCTAAACATATATCTTCATAACTTTCAGACGAGATCGAATCTATACAAAAGCATTGTAACCTATCGTAGAAGAGTTGGTCCGACAAGAAAAATGTATACTTTATCGTGTCTGGATCATGAAAATATTTTAGGACCTCCGGGGAAAAACAGGGATTGGAAATGCAAAGCGTAAATCTTTCAAAGCACTGAGCTTGGAAAGACTTATGAGATTTCCAAGGTCGAAAGGGGATAGTGATTTTGGTGAGAGGCAAATGGGAAAAATTGACGATCGGAAACGGATTTATCGGGTAGTCCTCGTGTCAAATGTCAAAAAGCGTCTGCTAAGCAAGCAGGTAGGAACTGTCAAGAGATTATGAGCGATACAATGCGAGGCTGTGGCAGTTTTGTGAAAAGGAGGAGAGAGGAGAGGGGGGGGGGAGAAGTTTGAGGGGCCCCTGGCTTTTGAAAAAAGGGAAACGAGATCGAGCTCAGATATGGCAACAAGCGGCGGCAACGGCAACGAGCTCGGAGGCTAATGCCGAGGGACGGTATGCGGTTGTGGAATTTCTTTCTTTTTCTGTCGGCTCGACCCCCCCCCCCCCACCCCCACCCCCCTCCCCCCACTCTCCAACTTCTCTCTCTCCTTCTCAATAGACGAAGATTCGTTGGCCGCGACGCGACTGCGAGAGAGTTGACCATCTCGGAGATCGAGTCCCGCTGGGCCACGCTGACATTTTTGGCTCCCTAACAAGGATAATATATCACAATACGGCCCGGTATTAACCACGCACCGATGTGTGCCCAGGCCACATTGTCGCGGTGAGGTCGCCTGCAAAATCTGTCAAACGTCCACATTGAAATTATAATCGCGATCGATCTTGTACAAAAATCCTATTGCTTATGCTATATGTGTATATAATGCCTGTGTATATGGCGTCCGTGATTTCGCCCTTATTCATCATTTTATTATTTTCATTGTTATTACTATTATTATTATCCCCCTCCTTCTCCATCCCGCCTGCTTCTTACTTTCTGCCAGCCTACATATAGGTTTCTCCCTCTTTTGCTCGAATATAGCCTGACCGGAACTACTGGAATAATTTATGACACTAGCGCGCACCCGCGATTCTCGCACAGCGCGACCACTGCTCAAATTGCGCCGGGATTCATAAATAATTTTTAAGCGACGCTAATCGGCCCCTGCGTCTCTTCAAAATTATTATTTTTATGCCCTAGTAGTACCGAGGCACCGCTCGGCGAATTATGAAAACAGTTCAGAGAAAATTGAATTATTGCGCGGAACCGGTGCGATCGTCCGACGTGCATAAGCCAAAGGAACAATTAATCTTTACGCCTCGGTGCGCGGAGGGAAAAAGCTCCCCTGGAACGAGAGTCGATAAAATTCTAATTGGATAATTAACGGCGAGTCGTTAAAATTGCGAGGTTGTCCAAACAATTTTACTAGGATTTTAAGCAGATTTCGCTGGTCTCGACAAAAATGTCTCGCAACTGCTCCCCCGTTGCTGGAGAAAGTAGCTGTTACGACTAGCGCGCGTACACACCCACACATGCACAAATATATATATATACACAAAAGCATGGATGATCGATTGGAGTGATTTGCCAGCGGTGAGATAATCAATAATGTAGCACAAGCGTCACGTATCAGGACCTAGGCTTGTCAGCAAATAATCCTCCACGTTAACTCGATCTTATAGCAAAGTCTTATCTGTCCCGTTGGCCACGCCCACAGATTCAACTTCGCCTCCCTGTAGCTCCTACGAATCCGTTCGGTGCGGCTTCCAATAAAGAAGACGTTGAAAAATGAACGAGATGACGATTGTTATTACGCCAGGATGAACTGCGAGCCAAAGAGAACCATAGGAGGATGATGATGAGCAAGTAGAAGATTAGCGTGGCATTAAAATCGCTGGCACTCTTTCTTTCACCTCCCTGCCTTTCTTCATATCGTTCTTGCGACAAAACAAAAGCACCGACCGTCTAGATTAGCTCTGTCCGGCAAAAAATTTGTATTAAACCGAAGGAAGAAAGCAGCGAGTATAGAAAGCCAAGATTCTCAATTATTGGGACCGTGCATGCATGCTGATATGGTGGTGGTAGTGAAGCTGGAGTGTGCGTCAGTGTATTGGGACCATGCATACCAATACAGTGACGTGAGAATGTGCAATTGTAAACCTATATATACCGAAAGATTCGTGAGACACGACGATAATATTTACGAGTAGACAGCTTTGATACTATATGCATATATACACGCTACCACAAATTCTCCCCTTAATGTCACTGTGTTAATACGGATATAAAGACAATTTTTGGAGACGAGAGTATATTAAGACTGAAAAAATATCGGAGTGAAGCGGTATTTAAATCGCAAAGGTCCGGACCGCCAATAAAAATGGGATTTTCGGGGGAAACAAGAAGCCAAGGACCGGATTTCATAAATATATATATAGGAGTTTTAACGATACTCATCCAACTTGACGACTCCGCCTATTTTTAGAAGCGAGAGCGAACTTTATCCGAGAATCAATTATATTCGATATAATAACGTAATCTCGGTAGAGCGATTCCGAGGCGTTGGGAGACTCGCAAAGGAGGGATAAATTTGTATTAATGGTGAAATTATCGATAACTGGATTACTGTAGGAGGTCTCTTAACGCATTTAAAACCTCGGCAATGTGTCGTGAGAGACTGTCGAAAAAAGGCTCTCTAAATAAACCGTCGTGATCAGCTTTAAAACTGGCAATTTGGTATTTCGCAAACGGGAAGAGATCTAGGAGCTACCAAGGTACGCTGCTACACGTGTAAGTCAGTGTTGGAACAAACGTAAATGGGATTCCTGATAAGCACACTGTGGCCCGAGCTCCAGAGGCCTTTCATAAATTCAGTCGCGAACGCTGTTTATTAGACAGAAACAGATATAAGATCGTAGCTGGGTATTAATTGCCCTTGTGTACACTCCGTTTAGTAATTACGCTAGAATCGTTATGCGTACAGTACGTTAAGTGGCTATTTTTTAAATTTGACAATATTTATAGTATTGTTTGTTTTTCAAGGACCATCGAGTCGGACGGAAATGTGCATGAAATCCTTCCGAACCATGTCTACCGATGATTCTATTCCTCTAATAACTATGAGGAGAAAGAGAGAAGCTACGAAATATTCAAGGTGGTTTTCTCGGTCGAGCAGCTTGATCATATCTCTCCCTATATAGTACATATATATATATATATATACGTTCTAGCGATACACAAGAACACGAAGTGCAGTGATCCATTATAATTAGCCGAGCTGCTACCGCATATTCGTATATACATATATACATATGTATGCACATATATGTGTAACGTAATACCGCGCTAGGCAGTCTAGTACTTCACTTTGATATTTCACTATGCGCCATTGAGCCCAGACGATTTTCTTCTCGTATTTCCGAACTCGCGAAAGGCCCTAATGGGATGTCACGGAAGAACCAGGAAACACGGCTCCCTATAATACCTGACTTCTCCTTCCGCATACACCCCCCCCCCTTTCTTCCTCAATCCAGCTTGTATCTTTAATTAGGCGAACCGTAAAATAGCTTATTGAAAGCACACATTCAAGCTTTTTCATTGGTTCGAATCGTTTTTCTCTTAGTTGTATATTATACCGTGACTCTAACGGTTCGCGCGTGCTTGAATGATTCAAAATCGCGCAATTCTAATCTTCTCTGATTCCGAACAACTGCACAGAGTCATACATTCGACCTAATAGAGAGGGAAAGAGTGGAGGAAGGAATAAATCGAGAGAGACGCTCTCCTCGAGTACATATCCGACTTTCCACCTTTGCACTGTAAAAACTCGCAGAGATGATAGGGATGCCGAAGAGCGTGCAGTGAGAAAGAGAGAAGGTATGATACGAGCTCGATGGGAAGAAAAAGCATTGAGAGTTGCGCGGGAGAGCGGATCCCGAGGCCCGTGACAAAAAGGTCCGAATTGCAGTGCGCTCGACGAGAGAGAGAGAGAGTCGGAGAGAGATCGGGGGATCGTGGAAACGGGTCAAATGAAGATCGGAGGGGAGAGAAAGGTAGGCGAGGAAGGGGTTATAGAGCGAGGAGGGAAGGAGGCCAACAAGCAGGAAGGAGGGAATCTTCAGAAATGAAGCTGCAGTGGCAACGCATCGGGTAGAGATGGGATCGACTATACCCACAACTGCTTCTTCTCTGCCTGCCTGTCTGCCTCTGCTTGACTACCCCTACTCCCTCCTTTCACCCCCTCCCCCTCGCAACACAGTCAGAGCTCCTTTTGTATGTGTTCGACCGAGATCAAGTTTTTCTCAACCTCCGCAGCGATCCGGGGGCAAAACTCGAGTCCCACTTGATTTCCTGCCACGCGGTTCATCCTGTCGTTTATTCTCTACCAGGTCCCTCCGGCTGTCCACCTTCTACTCGTCCCGTGAGATACCCTTCCCCCTCCTCTCTTCACCATTTCATTATCCTACACCTCCCTCATTGATGACACTTAATTACATTAAGGCAATCGTCGCGCAACATTTCCTTTCTCCTACGACGAATTACAACTCCCCATCCTACATTACACACACGAATCCTTGTCAACGACGACCACGCCACGACTTCCTCAGGAATGCAGTCGGACGCTTTAAATTCTTCCTCGCAGTGGCCCCTCCTTCGCTCGTTCCCTCACTCGTCTCGAAAATAACGCTCTTCCGAAATTCTTCATTTTTCCAGCATTTTCTTATCACACGCTTGTCACGCGTCGGCGTGGCCTTTCTACTTCCGCTACATCCGTATAGCTTCAAAGAAATTCGCTCTGATGGTTGATTTCAGTTATTACGTCTAGATGCGCGTAACAGCGCACAGCAGGCGGTTTCCCGCACGGTTCCCGTTTTAGCAAAAGCAGCGCTCATTCCTAAGACGCTACTGGCAGTTAATTAGAAGCAGGATAATTAAAGGATTACAGCCGAAGGAGTAGCTGTGCAATTGCTTCATCAGAGGCGAAAGCAGATTAAAATTTTCTGAGGAAAAAATTCGAATCAAGGTCTCGTTTGTTTTTGCTATATAACGAAGAGCGAAGAATTAACGGAGTTTACGAAAGGAGAAGACGTCGTGACTCACCTTGGTGGATATGGTGCTGGGTCTGTTACCACCGACACCGATGGCGTATATCTCGATCTCGTACCACTGAATCCCTGTTTCCTTGTCCAGGGGTGCCGCGGTGGAGAGGACCCCGGTCTTCGAGTCGATGTCGAAAAGTTTGTCGACCTGGGGTCCTCCGGTACCAGCTGTCACGTTGGTCACGTAGTACTCGAGGTCAATGTTGGATCTTCGGCTACGCGCACTCACTTTGAAAATGCTGGTACCAGCCGGTTCGTTCTCATAGACGTTACCCTCGATCTGGCCCCGGTGCTCCCAGATCGGTTGATCGTCACCGTCCTCGCCCAGCACTATCAAGGTCACGTAGGTCTCGGATGACCTTCGTTCGGCCTGGACCGCCTCGTCGGTAGCCCTTATCCCTACCTGGTACTTGGACGTCCTGGCCAGTAGACCGTTCCTCGCCGTTCTCGGTAATCTCATGGTCAAATGGCCGGTGTTACGGTGCACCCGGAACATGTCCGAATAGTTGACGCTGGATCTCAGCAGCTCGTAAGTTACCAGGCCATTAGTGCTGGAATCGAGGTCTCTGGCCATCAGTCGAGCAACCACGATTTCCTTCTGCGACTGATAAGCCGGATTGGATCTCGGTGGCAGAACCACGGCGGACATGCTAACGAATACCGGAGCGTTATCGTTCACGTCCTCCACTATCACGATCACCACCTTCTCCGCGGATAGCCTGGAACTGGCTGGTTGCGCTTTGTCAGTGGCCACCACTACTAGCTTAAAATTGTCCACTTCCTCGCGATCTATGGCCAACAACGTGTGTATCACTCCGGTCGATGGATTTATCCCGAATCTCCGTAGCTGATCCTGAGGATCCTGGCTGGCGATCGAGTAGCTCACCATGCCATTCTCGCCGGAATCTGGATCCTCCGCGGTAATTGTCACTATCGGCGTGTGAATTATTATGCCCTCCTTGATCTGCCTCACTATGGCAGTGTTGGGAAACACCGGGGGATTATCGTTGGTGTCAATGACCTCTACCGTCAAAACCGTGACCGAGCTTAGTCTAGGATGACCTCCGTCGCTGCAGGTGATGTTCAGCGTGTACTTGTCCAGTTCCTCGTAGTCCAGGGACTTTCTCAGGTAGAGGGAGCCCGTCAATGGGTCCATGTAGAAGGTGTCCCGTCTGTTGCCGGCGGAAATGGCGAACGTCAACTCGCTGTTCTGACCGAGATCGTTGTCGGTCGCCTGGAATCTCAGCAATTCGGTGTTGGCCCCGGTGGTCTCCAGCACGGAGATCCTCGGTGTGTCAGTGAGGAAATTCGGCGTGTTGTCGTTTTCGTCGAGGACCTCGATGTGGACGGTGGCACTGGAGGACAGACGAGTTTCAAGGCCAGCATCGTGGGCGACCACGGTCAGAAGATAGGAGTCCGTAGTCTCGCGGTCCAACTCCTTCACGAGGGAAATTTGGCCTGTAGCCTCGTCTATGGTGAACCGACCATGCTGATTACCGTCCTCGAGGGAGTAGAAGACGTCACCGTTCAATCCTTCATCAACGTCGGTCGTGTAGACCCTGAGGAGCTGGGTGCCGATCTCTGCAGCCTCGCTAACTTGCGCTCTATAGGGGAGTCTCTGGAACTGAGGCACGTTGTCGTTGACATCGGTGATGTAGATGGTGACCTTGACTCTGTCCCGCAGACGAGTGGCCCCGTTGTCCTGGACAGTGGCCTCCAGACTGACGTAGCTCTGTCCGGTATTGGCGAGCAGGGTCTCGCGATCGAAGACTCTGAGGGACTTGACGAATCCGTTCCTGGGATCAACGATGAAGTCCTGCTGACTACTGGCCAAAGAGAACTTGAGATCCGCGTTCCTGCCAACGTCCCTGTCAGTGGCCAAGAGCTTTCCCACGAAGGTATCCGGAGGCTCGTTTTCGCGCAAGTGAAAACTGAAGCTGGAATTGCTGAACTGCGGTGCGTTGTCGTTCTCGTCGATGACGTGGACTATTATGGGCACGACGGAGCTTCTGCTGGGTGTGCCCTGATCGTTGGCAGTGATCTCGAGAGCGTAGTAGTCCTGCTCCTCGCGATCCAGCTCTCTCTTCACGTACAATCTGCCATCTGGGAAGATGCCGAAGCGGCCCTCGGCGTTCCCATCCGTCACGCTGTAGAGTACCCTGCCGTTCGCTCCAAGATCGACATCCGTTGCGGTCAAGGAGAAGAAGCGTTCGTTGACCGGCGTGGATTCCAGCAGCGACGTCTCGTAGCTCGTCAGCTTGAAGACCGGAGTGTGGTCGTTGACATCCTCGATGGTCACGCGAACCTGATGAGTGGCCGACAATCCTTGCTTCCCGGAATCGGTCGCCGTCACCTCCAAATGCAGTACGGTACCGGGCGGAGACCTCACTGGTTTGTCCAGGTATATTATGCCGAGATTCTCCGCCACCCTGAACTGTCCGCTGGAATTCTGCGTGAGGGAATAGGTTATTCTGGCATTGGCGCCGGCATCGATGTCCTTGGCACGGGCCAAGCAAACTTCCTGGCCGACCGCTGCATTCTCCTTCAAGTACACCTCGTCGTCACCTTTCTCGCCTCTTGGGAATCTCGGAGGATTGTCGTTCACGTCGAGGACCGTGATGTTTACGGAGGTCTGCCCGAAGGCCAAACCGGCTCTCGCCACCACCGTCAAGCTGTAATAAGCCACTCGTTCCCTATCCAAACAGCTCGCTGTACCGATCACCCCCGATCTCTCGTCTATTTCGAAGCTACCCGATGGATCACCGTAAACTATCGCGTATTTTACTTTGCCATTGTTGTATTGCGTCACTCGCACCGTGCCAACTTCCCTCGCCGATCCTCCGTTACTTTGCTGCTGCTGCTGGCCAGACATTAAATTACAATCCCCTTTGTCCTCGGCAATTCGAAACTCGTAACCATTGTACGTGTCGAATTCCAAATGCTCCAGATCCTCCTCCCTGATAATCTCTACCACGGCATTCTTTAGCGCCGTTCTGTCACCGGTGTCTTTAGCGGAAACCACCAATTCGTAAAGAGTCTTGCGCGCTGCTCTCAGACTACCCTGAAGAGTGATCTCACCGGTGCGTTCGTCAACCAGGAAGAGACCCTCTCCACCGCTCTCCAAACTGTACCGAACCTGAGCATTTTCCCTAGCATCGGCGTCCGTGGCCGTAACCCTTCCCACCGATATGCCAGCCGGAGCGTCTTCCGCTATCGGCATCAGGTACCGTTGGGGATAAAACACTGGAGCGTTGTCGTTGACATCCTCCAAGGTCAGTATAACGGTGGCTGTGGACGATTGGGGCGGACTGCCCTGATCCCTGGCGATCACCAGGATCCTGTACTCGGCTGTCGTCTCGCGATCCAGACCGGTCTTGGTGATCAGCTGACCGGTCAGACCGTCGAGACCGAAAATTTTCGGGTAATCCCTCGACACGCTCGAGTGGAAGCTGTAAGCGATGCTTCCGTTGGTGCCCTGATCGTTGTCGACAGCCGTCAAGGTCGCCACGAGGCTCTGGGCCGGAGTGTCCTCCGACAGGGTTACCTCGATGGAACTCTGGGCGAATCGGGGCGCCTCATCGTTCTCGTCTAGAATCGTCACCTTCAGATGGGTCGAGGCGTATTTTGGATTGGGACCACCGTCCCGTGCCGACACCTGCAGCTCGATGCTGCCCTGTACTTCCCGGTCGAGATTGGCGATCGTCGTTACCAATCCAGTGTCCTGGTCAATGGCGAACCATCCCTGATCGTTTCCGGAGTCGAAGTCGTAGTAGATCCTGGCGTTGAGGCCGGAATCGGCATCGGTAGCTGAAATGCTAGCTACGAAACTGCCGATCGGCGAGAGCTCCGATAAAACCGCTGAATACTCGCTCTGCTGGAATACCGGCTCGTGGTCGTTGACATCGTTCACGTGGATCACGAGGTACGCAGTAGCGGATCTCGCCGGAGTGCCCCTGTCCGTGGCGACGATCGTCAGGTTGTACTTGGGGATCTCTTCGCGATCCAGACGACCATTCACGTACACAAAGTCGAAGCTCTGGCTCTTGTCCAAACGGAAGTGGCCTAACTCGTTTCCGGCACGTATCTCAACGCTGGTCTCGCCGTTGGGACCCTCGTCATTGTCCAGCACGGCGACCGCGGCCACGAAGGAGTCCTTCGCGGCGTTCTCGTCGACCGTGGCGAAGCCCGGAGTCGCTGGGAAGTATTTGAACTTGATCTCAGGATCGTGATCGTTCGCGTCGAGAAGATTGATGGTGACGTAGGTACGTCCGTCTTGTCTCGGCGAACCATGGTCCCTAGCGAAGACCGTTATGACGCAGCTCTTTGGACAACCGCCTCCTGGTCTGGTGACGCCGCAACTTTGCTGAGGGCAGTCCAGTGGCTCGACGGTCGTGATGGTACCCGTTTCCGGTTCGATGGTAAAACGTCTCTCGGTGTCCGGCAGGTAATAGGTCAGCTTGGAATTGTCACCGGAATCTTTATCCGAGGCGTGAACCGTGAGGACCTTGGTACCAGGTGGTGCACTCTCGTTTAGGGCCACCACGTAGTCGCTCTGCTGAAAAATCGGTGGATTGTCATTGACGTCCAGAACGGTCACGTTCACCAGCAGATAGCCCAATCTGGGTGGTCTTCCGCGGTCCTTGGCGCAGATGTTCAAAGAATAATACTCTAGCTGTTCCCGATCGAGCTTCCCCGTGGTCTCCAAGTGAAGATAAGAAGTCTCGCCGCTGGGATTAGCGGTGACCTCCAGTCGAAACTTCCCATCGGTATTTCCGTCGACGATGAAATAATCGTCCGCCACTCCGTTCTCAGGCGTGTCCTTGTCGGTGGCTGCGTCCAGCAGGAGCTTCGTACCGACCACGGCTGATTCCGAGAAAGTGACCGCTATGCTAGATTCGGGGAACTCGGGATCGTTGTCATTGATATCGAGGACCGATACGCGTACCTCGATCGGATAGGTCGGTTGGCTAGAGAGCACCACGAGGTCGAATCTGTCGCTGGCCAGGGCTTCCCTGTCGAGGACTTTGGCTGTTCTTATGGTACCGGTTTCAGGGTCGAGGAGAAATTCTTCCGGCTGCTCGTTGAATCTGTAGGTGAAGTCGGGTTTCACCGGTATAGTGCCGACCAGCGTGCCCTTGGGTTCGCCTTCCCTGACCTCGAGTTGAGCCCTGGTATCAACGGCTCTGCTCTGCATCGCCAGGCCCATCGTCGTGGCGCCTTCCTGCGGTAACATCGGTGACCTTCGAGGCACCAGCCTCGTGACCCTTTGAGGTAGGTTATGCAGATAGTGCCAGGGGGCCTCCCTCGAGGGGCCGTGAGGCCCAGCGCCATTTTGGTCCAGCGATGCATGTCCCAGGACCAGGGCCAGAACTATCAATCTTCCAACCAGCATCTCTTTTCAAGGGCGAGCTTCCAAGTCGCCCTCCCGAAAATCCTCCTCTCGAGGAGATCCTCACCTAACTCGCACACTGAGTCTCGCTCGCGCTACCTGTCGCTCCTCTTCCTCATTGTCAGCGGCACTTTCATCCTTCGATATCACGTAGCTCGTCGCACGCTTATCGTCATGATCCTCCTCCAGTCGATCGAGCGGGCCAACGTCCACGAGACAAATTACCGCCAATACAATGGGACCGGCAGCTTAACGCGCCACATTTTTTCCTCCATACGCGTCACACCGCATTCCACCCTACCGGCAGCACACAGCCAGGTGCCTCTCGCTTCCTTCACTTTACTTTACTTTACTTTCAATTCGATCTCTTCTCTTACCGCGCACCAACAGAGATAGAGAGAGAGAGAGAAACAAAAATACAAAAAAAAATCACATACACAAACTCACACACCACGAAAAGGACTCCCGTTGATAGCGCGTGAGAAAGAGAGAGATAGACGGAGGGAGAGAGAGAGAGAGATATAGAGAGAGGGAGTGTGAGAGACAGAGAGAGGCCACTGACCCTGCTATAACCGCGCCTTGCCAAACGCCTCTCAAAAGTATCCACGATTTCTGACCAACCAACTTCCAATCTGAAACTTCCTCCGCTTTCGGAAAGTTTCACTCGTGCCTCGCTTCCCTCGTGGTCCTTTTTCTTTAGCGTTCAACGCAAGCGCGTCTAATAGCACCGCGGCAACAGGTTCACTGCCTCCTCACCAAACTGGTCCATACATTCTCGGGACCGCTTGTCACGCGATTTATCGCCAAGATGTACAACGACTACTCGTTTGCTGCCAAGTTTTCGCAGGAGGCGATGCACACCGTGGTAATCCGACGCTTCCGCTCGATCTGCGTGCAATATCGGACATGCGCTTCACTAACCGCTACCACAAAACTGTCATCCTCGACGGATCGTCGTCGTCCACTCACGACATCCTCCCCTAACACTCGCACATTCACTTTTCTCCGGAAACCGTGCGATCGCAAACTACCAATAAAATCCTTAGATTGCGCTGCGTTCTTTCGTTGAAGAATGTTATGCGCGTCGCGCTTAAAAGGCCTCTCGCGCAAATCCCTGAGGCGATACTGGGACAACAGGTCGGTCGGTCGGTCGGTGTATCCGTTGGAGGAAAAATCGCGAGAAATACGATATCGCGTTGGGTCGTCGCCGTGCCGAACTGAGGCGCGCGATGGTACGAGGGGGGAATAGGTTTGTGGAAATTTGTCGAAGATCTCGAGGGAATTTTAATAGGCGAGAGGAGAAGAAGGAGGCCCGATACACACAGGGCCCAAGGAGAAACGAGGTTCGCGCGGACTGACCTGAGTCGACTGAGCACGGAACGGATCACCGCACCACGCCACACCACACCACGGCCGGTCCCAGCCCAGCGAGCGCCTGCCTGGTCGGAGCGGAGAGCATTCTTCGGGTAGGTTCGTTAGTTGTCTCTCTCTCCGATTCATCGGGCCCAGCGTGCGTCTCCGTCCCCCCCCCCCCCCCCTCTTTCTTATCTTACCCCTCCTGCTTCCCTCCGCGGGTCCCCCCTCCCCGTCTCCTCCTCCACCTACCCCTGCGCTCACGCGTCGATCCGTCCCTCTCCGACTCATCGGGCTGGGGCTCGGCCTTCTCCCTCCCTCTCTCGCTTTCCTGGGCCTTACCCCCACCCACCCCTCTCCCCTCCTCGCCATCCAGTGCCTTCTACCTCCACTCTCGCCTCCTCCTCCTCCTCCACCGCTTTACCGAGCCGTCTTGCTGCGCTGAGATATTCTCCCTTTTGCCCTCGAAGAACGAGCAATGCGGAGGCTCAGGTATGCAAGATGGCCGCCGTTCAGCGCCGTGCCCCCAAGAGAAAGAGAGAGAGAGAGAGAGAGAGAGAGAGAGAGAGAGAGAGACGCGATATTGGCAGATGAAAGAGAGATAGAGCGAGCTTTTGCTCCGAGCGAAGAGGATGCTCGACTCAAAGAGAACCACGAGGGAGAGGGACGGAGAGAGAATAGGAGATGAATAATGCGTGGGGGAGGAGGGGAATAGACATAGTGGACCGTTCTAGGTCCAGACTCGGGGGATCTTGCAGTAAATATGTGTATACTTCTTCGACCCCGCGCATACTTTTATAACTAATCCGTTACTGCTTTAATCTAGTTTACCAGGTTCTGCGAACGTACGCTCTCCTCGATTGGTCCCTGATAACCCGCTCGCCGTTTTACCTCTATCTGCCCGCCGATTACGACAATTCGACCGTATCGCGCCAGCCTCCAGAGTATTACGAGCCAAATGGGATTAGATAGAGCACGCTTTTTGCTCGATCCCAATAAAAGTAACCATTTTATTATTCACTGGACTATTCAGAAAAGTCCAGTTCATTCTTCTGCTTCATTATCGTAGAAATAGTGTATTACACGCGTGCAGCTGAGGGTCGTGGCATTATTCCGTATAGTCCATAACTGAAACACGTTGTAAGAAATGACGGACGTTTGATTAGCTGTACCAGCGATAAATAATGAACCGATGCTTGCAACTACACTATTACAGAGGATGTATACGACGAGGGCCTGTGTCGCAATCGCCGGACAGGAAGAAAACCGGCGTCTTTTTTTTTCGCTGCTTTTTTTTCACATCTCATCGCCCACGATCTTGGGAAACGTTTAACGTATATTTGTCTCTATTTATAAATGTACTTAATATCTCTGTATGCAAATGGAGCGCGCGCGATTGCACGTATTCCTATCTCTCGGGTCTTACGCCCACTTTTCTCCAAAGCTAAAGGGATATTACGATCGGCCCCCATGGCGCTCCACGTTTCTTCGGCTTTAACAGATCTAGTTTACCGTGCTCCAGCAATACGGGTATGTAGTACGCGGCGATCGGTTCTCGATAGGTCACCCAGTTCACCGCCGCATACCAGTCTTTCTGGTCTCTACGCAAACGGCTATATAGTTGCGCGATGCTGATTGAAACAAACTGGAATCACCCGCCTCTTTACTTTCCTTCCGACCTCCTCTGTGAAGTAATGAATGAAAGTCCTGTGCCCAAAGGTTCTTTTTTTCCCTCCTACTCCTCCTCCTCCTCCTCCTCCTCCCTCCTTTATCTCCCAGAGTCGCGTTTAGAGCCGCGAAGGCGATAAAACTCGAAGGAGACATTTTTAGGATGGTAGAGAAGACGAGGAGAGGCACTCTCCGGAGTAATGCAGATGTAGCGAGCAGGACCTCGGATTTACAAGGCGCGCAGGCAGAGACGCTGAAGTGCTCGTAGCACCGTGATTAATACTCGGCGTTCGGGCACGCGGTAACGTGCGTGCGTGTGCCATTTGTTGTTCCGCGATATTAGAAAGGTCGTGGCCCCCGCAGAACGAATAGAGGATTCCAGACATTTATCCAGATATAAGGAGGGAGAGAGAAAGAGTCTCGGATGCTTTGACCAGTACCATGAATCACGCTAATGTCCCAATGCGGTGTATCCGTCACGGTATCATCCCTGTCCCTTACTCGGAATCTCTCTCATTGTTCATTAATCCTAGAGTAGGCGCGTCATATTTCCTGACACGAGTGGACGATCCTGCCGGACTCTGCACTTTTCTCCCTTTCTTCGTCAACCTGTTGATTTTGAAAATAAATTAAATACATCATCCCGCTCGAGATAACGAATGTAGCCGCCACTGTGCGCGATCCTTACGAGGCGCTCACCTTCCTGCTCCGCCGCTTCATCCTCCCGCGCATGGAAAAAGTCCTTACGCGGAAACTGATTCGCTCCTCGAGGATCATCCGATTATGATGATCAATCATAACGCTAATACGCCCGGCTGTCGCTAAATATTTCATCAGCGGGCTACGAAGGAGTCTAAAAATCATTCTTGAATCGCGCATGCAGGATCATAATGGCTTGTTACTCATACAGCACACACCTTACGCCCGTTCCCCATTAAACGTATGATACTTGTAAATTTCTTTGACCACCGCGACAAATGTGCAATTTGTAATCAGAGCTGCGATCAGTTTTCACGCCGGTGAATTAGTGATGGAGGCGCTAAGTGAAACGGACAAAGAAAGAATAAAGGACAGATTCGATTGGCAAGTTCCGAGAAGTCTCGAAGCAAAGTGTATTCCGTGAGTGCGCGACTTACACTAAACAACTTATTTCGAGGGCACGCTCGTAAATTGGCTTGCGGTCGTTCTTCAACTGAAATGGTCTTTTGCGCCCACTTGTCAAGCGTTATTTCAGCCTGTCGACCGTATAGGGGGAACGGCATAAGGCGCGAACAACAAAATTCTATCGAGTAGCGACGCGACGTGTGGGCGCCAGCCACGAGCTACAGCTTTATTGTTTTCGCTCAACAATAACTGTAACACGCACTCTCCCCTCCCCCATTTGTCTTTTCTTGAAAGCGATACTCCGACTTGCCCTCCTGCTCGGCTCCAACTCCTATCCGACCTTTCGCCTCTGCAATGGAAGCCCAAGACAATCCCAATGATGACGAATAAATATGCATTTATACTCTCCAATGATTTACCATTCTACTTCCCCATAAAACTCGTCGTGACTGAAGAGAACTGTGCGAGCTGCGAAATAAATCTATTGCGAAGCCAAGGATTAGGTTACCGTCAAATATTTATAGCCTGTTGACTTTTTGTTAATAAAATTAATATATATTTGTACAGTTATGCACACGCGCAATATTTTATACGTGGTAAAAATAAAGGAATTTCTTAACAAATCACGTTTTGGGAGCCCCGTAAGCGTCGGGCATTCTCTCGATTGTATACCGATGATTGGAAACGTACATTATCGGTACACCCGGTATTTTTCTTATTCTTCTCTTCAAGTCTTTGTCGTTTGTTGCCACAATATAACACTTGTGCTGAAAAAAGTTAATTGTCAATACGCTACTTTTTTCATATAGTACACGTACAGCAATATTTATAAACTATACTTTTATTTTATACTTACTTGTGTAACCCTGTTAACAAGACAATCATCGGCATATGTACCCTTGTGCATACAATTTATTCTTTCAAATCTGGGATCTTTTATTATTTTTAATGCTATTTTGTATTTTGCACCTAATTTCTCTAATTCGCCCATTACACAGTCCGTTATATATGGGATACATTTGGCATAAAGGCACTCCATCATATTTTGGATTATGTCTAATTTGTTTTTGATAGAAAAATTGATGAAATTTGTATCTATCAGAATATGGTAAGGTGGTCCCAACTGCGTGTTATATTGGAAGAAAAGAGCTGAAGATTGCTGTGGCCTAAAATAAATTTATCCAAAATTATTGTTAAACAATAATAAAATTTCAACAAACTAAAAATAAACTATTAGCTAGTAAAGCTTACACTTCTGTTATTTTCATATCTGTAGGATCTTCTCTCTTCTTTTTCCTTGGAGCTGCCCTCTGCTCTGCTTTTCTACAAAATTAAAAAATTATGATTTTACCAAATTTTTCTAGCACTAAAAATGATTCAATAACTGTTATACTACTTACACTCTTGGATCACTAGGACTAATCATTTTTTTCATTTGAGCAAATCTTTGCATAACAACTTTACGAGTCTTCTTAGTTTTCCCCTGTAAATTTAAATAGATATAACATAAATTTTTATATTAAAGAAAAAGAAATTTACCATTAAGTAACTCAATTTTTTAATGGCTACTAGAGTCTTGCATTGTTACTTTCTAAATCAAATAACTGAATTAAAAAAACACGCTTTGTTAAAAAACATAATTTATCAAATTTACCCTTTAAATATGCTATTATATATTAATACATCAATCCTTAATCCAACGATTACATAGTAATTGTTATATACTTTACAAATAATTATTTATAACCTTAAAGTACTTTTGATGTTGATTACATTTGTACGATTTATTATAAAAAAATGTTTCTTTATTCACTTTTAGTTAATTAAAATTTATACAAACCATGATGTTCTATTCTTTGTGATTCTTTTGTATACAGCACAATGGTTAAATAACCTAAAAGCTTTCGAACAGGTTAAGGTTATTTTGTTTTCTCTAAACATTTAAAGATAAAGTAGGTAAACGCGCCAGTCTCCGACAGATGACGTTGGTATCGTTATGTTTCGCGCACTGTCGCGCATGCTGCCTATTGGCTGCGTTTTAAAGCCTACGGCACACTATGCTGGTTTTCGTGCTAGAATGCTTGCTAGAATTGTGAAGACCAATGATGATTCAGTTGTGTAGAGCCGCTAAGCGCTAAGTTGCGCTAAGTAAAATATTGAATATTATTGGTTGATTATTCAGAGCTTCTTGAAATTGACCAATTATATTTTGAGCATTTTACTTAGCTGAACTTAGCGCAGTCACAAATCATTAAATAGTATAACCATTATCTTTAGCATATTTTGTTCTTAATGTGAATATAATTTATCAGAGTATTAAATAAGACTGAATTGGAATTACGTGCTATAATGTTTATGCTATCAAAATCATTTTATTTGAAAAGCTTTTACCAATCTTTTTGACATCATAAATATCATATTCGATTTAACTGATGGTACTATAATCAGATATCATAATTAATAATTAGAGAGAAATTGGATATTGTATTAATTGTTACCCTCAATGCCCCCAACCTGTCTCAATCTCAACCCCCTGGCCTTTTGATTGATAAATTTGATCATTATTGCTGTTTGTAACTCAGCCAACTTAAATCACCGAAATACCCTTTAATGTTCATTCATGCTGGGTATGCTATGCTGGTTGGTTGGTTGGTCTGGTTGTCGTCGTCGATTTGTCGTTCATGTTTCATACTATTCATAGCTAAATTTCGATAGATTGATGGATGTTTGGTGCTTTTGGCTGTGGTTCTACAAAAATTAATTTCATCTACAGACGAAAATCATTAATGATATATATATATATAAATGTAGATAATTTTTTATCATACTTATGCTGATTGCAGCTTTTAATAATTGGTGAGTTTATAAATGTTTTTCTAAGAAAATGGTTACTATTACTACTTACTACCTACAGTCTACACTAACTACAGGTTAAACCGCTCTTCGTATGTCTTAAATATTTGTTTCTACTGCGCAAATATTCAATTTCGATTACGTCAGTTATGAACATATGAATAAAAAACAAAACTTTTCACATTCACTATTACTGCTACAACTATTTATTATATGTCTTTGGATTAAATATTTTGTGATTCTAAAGTGCAATTATTAATATTTAGAAATTTATTTTTTCTGTATAAACAGAAATGATTTTTAATATTTGTTCACTGTTTATTTTTCAATATTGGTAATAGTTTCTCCTTTTTTTTACTATTATTTATCTACATATATATCTTTTTTAGCAAACTCGGATAGTTGAGGAGATTTTATAAGTATTGAATAGCAAAACATCAAGATATACATCAATGACAAGAAATCAGGTGTTATGCTTATGTACCATAAATGTTTTTATATACTATCATATATTTTTTGCTATGTATCGTCTGTTATCACAATTATTATGTTATCCTATTTATACAAACTGCTAAAAATATATATTTTTTTTAAATGTTTTATTTGTAACACAATATTAAATACTATGTGTAGAATCAGTCATATTAAGGTGGAATTACACGCCGTGTAGCGTGCCACTCTACACGCTGTGTAATGGCACCTTTACATGTGCATTATTGAAGGTATTTAACTTTTGCTTCTTTTTGATTTCAGTTGGTCCTGCATGCACCACACTTATATTGAAGTACCACCTAAAACAATTGCACCCTTTTTATTCATTTGCTGCGTACATCGTAGAACCATAAGATTTTAAGGAAGAAATGGCTGCCTACATCAATCGCACAATGTCAATGATTGGAGGAGACAGCCAGTTAAGGGTAACAGATATAAGAACAGACAATTCTCCTCTACAGATTTTTGTAACCGCTAAAAAGAAGATAAATCATATATTTGTTGAGATTGAAGATTATGTACAAGATACAGTGGGATTTATGCAGTGTAAGAATTATTTTTGTTTTTCTTTGAAAAATTATGGTGATCTTTTTAACTATTTTGATTACAGCATTATGTAATGACCGTAAAATTGTGAACAATGAGGAAGCAGCACATATTGCTGACTATGTCGATAAAGTACATGCTATTCGAGACGTGCTCAAAAGGGATCATATGAAAGTTGCATTCTTCGGAAGGTAAAACATACTTTTAGTGCACTAATTTAAAATATTAATAAGTTATATAAATATTTTATAGAACAAGTAATGGAAAAAGCACAGTAATCAATGCTATGTTACGTGACAAAATTTTGCCAAGTGGAATTGGTCATACAACTAATTGCTTCCTTCAAGTTGAAGGATCAGAAAATGGAGAATCTTATTTGGTAACAGAAGGATCAAATGATAAACAGCCTGTTCAATCTGTTGGTCAACTAGGGCATGCTTTGTGTAAAGAAAAATTATGCGAAAGTCACTTAGTAAGGATATTTTGGCCAAAGGAGAAGTGTTTGTTATTACGAGATGATGTTGTCTTTGTGGATAGTCCAGGAGTTGATGTCACTCCTAATTTGGATGAATGGATTGATAAACACTGTCTAGATGCTGATGTGTTTGTATTAGTGGCAAATGCAGAATCAACTCTAATGGTCACGGTAAAGAATTAGTTACAACAGTTTTACATTTAAAGAAATTGAAATTTTTATTAAAAAATTTTGCACACTAGGAAAAAAATTTCTTCCATAAAGTTTCTACGAAATTATCAAAGCCGAATATATTTATATTAAACAATCGGTGGGATGCGTCCGCTTCTGAGCCAGAATTCTTTGATCAGGTGTGTTGAAAGTGTACAATTAATAATCTCTTATTTTAAGATTTGATAGAAATAAAATGGTACTTAGGACATGTAAACTATAAATAGCTAACATAACTGTTTTTGTTCCCTTAAATGACCATATCTAATTTATACCTTAAATTGTATCATTGACCTCATCTAAAGTTGATACTATATATTGAATTTATTCATCTTTACAATTTACTATGAATTTTATGTTTTAATGGACTAAATCTTGTTCTAATAAAAAAGAAAAGAAAATTTTAACGGATAATAATTATGATATATAGTGGCAGCTTCTTTCCAGTAAATAAATAATATACAATTTATATCTTTAGCTGGTCAAAGAACAGAAAGAGGTGAGTTAGCTTGCTCTGTGACCTAATGGTTTTTAAGGAACTTGAGCTTTCTACATATTGTAAACAAAATAAACGTGTTCAAAACGTATGCACGGAAATTTCATGCACATCATGCAGCATTAAAAAATCATTTATGTTCTAAAACAATTTAAAACACTCATGAGTTAAAGCTGCTTTGCTTATTTAAATACACAAAGCAAATATTTTGCATTATGCTTTGTTAGGGTCCCATTCGTACATACAGTTTTCAATAAAAAAAATAGTATTTAGTACATTTATTTCTGTTTATTCTTTAAATTTTCGATTCAATATTATTGTATTTGCTTTTGATCCTTTTCTAGGTGCGAGCTCAACATCAAGAACGTGCTATAGATTTCTTGTCGCGAGAGCTTAAGGTATACACGCCAAAAGACGCAGAAGAGCGAGTATTCTTTGTATCCGCAAAGGAAGCTCTTCTAGCTCGAATGCAAGAGCAGAAAGGTCAACCAGCACACAGTAAATTTAATGCTTTTATTATTTTATTTTATGAGATTATGTTCTATCATTGATTTTCTTTTTCTCTGTATAAGATGGAGCGCTAGCAGAAGGATTTCAAAGTCGATACTTTGAATTTCAAGACTTTGAGCGTAAATTTGAAGAGTGTATATCAAAATCAGCTGTAAAAACCAAGTTTGAGCAACACTCGCAGCGTGGTAAACATATCGCCACGTAAGTCATTTGCGATTGTTAAAGAATCGTATTCAAAAACATCACTTAAATCTCAAAGAAGCCTCGATTCCTATTATATATATTACATTAACTATAGATTTATAGGCTTCCTTTACTTCAAGTGACTTTTTTAAATACAAAAAGAAAAATAATGTAAAGGTTTAAAATTGAATGTGATTAAACTTGTGTATCTATAGAGAAATTCGTCAGTGCTTAGA
Organism: Prorops nasuta; assembly: GCF_024137725.1. NCBI lineage: Eukaryota > Metazoa > Arthropoda > Insecta > Hymenoptera > Bethylidae > Prorops > Prorops nasuta. The sequence continues at coordinate 5,116,662 of NW_027116803.1, forward strand.
TGAAATACTCGATCGAACACAAAAAATGAAATCTCAACAATTAACAATTAAGAAGGAAGTTCACGATAAATTAAACTTTACCGAACAACAATTAATGCTCTTGACGCAAGAGATGAAGGATAAAATTCATCGAATGGTCGAGGATGTGGAACAGAGGGTATCCAAAGCTTTGAGTGAAGAAATACGACGTCTAGCAGTTTTAATTGATGAATTTAGCGTACCATTCCATCCGGATTCGTTAGTTTTGAATGTTTACAAACGTGAATTGCACACGCATGTCGAAAATGGCTTAGGTATCTATGCATTCTTTATCCACAGGATGTACGTGTACTACTGAAACCTGCAACTCAACATCTATAGATTCATTTTTAATCATTTTAATTAAGCACTAGATCTAAATATTTAAAAAAGTGTCCACTTTGCCTTTCCTTATTTACGGATTTCAAACCATGAAACGTCAGCCGAATACCCTGCATATCAATAACTCAAATTCGCCATCTTTTTCGAAAATCAATTTTGTAATTGTTACAGGGTCAAATTTAAGAGCTCGACTGAGTACCGCATTAGCGTTAAATATTGAAAATTCACAGAGAGAAATGACAGAACGAATGTCTAGTTTATTACCAGAAAATAAAAAGCAAATGTCTATGAGTATATGTCCCAGAAGAGAGCCATTTGAAATACTGTACAGATTGAATTGCGATAACCTTTGTGCTGATTTTCACGAAGACCTCGAATTTCGATTTTCATGGGGTCTAACGGCTATCATTCATAGGTTTGCTGGAAAATCGCAATATAAAAAATTAGCTATAAGTAACTATCCGCAAGAAGTAAGTACTTCGAAAATTTTATGGACCATAATACATTTATGTAAAAAGCTTTATGTAATTCTCATAATCACAGCTTCCACCACCTATGCCATCCCCTACGGATAGTATTGATTCTTTAAAATTCATCACGAGTACTCCTGTTTTTAATCAACCAAGAAACGACGACTGGTCTTTGGCTACTCGAATAGCTATTGCATCTATAACATCTCAAGGAACCATGGGTGGACTCATTGTTGCGGGATTTGTAAGTAATGACAAGAAAAAAATACTTTGTATGAAGAGATGATCTCCTGCTATAGCCAATTTTTGTCACCAGATGCTAAAAACTGTTGGTTGGAGACTCATCGCTGTGACAGGCGCTATTTATGGTGCTCTGTACCTTTACGAACGATTAACGTGGACAAACAAAGCAAAGGAACGGGAATTCAAACGACAATACGTAGATCATGCTACAAAGAAACTGAGATTAATCGTAGATCTTACATCTGCTAATTGCAGCCATCAAGTTCAACAGTAAACACTTCATTTATAGCTATATTTTAAATACTGTATGCATAAATTAAATGATTCTTTTTTAGGGAGCTGTCAAGTACATTTGCACGTTTATGCCATTTAGTGGACGAAGCAACATCCGAGATGGATTCAGAATTAAAGACCATTGCTAGTACATTACGAATATTGGAAGATGCCACTTCTAGTGCAAAAGTTCTACGAAACAAAGCAAATTACTTAACGAACGAGCTCGATTTATTCGATCAAGCTTATCTGAAATCTTTAAATTGAACAATAATGTTCAATTAGTTAGTGATTTTTTTTTTATTTCTCCTAAACAATTTCAGAAAAATATTTATGCATGCAATTGCATGGAGATCACAGTTACTGAGAGTAATATAAAGAGAAAGAGCTTGTATGCAAAAGTAGATTTCTGGTAACAGCCATTTGTTAAAAACAATGGGGGAATGTTTTTAATTAAACTCTAGTCTTTACTAGAAGTAATTAATTTCAATCGTGCAAGAGCATAATTTCTTTACTAACTTAGAATTGTTGTTTTTGTCTTAAAGAGACGACACATTTTCAAGAAATTGGGACAATATAAAGATTTCTAGAAATATACAAATGTTTTCATATATTTTTTGTTATGCAAGACACATCTAATGAAAGGATTATTTGAAACTTTTAATTTTTATTTTAAAAAATATATATAATTTGCATTCATATCGTTTGCCGAAAGAGTACAATTACTTTTCTAGATCTATTATACAGATGTATTAGATTAGGTATCGTCGCTTATTAGATTATATTTATTATGAAGATGTATATCACCACTGTACATTAATAAAATAGTTGTTTATTGAATTAAAATGTCTATAATTTTTCTTTCAATCGCGTAACGCAATTTACATGATCACATCTGCTTTCTTCTATAACATCCATTCCGATTTCCGTTGGTCCCATCAGGTCCTATAGTATAGTATGCTTCATAATAAATCGTGAAAAACAAGTAAATTACAGAATGTAAACACAATGGCAGTTTATGCAAGAGTTAATAACTTTATGAAACATAAATCGTTCTTATATGCTAGTCGTTGTTGTACCGTAAGTAATTTTCATTAATAAGACTTTATTGCTTTTGTTGTTCGATTTTAAAAATTACTTTGTAGCAGAAACAGTCTAACCTTAAAGACACTTCGCCAATTGCAATATCTTCTGACTTAATTGGTCCTCCTGATTCCGTTTCAAATTTGAGACCAATTATTTTTGCTACGTCAGAGAATGAAACAAATTTAGAAAAAAAATTTAGAGAAGCAAGAGAAGATACACAGATATGGAATCAGTCTTTTTGGAGCAAACACAATTCTACATTTATATTGGTTAAAAATTTGTGTTTATATATATACTTATATGTATACTTATATAGAAGAGTAAACAAATTATTTATACTTATAGAATTTAAAAAACATTACAGGAGCGTAAAAAATTTCAAGAAAATTTAAAAGCTAAGGGAAAAGAATCTATTACAGCGGATGATATGTCAGTTTTTTACAAAAAGTTTTTAGATAAAAATTGGAGGACACATTTCAATTATAATGTAGGCTGGTACAAAAGAAACTTCAACCTCCTACTGCTTGAGATACGTGTGAGATTAGCTAAGTTAAAATTTAAATAGAAATGTTGCAGTATTGTCATCTTATATAAAGATATTTTTTTAAAATATATTTTAGCACATTTTTAACATTGTAAATATGAGATAAGTAAATGTGTACAAAATGAGACTACAGATGTTATCTGTTATTATAAAAAATCTTTGTTCATTTATAATTATATCATATAATTGTACTATATTGAGCATATTACATTCTGACATAGATTTAATTTAAAAAAATACAATAATTTACATTAATTTTAACCAGTATTATACAATAGAACTGTCACTCGAAGTCCTATGAAGAATTTCTGTTCTTAAACAATCTATCTCATCCTCCTTTCCTTGAAGAGTTATGGTCATGAATTCTTTTTGTCTTCTTTCACAAATAAGCTGCCTATGTAACTCCTTATTAGAATCGCACAGTTTTTGTACTGCATATTTTGCAGCACATATTGTCTGTTGTTTTTGTTGATTTAAATGTCTTATATCTGTCTTCAACAACTTACAGTTCTTACATTCACTTGAGCATTCTGCAAGTTTTGCTTCTGCTGTTTCTAATGCAACTCTCAATGAATCGCTTTTTAACTTTTCACAATAAATTTGATTTCTAAGCTCTTCAAAATCACAAGCTGTCTGCTGTGCTATTTTCTCACTATCCAATAATAACTGTAAATATGGATAATATGTTCTTGTTATTATTACTTTATATTAAATTTTTCAAAAAGGAAAAGATTAATTTTACCTTTTTTTGTTTTTGAATGGTATCAACCTGATCCTGTATAATTTTTTCTTTAATTTTAATCTCATAACAAAGATCTTCCTTTACACGCTGCAATTCTTGTTTAAGATCATTAGAAATCTTTATTTCCTCATCCAAACAGCAATTTAAGTGTTCAACTTCGGCTTTCAATTCTTGGCATTTGCATGCGTCCGATTTTAATAAGCTTTTCAACTGACATATTTCCGATTCCTGTAAAGTTCCAAAGCAATTTTTACTCTTATAATTTTGTAGTATTAATAATAGATTTATATTTAAATACTATATGTACATCAACAAACTTTTTTACGAAGATCCTTGAATTTTTGCTGCAAAGCAGCTCGCTGCTCATTGCAAATAATCGTCAAATCTGCAGTGGTCTTTTTTTGCATTTTAATTATACCAGTAAGCTCAGATACCATTTCTTTTAATTCCTTCATTTCCACATTCATAGCATTTTCCTTCTGTTTTATCGCACATTTTATTTTGCTGACTTCTTTGGCCACTTCTGCGCATCTTCCATTAAAGAGCAAATTACATATCATTAAAATGTTAAAAAATCTGTTGTTTATTAGATATAAGCGATCGAAAATGTTTAACTCACTTGTTGACTTCATTTTCAGATGCTTTTTTGAGTTTACTTTTTAAATTGTCGCATTCGCAACCTAAGGAAGTGTACTTGGATTGTAACTCGTTTATTTCTTTCTGAAAGAGAATTAAGGGTTTAGCCACGGGGAAAGAGAAATCATAATTTACAAATTGATGATAAGTAGTAATTTGAAAATAACTTAAATTACTTTTAAGTTTGAAACTTCTTGCTGTATGCGATCATTATCAGTTTTTATCGCAATAGATTCATTTTTGGATTCTGCTGCCAAATCTATAGCTTTGTCTCGCATTTTCGTGGCCAATTTAGTGTCTTCTTCGGCACGATTTAACGCCTCTCTCATACAAGCGGCTTGCTGATCTCCTTCCGCTTGCAGACACTTCAAACTGCAAGTCAAATTTTTTAGCTTTTCTTCCAATTCCTTTGAATACTTCCTCTGGTCCATAAGTTTCTATTTTAAATTGTAAATCAAATCAAGTTCTTCCTTTTCATAAACATTAATTTATGCGTAACAACAAAAATTTTCATCACTTTTACCTGCTCAGATTCTTCCAGCCTGCTTTCAGTCCAAAGATACTTCTCTGTCAATTCTTCCAATTGCTTCTCGCCGATATCTAACGATGTTTGTTCCTCTTCGTCTTGCGTTCGTTTTTCTTCTTTTAGCCGAGCAAATTAATGAGTTAAATCAATAATTTTGTTGTATTACAAGACACTGTTACAATAATTTGTCATTTTTTTTTATAGCAAATAGTTCTTAATATAATTAATAAATAACTTTTAGTTTTATTTGGCCCAAAGTCAAATTTAGCTGGTTGAAAACAAATTGTAAGATAATCATCTTGTAATGTTGCTTTCAGATACTTGTAAATTTTATATATTTAACATCTGCGCGAATTTGGTAAATAATTAGTACACAAACCGATTAATTTAGAAATAATACGAATCCAATAAAAAAAAAAAAAAAAAAATGGTTAAAGACAGCATTTGTGATACACATGTATATTGTTTTTATTTTTATCAGTAGTTCATGATCAGCATTATTTTCAAGATTACCTTTCTCTTTTGTGTTAGAATCTATTGGTGGTATTTCTGATTCTTCCTTAACAGTGTCAAAATATGTTTCTTCATTGCTGATCAGTTCTTCTGCAGTGATATAATGTACGATTACAAATAAAATATAAATATAATTCAATATATAAAGCACCAAATAACTAATCATTCAGCAAGGTTTTTTTTAATAATCTTTAACAATACCTTCGTCAGAAAAATGATCTATTTTCGTATCTGAAGAAGAATCTGTTTTGTAGTGGTTCGTTTGGATGGACTTGTCACTTTGAAAATCATCGTGGGGTTCCCCTTTGGCCTTTGTGCTTGATTCAACTGTACGGGATAGTTTTATCCGAGTATGGGCAAACCATGTCTGACTAAATTTTGAATACCTGTGGCACCTGATATTTTACATTATTATCAGTAATAGTAACTAAGTAATAATACAATTTCTTACACTTGTTCAAAGGAAATGCATTTGATGCCAGTGAAGAAGTATTCATAATTTAATCACTTATATATTTTACGTATTTCAATATTTCTCGCGTGAAAAGCTGGCTTACCTCTGTTGGTTTTACACGAACAAGTCTTTTTACGTGCTTTACATATTTCCGAAAAACAAGGAAGATTTTGTGTGCGTCTGCATTTGTTACAATTCCCAGATTGCAGAGAATTATGACGCACACAACGACATGGTTTACATCGAGTAATTCTACCAGCGGCATTCTACAGAGAATTTCTAATATAGTTACACTGCTAATTAATTGAGTCATTTAATTATTGATAATATATGCACGAAAATGGTACCTTCTTATTAGAATTGAGCTCTTGTATTGCATGAAACCTCCTAATTGTACAGAGCTGCTGGTGAAGGTCGATGAGCTTGGGCAAAACCAGTTGGCTGCACATTGCAGTTCTTTATTCTTAATTTAGCTCTTTCAATTAATTGTTGTAATTACATTTTTTTTCCTTTACAGCGTAGCATTTTTGTTTTCCCTGCCCTGCAAACTCTTTTCTCAATAGCGCGCATATTGAAGCTGCAGTTTGTCGTACTTACAGAAATTCATTTTTTTCCTTTTGTTTTTTTTTCTGACTCTTTTTAATCTTTTTACGATTTTAACTAAAATTAACCCTAAAGTTTTCTGAATCCTCTCAAGACCTTTCAAATCAATGGAGTCTTTTAATTAAATTCGCAGAACATTAAAAATTATGGGTAATAAAGTATTTTATAATACTCCTTCAACGTAAAGTTGTATCTGTATCTTTTGTCATTGGAGATAGTAAAATTGAGATTAGAATAAATCATTTTAGATAGATTTAGATGTTTAAAATGTTGTTTTGTGTTGAACGCTACAGATAACAGAAAAGGAGTAATAAATTTAGCGTGGATTCGATTTAACACACACATTTCGCAAAGAGGTACTTCGCATTACGTACGATGGAATCTTTTATTTTACCTAGGAATCAGTATGTGGATAGCATTATGCTTGACAGATGCTTTTCGTTCGAACAGCATTGAAACGTATAAAGGTAATCAGTGATGTTGTATAATATAAATATATTTAAAAAGTAGTGCAATCTATGTAGTACAATTCATTTTCTTTATTAGATAAAGACTGGAAAAATTTTACAATTTTTGATGAACATGCAATTACCGTAAAAGATTCAGCATACTTTGCGGCTGGATTTAAAAATGTTCGGAATATTATTTTCAAACTATGCACTATATTTTGTATATTCATTCTAATATTAAGCTGCACCGCGGCTTTCTTCTTTATCTACAATTATCTGAGAAAACGCGAGAATTCGGACGTTATGTAGGTACTGCAAAAAAAAAAGGGTTTTTTAAGAATTAATTTTCTCATTTTTATCGTAGACCTATTTCCAGCATTTTACCTGCTTGGATGACTCATTTAACTAGCTTTAAACGCACGCCAGTATTAAATTTGTGCGAATCACTGGTGAGCAGTGAAGAACCTTTATCTACAATATCTGTCACTGAAGTCAACTATTCGATTGAAGAAAATAAAAACGAAGCAATAAATAGTAATAGTGATAATGAATTGATTTATGCTATTAATGAAATTGGAGTTGAAGAGATAATTAATAATGATTATATCACAAACGAATCGTTTAAATGTATAAATGATGAGGGTTGTCATTATTCTAAGCTATCGGCAAACTATCCAAACATTTCTTCAAGGGAAAAAGATTGCGATACTGTTTCTTCTACTAATACAGAGACTGAAGTTGAAGAAATGATCAAATATTGCGTAGAAAACGAAGAATTTGGCTTTATTGAAAATATCAAATTGAAATATGATGAAAACAATTCTGAATTATTACTAAATCAATCGAGTTCTGATTTGAATGAAATTTATTCAGAAAATAGTAGTTTTACTAGTATGGAACTTGAGGGAACGCTAGCAGATTGTTTTAAAAATGAAATTATAACTCGCGTAAAAAATACCCAGTTGAACAGCAATAGTCAAAGTTTTACATATTTAACGGATCGACCAAAGTCTTACACGCAGGACTGTATAAAATCTAAAATTATTAGTTCCTCCCCGGCTTTTCAAGAATTTTTAGCAAAATTAAACATAACATAGTTTCCCCACAATCCGTACTTGTAATGTTTAAGAATTTGCTGTTAAAATGCAAATGTTTTTATCTTTGTAAGGACAATGCATATCAAAATTAAATAACAAAAACAAGAGTCTTTAAGATAAATCTCTTTATTTTATTTCTAGTACTAATTTCACCTTGCATATATATACAGTGGTATATTTAAAAATCGGAAAGATTATCTTATTTAAATAAAGTCCATAGACAAGTTACAAATTATGTTCAGTAGATTAAAAAAATTTCCGCTTAACTTTAAAGCAAGAAAATTTATTTTTATTAATGAGATCTTCGGTAGCTGAAGTTGTGTGATGTAATAGTATCTAATATTTTCATATTATTCTGTTTCCGCTTTTAAGGAATACAAGAGAAGCGTTATACCAGCAGCAATATATAGTTGTATATCTAAAATTGTTTTAAAAATAATTTTCACATTAATCTTACGTGTAATGATTTTGTGTGCAGGTAAAATTTATTCACTAATGGAAGAACTATTAAAAATCCTATTCTAAGATTTTGACATTAATGCAAACGTATAATATATTTAAATATATATTTTGCAAATTTATTTACACTGAGATACACTCATCTGAAATGTCAAAATATTATGCATATTACATTAAAACTGATTAAATTCAAACTCATACACTTTTATACAAATAATTGGATACAGGGCTTAGGTTTGTAACATAGTTCGTGTCCGTTTTGCATTTCCAGGTTTGCAGTTATTTACATTGTTTCCAAATCTTAATGAATTTAAGGTTTCATTGTAGCATTCGTCCAAAGGTGAAACATTCAGTAACATCAATGTTTTAGAATTGCCTCCAAGGGAAGGCATTAATAAGTGCGTTAATTTGGAGTTCCGGTACGGAACATGCTCTTGTTTTTTTAATAGCGCGAGAATCACATTTCCAAGATTTGCAAGCGATTTATTAATATTTTTAGTCTCGGTAGTTCTGGCCGCTTCTTCGTTCTTTAAACGCTCCGAACCGGCTAAATCAACTAAATTTAAATTTCCAATCGAAAATTCTTCTCTATTCTTGTGAGTCCCAATAAGTTTTATTCGTGCCACAGAATGCGATCTAGACGATCTGTAAAAGAATTTGAGTTCATCATTGACATTAGTAACTGGGATTTAACAGATTCTTATTATTTTCATCTATTAGTTTGCTTGTAAATTGAAGTGTTATATACCTTTCGTTTGCCTGGGTAGCCGCTACTGCCCTGTTTCGCTGAGCAGTCAATAGACATTCATTTAATTCTAATGGACTCTGTATTTCTGCGACAGTCAGATTAGTGACATATAAATCATTGCCTCTAGAGTCAGCCATACGAATATCATGGGATTTTGGTGTTGCATCTAGTAAATCAACAATATGTTCGTTATATATTTCCAAAAAACTCGCTTCGATTCTATATTCCCATCCTATTGCTTTAAACTGTTTCATTTCATGGAATATATGCTTAACCTGTCAACAAAATTTTCTGTTAAAACCGAAAAAAATTATTTTTTTATGAAATAAACCAAAATTTAATACCGTTCTAGGAATCATTCCTTCAGTCACATCTCCAGGTATTCCTTCCATTGTATACGTTTTCCCAGAACCAGTCTGTCCATATGCAAAAACACAAACATTGTACCCCTCTAAAGCTGATTGTACCAAAAGAGATAATTCGTCAAAAATATCTGCCTGAGATGAGTTTGGTGGAAATACTTTATCAAAGGAGAATTCTTGCTTTGTTCCTCGATTTTTCCCACTGCAACTCAATGTATCCGAACCATCCATTTTCCCGATTTCAATCGTGCATTCATCAACAAAATTAATATAACATGACCTAGGTAATAATGATATAAATTTTATAAAAATTGTGTAAAGAGAAAGAAAAACTGAAGGAATTATGAACTCACGGTTTAGCCAATTCTTTTTGTGTCTTCGGCCGTACTCTACAAAATACTCGAATGTTTCCTTTCATTTCTTGTATAGTATTGTGCAGTGATCTGCATTCTTTGTCTTTATTATGGAGTAGCACTTGCAAATCGTTCCTTTCTGCTGTAATAGAATCAATTACATCCCCTTTGTTGTTTAAAGTAAGTTCCATTTCTTCTACCTTTTTAGTTTTTTCTAATAACAGAGCCTCTTGATTTGCTACTTTTTCTTTATACTCTTTTACTGCTTTAGAAGTAATTTCATATGATTCCTCCAATTCTTGATTTCGTTTTGATAAAATTTCTTTTTCTTCCTCCAATGAGGCTATTTTTATTTTAATTGACTCCAATTCTTCTTCCAATTTAGTATTTAATGTTGTTAACTGCTCAAGTTTTAAATCGAATACAGCTTTATCATTTCTTTCATTATCAAGTGATTCTTGCACTAGTTTCAAGTTATCAACTACTTCTTTGTACTTTGTCTTCAACGTTGTTAATTCATTGGTAGTATATTGCAATCGGCCTTTAATATCCCATTTATTGGGTAGTTTTGAAGCAGTTGCACTACTACCTTCAGAATTTTTAACAGGTTTATTAATTGCTTTGCTACTTGGCACTACAGCTTTAGTTGGTCTCTTGGCCAAAATTTTACTAGCAGTAGTGGTCACTTTTGGACGGATATTAGCTGGTTTTTTAGCCTCTACTGCATTTATAGGACCTCCTGTACGTTTTAATGCAATCTTGTTTGCGTTATGTACAATGACTCCAAGTGTTTTTGATCTTGTCAAAGGTGTATTAGGAGGAGATTTATTTTCATTTGCTCTTGTATTTAAATTAAGTGTACTTTGCGCTTTTGCCATATCCTTTTTGATAGTACCATTTCTTTTTGTAACATTAGAATCTTGGGGTTTAATTTGCTCCAAATCCTTCTTAATTTTATTCATTGTAACTAAACTTTGTAAAAAATTGGGCCTAGGCAATCGAGAATCCATCTAAAAAATAATTATTACAAAAGTATAAGTATTTTATCTTGAAAATTGTAAATTATTTTTATAATTCCATTTCTACATAAAGCATTATACACATAATTAATCTGTTCCAAAATTTTAATTAAGCTTTAACATGCATAAAATTTCAAAAATTCTAATTGACAAAATGTTACATATAAGAATTGATCAGGCTCTTTCACACTATTAGTACAAATTAAACTACCCTACCCTTTCAAAGAACACTAACATTTATGCAAACTCAAAATATCAAAGCATTCACAACATAAATTTGGTTAATACTTAGATTAAGATGAATAATTTTGGGAGCAGCATTACTGCAATTACAAGAGTAAGCAGATTTATTATAAAGAAGTATTATTATTCTACCGAAAAAAGACACGTAGCCTGCTATAAACAATGATTAAATAGCTAGTATAAACAAACCTCTTTTCTTATGTAGAATACAATTCCAAAACTACAACAAACTATCGGAAAATCAATTATTTGTAAGTTACCTCACACTCACATAAAAATAAAATAAAAACAATTTTCTTGTCCCTTTTTTACCAGTACCAGCGGCATCAAGGCATCAAACACTTTTCCGTGTGACGGTTATTCATTCTGTGCACAATTATTTGAACTTGAACAACTTGAATTACGTTTTGCAAGGACCTATAGGGGGCAAGTAATATAAGCATTCTCGACCAATTGCGAAGATTCATACAACAATTGCCTGAAGATGGCGGGGTTGTTTTTGAATTTGTTGCGACTTGCGAGCTCTTTTCCGAATTGGCCAACCAAAACAGAGATAGACCTAACCTTCCGAGTAGTTCCGACTCCGAGTATGTACATACATTCACCGATATATAATTAGTTAAGAAGCAGTGCAGGAGAGGAATTTGTGGATCCATTCTGAATTACGCATAAATGCACATTGCACGCATAAAACGTTTAAATTCTCTAATAAACATGATATAAACTACACACATTCCATGCATTTCGTATGCAATTTAGAATGCATTCTTATATCTAAAGGAGATCGAGCTACAAATAGAACTCGCCATAAAACCTGCAGTTTTTGATAAGTTCAGTCAGATTTTGTAAATATCAACAAAAACAATTTGAAAAAAAATTATTTTTAAGAAATATGACTATTTTGTTCTAGAAAAAGCAGCTCGATCGCGGCGTCACGAAATGGTAAATAAATTTGAAATCGATCGTCAAATAAATTAAGCAGTATCGTTAACAGTTGACACCGGTACATATGTACTGTATGTATCAAATGAGCCGAAGGCGCGCCGGGACACGGGTGTTCTTTTTAGATACATTTAGGAACGGATTCCCATTTCCCTGTCCCCAGTCCCCACTCCCCACTACGCCAGTGCCCAGTACCAACCACCCACTACTGAGTGAGTACTGACTACGCTTCTTTCTTTAAATTAAAAAATATTTGACATAATTAGTTTTAATAATTTTCATTAGAGTTAACGACGTTGTAGTCTATACATTATAATATTGAATTTAAAGGTACATTTCATACGGAGTTGTATAGACTATGGCAACTTTGGAGGATAAGTCTATTTGGGAAGATGGAGAGGTATGTACAATAGAAGCAGCGATTGTAGGTTATGTCTGCTTTGATGACAAGCATTTAAATCATTTTAACTTAATATTGCCATAATAATATCTTTTAACTGTGAATTACAGGAAACTCTGGGCGAAGATGTTTTACGAATGTCTACAGACGAAATTGTATCACGCACACGTTTATTAGACAATGAGATAAAAATAATGAAAAGCGAAGTAATGCGTATTTCTCATGAGCTCCAAGCACAAAACGATAAAATTAAAGAAAACACAGAAAAAATTAAAGTTAACAGAACATTGCCTTATTTAGTTTCTAATGTTATTGAACTTTTGGATGTTGATCCACAAGACATGGGAGAGGAAGATGGTGCAGTGGTTGATTTGGATGCTCAAAGGAAAGGAAAATGTGCAGTAATTAAAACTTCAACTCGTCAAACATACTTTTTGCCTGTAATAGGATTAGTAGATGCTGAATCTTTGAAGCCAGGGGATTTAGTAGGAGTCAACAAAGATAGTTATCTTGTGTTGGAAACTCTTCCTGCAGAATATGATGCTAGAGTAAAAGCTATGGAAGTTGATGAAAGACCAACTGAACAATATTCAGATATAGGTGGCTTAGACAAACAAATTCAAGAACTAATCGAAGCTGTTGTGTTACCCATGACACACAAAGAAAAATTTGAAAATTTAGGGATACAGCCTCCAAAAGGAGTTCTGCTTTATGGACCTCCAGGAACAGGGAAAACTTTGCTAGCCAGAGCTTGTGCTGCTCAAACAAAGTCTACTTTCTTAAAATTAGCAGGACCACAACTTGTGCAAATGTTCATTGGTGATGGTGCCAAGCTTGTAAGGGATGCATTCTCTTTAGCAAAAGAGAAAGCACCAGCAATAATTTTTATTGATGAATTAGATGCTATTGGAACTAAAAGGTTTGATTCAGAGAAAGCTGGTGACAGGGAGGTGCAGCGTACCATGCTGGAATTGTTAAATCAATTAGATGGATTTAGTTCCACTGCTGACATCAAAGTTATAGCAGCAACAAATAGAGTAGACATATTAGATCCTGCTCTGTTAAGATCTGGTCGTTTAGATAGAAAAATTGAATTCCCCCATCCAAATGAAGAAGCAAGGGCAAGAATCATGCAAATTCATTCTCGTAAAATGAATATGTCACCAGATGTTAATTTTGAAGAGCTATCGAGATCCACAGATGATTTTAATGGAGCGCAATGTAAAGCTGTTTGCGTTGAAGCGGTAAATATCCAGTTTTAGGAATTGTAAAAAATCTGATTTTTGTGAAACTCATTTTTTTTTATTGCAGGGCATGATTGCTTTGAGACGTAATGCAACAGCTGTGACACATGAAGACTTGATGGAAGCAATCAATGAAGTTCAAGCAAAGAAAAAAGCAAACCTTAATTATTATGCTTAGAAGATTTGTTACCCATATATTTATTACAATATTTTTTAATTGAAGCAAATAATCATCTACTGATTTTTTCTTTCTATCAAATAAAATAACTATGAGCTATAACTGTTTTTTACACTTTGTATCAACACATTAATTATATTTACAAGTAGTTTCCACAAAGTTTTATTTTAATGAAAAAAAGAAAACATTAAATTTTAGCTTATATATTTACTGTCTATCCACTTGTATAAAAAGGAATATAAATGTCAGTTGTTCTTACTTTTGTAGATATTTGTCAGGTTAACTCTAGCTTTTGCAGGATAATTGATTTTAGAAAACATTTGTAGTATTTTAGAATACATTTCTGTAAATTAAATATTTTTAGGTGGTATTATAATTAAAAGTTACTATTTTTATCGCCTTCTGCTTCCTCTTTTCCTTATTCTGAAAGTATAGTAAAATTATGTATTAGTAATTAGAGGGAAATATTCTCCTCGCTTTAGAAAAGTAGTGTATTGGTAAACGTACTTTTTTGGTCCTTTTACAAAGCACCAGTCAACAGAAATTGGTTGACCCAAGATTTCAGTTCCATCTAGTGCTTCCTTGGCAGCCTGAGCTTCTTTGAATGTTTCATATTCAACTAATGCATATCCCTTTAAGAAGCCTGTTCTTCTATCTAAATTTAAATTTAAGTTTTTAATTTGACCAAATTCTGAAAATTTATCCTGAATATCATCTTCTTGGGCTTCTTCGTGTACTGAATTTATGAATAATATCCATCCTTCGACCGCTATGATGATAGAAAAGAAACAATTTTAAAAATATTTTAGGTGAATAGAAAGAGAAATAATAAGATAAGATTTAATACAAACATCTTTGGGGGCCTGGCTCGTCATCATCTTCTTCAACAGCATTCATAGACTCATAATGACCAACGTCATCGCGAGTTGAAACAAGTTCTGCTCCATGGCCTCTTCCTTTTCTTCTTTTCGCCTTCTCTTTCAATCTAGCAATTCCCTCTAAACAAGAAATTTTCATTTGAAATGCGCACAGTTTAAATATTTATATTTATTCGAAATATAGATAACACTTGTTTTAATAAGATCTAGATAGACTTACGATCCCCCTCATCATCAACTTCGAATTCCTCTGCATTATCAATATCCAAAACATCAGCCATAGCAAATGCTTACTTTAACTTTTAATATCTAATTAAATAAGTCAGCTTGCGTAAAATCTATTACCGATATTAAACGTGTCTTTAATTTTTTCGCAACGACTGGCAATAGCGACGCCGCAATGGTAATCAAGGTTATGTTACGATTGTTCACAAATGCACCAATGCGCTGCGCATTATCCTAGCGCCTCTAACGGAAACTACAGAATCTAAAATTCAAAAAATTATAGTAGAAATTGTAGTATTCGTAAAAAAAATATCTGTATCTGTCAAATGTTTTAAATTGATAGTTGACAAAAATTGCATAACATTTTACAACTCAAAATTCCAAATTATCACGTATTTTGCAGCTAATATCTAAATCACAAATAATTAAAATGGATTTCGACAGTTAAAAATTACAACAAAAAAAATGCTTAAAAAATGAACTTTGGTAGAAGAAAAAAGTAAATCAGTTTTTCTAAGATTTACTAGTTTGATTTGAATAAGTGAGATGGGGAGTATATACTCAATGTTTTAGTTCAAATAACGCTTTGACGATAAAATGACATCGGTACCAATAGCAGATTCCAATGAAAATCCATCGGGTTCTCAATCATCGCCAGAAACTGATGATGAAAAACAAGGAAGGAAGTTAACAGTACTCGAATCACATGGCTATATACTTGGAAAGACAATAGGAGCCGGATCATATGCCACGGTTAAAGTAAATTAAACTTATTATCCTAAAACAGGTTTCTAATGTTATGTGAAGAAATCCCAGCATAAGTTTAATTAAATCATTGAATAACCAATTATACAATCCGAAGATAGCAAGATCCGATCGACATAATTGCCAGGTAGCGATTAAAATAGTTTCGAAATTTCAAGCACCAGGCGACTGTCTAACAAAATTCTTACCCAGAGAAATTGAAGTTGTAAAAGGTTTAAAACATCCAAATTTAATTCGTTTCCTTCAGGCTATAGAAACCACTCACCGGTTGGTAAATATAATTGTATAAAAACAATTATATTGTTAAAACAATTTTCATGCACAGGGTATATATTATTATGGAATATGCTCCAAATGGAAGTCTATTAGATGTTATACGACGCGATACCTATATCGATGAAGCGCGTAGTCGTAAATGGTTTCGTCAATTATTAGAAGCGATAGATTATTGTCACGAACGAGGCGTGGTTCACAGGCAATTAAAAAAATGCTATACTGAACAATTTTATAATTTGAAGGAGTAAAAGTCAATTTAACTTTAGATCATTTTTATTATCAGAGATGTAAAATGTGAAAATTTATTGATGGACATCAATTTCAACGTTAAATTATCGGATTTTGGATTTGCACGCGGTCATATGAAGACTAAAAATGGAGCAGCTCCACTCAGTGAGACGTTCTGCGGAAGTTATGCATATGCTTCACCGGAAATCTTAAAAGGCATTCCATATCAGCCACAATTATCTGATGTCTGGTCTATGGGAGTCGTTCTTTACGCCATGTTATTCGGCAGACTTCCTTTCAATGATTCGAATTACGCTCAACTTCTAAAGGTATACAAGGATGTAAATTTTAAAGTTACATTTTATTTGTACAGCAGGACAAGTTTGAAGAATTATTCATATAGATTTTGAAAACGGATAGATCTTTTTTTTCAAATTAATTACTTAATTTGTTTCGTTTGTTGCTTGAATACAGCAAGTTCAGAATAAGGTACATTTTCCCAAAATACCAAAAGTATCTCAGGCATGCCGATCTCTGATTAACCGAATTCTAGTCTCACAACGTTCGAGATTGAGAATACCTAACATAAGGAGTGATTCATGGCTAACAGCCAGTGCAGTTGCTTCACAAACGTCAACCATTAAGTCTTTGGTAAATGTATACATTTTCAACCTTGCTAACATCAACATTTGACTATTTTCATTTTACAAAATACGTATTCATATAGAATGTTATCTCATCGGCCGGAAAGTCATCAGTGGAGGACAATTTACCATGTAGTATTAAACTCCTTTCGAAAGAAGAAGCAGCTAAGAGGGACGAAAATAGTAATATCCCTCGAGCAATTGGTAAGAAAGCTGTAAATGCAGACTCAAATAAAATACAAGACTAAGATTTTGATAATAATATATTAAATAAACATTTAAAGAAATGTAAGAAACACAACAAATAAAAAAAGAAATACCTATAAAATGCATTTTTTAGTATTTGAATTGTAGATAAAATATCATTGACTAGACCTGTATTTAGCAACAACTAACAATATTATTGTTCCTATCATAAACATTCCGCTTGCAGTTGCTCTATGGATATCATGATTTGATCCTATAAAAAAGAATTAATTAACTCCTAAAATATTTTTAAAAATAATTTAAACACTTACTTCTGTTGATTAGAGGTAATTTCCAGTTTAAACTTCGAGCAATCCCCATTTTCCATTGAGAGTATAGAATATCACGTTCTACAATTTACGTGTTCTATTATTTGCATTACGACTAACTTCTCATTAAATAGCAAATGGTGTAATATTTGTTTACTTTGATAAATAAAATTAAAAAAATTACCATCTTCAGTAATGGAAGGTAAGAAAATATCACTTGGCACTGGAGCGTTACTCTTCACGCCCCATTTACGGATGCCTTCAGCACTGCCTGCAGCTATTGCAACCCCAAGTGCAGTAGTTTCACACATCAATGGTCTAACTATCTTATTAAACATTTATATTTGTAAAAAATAATTTTATAGAGTTGTCATACTGTGGGAAATTCAATCGTCGTCGTCTTCGTGCTATAGTTTAGTATCGGAATTTGCATCGAAAATAGTATGAAGTGAAGTTAACTGAAAGGTCCACGAATCAATTTCCAACAGTATACAACACTCATTTATTCAATTGAATCTTACCTACTGGAATCCCATATATATCCGCTTGCATTTGCATTAATAAACTATTATCCGTCATAGCTCCGTCAACTAAAAGTTTTGACAGAGTCAATCCCGTGTCTTCTTTCATGGCTTCTAGAATATCTCTGACTTGGAAACACACAGCTTGTAATGCCGCTTTTATAATATGGGCATTTGTAGTTTTTTCAGTGATTCCGCATATGACACTAAAAATGAGTTTAAATTAACATTTTAACTATATATTAATACCACCTACTAGTTTTAACTGACCTTTGAGCATCTTGTCTCCAATATGGTGCGTATAAGCCAGCAAATGCAGGTACAAATGTAACATGATTTTCAAAAGGTATTTGTTCAACAATCGATTCTGACTCCTTTACATCAGACAGTAATCCAAGATTATCTTTAAGCCATTGTATAACTCCACCAGCGCTAGCGACAGAGCCTTCTAATGCATATACCGTAGGAGCGTTTGTACCTAATTTATAAGCTATTGTTGTCAATAATCCATTAGATGAATCAACGATCTGAACAAAAATTTATAAATGTAATTATAGCTAACATAAAAAAATTAAGATATTTAACTGTGATTTTACGGTAGTTCCAGTATTATAAAGAAGAAAGCATCCAGTACTATATGTACTCTTAGCTTGTCCACGCTGGAGGCACATTTGACCAACTAGTGCGGATTGCTGATCACCCAAACACTAAAAATTTTTGTTTAAGAAATAAATTCAGTCAGAATATAGTTATATACTGATGTTAAACAAATTTTTACACATACCCCAGATATAGGTACACCCTGTAATATATCATCTTGAACATGGCCATATATTTCCGAAGAGCTTTTAATGGCAGGTAAAATATCTTGAGGTATATTAAAAAAATGCAGTAATGTAGAATCCCACTCTAAAGTCCTAATATTCATTAACATGGTTCTGGAGGCATTTGTAACATCTGTAGTGTGAACACCTCCATTTATTCCACCAGTTAGATTCTGAAATGAGAAGCTGTTATTATTTTAAAATAACATTAAAATCTGTCTCTGTATGCAAAGATATACTAACCCAAATTAACCATGAGTCAATTGTACCAAACATACAGCGCTTTCTTTGGACTGCATCTTGAACATTGGGAACGTTTTCTAATAACCATTTCAGTTTTAATGCACTAAAATATGGACTAATTGGTAAGCCACAAAGTGGTTTTAGGTAATCTTTATTGTGATTACGTATATTTTTTAAAATATTCTCAACAATGCCTGTAGATCTCATATCCATCCAACCTGAATATAAAAAACATATTTAATTGAATAGTCATTATTAATGTAGAGAATTATTAAAATTTACCTATAGCATTGTATAAAGGCTTTCCAGTTACAGGATCCCATACTACTACGGTTTCTCTTTGATTTGTTATACCGATGGCTACAATATCCAGTGGATCTATTTTTAATTGTTCTAAATTATAAACAGTTTGATTTAAACATTCTCTAGTAGCTGTAAGAATTTCCTGTGGATCTTGTTCAACCCATCCCTCTTTTGGGCATGATATTGCTATTGGTACTTGATGGTATGTTAAAACTTCTGCAGTATTTGCTGCAAATACCTAAAGTAAAGAATATTACATAAGAGAATGGTGATCAAAGAAAATCTTATAAATAAGCTATAATTTTATAAAGAAATATGCTCTGATAGTCCTATTAATATTTTTTTATTTACATTGTAAATTATAAGTGGTGCTTAAATTAATAAAAAAATATATAGTTTCATAGTTAACTTAAATAATTTAACCAAATAACATTGACTATTAAGTTTATGACATTAAATTATATAATTAATAAATTCAAATAAATAATGTCATGTACCAAAAATTTAACACTGCTCGTTCCTTCGTCAATTGCACCAATGAGAGGGCCATATCTATTCATAGAATCATTTTTAATCATTTGCTTAAACTTAAATGAAAGCAGTAAACAAATTCTTAGTTTTTTTCTTTAGACTATCATGTGTCAATAGATTAAAGTCAAATTTATGATTGGAAAAACAGCGGGCGCAAAACCTGCAGCAAAAGAAGGGTGGCGGTGGCTTAGCCAGACTTAACAGTTAACAATCTTTTAGGTTAGGAAACTCCATGTTCTCCATGAAGAATATTATCGATTGGTTAGACGGTGTCTCTTTATTTACCGACGTAAATCGTAAACCGGTAAACATTGTTTTAACTTGTAGAAATTTCAAATTTTTACATTGATATATTTGCGAAAAAGATTTGCGAATACAATAATGATTTAAAACGTATACATTTTTTATTTTATGCAGTAATAATTGTTTAAAATATTATACTAATAAGTTATCCGTATTAACTGTATAGGAAACAGGACGAAATGGTGTTCACGATCGTTGACTATTAAATTGGTTTTCAGTATAATAAACAATATTTAATTTAATGGAAAATATCTAGATATCTAATGAATATTGTCGCTTAAGAGGAATAGTATTTATCTTTGTGTATATTTAAACCTGATCAAGAGATACGGTAGTGTCTCAACGGCAAGTACATATAAAAGTAGATAAAGACATGTGTATACCGCCTTCTAGGCACTACTTCTCTTATACAGCTAGTTGAAGTTATTCTTGATTTTTCAATACAGTTGCTTTTGAGGAGTGGGTTAAAATTAGGTCCAGATAATAAAATTTGAGTAATTAGTAAATTTATAACTAAAAATCAATTTGAGATAAGGTAGAATTGTACGAAAAAAAAGTTAACCGTAGGAGGCTTCAGCTGAAGTTAAGACCTTTTGGAAATGGCAAGCAGAGAGCTGCCAGAAGTAGTCATACCAGTATTCCCAGGTTTGACGTTTTTGCCGCTAAAATATTGAGTGCATAGACACATACTACGCGTGTCACGTATGATTACGTCCTATCACAAATGCACATCAACATAGGAATAGGAGGATACGACCAATACGACGATACGTGATTGTTTCGGCCGCCAAAACGCCGATTCTGGCATCAATGGCCAGAAGCAAGGATTTATGACTTCGATAGAACTGACAACAAAACCTATATTACAAAACGCTTGTACAACGCCATCTATGGATTAAAAAATAAATTAACAATACCGCTCGCGCGCGCGTTAATAAGTTAGGAAGTTATAGTTAATTTTCTGCGGGCGTAAATGAAGTTAAAGTATAACAAATATGCATCGTCAATTATTTAAGGGAGATTAGTTGAAAAGTGTGAAAATAAGCTTGGAAATGCGATTATAACAGGAGGAAATAATTAAAATAGGAAAGGAAGTAGGATAGCGAAAGAGGGGTAGGGTCGGACAGAATAAACAGAAGCGGGAGAGAAAGAGTAGAGAGACTATCGTGGTGGGGGAAAAGTTGCATGGCATGACCCAATTTTTGCAAAACAGCCAGGGTTCGGTCCGCACGTCTGCACCTACACGGCTGGAGGGATGAAGACCTTGAAGAATCCGACAAATAAGTCTCAGCCTTAAAATAGCTGAAGTGAATACGGAAATGGAGCATCCAAATCGTCGGTCTCTATTTCGAAAAATAAAAGAAGCTTCTCGTCCAGGTGAATCGAGGAAGGTTGTTTCAAGCCGGATATCCAGAGAAATGAGAAATTCATTGGTATAGGTTGCTCTCAAGGCTATCGGGAACGTTTTCCAAATAGAGCTTTCCCGAGCGGCATTCGGATGCGCGCGCGCGCACGGGCGCGCACTTTAGGGAGAAGGAGAAAGAGGGACAGAATATATCGGCGGAAGTTTCAGGATGACACGGTAGTGGAGTAAGTTTTGTAGTGGTACACGAGGTACGTCTACATGACTGTATATTTAGGCAAACGGTATTGCTGAGGAGAGTGAAGGGTCGAGAGTCGAATTGGAGTCCGAGGGAGGGTTGGAATGGAGAACAGCAGTCCTGTGCGTGGTTCGTCGGTGGTCTCCGTCAGTCGGTGACCGGCTAGTTCGGTAATCGGGCAGTGTCGGTGGCACACCGGCACTCGGCAGTCTCGGCACTCGACACTCTCGGCAGTCGGGTCTGAACCGCCGTCAGGCGTCAACGTCAATAAAACAACGACGACGGGGCGACGACGACGCTGCACAGTGCACGAGCCGTTGTACCGTACTCGCGAGGTTTGCGCGTTGCGCACCTCCCTTGCCTCTACTTTACTCGCGCCACACCAGTCTTATCTGGTCCTCGGCTTGCCACCCCCACCCTTAGCCCCGATATCCCTCCTCTTCCCCTCTCCTTTCCTTCCCCTCTCACACGCTCACCCTGTCATCTTCCTTCCTGCTCTTCTCTTTTAATCTTCTCATCTATCTCACCCCCACCCTCGCCCTCTCTCCCTCCATCGCACGGATGCGCGCGCGGACGCTTTTACAAAGCATTGGTGGTACTGGTAGAAACGCTGGATGGTAGAACGTTGACACAGGTCGGGCGTGGAAAACAGACTCTCTGCCAGCAGTTAGCAGGAATTTCCCATCCACGCGAGTGACCGTGGATTTAACACAGCGTTTTAACAGAAACTCCAGTTGGAACCGCGGGAGCTTGTTGACGCAGCTCGGTTCGCCTGTGGAGAATTGTCGCAGTAACCGGGAGGCTCTCTAGCCGTTTCACGAGTGCTCGTGGTGTTGACGTTCGGACGGAGCGACGCACACGGAATCAAAAGAGGCAGGAAAACAAATCAATCAAAAGAAAAAAGTATAAATAACGTCAAATCGGAAAAGCTGCCACTCTCCGACACGCTGGTTCTACTCTACGCCGCCAGCGAATATCTCGCGAGTGATCAAAGTGTTAAAAAGGCTCAATGCTACCATTAACACCGGTTTAACACACTCAAGAAATTCTCATCTCCGATTGGTGTGTGGCCCTTTTTCTATATCGACAGTTTCACGTTTCCACTCAAAGCATCTCATTCTCGAGTGTTCGCCTCACCGAGCAATCCATCACTTAGCTAGCCACTTCCTCACTCCAACTGTGCTCGCTTTTCTCTTCGACCAAGAGAATGTGTGCGTGAGTGGGTGAATGCGTGCTTTCCTACGTGTACACGAGTCTTCCAATGTGTGTATACGTTTGTGTGTATTCGTATCACCCCTGGTTGAAGCAAGCTGCCGAACTGTCGACCTACTGGCAAATTAGTGATCTCTCTCTCCCTCTCCCTCTCTCTCTCTCTCTCTCTCTCTCTCTCTATATATATATATATATATATTTACCTTACTTGATCATCGTCATTGCTATTTGCTTATGTTTGCACTGCTAATGTGCCTCGAGCTGAAACTCTGTTATTGATACAAACAATTGCAGGGAAACTTGCGATGTCCCACAAATGTTTCCCTGGGCAATAATTCCACTTTTTTCCCCCACTTCAAACATATGGCGAAAGCTAGGAGGGAGCTCTGGCCTTCGAGTAGTTAGCTGCGTTTATGATCGGACGCGATATCCAGTGGTTACGGTGCGTCGTAATCAGACCCCATTTATCAAGATCATCTCCTAATGGTGTCGGCATACGTTTTAAAAGCTAGCTTTTTATCTCTTCCATCTCATTTATTTAACCTTCCCAATGCCGAATGCTTGACCATGTGACTTATCGAGTCATCGCTCGATTATCTTATTGCATTAATTCGTTTCCTGCGAGGAATTATAACCTCGTATTTGTTTCATCGCTTTAAAAGGAAACCTTTCGAATGGCAAATGGATTAAGCTCGTCTGCTTATACAGTATATTTGAAATTGTCCAGTTGGCATAAAACGCGAAGGGTCGTTCGATAAAGGCCAGCGTAAAATTTGTGGCTGTGGCTAAACGCAACGGTAAAATTCTATTTTTACCGCGAAGACGCCACGCTTGATCGCAGCACTCAGGATACCATCCACACGAGGCAGGAATTAAACGGGAAAATAAACGTCGATGGAGCGAAAAAGAAATGCGAGTGGTTTTCTCGAAACTGATACAAGTCCATTTTATTACAAATTTTATTAATTACACTTTCCGCACAAACTTCTTAACCACTTGAGAAGAAAACCAGACTCGGTGCCACTTTGAAATTAAATGATTCGCACGTCTGCGACTGAATATATAAGAGCGCCCCTTAAAATCGGCTAACGAACGAAAGCAAGCGAGCCGAGAAAATCGAAGCTTTGCTCAAACTAATTATACATAGTGATTTACGTCATACGCAGGTATTGTATAAAAATATCGCAGCGGGAGCGTAAAATTGTACAAAAATAAAAGTTTATGTACACTCTGCAGATCGGAGCGTTGTTATAGGATAGATGTATTAAGAAATATAGAATAAATTAAATCGGTGAACCGTGCAATGAATTTCAAGAGTTTCTGAATAATGAAAGTGCTTAGCGTGGGACTCTCCGCTAATTGCATAAGTTAGTTTTAGCCGGAAGATAAGATTTCACGTGTAAATCGCAAGCTGTTTACTAGGTGGAAACTCTCGATCGTTGTCTCGCTACGTCGACTCGCATTCGTTATTAACTTGCCGTGATTCCTCTCGGGACTGACGGTTAACGTTCGTGATTTTTCAGCGGCTGGCGCCGAGGAATAAAACAAATATCCTCGCTGAAAAATAATCCGTCGATATTTCCTATCCAATCCATTGGGGAGAATAAAATGTCCATTGAATACGTTCAAATACTTATTAATTTTCGCGAGTTGGATAGAATCCGTCGTAATTATTCAATCGGTTGGACTCTCATTTTGAATAAATTAGCCATTCGTTACGATATCGGTTGCATATACATAGATGATGATTAAGAGCGTGTGTATGTATATCGATAGGAAAAATTACGTGACGCGTGTAATGAGAGGAGTATCGGACTGTTTTTCTTTAATGTTATGTTACAGGGAGCTATTAATCAGCCTGGCTATTAATCGACGGTTAGCGTGTCAAATGCGACCAACGCTGAAAGCAATAGAGACTCTCGGCCAAAGTTTACCGACAATTCTAATGTATATATATATATATATATATATATAAACGCGAGGATGATAGATATAATTATTGCACAAAGTCCACGCGCGCGCACGTAATCAATGAGAGCGCCCTGTTCTCGTAATTAACCGATGGCAGCGAAAGCGTAGGCATAACTTTGTCCAGCTCGTCATTTCCCAAAATCTCCCGAGGCTTTATTCGGCTTTTATTATGCTGTTGTAGAAATATTTAATAGATTTCGCCAGCTAAAAGACATATGTATTGCGATAAAATAACCTTGCGTGTCGAGACACACGAAGTCGTAATTTAGTTTGAAATAGCGCAGCAAACATTGCCACGCTATCACGTTGTTTATGACAATAATTACACACCCGGGATGAATCCTCGCCAGGAAGCAGTCATGAATGAGGTGAAAATAAAATCTGTAAGCTTATAGCGTTGTCTTTTGTAACTTTTTATCCTGTCGGTATTTATCGTTAGCTTTTGCAACCACTCCGGACACACGTATAGCATTGCTCTTTCCCCTCTGCCCTCGGCCTTACTCCAGAAATTCCTCACGGTCCACAAATTTCACGAATAGCCAGTATTAAACAAATTAACGTTTTTCCAATAATCTCTACATTTATCGCGAAATTACTTCTCAAGATTTCGAGCAATTTGCAGATGACTGTTTCGTGGAGGAAAAACGTTGCATAAGACACGAATCCGGTGATTTGGTTGCAGCCAACGGTGGATTTCGGAGCTCTCTAGAATTATTCTGAATCTGGAAAACTTGGTAATAGAAATTAAGGATAAAGCTAACGCGCGAAAATGAGGAGAAAATTTGCCGAGATAATTACTTATTTATTCGATATAAGGGAGCCTTTAATCGGATTCCCGAGAAAATAAAGCACCTATTACTTTCGTCTCGCAAGCGAGTACTTTTTCACTGCATCCTTCAGTAGAGTAACAAATATTTTTTTATAGGCAGGGATAAAATCTACCATAAACCTGGCCCATCCATCAAACCTTATTTTATATATTTCTCCTTATTTAAGGTTTCATTGTCCAGTTGTGAAGGGTATCGCTATTATTTATCCTCGAAGTTAATTGTTCAAGGTCGTTTGTTCTCCAGTATATGACGACACTGGAAAGAACACCACGTTGCACAATTTATTATACCGGGACGACGGAAAAAAAGAATAAAGAAACAGACTCTCTACAAAGTTTTGTTTTCACAAGGTAAAATAAAAGGACAAATACAAACTTCTGTGTTAGTGTCTGTGTGTGGGAGGGTGAATGATATACATATACTCTGAGAGAGAGAGAGAGAGAGAGATGAGTCGAGGCCAATAAGAGTCTAGGAGCTCAGCTGATTTAATAAATATTTTGCATGGGTTTTAAAAATTGGCAATCTTCGTGCAGAGAGGACGATGCTCGGGTTTTACAGTTTTCCCTCGGCTAGTCTGAGAAATTTAATTTTGCCTTCACTGCATTATTACCAGCAGCCAAGTGACGAGGGTTAAAAAAAGTAGAAGATGGCCGATCCTAATCTAGATGGAACGAAGACAGCGGGCAAGCTTTACGTTGCAAAAGCACCTCCAGCCGCCTCAATTTACCCCTTAATGACCAATAAAAACCTTCGTAGATTGCGCAAATATTAAAACCTGTAATGTCCCACCGAGTCCAAGCTGCCGCGAGCGTACTGAAATACGACTACTTCTTTCCCGAACAGTGTTTCCCTTTTTTTTTCTTAATCAAACTGCTTGTAACCTTCGGAATATACGCCAGCCAATAATTTACGTTTAATTGAAGGAAAAAATATCCAGATTTAATTAAAAGCAGGAGGTTAAAGTGCAATAGATAAAAGCGCGATTCGTTTAACCAGTTTGCGAGATAAGGCAATTAGTTAATTGGTAAAAGCCTAGAGCAAAAAGAAGTAACTCATAGTGCTTCCTATTGAGAACCTGGGCTCTCATCTTTTTCCCTGTTGAAAGTCAAGCTGAATGACGAGAAAGCGGAAGTAGCCGGCGTTTTCAGGTGGGGAGGCAGTTCAAAAGGAGTTTTAATACAAGTGAAACCTAATTTTGCTTGGTAATTGTTTTCTCCATAGTTGATGGCCGGTGGGTAGTTTAAGTTTCTTGAAAAGGAAAACAGACTTTGCGTTTCTTAGGGCCAAATTTAATTTTTCCGTGATTCGAATCGCGCGTATAGACAAACGGAGCGCTTTACTCAAAGATACACGTCCAATCTAATTAATTAATTTCCCCAACTTCCCAAAGTGTATCCTTCCTCTTCGAGAATTAGATCCTTTGACCGGAAATGCCAAGAGGACTCCGTGATCTGGATGGATATGTTTCTTCATTTTCAGATAGACGTGCTATGCCGTATCAACAACAGTGTGCCAACTAATAGTGCCAGTGGATTTATTGGACAAAACTTAATTATAGAAGCAGAAGGCAATAAATCGATTTGGAGCTGAGAAGATGCGTCGAGTAGAAGCGAAATCTTCTTGAAAATGCACCGGAAGTCTTTCAAGTTTAGCTCATTGTTAGCTGCATTCATGAATCGCGGAAGAACCGGAAATCCGATGAATTGAGACTCGACTGAGTTAAATGTGCCGGAAGCCGGAATGTTGTCAAATTGTAGGAAAATATTTAAAGTTACTCGTCAACTGAGTTTTGTTTGAGGATCAAGAGAGAGAGGGAGAGAGATTGCACGAAATAACGACTGCCGAAATTTAAGGAGATGTCTCGCGAAGCGTGGAAAGTATCAACGGTCGCGATGAAACCGGAAGTGAACGTCTCGAGCAACAGAATGGAAGCATCGAAAATGTCTTTGACCGAATTCAGAGATCAGAGAAAGTTTACAAGAGCAGATTTCAACTGAACAATGAGCAAGGTCGCGAGAGAGGGATGAATTCGGGCGATGAAATTACCCAAGATTAAATCATTATTGAAGAAAGGGGAGAATGAGAGATATACATCTATAGATAAATGAATTAAGAAACAAATTTATGAAACGTGATAGTTTAATAGTAATAATGTTAAACAGTTTTTTTAACGAAAAGCTCTTTATAGTGGAAGAACGCGACTAGATAATCTTAGAAAATATAAATAAATATAATTCTGTCCTCTGAGAGTTAAGAAAATTGTTGATTAAAAATTGTGTTCTTGGAAGAAGGGAAAAAGAGGGAGAAAGTGAAACAGAGGCTGTTCCTTCGTGGCACTGAGAGGCACAGCTGCTCTGATATAGAGTGACCGAAAATAAAAGGGGAGCGAGAGACAAAGGAGGGGAGGCGGATATTCGTGGGTGCAAAGGACTTTGACGTGACCTTGAAGGAGTAACAATCGAAGGTGCAGGAGGATCCTAGATGTTTTGACGTTGCGTGGTGCTAGGGTGCCGAGGTGGGGGGCGCGTGGTCTTGCTGCCTGCCGTGCGCCGGCGGCGGCGGGGGTGGGGGTGGGGCAACTGTCTCGGGGCCCACCCCCGAGGTCAACAAGTCATCCTCCCTCCTCAAAACACAGCAGCATCACCTTCAGCAGCAGCAACCACAATTCCAGCAAAAGCGTCCTCAGCAGCAACAGCAAAAGGAGCAGAAATACAAGAATCCTCAGAAATTGTCCTCTTCGTCCAACTCGAAGAAGCAAGAAATCACTTTTTTCACCAACGTCAAAGAACGCGCCCCTCTCGGTGACCTTGACGAGTATCTCGACGATCTCGAAGAAGACAGGGAAGTTGAGCCGGAGAGGCTCGAGGAAGAGGACTACGCCAGGGACAGCGGTACTCAGCACAGACTTAGTCCGAGGCTCCACGACATTGAAGAGGAGGACGATGAGGAGTGTCGGAATATCCGGGAAAGGTGAATGATTTTTCCACTTTCTTCTAGTCTTATACTCTTACACCGTAATCCCAGTCTTTCCTCGACTCTCAATTTTTATATGAAAACCTATATATATATATAGATATAATCTCAGGTGACCTATAGCGAAAGCACTTTAGAGCTGCGGTAATAAAATTGTACAAAAAACGTTAGAGAAAGTCTTGAAGGATCTTTCGAGCAGTCGGAGATGGATAATGCAAGGTAAATGCAAATCCATCTGACATTCTCATTCCGCCCCAGTCAGCATCCCGGATATTGTGAGCCCCACCGCAGGTCATCTCGCCCTTATCCCTGCTGTCCTTATCCCAACACCTGGAAATGGATTTCATCAACAATATAATTATAGTCCAGCGTCCCGTATGAATCGGAGTTAAGAAAATTTAGATGAAATTTTATCTCGTGTCAGCGCGCAATTTTTCCATCCCTTTGCTTGATAAATAAAATCGTGTCAAATCCACAAGCTCGGCCAGAGATGAAAGTATCAAAGAATTAGATTGGACAAGGTTTTTGTAGGACTAGTTAAGAATATATAATTCGCGGAGATATCCGTTTGCATAGTTGAGGTATTTCGTAGAATATGCAGTAGTATTCTCGGAGGCTTTGAATAAAATATCGAGAAAAGAGCCTTTCTACTATATATATATCCCGGAAGCAGCGCTGTTAACATCCTCGAAATATAAAGTCCTCATTGTACTCTTGAAGATTCCTGAGACTCGATAGTTTCATACTGCCAGTATTAAAGATAAAAAGAGTGATGCGCGCGTGCTATAATGGTGACTCTGGTATATACAGAAGAAGAGAAAAGGATATCCGGAGATATACGAAGGAATAATTTTATAAGCTTGAAAAATATAAAGGACGATGTAATTCACAAGATCGTATGTAGCGGCTTTATTCCGTGACTGAAAATTTACAAAGATGTTGAATCCCATACACGAATAATAACTTTTCTCAGGTTCTGAATAAAATATCGTGCAAAAGCACTTATATATACTCGTCCAGGGAAAGGTAAGTTTACGCATTTATGCTCTCTCACGGATCAAAGCAAATGCATTCGCTTCAATATATGCAGTAACCAGAGATTCTCTGGATCCTCCTGTAATACCAGCGAGGATTTTGCCAGAGTCACAAACGTTAGACCAGCAACGTTACAATTAATTTTTACCAGATGAGACATGAAAAAGTACTTGGCAGCTTTCCATTAGAGGCTTCTGCGTGGAGCTCGTTCATTTCTCAGCCAAGTTTTATTCATCGAAAGTTCGGCTCGTCGTTAAAACTGTAGAAAAGCTAAAATAAGGGAGTGCGCGGGGGTAGGATGGCGAAGACTGCTTCGTTATACTTTTCAGAAAAGAAAGAGGAGCAGTTAAGTTTTCACACCAGTCATAAATCTTTCGCTAATAATTCACACGCATTTACGGAAAATTATTTTCCCTTGCTCGTTCGCGTTGGGATGGCTCTTCCTTCTTTTCTTTCAGCCGTCGCAAGTTCTTCACTGAAATTCTTCGGATAAAGTTGGGTATACTCCTGGGCATCGTTCGCCTTGAAGCGTCGCACAGGTGTGCATTTAGGGAAAGCGCAGTACAGGTATATATATATACATATACTGTAATTGAGCGACACGAAACAGGAGGAACGTGAGTAGAGCCTGTAGCCAAGCGGGACTTTGAAAAACTTTGCTGCAACACGTTTGATGCGACGAAATAAGGCGCGAGCTTCATCCTTAAAGTTGAGGCTTACTGCATGCTGCTATACGGAATTAAGGAGAGAACGGCGATACATTTCTTCCGGTAAAATGTACCTGTGGACCATTTTAATCATGAATTCTCGTAAACGAGACGGTCAGAGGATCGGTCGTTGTTCAGTGGATTATGGTATAAAGAATTGTAGGACGTACACAGCTGTGGTGAATGATTAATGTTCTTCGATGGAAACTATAAGTACAGGAGAGATCCTTGAACGCTGCTATAACATATGGCAATAGACCGATGATGCAGAGCAGTTAATAATTGAATGGTTCAACAATGCGATTCTTTTTTTTTTTTAAACAATATCACGGATTATTATCCATAGGCGAACGGCTGAATTATGCACTGAACGCAAATGCACGCATCATGCGCAAGCAAATGTAGAAATAATTTTCAGGGTTTTGGGTCAACCATGAATTTCGAACGTTTCGGTGTAGCTGGACAAAATTGACTGACATTGGTCCTCGGACTGGGACTCGATCTAATGAACTGTCTTTGTCAGTCATCCGGCAGCAGATTTATTCGCGTTACAACATTGTCACCAAACAACGAGGCTCTGTCGAAATGTCACTTGGTTACAAATTTCACAATGCAACCTGTTGATGCACCACGAGTCTACCACTTTTCATCACTAATTAGTCAACTACCTCGCATTAATTAATTATTCGATAAAATTTAAACGTCTTCTTGTTTGCCGAGCATTCTAAAAATCTCAATTCTCGTAGTATAATAGAGCCGACAATGATGAATTAACGAGAGATCGAGGGTGCAAGGAGAAGAAAAGGAAGGTCGGGAAAAAGAGAAAACAATTCATCAATTTTCCGATTCAGAATGTTGCATAAATGAATTGAAAACTGGATGGTAAATCGATTAATCATCTAAGCATCGATATACTCGTGTTTGATTACACCAGTTATAAATTGCAGGCTGTCATTTTGAAAAGTTGTATCGCTACTGGCGCTATGTTATTAACTGTCTTTTCCTCCTGATAATAATTAATGACGACTGTTATTCCATAGACTGGTAGCAGACTGCACGCGCAATCGGGCCAATCCCAGTCATCAGCCCGAGTCTTGTACAAACTTAATGAGCCTTCCTATCTGTGCAATATTGATAACTCAATTACATTATATTATACATTATATACGCGGATTCGTGTACAATGCTGACAAAATAACTTTCTGTAAATAGTAAATGGAGTTCTATTATGAGAGCGGCAAAATGCGTTATTTTGAATAAAGTCGATAATTAGTAGTTAACGCGTCAATTCATATTAATAGATTCGTTAGAAATTCAATAAAGTTCATGGCTAAAATGGGACTAGCAGGTCTTTCCCTCTGTATTTTCATATATGAATAAAATTATGCGCCTTTGATCGAGTTTACTGAATGGACCCGCAGAGTTAGGCTGAATATATGTCGAAGAGAGAGAGAGAGAGAGAGAGAGAGAGAGAGCGAAGAACGATGATAATTGGTATATTTTTCTTTGGTTGTATTTTACAGGCCATATCAGAAAAAATCGCCGACGCCGAGCAGCGGGGGTGGAGTTGGCAGTGGTAGCAGCAGCAGCGGGGGTGGAGGGTGCGGGGGTGGGGGCAGCAGGACGGGCTGGCGTTCGCGCAGGAGCGTCACGACAGCAGGTGCCCCAGGGCACCAGCACCACGTGATTGCCAGTGCCGCTGCGACCGCCCAGGCTAAAATGCAAGCTGAACAGGGCAGCATCGGAGAACTTCGGGGATACCACAATCTCAGGTCCAGGAGGCACACGCTCGCCAATGTCCGGTGAGTCTCCTCTCAACATGTATAAATTCTAGTCGCACGGCACACGCGACTCCTCTCTCTCTTCAAATCCCTTCCAATCGAAACGTCGATCAGCTTTTTTCCTCGAAACTCCAACGACGAAAGCTCCATGGTAATTGCGAAGAGATCGATGCAAGACATAATAGCTGCCGATGCATAGTATATAGCAAATTTTATTCCGATCCCTGACGCAGCTATACTATGAAATTGCATGAAAGGTATCTGATGCAGATATCAATCAAATTGAAGCTTTTGCAACATCGCACTTATCGGACTGGCGTGGCGCGACAACCAACACGGCATTTTTCGCATTAGAATCGCTTTAATAAATCTCCGTGACGCATCGTGGAATAAAAATTTCACAGATTTATTAATCCGGTGCGCGAGCGATTTGTTTGGTAGCACGTCGGTCAAATTGGAAAATAAACGTTTCGAGATATTGGTGTGTGGATGAAAAAAAAAGGTAAATATATAACGGTAGAGGGAGGGGGAGGGGGCGGTGTGGCGCTACACATACCAAAGGGCATTAAACGAAACTTACGAAGGTTATGGCTAGTCGTGGCGAAATTGTCGTGTGCGATAAATTAAATTAATGCAACCGGAAGTGAAGAAAGCCATTAGCGTCATTGATCCGAGCAAATATGACGGAATGAAATATGATAAATTGTGGGCTTGTGGATTGTTTTGGTTGAAGCAAAAAAGGAGAGAAAGAGGGAGAGGGGTGACAGCGGCGTAGGCCATTTTATTCTCGTGGTACTAAAATGGCATTCGAAGTATTGATTGAACAAGCGAAAAGAACGTCTCAAGAAGTACATGACAGACAATGAGACTATAGTGTTACTACGACAGCTTTGTTCAACGATGTGTATTATATTATTGGAATTACTTCTATCATACTGCTTCGATCATATTATTGGAATTACTTGTGTCATACTGATTATAGGATAGTCCTCATCTGCTTCGGTTCGTAAGCGATCAATCGGCGAGTCTTCCTTATACGTGATTGCCTGTCGCGAGCCCATTTCTTCCCTTTTCCATGCAAATTCAATCTCTCTATCTCTTTCTCTCTCTCTCTCTCTCTCTCTCTCTCCCACTCTACGTACGCGCGAAAACTAATTTAACTGCAGGTACATTCTCATTTCCCCGGCGTCCTTGCGCGCTTAACTACAACTGGATCGCTCGCTATTATTCACCCGAGGAATTCTCCTCTCTAAATATAAACAGTTCCTTCTCTCTGTCGGTACAAACTCGTATACGAACTATCTTCCAATTCCACCTTTATCGTTCGACTCGTTCTTTTTTCCATTCCCTTTCCTAGCATGGGCCACCTCGATAACCAAGAGAAAAACGCTCACTTTTGTTTTCCTACGCAAATACAAGAAATCTTTGGGAATTTCTTGGAACGTGATTTCTTCGTGTAGATTTTCAGCACGGTGGATTGATCCGTTTTCATTGGCATTGGCACGTTTTCCCTGGTAACCTCGGCTTTTCCAAAGCTGCCAATCATTTTTCCAAGAGACCTTGAGGAAGTAGAGACTAGCCTGTTCGACGTGTCCTCTTGTACAGTTGGCTTTCTACACACGCAACAGGTACATTGCGTCTTAGGAAGCTTGAACTCCTCCCGGTAATCGATAGGAGCCATTAGTCCTGGAACTTCCGTCTCGTCACCCTTAGACTCGTCGACTTTCCTCGCGTCCTTGCTTAATCTCGATAATGGCTCGTATTTGTCACTCATACTTTCTCTATTTTCCTGGAATTTCGATAATCCCTCGTTAGCTTGCTTCCTTTCGCGGTCTCTCGTCCTTTCGGACAGTCTCACAGAAGTTAATTTCTCTCTTTCGATCCTCGCCTTCTCCCTCAGCTTCTCCATACGCGATTCTAGAACTTCCATTCTCACGCTGTCTTCAATTAGCTCAAATTCGTCCACCGGCCTAATGGCCAACAATTCCCGTAGCGTCAGTTTTCCCTCGGATGATACAACTTGCCCCAGCGAACGCTTGAATCTTCCTTGTCTCAAGTTCTGCAATCGATAAAACGGATAAAGAATATAGCATTATAACGTTACATTCTTAGGCAAATATTGGTATTGCGAATTCGTGCCTGTTACCGCGTGGAACCATGAAATGTTATAGCCGCTGAATCAATAAAATCAGTCAAATACATTTGGCAAATTAAAAGCGAGTGTGCTAATATTGAAAGAAGAAAATTCATTTGCGGGAGTTAAATTATGGTATATACATTTAACCGGACTAGTGTTTAAAAGAGAAACATTATTCGAAAATTGAACCTGCCTACCTTGGGACATACGTGAGCTCCGCAAACCCAGGAGCGATCCATTTCCTCGATACTCGCTACGGCCAAGTACGGCTCCGCTACAACACGAGCCTTTTTCTTTTGAATTTTTAACCCAGCCGAACTGAGTCTTCTCATAACTCTTTTATCATCTATTTTCCTATCTTCCTCTGCGACAAATGGCTTCCCTATCAGTTCTTCTATAATATCTTTTACCTCTCGCAACTTTTCCTCATCGATATCCTTCGCTTTTTCCTCTTCCTCCTCAATTTTCACTTTTATCATTTCTTCCGTCGCAGTTGGATATTCCATTTCTGCTTTGCTCTCGTCGACTTTTTCTTCAATTTCTACCTCCTCCATTTGCACTGCTTCCAGTTCTACTCCGTCTTCGCTTGTCATCAATTCTGTTATATCATCCGTCACTGCTTGTTCCAACTCCATGCTTCCTCTTGTCCGATCAATTTCTGCTATTTTCACATCTGCTTCCTCATCCTCCTCCTGAATTTTTTCGGTCAGCCCCGAAACTTCCATCTCGACCGAGCGTAATTCAATTTCATCCAGTTCCGGCTTCTCGATAAGTTTTATATCCGATACATCAACTGCTGTTTCCAACTCCCCTATCGCAGTAATTGTAGACTCCTCTAAAACTTCCTCCTCTGCCATTAATCCTATTTCTAGTGATTCCGCAGCTTCCGGTGGCTCCTCGTCAATTTGTACTCCTTCGTCAATCTTCGGTTCTTCGTCGAACTGTACTCCTTCATCGACTTTCGGTTCCTCTTCGAATTGCACTTCTTCATCAACCTGTGCCACATCGCTGATACTCGCTGGCTCCAGAGCTTCCGGTTCCTCCATCATTTTCTCGCCTTCTTCAATTTCTGCCACCTTCATAATTATTTCTTCTTCGGCAACTTTAGCCTCTAAACTTATTTGCGTCGCTTTATCAGCTGTCGCGATATCGCCAATTATTTCTGGTTCAACAACTCTTGTTTCCTCTATAATCTTGCCCATTTCCTCAGCTTCTGGCACCTGGCCTATCATCGCTTCCTCCATCATTCTCGTTTCGTCGCTGACTTGTACTCCTTTATCAACTTTCAGAACAACACCGGTCTCTCTTTCTTTATCAATTTCCGCCAAGTCACTAATTTCGATTCTTTGTTCCTTTTTGAACTCGATACCTCCCGGTACTTTGGTGGTTACCTTCGTGTCAACCGTAGGTCCGTCGCTGGTTTCTACATCCGTATCGACTGTGGTAGCATCAACAATTATCAGAGTTTCATCATGTTTCCACTTTTCTCCATAGTTTGCATCTACGCCAGCTTCTGGTGGCTCCCTGAACTTTAGTACTTTGGCTTTTCTCGGCTCCTCTTTGATTTCCATTCCATCATCATATGCCAGCTGTTGGTCAGCCATCGTATCCTCGTATCCAATAGTTGTCGTCTGGATAGTCTCCGGCTTTCCCAGTTCTTCGCTTATCCCATCTATCGTCCGACTTATATCTGATTTATCCCCTGTTGTTCCAAGCTCATCCTCCACAATAATTTCAGCTTTTCCTACAATCTCCTCCTCTATCATGTCTGATTCGATATCAGCGGCTTCTCGCTTCTCTGCGCTAACTTTGATTTCATCCTCGGATCTTCTTTTTTCCAACATCACTTGGATCGTCTGTTTCTCATCAGCTGTATCCGTTACGCGTTCCACAGGTTCACCTTCGATGGGAAGTAATTTACTACCATCCGCTGCCAGCTCATCGTCAATTTTTATTTCGTCAACTTCCTCCATCCACGGAGAAACTTGAGCGGCTTCTAGTAAACCAGATTCATCCAATTTTAAGTCTGACGTTTTTTTCAGATCTGCTTCCTCCAGCAAAGCCGTATCGAATTCCACGTTATCTTCGGTCGTGAGCATGCTATCTTCAGTAATAATGAACTCGGACGGTTTATCTTGTTCGGCTTGGTCTTTGATGCTTTCCACTGACTTTTCCGACTTGATTATTAGTGTCTCGGATACTTGTATCTCAGCGTCCTCTGCTTTTCCAGTCTCAGTCTCAATGCCTTTGTCCTCGCCCAATACACTGACCTCCATCAGTATTTCCATCTCTTCCTCGTCAAGCTCCAACGTTTCTATTTTAATCTGCTTAGGAATTTCGTCCTCTAATTCCTCTAAATCGATCTAAAAGTGAGGAGATGACCGTTTCTGTAGGCGAAATAGAAGACTTACACACCTTGACAGGGCAAAATCAATCAGTTTGGTTAAGAAAGCTATCATCGCACGGATCAAAAGATACCTGGTCGAAACATTCGAACGATTGATTTATTATGGACTTTCATTTTCATCTTATTTATATGGAATACAGAGAGAACATGAGAGGGAGTAACGTTGCTTACTGAACGCAGAAAGTGATTAAAGTTTTGCCTCGTCAGGATGGTCCTTAAAACTCTAGTCTCGTTATATATTTTCGTATACTGTTATGTCTTCGAACTGTAAATCTCTCTCTTCTTCGTCCTCGTCCAAGTCGGTGCTCATGGAAACCGCCGATTCGCAACAGCCAAGATCACGAGGGCAAACTCCGTACTCGTCGTCTCGATAAAGTTCGCTCAACGACTCTAATTGATCCATGTATTTCAAAAGCTCTTCTCTCCTTTGCATCTCCAAAGCGGACTCCGTTTTGATCATCAGCTCTTTTTCGGATTCTTGTTCGGTAGCAACTTCTTTATCGGCGGATTCGTATTCCGAGCCAGCACCGACGTCTTTCAAAGAGGGCACTTCGGTTACGGTACCAGTTTGGCTGATCTCCGGACCCACCGATACTTCCACGTCCCGAGCCTCCTTCTCGTCCGGCTGTTCGGTCCCAGCTTCAGCAACGCGTGGCTTCGCAGCTGCTCTTTTATCGGCAACTTTCGCAAAGTCATCATCGCCCCCGGTCACATTATCCATCGTCTCCCTCTCCGTGTACTCCGACAAGTCGCTCTTACACTTGGCCAATTGCTTCGTCATCTTCTCCAGCTGGTCCTCCAACTCGCAAACTCGCTGGGCCAATTGACGATTCGCCTCGATTTTCGATTGCAGCTCCGCTTTCATCTTATCCCCGTCTCCCGTTCCTTCCTAAACCCATGCACAGATCATTATCACGACGAGTTTTCCCCAATTAAAATTCCCAAGGAACGTGCGAGATGCAAAGAGACGGACAGAATTGAAATTAATAGAACCAAGTTTAATCAAGTATAGAAATTTGAGAAGTGGCGAAAATCTATCGAAGGAAGTTAGGAAACTTATAGAGTGACAGAGGCTTGGTCGTGTGCTCGATCATCGCTCGGAGTAATAAAGTTTCCCTCGTTAGGTGTAGGGAGGGAGAATAATTTGGTAGAAAGCCAACTCGAGATGTACCTTCGATCGGCAGTCGAACACGGTTTTATCGGCATGTTTGCCAATCGAAAGTAAGATCGCGTGAAATTATTTATATTGCGCGTTGCGTAATTGAAGAAAAATAGTGTATCCAATGATCCGGCTGAAATTGGCGAGCGATATACATATGGAATATATGGAGGTTTAAACTGATTACCATTGGTTGCTCTCCTTGGCAGTCGTGCCAGAACTCTTCCGCTTGTTGCATGGCCCTCGCGTAGGTCTCCTCTTGACGCTCCAAGTCAGCAATCTGTTTCTTCAAGCCCAGCTCGGTTTTCGCGGAATCCTCCAAGCGCTTCAAGCAGTCAAGGTCTTCGGACTTGATCGAGCCAACGCTTCCATCGTTGTCGAACAGTCGTTCCAAGCAGCGAAGTTCGCCGCACTCGGCCCTCTCGCAGAACCAATCGGACTTGTTCTTCTTGCCCTTTCTCTCGCGAATCTTCAGCGCCTTGTCCTTGAGCCTCGAAATGTTCTCCCTCTTCTCCTTGTGGATCCTCTCGATTTTCTCGACCTCCCTCTTCCTCGCCTCCAGGACCGCCAGTTTCTCCGCCAGAACCCTACGAGCCTCCTCCGCTTTCCTCTCCTCCTCCTTCCTCCGACATTCCGCTTCGCGAACCCTCTTGTCGAAATGCTGACTCGGCGTGTCTCTGCTGGGTCGACGATCGAAGCACCTGAGTTGCTGCTGGATCGCCTCGCATATATTGGCCGATCGAGCGTTTTGCGGTGTGCATATGTTTGATATCATGACCGCTGGCAGGGCGCACTCCAACATGTTCAGTCGTTTGCGAAGACAGTCCTCCCGTTTGCTCAGCTTGCTCCTGTTCATTTCGCTCTTGTTGATCAACTGCTGAAACTGTAGCTGACACTTTCTAGACGGAACCGTCCTCATCTCGCAGCACCTCTTCTCGGCCGACTTCCGCCTACCTCCGTCAGCAGGTTTTTGCTCGCTAGCCTTGAAGAATTCCTCGGTACTCTCGTTCTCCTTCAGCGGTTCTTCTTCCGGCGTTTTCTGCATCTTTTCTGCGCCGTCATCCTCGCTCTCGCTTATTACCATATCCTCGTCGGTTATCGATGGATCGTTCTTCGCCATCATTCTTCTTAGCACGGTGAGAGACCAACGTCGTATTACGCTACTTCCATCAACTCTTCGAGTTAAGCGACGCTTTTACGGCCAAGGGGAATTCCTCCTGCAGCTTTATTACCGATAAGGCTCCGGTGTGTTCGGCCGAATCAATGATTCTGCTTGCATAAAACGATCAAGCTCTCTCCCCCCGCGAAGCTGCTATAACCCCTTCGTGTCTCTCCCGCGCCGACATAAATCGCAACTCGCTACCTTTATCATGATTTACGCTCGTGCTAAAGGCGATATTTAAAGTACCGATAGCGCCCGGGGCGTCCACATACCTGCTAGGCGTCGATTCTACGTTGAATTTTATCATCCGACCCCGAGCGCCGTATATATTGTGCTCGGTATAATAAGTCGGAAGCTGGCTGCCAGTCGTTTCGCAACTCGAATTATTCATCTCGATATTTTTAGCGTCGAACAGCGAACCAAAAGAACCAAACTTCGGGACCCATGTTTATATATATCCAGCGTTATACTACGGGAATCTAATTTCGCCCACGCTAAAATCTCCCTCCCCTCCTCTTCACACTCCTGTCTCCTCCCCGATTGATACCCGAACCTTTTTATAGTCTCCAATAAGCGAGACTTTTTCTTCTGGCAAAATCTTCTCCGCGAGGAAGAAGCACGATATTTAATCTCGGGATATCTCTTGGCCCGCTATAAGCTATAAGGCCGGAGACTGAAAACTGTTGCTTGCTTTTCTCCTAAAATCTCGGATAAGCTTGATGGTAAACTCTCTCTCTCTCTCTCTCTCTCTCTCTCTCTCTGGCGTCGAGTTTGTGCATTTTTCTTTTCCAAAAACTTTCATCCAAGTGTTTAGTTTCGGAAA
Source organism: Prorops nasuta (assembly GCF_024137725.1). NCBI lineage: Eukaryota > Metazoa > Arthropoda > Insecta > Hymenoptera > Bethylidae > Prorops > Prorops nasuta. The sequence goes on from NW_027116803.1 coordinate 5,156,660, forward strand.
AGCTTCTCCTCTCTTTTTTTTCAGCGGCTATCAAAAAGCTCTTTGAAATTTGCTTAGAAAGTGGATATTTCTCCTTTCGTAGATTCAGCAGATTTTCCTCGATAGATCCTGGCCATTTGTTAGAATCAGTGTAACTCTCTGGCGATTTGTTCAACAGGGTGATAACTGTGTATATAAAAGGTACTGCTGTTGAAACAGGAGCGAGAGGGAAGTCGGGGTGGGTGTAGAAGAAGATGAGAAGGAGGGATGGTACAAGAAGAGAGGAAAAGAAAAAGCTGTACGTGCTGAAGGCAAAAAGGTTGGATTAAGAGCAGAAGACCGCGAGGATAACGTTCTGAGAATTTTATTCTTCCTTTTATGGCTCTTCACTGGCTTCCGTAGAGGTATTTGAACGCCGCTGCAACGTGCGGCTTTACGTCCTTGCAATTTAGCTAACGTTCCACGATAATGACTCTAACTTAACAACGTTCAAGAACGCTGATACTTATATTTCCACAAAGACTTTATCATTCTCGATAAACGATGAGAACACAGCGTTGCACAGAATTTTATTATACCTACGTCAATTGGAACATTATTTTCCAATAATTTTTTAACGAGGCGACGGACGTTTGATAATTTTATATCTGTTTATTGTAAAGCCACGGCACATTAGTCAAAGTTTAACCGCAAAATCTGTGTAGAACGTTCGTTCGCCAGGCTAAAAGTATAAACCGAGCTAAAGTTTATCTCGACGTGGGTATACTACGAGAGTTTGGCTGCTAGTGCACATTACTGAAGTACCGGTAAAAGTTTCGTCGACCGGGGAAACTATGCAAGTCGTTCGATCGGTTCGCCAAATAAATCCGTTTCTAGGCTAAGTTTGTCCCGTTGTCGCTTGGCCTTTCGGGATGAAGCAACGAGATTCGCAGGATTGTTCGGCGCTATCGTTGAAAAATGAACTTTGTTTCCTCATCGGAGCGGAGGAAAGAGTTTGACGCTGGCTCGTCGGGGGATTCGAGAAGATACTCGGAGGGTTTGGCGCGGGAAAAGGTGACGTCTACTATGGTAACGCGATGTATGGAAAACCAGTTTTGCAGGTTATCGGCTAGGGTCAAATGCAGGATAAACTCGGTACACCGACGCTATTGATTTTAGTCGGAGCGAGAGAGGTGTATGGGTAGGTAGGTAGGTAGGTAGACGGGAAGGGAAAGTGAAGGGTGGGAGAGGTCAACCCCCTCTTCAGATGGGTTTTCCGTGCCTGGCAAAAACTAGGATTTTCCCCAGCTTCTTCTCTCCTGGATAGCTAAGGTTATTTTGCGCGACTCACTTTTCTTCCGCACACACAAACTCTCTCCCCGAGAAAAGACCCCCCAACGACGCAAATCTTCCACGAGTTACGTTAGACAATACTTGGAAAACTTTAACAGCATCCTATCGAGGTATTCTGCGAAAGGGGATTTAACGAAGCTTCGTTTGCCATTGAACGATTCTATTTGGAGAATTTCCGTGCACCAGTCGATTCGGGACATTGGCGTTAATTAAATAGATGATATATGTGTGTGTGTGTGTGTGTGTGTAAGTAAGTGTATATCTGGTCCTGGCCTATGGAGAGGGAATAGCTAGGGTACTCGATAGCATGTAACGCGATTCGCAAATGCATTGGCATAAATCACTTGTAATTTATTTAAAAGTATATATATATATATATATGTATAACAGAGCGCTTTGCAAGTTGCTTTTTACGTTAAGTGCCGGTGCATAATGAAATTGCGTTTCGCAATGGTGTTTTACGTAATTTTAAAAGAACCGCCAAAAGGGATATTATCGAGCGGAGTATTGTCGAAAGCAAAGCATCCAGTCTCTGATATCGCAGCTCGATTACCCTTGCTATAAGCAAGCCAGCGACTGAAACATCTCCGCTTCTCCGACGCTTCTCTGGCAGAAAATTGCCCAACGATCTATTATTAGCGTAATGAAATTAGGTCAAAAGTATTCCGTGCTGGAATTTATCTTGAAAATCGAATATCGTCCAATACCTTACGACCAATCGGTATTCGCATCTCGAACGCATTTCCGCTGGCTTTTTCCTCGCGCACCTCGCGTTTTTATCGTTTCGTCACGTCAAGCCTAATTTTTATTATTGCATATTTGCCAACGGAAAATTACTGCCATCGCGAAAAACACGCTAAGTGGGTACCACTTTATTTAGCCCATTTTGCGCAATCTTTCCTTCAGGAGGACCCTCGAGAAAATTCACCTTCATCCGGCGATTCGTATTAATTTATATGCGATGTTTGCCCATATACGTTATACCGCTACCAGGCAAATATACAGCCTGCAAGTTTAATTAATCGCAATTGATATTTCTCTTGAAGCGACAGACGCAATCTACTCTTGTTTCAACTTTGACGCGAGCAGATAAACGCTTACATGCATTTGGACTCACACGGTGACTGGTATTGAAAAGTTTCTCGTGCACGTGCGAGAGACCGAAGCGCTGCCTAACGTATTCCATAAATTTACGGGGACGAAAATTGCCATTTCCACACACAGGATCTCTCCGCACACTGGGTTTTTGCAAGACCCCCCCCACGCACGTCAGGATGGCACAATTTTTCCTCTTAAATTTTCCACGCTTTAAATTAATAGGCGTTAGTCTTTTTGCGCAGCACCCTGTATATATCGATTGATGGCTCGCAGATTCGCCATGGGTTAACGCACAATATTCAATAACGAAGCGAGCGCAAGTTTCGAAATTTATTTATGGCCTCGGCCTACCGTGAAGCTGATGTTACTCGACGTTGATGGCTGCCAATTGGTGTTTTTGTTAGATTACTGGCGAAACTTCTCTCGCGTCCATCGGAGTCAGTTGGTTCGGATACCGTGGCGTTTACAATGAGATTACACAGTCTTATCGACGACACATTCGGGCCGGACCGGATTTAATTAATAGCCGAGCGTCGAATGACGCGCAGCGCAGAGCCAATTCTCCTTCGACATTGACAGTCCGCAGCCTCAAACTTATACCTTGCCAACCGAACGCGATATTTCTATTATAATTGGAAGGTGCACGATCGACTTTTCGCGTATACCACATATAAGCTCGCTCGAGAAGAAAAGTGGTAAATGAGGGTGGAGGAGGGGATGGAAAATCGTGGGGTAGCTGGATAATTAGCTGGGAAGAAAGCGGAAGGTAATTAACGCAATACTGTTAAAAGGGCATTCGCGCTAACAACCAACGATAATTCTGACGATTCTATCCTACCAGGCGTAGATTCAGCCTCTCTGATAAATAATCCTCATGATGAATGAGAGTTTTTCCACCCAGCTCCACCTGAACAACGATATATCACTGGTCAGCTTCTCTCATCCTACTCGTACGCTTTATCCACTTACTCAATAATGTACAGCAACACGTGTAATGGCTTCTCGGTAGAGAAGCTACTGATTAATATTAATGCATCCTTGCTTTCTCGAAAGAACGTTCGTCTTAAATATAAACTTTGCAAGATCGTTGAAACTTCAATCTCACCTGGAATGATGGAAAATTTAACTTTGCTCCTCTAAACTATCTTCTGCTATTTAGGAAATCAATTCGATGCGATCATTTCCATTCGAAATATCACTTTATATCTTTTACCAGCCAGTTTCCATATTTTATTGAATATTTGCTTCTAGGCGAAGGTAAGGGTGTAGATTCGCCAGCTGGATGAAGATGGAGAATTAGAGAAGGTATATCTATAGGATTTATCGTGCATCTACGAGTGCTAAGACGGAAAGTCGAGTTCAAGGAAAATAAAATTTTGAGACGATTAAGAATTTGTGGTGCTATAATAATCGATGAAATATCGGTTTAAATCTGCATTTCTGATTAGGATAGCATTTAAAACTGTTATCTGGTATACGCTATAATATAGCGAGCCATACGATTTGTTTGCTGAAGAACAAAGAACATTTTTGGCGATACGTTTTCCTGTTGCCTGGTAATAAGGCATGCAACGAAGGTCTCGTGTTTTGCAAATTTATTTCGTTGGTGAACACGAATGCGTGGAGGTCAGCTAGCGTCAGAAGGCTCGGAGTTGATGACGTCACTGTTAACCTATATAGCCTAAGGGTATACAAAGAGTTTTCCTCGCACAGTCAACCCCTTTAGGAAACTTTCGACTCGCCCGATCGTGAACTCGCTTAAAGCTAGAAAATATCTCCCATCGCCAGACACCAACTGTAATTTTGGTTCAATGAGAGAGCTTCACACTTCACTCTATCCACCCCCCCCCCCTCATCTTCTCTTTATCACTCTCTTGCTTTTAAAGCGTTACCTTCGTTTCTCCCTCGAATTTATTCTCCAGCAACATCAGTTAAACTACCAAATAAAATTGGCTGCATCCAAGATTTACACCAGACAGGTACTACTTCCTGCTGATAGAATTTGTTAAATGAAATTTCTCCCCTCAATTTTCGCTTTTCTTTACCAATACTTCCATACATTATATATAGAGAGTGTTCAGTTAACTAATGCCAGACCAGTCAATTCCCAATAACGAGAATAATTTTCAGACTAATATTCTTACTTAATTTTGGTATTTTGTGGTTCAATAAAAAATAATTATGAATTAAAAATTCTTCAAGTACAGATTTTCTATAGGTATAGATCTATCCAAAGACCTTCTCAATTTGATGAGTTGGGTGGGCAATCCAGGGACTAATAGGAAGTTTCGAAGTAAGGAATTTTTAATCCCGAATAACTTTTTAATTAAAAGCTAGTTAAAAAAGAATAAAAGAATTTTATTCTCAAAATCAGTCGCTCTCTATGAATCTATATACCCTTGGCATGAGTTAACCGGACACCTTTTATACACGTATCTGTCAAATATTCTTGAAATCTTAGACGAAATCTCAAGTTTCCCTCTTTCCCACAAAGTATAAATTTCAAATAATCATTATGGTAAATTAATTTTCTTTGACCAGCAAGTTTTCTTGGTTTTGTTGGATCGTCGATGCATGATTTTTGAAAATCACCCAGTCGGTCTATAAAGCGAGAACTTTCCTCGCGAAACTTTATCCTACTTTTTCTCCCAGCGGCTTGCGTCATACCAATGTACAGCACTGCGGGAGAAACTTGCGATTCATCTGAATGAATAATCGGGTGAGGGTCTTCCTCGAATATCCTATTTCTTTCAAGCTAAATTTTTTTCCGAAAATCCAAGTGCTAGAATTTTTTCACCATTCTACAAAGTCTGCTCTTGATATTATTCGCGTGGTCTCAAACAAATTGTTTATATCGATTATTACGTTGGAAAAAAGTTCAATAAACGAAAGATAATGCTTGGCTGTAAAAAATATTTAAATAAAAAGAAAAAATTTTTTTATTGAGATGATCCGTTGTCTTTAGGGTTTACTAACAGTCGTGTATTTTCTTCAGAAGTATTATTCCTAAAACTTGGTATAGAATAATGTCTTTTATAGGTTTCAGACAATTGCGTTTACAGATTTTTTTTACATTAAGTAACAAGAGCTTTACATATATTAATTTTGAAGTCACGCTATAAAACGTCCAAGAACATTGCATTCGTATAATTTTTGCGACAACTTCTCGCTATTTGAAATGAAAGCTGCGTTTCTTAATTCATGAATTAATACGTGGCCACAAGTGGTAAAGTCAATATTTTAAGTTACACATCCTGTAAAATTTCAGCACTTGCTGTCTGTTTGTTAGTAAGTTTAAAAAGACGTTCGACGTACAACATGAAAATCTACTTTAATTCTATAATTAAAAATTATTAAAGCCCTTTCTAAGTGTAAAAATATAAGATATTGTTAGATATCTATTTCCCACCCTCATATTTCTACATTTCAATTTAAGTCACTAAAATCGATTTTAGGCATTTTATTTTAAAGCAATATGTTTCTAGATTCAACAAGTTTTGAAAATGGTCGACTTAATTTAAATAAAACACATTCTGAAGAAATAAGTTTTGTATAAACCTTTTAGAACTTAAACTTACTGGTTATCAGATGAATAATTACTCTAATGACGAAATTATTGATCGACTGATTAAAATCTGGGCCCTGAACTAAAATTTAATGGTGATTGATTCATGAATTAGTGTTGCTTAGCTTAAGCTATTATCTATTATTATGCACATTGCAAATTGGAGTGCTGGGAGAAGAGGTTGGTAATACTAAGCGCAGACCCAATCACTTCCATGATTTCGGTACATCGACCCCGACCTTTAATAAGATTACTAGTGATAATCGGAGATGGACTTTTCATTCCTAGAACAGTGGTGAAACTGGCTACGGATTATTTTTATTAAATGATGTTATAATGATAAATAGAATATCTTATGCTCTTATAAAAATTGCATCAAATTTAAATTTTAATTACTTCGTTTCATCATAACAAGGTAGCGGGATATGGAGTAATTGGGAGCCTGGGGTAATAAGAGCAGTTCAAAATATCGTAGTTCTGCAATTCTCATTGCATTTTCCGTAAGCATGTATTATTTTATCTCAAAGGTTTTTCAATGAAAGCACGAAATTCTAGACGAAAACTACTTACCTACGCCTTTCTCTCTCTCACTGATTACATTTTCATATCATCGCTGCAGCTCGAAATCTCGAAATATCCTGAATATTTGATATATTTAATTTTGAAAGATTTAACACTCTATGAAAAATTAAATTTTATCCAGACCAACTCTATTCTTTTCGTATTTATAGAAGATTCTTGAATAATTCAATTAATCCGTCCATCAATTTCTCGAAAACTACTGGTTTAAAGGCGCTGTGAAATATAAATGAGAAAAAATGATGATTTCTGCGCATTCATGGTTCTGGCATAGGACCAACAACGCACGCATATATTTGAATTTCGCGTAGTTCATTACAGGACAAATTACGTATAATATGATTTCGAATAAATTAATTTCAATAGCTGGAAATTATTTCAACAATGGGATTTTCTGCGGAATTCTCTCCGCCCCTGTTAAATGAAATAATTCGAGTAGTTGCAGTTTTATCTGAATTGTCGGTGAAATCGTTCGACAAAATCATTTTTCCGATTGGTTTGGATACATTTGATAAATCAAGAAATTTTTCTAGCAATAAAAAATATCGGATCGTTGTTGTGTTTGTAGAGCAGTCAATTATTTTCACCTCAGAATTTATATGTGTATGTACAATGTCAGATATAAAAGCTCTGTGGTATTTACCTTGAGAGATTATAAGTGACGAGAAGGTAGAATAAAATTTTTTGCGAGACTTGATAAATAAAAAAGGGGTATGTAGTTGATGATATAGGTACGCGAAGGGTAGGAAACATAAGAGCGGAAGGGAGTTGGTTGAATAAATATGAATGGATAAACAAGAGAGATAGTGAGATGGGTAGGAGTGGATATTTACCGAACTATCAAGATGAAAGACCGGAGCGGAGTTGATTCTTAGAAACGTAGACGGAAGTGGTAATACGAAAATGATAGCTTTGCACGGAAAACAGATGACCCGAGGGAGTTCTCCAGCTTATGCAGTCATATCGAGAGTTCGAAGGGAGAAACTTTAGTTAGAGGATGCACTGTCCCAAAAGGGTTCATCATCCAATACACTCGAAAACGCAACTGCTCTAAGTCACAAATCAAAAAATACATCGAATACCACTGGGTGAATTCAGTTTCACTTTAGAAACTTATTTTCCGAGCTTTGTAAGTTGTAGCGTGCTCTCTGGAATGTGCAATGGCGAAGTTTTCATTTGATTGCGGTTGCACCATTCTATCCTATACCTTTCGTAAATACAACACAGCTTGGCCTTATCGTTGACTTTGAGGTATGTAGCTTTCGATTCGATTTATTTCCAATGGTTGATGACATCGATTAGGAATGGTTCTTGGCTTTAGGGAGAAAATGGAGAAATCAAGAGGGGGAGGCCGGGAGAGGGGGGAACTCAAGGGGTCTCCGGCAAACAAGGGAAACAGATTTCCCAAAAGGGTAGTCTCGACAGGGGATGGCTTTTAATGGAGGGAACCCATATTGGACTATTTTTAGATAGAGCGAGAGCGAGAGAGAGAGAGAGATGAAATATATATATATATATATATATATATAGAAAAGGACTGTTATCCATCCATCTTGGAAATAGCGGTAGCGCAAGGTGGAAATAGCAGGCGGATCCGCGATTTTCCGATTGAATTTCACTCGCGCGCGCCCGTGACCCCGCGGTAAGCTTGAACCTTGAGCCGTGTTGGCCGACACGAGAGTCGATGCGAATCGATAAACGCGCCAGAAGCGCTCGCGGCCTGGAGACCCTGACGTACCGAGTCTCTACTAAATTTTGATTAATTCTCGTGAACGGCCTGATTTCTAATTCCTGCTTCCAATTGGACACTGCTAATGGCTCACCTGCACTCGTGCCGCCTATAAAGCCTTTCCCAAAAACATGGAGCCACGCGTACGGCTCGCACACCCTACTCTGCAGAAAATTTTCCACTATTACCCTCTTACACGAAAGTATATGGCTCCCACTTTTATTTCTCACTGCTATATAGAGGAAAAACTAGCAAGAAACACGAAGCTGCGAGCACGCTCATCCATCGAATTAATTATGAAAAATCTCAGCTGAATTATCGATCGAGTTAAATCAGGATAAATTTAGTGGAAGAGAGTTCGACGATGCATGATTGATAAGTCGAGGCTACTTGACCGATGAATTCAGGCAGGATCTGATAATCGGTCAGGACCTTGACCTATACCCAGTCGTCTTACCTTGGTGCACAGGGATATAGGGATAGCCTGGTGGGGGAAACAGAGCCTCTTTGTAAACAGCTCTCCGCACCGTTGGCCTTCACCTTCGCGCAGCACGATTTGTGAGAGAAGCAGCGATTTCAGCCCGATAATTAACGTAATCGCTTTTCACAGGCATGCCATAAACTCCGATGTAGAAAAGCCGATACGTCAGAATGCTAACTGCTCGCGTCCCGCAGTTAATGGATTCTCGTTTTTCTATTTTTTGTTTTCCAACCCCAAAGTTCCGCTCACCGTTACCGATACAGTTATAGCTGCGGGTGGAATACAGGGCGAGTGTGTGTGTGTTGAAATGAAAAATTAGGTGGTGAATGGGCAAGATTGTTCGCATAAGCGAGTGGAGAGGAATATAAGGGAGAAAAGGGGCAGAGGAAGTGTCGAGTAGGAGGATCGATGATGGATGAAGTTATGTAAGCTCGGCGAGTAAGGAGGTCTCGGTTATTTACGTGTGTTTGCTGGAAGGGGATGGGAGTTTTAGAAAGAGAAGAGAGAGCATGCAGATATTTTAGTCCTTGGAAGGTGTAGCCTTAACACCACTTGTTGGACGCGAAGGGCAACGCGCCCAATGCCGGCCGGCCGGCCGGCTATAACGCGCGACCACCTGATGCCACGCCACTGCGACATCGATCTTTCAAAACTCCTCCTCGAGGCCCCTCCGTCTCCATGACTACCAACATTGCCTCAACCGCCACCTCCACCTCCTTCGCCTCCTTCTACACACCCCCGACGATCGCGCCATCCGTGCAACCAAAGTAGTCTAGGCCAAGCCAGACCAGACCAGCAAGGCGCAGCAAACTAGCAGAGTCGAGCAAAACTGCTGGAAAACATGACGAGCCAAAATTAACCAAACCGTCCGCTACAAATCTCTATCCGCGCGACTCCTATATATATATATATATATACCCTCTCTTCTCTCCGGTACCCCTTTATTCCTGCAAAATAAACGGCTAAGAATCTCGAGAGACAATCCCCCACTGACCTATATATTATTTCTTTGAGCCTGAAGCTGCTACCAGTTTCTTTTCCTCCTTTTCCTTATTCTCTCCTTTATTAGTCCCTTTTATCGCAAAAAGATCCCATTTCAGATGAGAAAGATTTTATGAGCGAGACGGTGGTACACTTTTGGTGGAGGCGCAAGGAACTGCTGCAGTGATTCGCGTATAATATCCTGCCCCGGTCGATTTTGGTCCTATTCGCATTAGCAGACTCGGTCTCCCTTCGATAGGAGATAGTGATTACCCGCGATGATTGGTCAGACGCTTATACCGTTCCAGCCGGTCCAATCACGTTCACCCGAGCCCAGCTGATAGATCGATACTCGGGGATCGCGGTAATATCGTTCACTTTTCTTTACCGTGTACCGTCTGTTTCCTTGCATCGGCATAAATGCTCTACCCTAAGAAACTATATGTATATACAATACTATATATATATATATATATATATATATATCGCGTCGATTGACACAGATGTTCCCCTATCCCGACCACCAATCTCTCATTTGCCGCGATTCCTCCGGAGAATACAAACGGGTCAACTACTCTCGCGTCAATCGCTCCACACTCCCGGCAAAGTGATTGGAAATTGAAAATTTCTATTACCCGATACTAAAAACAAAGAACTCACTCGAGAGCACTCGCTTTGTTTGCTTACTTTGCATTTTGTTCGACTCCCCCCCCCCCTCATCTCAACCGATCAACTTATTCAGTTCGATTAATCACCACAGTTTATTCGATTATTCCTGCAGGATGGGGGGAGCGAGATGGAGATCGATCTATTTACTACAATCGCTACATTTAATAGGTTTATTCGATCAGCCACCTCGGCCCCGAGATTAATTTATTTTCCAGCTATAGATCTTTCATTCTTCGATTGGAATTATTATACGAGACGCTAGCTGGGTAAGAAAGTCGAGTCGTTTTCTGGTTGGACGAATGATGGGCAGTCGATGCTCTTGGAGCGGGAGACCAGGGAAAATAAATCAATCGTTCTCCAACAGAGTGTAAACTACGGTGCTAATGACTGCCTCGATCTATGATTGGTCTATCTTCTATCTGACTCAAATGTCTCGTGGAATCAAGACTTCCTCGACAGTCGCGCGATCGATCGATACTAAAGAAAGTCCGCTGCTGTATATTTGTTTTCACAGTGTCCTGGAAAACCAACCCTATAGGAGTTAGTTTACTTCCGGGAGGAATAGAGTAACAAATTTGATTGGTTATTTGAATATTATTATTTTTGCTTTCTGTTGTAAAAAATTGGATGATGAGTAAGCAGAAGACATGGGATAGAAATATTTTTATAAAGGTATAGTTGGGAGTAGGCGTGTTGACGAATGCACGTGAGCACGTGTTGAAGAATAACAACATGTATTTTTGTTACTGCACCAACCCTTTCACTACCCTCGCATCTATCCCTGTCCCTTAGGCGTTGCCCTGTTATTATTAAACAAACTAGTTTTCCCCTTGTTTATTGCTCGAATCTCCCGTCGAATCGTTTTAAATAATTCCATTGGTTAAAGCAAAATACTCAACATTGCCCCAAGCCTTTTCCCTCAAGCATCGCTCCATCATTATTAAAGCAACGATTCTTCTCTCCCCGTGCCTCGCCAAAGTCCTCCAACAGACCTCTCTAAACAATTCTATTGGTAAATATAAAATACTTATTCATGAGCAACTCCCATTTTCCGACACTGCGCTCTCATTATCCGTAATTAACTGTGTTTATTTGAAATTTAAACATTTCCTTAACTAATTATAGGCGCTTGTCAAAGATTTGTGCTCGATGCTTCAACAGTTGAAAGGAGAGTGGACGTAGTTTGGTATTATAAATTTTTAAAAACAATGTACAAGGGGCTTTGCAATCGTATTATATTCCATGACAAAGCACACCTGGGCTCTTATGTAAATGCGAGTGTTACTATCGGAGAGAAATATAGGAGTATATTCCCTCAATTTATGCTGCCAGACAGCCGTTGGTTACATCCTTATTTTTATGCGCCAGTGTTATGAAGTGAGACGTCCTGTGTTTTCGCATCTCAAAAGCACCTAGTTTTTTTTCTCTCGACACCGTAAAGAACCTTGTCAAGGAAGGGCCTGCTTGTACAGGTCCATTCTACTCGTCGATTAGCATATAAGGAGTAAAGGGCATGTGTGGTCAGGCATGGCTACTCGAGCCCTTTCCATCGCTTATCGATCCAACTTGGCAATGTCCGTCGAAAGTTTTCCAACTTCGAAGCTGGCCTGGGCATTTTCTAATTGCTTAATGAGTTTAATTGGATGGCAGAATCGCCATTGTCGAGTGGTTCGAGAGAAAAGGGTGGAATTTGCGGTTTCCAGCTGTTCTCACGGCGTTAGAGTATTTAATTCTCTGTCCTAGCTTTGTTAGTTAGGATACATTGAATAAAGAGAGAAAGAGAGAGAGAGAGAGAGATGGAGAAAAAGGGTGAAAAGCTCCGGTGTATTTGGTTAGTGGAATGTGATGTAAACGGGACGTATTATCGAACCGTGTGAGCTCGCAGCAGGATTCTGAATATTATATGATACGTTGGCGAAAGGCGCCCACCCTCTACAGGATTCCATTATAACTTCAACGGCGAAGCCATTCTGGACATTCTTCCATTCCAATCCTCGAAATGAGATCGTGAGTCTAGCTTGCACGGAATTTTCCCCTGAAACTTTTCCAAAACTGCTTGCAGCCCAAATTAATGGGATTTTCTTGTTCCCTTTAGCCCTGCGGTGTTCTCTGGCTAAAGCGTTTTTACGATTATGGATTTTAGTACACTACATAAATATTAACTGCGTCAAGCGATACTTTCTTACGCACGACGTACCGAGCATTATACGTAGCGGAACAGCCGCTTTACTTTATCTCAAACCAATAAATTTAATATACGCTTCGATAACCGAACACTTTTAAGTATATATCAACTTACCAATAAGCTTTCACTTAGAGCTAAAAGCCAGATCCACGCTACAACGTGCCGGATCCAAGCTGAGTTCGTTTTCCATTGTTCGCGCTGGCTCGGTCAGCGAGCCCCGACCGAGCTCAAACAACGCAAAACGAGCTTGGCTCGATGTAACATGGATCGGACATCGGGAGACTCGATGGAGTCTAGCGCCAAGTACAAAAAACTAACCTACGCGTGAGCGAAATACCAAGTGTTATACTTACCCGATATACCAGATTTTAAACTCGTTTAGAACAAAAAAGCTAAGCTCTAAATAATTCAACGATATCAATTTTGAGAATATAAATAAAAGAATAAAAATACAAAAATCGACCATTCTGTGTACATACCTCCTCCGAATCAACCGAAATCCCTGGATTTTCGTAAAACGTTAAAGTAAGCAATTTCTCATTTCAGGGAATTCCTTTGGCGAGTAAATTAAAGCTCCTTAATTAATATCGTATCCTTTCAGGATTGCGCGTTGACTAATGTATCTTTTAATTAAGCAGAGTCTCTTTGCAGTTTGGATAGGTGACGGAGGGGTTTTTTGTCGGAGTTGCAAGTTGCAAGCTCGAGGAGCCGGGGCCAGTTCGTTGGCTCGGTGATTTGAATAATTAAGAAGCAGTGACACGCGTGAAACGACGCGCCGGTTCTGCAGACACGCGAGCGACGACCGGCGAGTTCAAGTTTATAAACTGTTGCGTGTGGGAAGGGAAGGGGGTGTTACGGTTAAACGGTGAGCAAAAAGGGTGTCAGTCGTGATAAAATCGTTACAAGCTGGTGGGGAGGTCACGATTTTCGCGTACTATCCGTGACCGGTAATACAGAGGCGCGTGAGAAACGCTGCGTAAACCGTGCATCCCCCTCGACTCTCGTCTGGTCTAGTGCGTGTACGCTGCGCGAACGCTCGCCGTGTTGTGCAATACGTCATGCGGATAAATTGGTGCTTGGCGTGGTTTGAACTGTCTGCCAGCACACTTCACCCGCACACGATCATAATGGCGTTTCACTCTACGGACACCTTCTATCTATAGACACCTGCTGCTATCCATACGCGCCGATACACGATCGTACCACTGCAGCTTACCTTTGTTCGCTAAACTTTGCGCGAGACTCGCTATTTTCAGCATTTCGATCCGTCTTACTTCCTTCTCAAAGCTCTCGCCTCCTTTCATATTCTCGGATTATCGTTCGTTATATGCACAATTAACAAACATCGGAATATCGATCGCTTCGTCCCAATCCGCTTAAAGCTTGACGTTCACGGATTAACGCTTACAATTAGTTCAACATCTGCGTGTCCGTCGAATCTGGCCTCTTTTTCGCAGCGTTCAATTTCCACACGTATTTTTCGCTATTTTTGCATGGAATACTTGAAATAGCGTGTGGCACAGAAGTAACGTTTGAGTATAATGTTTGTTTTTTTCTCTTTACAGGTAAGTCCAGATTCACGTCTGATTGTATCTGTGCACGGTAAGAGATTTTCTATTGTTACCGATCGTAGTTAAGGTTGTACTCGATATTACCGAGAGAGAGAGAGAGAGAGGATACGCTTTATCATTTATTGCCAATTCCTTCCTTATCGACCGAGCAAATTTTTTTCAAGCGCTTTCTGCTTTGTACACACGTGGCGATATTCCTCTTTCAACGAGTGTACAACGCTGATCAGCATATGGATGGTAAAAAGAAATTTTCAAGGGGCTCGGTGGATATATCTCTCGGAAGAACGTGCGCTCTTAAAAAAGAGCAGCTTCTTTCAGTATAGAACTCTAGTTTCACACGTGTTATAGAGGGGGCTTTGCTGACGTAATCGAATCCTACGGGAGAGTTTCAGCGTCAGCCAATCGCCTCTCGAAAGCGTACCATCCTATCGGCCAAGTACCAACTTGGGGTACCATTTAAGTGCTGGCATTATCGACTTCGACCCTTTTAATAATTCAGCCACATTGATATTGCAGTACGAAAATATCGAAACAGTTTAATTAACATATAAATTTGTAGCGAGGCTCGTTATACTCCACGATAAATAAATTAAAGAAATTTGTAAACAATAGGATATCCGAGGAGATTGAAATTTATCGAAACTCTTTAAAAAATCGATAAAGCCACCGGTTTCTCAATAACTTTATTCCTCTGTAATATCGGTAAGGCATATATTATAGTTTAAATCAGTTTTGTCGACAAAGTAAACCACTATCGAATATCTCGTGCTTCTTCGCGTTTAAGGAGCGCGCGAGCACACGCACACATACCGCAAGTTTACGTAATCGATCTTTATTCCCCAGTACTTGATTGCTTCTGCTTCGCAATTTCTTTCGCTTTTCCTCGCCCTCCGCTCTACTTGCCCAGTAAAGCTTTCAAACCTTGGACCGATCTCTATAGGAACTGCAACTCACTTTAGAGCGAATGGGAATTAAGGAGACATTAATTCTTCCATCTCACTTTTCTTGGCACTATCAGTGACTGCTTCTAAATAAATACTGCGTTATGATCGTAAGATATATATTAAAAGACGAAGAGCGCGGAGGAGCATTAATAGCACTCTTGTACATCGTGCATACTATATTTATAAACAAGCTTACAAATTACCCCGAGGTTAATGACGAGTGAAGTTAAATTATAGTACAAGAGAAACGGAGAGGACGCATCGGGATTTGCAGAAATATTCTCACGGGACGGCAATAAACGGTATCGTCTATTTACAAATAGCATCTGCGCGATGCTTTACACAAACACGACTGTTAATTATGCAAAATTTCGCAGAGTTCTCGTCGCGCACCACCCACGCATGCTACATCGGATACGTTTTTCTCTCCACGCGCATTTTCACTGGATATATTTTTGTATTCGCGTTACGTTACGGCCCGCTATTAAAACACAGACACCGTCAGCCACCTCGGCCGTACAATCACCGTCACCGTCACGCTCTGCCAAAACGCGACTCTTGTAAATTTTTTCTTAACGATCGTACGCACATAATCGCACTTTTAACGATGTACACAAGGCTCGATATACCGTGCGGTGTGCTTTTGTTTACGCTCCACCGTTATTTCTGGTTATGAGATATATCGACCTGCAATATTTACTTCTCCACCCCCCCCCCCCCCCCCCTCCCCCTTTCGCTCTTAGTAATTCTGTTTGTGTTTTCCTACGGTTTCTTTCGCTCCTCGTGGTATTTTCGTGCATATTAGCACGCACGGCTCATTGCCCATTCGTGAAATCCTTTGATCCCTTCTCAGTTACGATTTGTCTTCTTTCTTCAAAGTGTTTTGCTTCGTGGATTGAGATTCATTCGTCAGAGCGCGCGCGCGCGCGCGGCGCCGAATACGTTGAATTTTTTAACCGGTATGGAGCTCCATGCTACATATAGTACAGTATATATTCGTCATTTTGTCCTTCTTTGTGCCCGTTACGAGGAACGTCGCGGGAATCAAGAGACGCGTCACACACAGTGTCTTCGCCAATCGATATAGCTTTGAATCCGTAGTCACGTTTCACCGTGCGAGTCGTTACTTTGCTGATTAGAAACACCACTCGTGGGCTCAGCTACAAAAGAGGCGAGCCAATCCGATCATTCTCACACCTGTTTTTGCGTCTCGATCTTAAATAATCCGTCGACGCCTGCATATCGCTCCGTGCCAATTTGTACCGGAATGTTAATTGTCAGCTGCCGTTCTAGCATAGGAAGTTCCGCTGGAGGAGATGCGTCTCGCGTCGCTCTCAATTAAAACACACTGTGAATATAGTATAATGTATACATGTGTATATATACCTTTTGTTCCTCGAACGTGTTCGAAATACAAAAATCCGCACATTCCATAATCCGTTTCAGCGAGTTTGCCATCTTCGCCAAATATGCAAATAAATTAAAATATGCGAAAACTTTTAGTCGATTCAGTAATGCCCCCACCCCCTCCCCTCTTCTCTTTCTTTCTCTTGTCTCAAACGGTGTACGTATATATATATATATATATATACACTCTTTGAAATTGACCGCGTTACAAAGTCAAAGTGGAAGTCTAACTCTTTTCGCTTCATTATTACAAACGAGATCCAAGATCGATTCGCTGGCGAGTTTTGCCAGTTTATCAGCTATTCGAGACTCGAGGAAAAATTTTGCTTTGTCCGCACTTCCGCTCGGATGATTCCGAGCGAGTGGCGTTAACGAGCGTTGCTGATAACCGCTCGAGAAATTCCGAAGGAGATTACGAGTTTTTGTTGGACTGGAGTCGTGCAGCCTCGCGTAGCGGGAGTGATCGAGTTTTAGGAAAATCATCGTAAGTAGCCTCGATATGGCTGTGGACGAGAGCGATTGGGAGCAATATAGTTGTGATGGTGATGGATCGATGGGTGTGCTTGGAATGGCTGCTGGAACGGAGCGAAACCATGTGGCTTTATGCTCGAAGAAAACGCAGCTAAGTATAGTTAAGTATAATCGAAAAGGCGTGTTGCACATTGAGAACTCAGGAAACACACACTTTCCAGTTGATAAAGTAACTCTCAGGCACTTGAGCATTGTGTCGGATCAGAAACGAATGGGAGGCGAAACGTTCGATTCCCGCGCGAAACTAGGTCGCGATGTGTCGCTTTCCTTTCCACGTTTTCTCCACGACGTCCGTTACACTGCTCTTTCGCGATTAGACGCCTCGAGTGGTCGAAAAAGCGCCGGTAGTGATTTGCCACTCGACGACGTTCAAGGATCCATAATGACCTTGGCCCTTGGTAATGCGACGCTACGGAAGCTGAGACCAGTCAATTGAAGTTGGTCTCTATTTATAACTCGCTTCCTCTACGCTTTGGCCATTTATTTTAATACTGCCGCAGGTTGTTACAACCGCCAAAATTCTCCTCCTTTTATTAGCGATTTTCTACTCTGCGCAGCGTCTCGCGAATAAGGATCCATTGTAATTTTCGTTCTTGGAGAACCAACATTGCGGAAGAGTCGATTGATCATAGTCTCCGTTTAAGATTCAGTTGCTGTAAATTCTGAAATATGTTTTAACACTGATAAATGCAACCAACGAGACTTTTATCCTTTTATCAGTGTTGCGCTACTCGACGTCATGCAAGGATCCCCTGTAACCTTGACTCTTGCAGATTTCATCCTGTGGAGGTTGAAACGAGTCGATCGAAAGCAGTCTCACCACTTGTAATCCGAGTCCTACAAGTTGCACATGACACATTTAATTAATAGCGCTAATTACAGCCAGGAAGTTGTTCGTCCTTTTATTTGTCCACCAAGGGTCGTTATACAGAGAGAGAGAGAGAGAGAGAGAGCTGTAATGGATAAAACCCACACAATGTGCACGGATTTTTAAAGTAGGAATAGAAAAGCTTCATTTTTGCGTTGCTCTCGGCTTTTGTTCCGTTTCCTTGCAAGTGATAGTATAATGACGCGCTTTGATAGCGTTCCAGATACTCTCGTTAAGTCTCCAAAGACGCCTTAACAAGGATCGATGAAGAGAGGGGGGAGGAGGGGGGGGGGGGTAGGGATTCTGAAACCTTTTTTCTTCCTGGACTCTCTTTTCACTGATTCCTCGGGCCTGCCAAATCATACGTATAGTTTGGCCAATAAAACGTGCACTTGATAGGGAGATTTTGGGCGATGCTTTCTCCCTTGTACTTTACGCCATTATAAGACTGGCTTGGTGCCAAGTGGCGGAAAACCGGCATTATTGGCTGAGTAGAAAAAGCAAGAGAGAGAGAGAGATGGAGAAAAAGAGGAAGAAGAAAGAAGAGCTCCTTTATAAGGTACACGAAGAGCGTACTACTACGGGGGTTTACGAAATTCAAGTCAGGCCCGTACGCTCTTCTATCAAGACGTACGCCGATATGTTCTGCATATTTATAAAGAGCTCCAGCAAGACATCTCACCGGCTCCCCTGGATGAACCTCCCGTATTGATGCGAGCGAGCGAGCTCTATTAGAGAGACGTCTTTATATACTCTCGGCCATTTGCAAAGCAATCGCCGTTTAACGGTAAATCGATCTAAACCTCTATGTAATTATATTTAAACGAGAGATTCGTTCCTTTCGTCGTTGTCGAAGAGACGAGCGTAAAAGATCTCGACCTCCGAACAAATATTTGCCTACAACATCCGTTATGCTCTAATCGAATCCCGGAAGCTTTCGATGCTTCGAATTCGCTCTTGCGATAATACGAAAGAGTTTCTCTTTTTCCGTAATTATTTCTTCGAGTTTCTCGCTTGTTTTCAAATGTACAGAGTGCACGCACTGCGTATATCGTATATATATATATATATATATACACAGAATGTATAGTTCTGCTTTTGTCGTGTGTGCTCAGGTGCGCGTATCGGTATCAGAGAGGGGGCAGAGGAAGATTTGCAAACGGAGCTTGTAAATGTTTAAAGGCTATTTCCCGTTCAATGAGTGATTCGCAAATGCGCACTCGATCTTCCTTAGAGAGCGCGTCAGCCTCTTAGATTTCCATATACGTGGCTGCTATAGTGCAGCGCGCATTTGCATTCTGGAAACTGTGCGATTTTACGGAATCCTCCTCGGGTTTCCCGCTCGTGCAGCGGATGCCTCATTGTGCCTCGTGGTTGTGTCCGTTTTGTGCCTGTCGCCGGGACTTGGGAGAGCGTAAAAATATACGCCGTCGAGAGCGACCAACGCGGAGAGCGTGTAAAGCGTACGTGAGAGACTACGTTGGGTTTTGCCTATGTTGGAGAGGTGGATAGAGATAGATAAATATGGGGAGGGGGGGGGGGGGGGATAGATACACTCGTCGGACGATCCGAGTCACATAATAAGCTTCCGGATCGGCCAGCGATGTTTCGGTACAAATAACTTAACGCGTCGCATTCTTTCCCAGTCCCGACAAATATTTGTCACTGTCAAAGCCCGCGAGAATCGCGCTAAACGCAATAAATTCAGCCTCGGAGCCGGCTAAGCGCAATTCTCGCGCTCCCGGCAATCCTAGAAAAACTATGACAAGGAGTTATTGATGGGATTTGGCGGTTGGTTTTTAGAATTATGGATGTTATTAGTGTCACGGAGTGAAAATATAAATGGAAGCAATTGGCGAGCGTTTCCAGTTAGGTTTGCGAATGTTATCATAGCTGGACTGCGAAAATCACGCTGGTCTCGCGGTGAGGTTCGGCTAGGTAACGCGGGGAGGGGAGAGAACGCTCTCCCCCCTCCCCGTCGCCTCGGCAAAATAGCGCGTCGGTTCTCCGTTCTCGCCTCGCACCAGAGAATCGAGAATCTAGAGAGAGAGAGAGAGGGAGAGGGAGAGGGAGAGCGTTCGAGAGAGAGAGAGAGAGAACCCCGTGACCCGTCCCCCCGAGTCCCGAGCCCGAGACTCTCGGGTTCATTCATCGTGACAGGGCGCGCGTTGCTGCGCTGCCTGCCGGCTGCGGGGCTCCGCTAGTTCGTTCCTAACCTCCAAACGGGCAGTGTCTCTTCTTCCTTCCTCTTGTCGCGTACGCTCTTACGCGATTATAGTGAATCCGTCGCTCCTGGCTTTGGCAAATCGCTGGAGACACGCGGAATCTTCTAATTTTCGCCAAATTTGCATCTTCTCCTGTGATCACCTCTTCCCTCGGCTCCGTGTAATTTTCCCTTGTCCCCTTTTCTTTGTTTTATTCGCAGCCGGGTCTTTTTCCTCCGTATGTACAGTCGCCATGCTCCGATCTACCAAGGCGATAAGTGTGGAAGCGTGTTTTGGGAAAGCCCGAAATTGGCAAGCTTCGAGCGAGAGACGCGATACTCTGCCAGTGTGATTTAAAATTTTTTAAACGTGCTCGTGTTATGATACGATTGGCAAAGGTCGTTCGTAGTCGTTTCAAGAAGGAAGGAGGAAGGTGTCGGTGACCAGAGAATATTCTACTGAAAAGTGCGCGTGTCACAAATAATTTACTTATACCAATATGGTTTTATCGCGTTATCCACTTCAAATGGGATTTATTAGTACTGACGGATATTAATGGGAAATCAGATAAGAATCAAAAGCTGGTTAAACATTTGTTTGGCAAGCTGTGTGTGAGTTAATTGGTAAAGTTTATGTTGATTTAGAAATTTTTAATAAATTTCGGCCGAAGCGCGTTACAGCTTCGGTCTGACTGGTATTTTGGATACGGTCCGTCTCTACTTGAAGTGTCGAACGCTGTACGTACACCGTACGCCCTTTTCCCTTTAACCAGACAACGCTGCTATCGACTTTCGTTACTCGCTCCGCTTGTATCAAAAATATAATTCGATAAAAAATAATTCCCTCGAGTGGCCGACCAAATTCAATTAATCCAACCGCTCTGCACAAAGTCACGTGATTTGCATCTCTACCCTATTACGCTATTCTCGTTATTCAAAATGTGTTATTTTTACGAGTGTTTTGCATAATCCTTAACTGCGACGACTTGACGAAACTACGAAAGTTTCTCTGTAATTTTTCTCTCTTCGGATATGTATATGTGCGCGAGTTTGATAAAACGGGACCGAGTGTGCCGCCTGGTTTTAATCAAGCGGGAAGAAAAATTGAATGATTAGGAGGAGCGAGAAAAAAGTGAAGGAAAAAGAAAGAATGCTCGCCAAGTGGATTTTACTGCCTTTATTTTTCCACGCGCCTTTTTGCTTCTCCATCCGCGTGTAAAAGCCCATTCATCAATGCTGTTTTCCGAATTTCCTTGTCCACTTTAATGCCCGAATCACGAAATTAATTCATCCTGACGTTTTATCGATGAGGATCAAGCGAGCGGCCGGGGTATATCGTTCGGATGAAACTTTTGACGGGAAAAGTTTGAAAAATTCGTTAGTTTTTTTCCCGGCGTACGGAACATCTGTCGAGAGAGAGAGAGAGAGAGAGAGAGAGAGAGAGAGAGACAACCGGGAAATATTGATGAATGTGGCCAAAATCCTAGAAAAAAAAATAGAGAGATCCGATTGCAGTGTGCGTAGAAAGCGAATTTGCTGGTTAGCTGATGGGGCTCCCCCCTTTCCGCTGTATATCAAATCTTATTGCGTTTCGTGCTCTCGCTCTCGGAGATAAAGAATTCCAATCCGGCCCCGAATAAATTTCAACCGATAGTGCAATATGCGGAGAGACCTTGCATGTGTACACACATACGCTGCACGTATTTATTTCAACGATCGTTGGATTTGATCGATGGAGCAGATTTTCTCATTAGTGTCCCGTGACTGGAGATGGATGCAAAGCATTCCAGCGGCGGGCGGCGGGGACCGATACACGCGCAGATGTTGCCAATATTGAAATTCATTTCTCATATTCGAAAGTGATATACACACATGCACGTACGAACGAATATAGTGTTCCTACAGCGGAAATGCAACGCGTTCTCGGTCTGGCTGAGATGCGATTTCCTCGATGCACCGGAAGTCGCTGAGAAAGGTCGCAGCGAAGGACGCGATCCAAGCGCGCGGATAACGCAAAACTGGAAACTGTGCAAAGCGAAGCTGTGGAATGGGCTGTTGGACGCGAGTTGCGAATCCGCGCTTGTTTTCGCAACGTTACGTCACGGCGAATCTCGCGCTCCGCTCGGACTGCTCCGAGAGAGCTGCGAAACCTTTGAAAGTCGGCGCGTCTCTCGACGACTCGAAAGGAATTCCTCGACGGCCAGCGGCGGATTTTTAGCGTCGCACCACGCGGTGCTCCCTCACGCTGCACGATGGCGACGATCGAGGCTTTTCGCCGTGCGAAAAGTTTCGACTATCGGAACGCGCGTGTGTGCATGCGTGTGCTGTATATTGGCTCTCGAACGAGCAACAATAATAAAGTGTACGTGCGGCCGGTGCAGGTTCTACGCTCCTTATCGTCCGTTGTCCGTGTGGTAATGTCGAGGTCGACTCGAATTCCTTACCTACGACAATAATACGCCGCGCGAGATTAATGCATGGAGAGTCTAACGAGGGGATTATTGTCTTCGCAGCGACAAATCACAGTTTTGACACGGTTGCAGCCGCGCTCGCAGCTGTCCATCCAGAGAGAGAGAGAGAGAGAGAGAGAGAGAGAGAGAGAGAGATCACCCCGAGTGCTCCCTGCGATTTATACGGGACCACGCGCGCGAAACGGGACTCCCTCTCCCGTTTATAAATGGCGTAATAGCGTTTCGCCGTCAATCCGATATAAGTACTTCGAGATTGGTGCGATCGCCGGCTTAAATTACGGATACAACATGCCAAAGCGCCCGTCACGAATAGTTACCATGACTGATCTACTCCGGTGTATTTTAAGCCTCGGTAAATCCTCCGCTAAATGAGAAAATAGCTCCCTCGTCCGTATCGCTTATTGACCGTTCTCGTAAACAGATTAATTACCTGCCTGATTATCCCTCAGTTTTTTTATACCGCGAGAGACTTTACTCGACATTAGTCGAGCAGCCTTATTATACTCTCCTTTCGCTCTAATGAAATGTATAATAATAATAATTGCAGTTCACGCGCAACGTCAAGACTATGCTGCAGCACTCGCGAGAGAGAAAGAGAGAGAGAGAGAGAGAGAGAGAGAGAGAGAGAGAGAGAGAGAGAGAGAGAGAGACGTTGTGGAGCATGCTCTCCTATATAACACGGTTAAAAACATTCTTGCCACGGATTAACAACCTTTTGAACAGTTTTTGCAACAGCTGCTAGTTGCAAACCCTGGCATTAAAATATAATGGCCACCGGGACAGCTCGGCTCCTCGTGTGTGCTCCGAGCATCTCACAGGACTATGCGTATATGTTATATACGTTCAAACGCACGTGTATGTTCCAACAAGCCGTCCGTCTCTGATTTCTTTCGTCACTTTTCACGCTTTTATTCTTCCCCGACCTCTCTCTCTCTCTCTCTCTCTCTCTCTCTCTCTGACATTTGCAACATTCATCCAGCCCGAATCCCTGGAAAATCGCTTATAAATTCGCGTGACTCGGTGCGCGAATTGAGCTCGAGTTGCATTTTAGCAGTTTTCGCCATAAAATATACAATAGTCGTCGTGACGAAGCAGCTCTCACCTATTGTAGTATACACACTGCACGCGCGTGTTATATCTAATTCATCGCTTTTTTCGCGAGTTTATACTCTTCCATGAATATTGACATTTGCAAGAATTTCTGCAGCGACGAGGTTCGATCGCTCTTAAATTGTCGCGCGACTACCTTCGGTGTATCGCGCAACAGGATTTAAAGCTTCGTAATCGTTTGTACAGCGACGATAAGAGAGTTATAGTTGGCGTTCGGTATATATAGTTTGGATTATTCTCGTTATTTTGTTGAGGAGAAAGGAGGAACGTGGAGATGGAGTCTTTTTCCAGGGAGTTTAAAAGTCTGCGCGACAACCAGTTGCACGCGCATTGTGCGTGAGACGTCGCCAAGGATTTCCGAAGCTGTCGATGAGTGAAAAGTTTATATCGCGTCGAGAGACGAGTGGGAAATGCAAAACGTCGAGCTGACATTTGCTACTGCTCGACGAGACAATAGACCGAAATGAGTATACGTACAAACAGTACAGTGCATTATATATATATATGGTACGTATTACTATAGCAGAGAAGCGAAAACGTTAGGTAGAAAAGAAAACGACTGCTGTGCCGAGGCAAAGCGATAGCGAACGTTGCCGACCTTCGTCTTTACGACGCAAAACTCGTCCCCGAAGAATCTCCGAGCTTTGATTGTTGTTTGACGCGTAGGAACAACTCGTGATACGCCGACCGAAAATTGTCGTACTGGGAATAACTCATTTTTATCTCTCTCTCTCTCTTGTTTCCCCTCTCGTGTCCTCACTCTCTTTGTTTTGCAAAACCACTGTCAGGAACGATACGCAAATGACTTATCCCGTACAGTATGTATATATATATAGTATATATATATATATATGTGTATGTGTACTTGAGGCAACGGACCAATTGGAGCGACTTTGTTGCGGTAATTTATTCGCTTACATTTGCATGCCGCGTTTCCCTCGGACAATTACAAAGAGGCGATAAGTGGAAAATCGAGGCATGGAAATTAATAGTGCAAGATGCGTGGGTCGCCTTCGCATTAGTCATAATACTGGCAGTATATCGGCGAGCCTCGTCGTGGCTCAGCGCTCGCGCCTTTCCCATTCGGACACGCGAGACAAGCCCTCTCTTGCGCCTTGCCTTTTTCTTCCATACCGAGGCTAACAATTCAATTTGGCAAAGGACGCCGTCGATCGATGCGCTATCAGTGCTGTCAGGAAGCAAAAGCAACAGGTACAAGTGGCTTATCGTTATAGCACTTCGTTCGGTAAAAAACGTGAAAAACCAAACAGCCAGCCACGCTGCTGTAATAGCAATCCGATTTATTTATCTCTATACGTCAATTTTCCCAAAGAAATCCACTAATGGTACACATGTACTTTTAATGCTATATACCGGGTGCTTCGTTAATTCTGGTCATACTTATAAATTGGGGTACATATAGTTTGAGTATAATTGCAAGAGGAAAATTATTCTGTCGTTTTTAACCTAGTCTTCATATTTATTATATACCATAGAGAAGCATTGTTGAACATTTTGATCCATGGAAAAAGATCGTCGAGTTGATACAGCGATGAGAAACGTTCAATTAACCAACTAATTAATCCTTGATAATTTGGTTAATAAACGACTAGAATTAAGGATGGTAGAAGAACATTTTTCTTACATATAATTATTCGTATTGTGAAAATTTATAGGATTGGCCAGGGTTAAACTGCCACCCGATATATATATATAGTGTTTGGTGGCGAGGCTAATCGATGACCACCGGTATTGACTTTTTCCTGGACACGAGATGGCAAGAAGAAAAGCTCCTTTGTAGGAAGGATCGACGGGACGCTATTATTGTTTCGCGAGGATTAATCGATCGATCGGTGATCCAGTGAATCTAATCGAATTATTATCGAATGAACGTTATACACTGTAGAAGGTGATAAGGTTTCTCTTGTCACTACGTTTAATCGCGCAAGTGCACACTCGCAGTGTGACTAATTTATTATTAACAGGCAATTGCGCGGCCCTTGAAGCGAATGATAGGACGAAATCAATAATAGACGCGTCCTTTCCGCCCGCTGCTTTCGCCATTCCGGAGAAAAAGAGCACACTGTGTTCTTTCACCTCGACTTCTCTTCATTACTCGCCTGCAGCCTCGTTAGCCTCCGCTCATTAGCTACTCGCCTGTATAGTGGTGGTAGTATTGGTGTAGTGGTAGTACGGAGGGTACAGCTTTGCTCCTCGATCGATAAATCGTCGACTTTAACCCAGTTCAGCTCGGTTCATTCCTTCTCATCGGTCAGGATCCTTCCAATCTCCCAAGGAGTTTCCCGCGACCACCGGTTTTACTCAATTTCGACGAGATCTTGCACAACTGGCTCGGAACATCTGCCGAATAGCCTAGAGACCATCTCACACGTGTATATATATATATATACATCTATTTATTTAGGATCACTACGTGGCGCCTTTTTCACACACTTCTCTGATTGACTGCGCTCGCTAAATTCAGTTATGTAAATAATACACATTCAAGGCTCGCTTTGACGTCTTGTCGACGGTAAACATTGCTATTAATCAAAGAAGAAAAAAAAATGTATAGCAGAACCGGTGTGCGATTGCAGCTCACTCCATCCGTCTCTCTCCCTCGTAGCTCCTCGGCTGGATTAATTGGTGGAGTCGCCGATCGTTAATCGCGGTTAGCAGGGGAGGTTAACAGGGTCAATGATCGCTCGTAAATTACGAGAGTCGAGCTTTTCCTGACCGATGACTGATGACGAGACGGCTGGCCAGATGAAGTTGAGACGGAGGATGACGATGGAAATTGCGACGAAATAGAGGCCATCGCTCGACGTGCCATGTGTGAACAGCTCGTGAGTCGGTGCGTTAAAGAAACGTGAAAAATGTCAAACGAGGCGGTTTCTCCGAGAGTGTCTTTGTGAGTGGGGATGAGGTAATGTCCTGGTGAAAGCGGAAGTTGCCGAAGAAGGCAGGATGAGCAGCGGGCTTCAAGTGCCGGAGCTGAGGCTACCGGCGGGAGACGGCGGAAGCACCGGAAGTCCCAACAACGCTGGGGGACCAAGAACCACCGCGCCGCTTCTTCTTGTTCCCCCGAACACCAGCGTACCCAGAAGAAGGCACTCTTGGATATGTAGGTGAGTCATCGTCGACCTCTGCCTTAAAACTAATATTCACTCTTCGCCACTCTATCTTTTCCACCCAAGGAAATACATAATTTATCATGGTATAATTGATTCGTCTCTCTGGCGAAGGGCTTTGAGCCAAGGAGCCAAAGATGCCTTTATAAATCTCTCTCGATAGAATTCTTAAACTGTCGGCTGTGCTCGCATCAATCAAACTTTGCATTTGTGCGCGACGATTGCGACTCGAGATAGCTTTGAGAGCACGTAGGACCTCCGATAGTTCATATATATATATATATAGAGGGTCCTGCAAAAACCAGCTGTGCCCACAGAAAACGTGATCTTTTTGCGATAAACTTATTACAGGTTTTTGCCGCTTAGGTCTCAGACCGAGTTCCGCCAAATTGAATTTTCCAGCGACACCTGCAAGCCCTCTCTCTACACATGTTCCCTTCTCCTTCTCCCTCTATACCTTATATATATATATATAGTTATACAGTTATATATGTATGGGTCAGCACATTTTTTGCAATAAATTTTTTCCACTGCATATGCCAATTACAGCAACAACCGTCCACGACGTGCTTTTCTTCCCTTTTTCCCTCCTTTTATACTTTCAGCAATAAATTGGATCTGGAGATTTATCAACGGTAAAGTTCATATCGTTTAATGGCATCTTGATACCTTTTGATGATATTTTGATGCGTACCTTCGCCAGCTGTCCGTGAACTTTATATTCCCCAGGCTCTCTCACCTTCTAAGAGGATTTTAACCGAAACTTGATAAATCGATAGCTGATGCTTTGTAAAATTGGTACATTTAAACGACGCTAAGAACGCGTCACGGTCGTTAAACATGCATGGAATCGTTAAACACGTTTAAGGACGGATGATCTAATGAGTAATTAAGCGACGTCTCGTTTGTGGCTGGAAAACGATAAATGGAGCAAAGTGCGACCAAAGCTCGTAAGCTCGGACATGTATGTGTTTGTGACGAGCGCAACGTTAATATTTCTACATAAGTTGTCCCTGCGGAGAGAAGACGAACGATGGAATTATCTTGGAATGATCGTTTTACGGGCAGTTTGGACTTTTTCCCTGTATCAAATTAACATTGATGGTCCTGCGAAATATTTCGTTGCTCTTGGATATCTTCGTAATGAAATGTTTCATGTGTGTCTATATATATGTGTGTATAGGTGCGGTATATGCATGAATATAGCACGTGCGAAATGAAGCATTCGAGGAATTTAGTTTGTCACTGGTAATTGGGCAAGTTACGAGGCTACTATTAGAGCAACTGTTCTATATACACATATATGTAATATACACGAAATGCACCTATACACAATGAGAGAAGCATGTAACCCGAGCTTATACTCCCGTACAGCGTTGCGAGCTTGTTGACGGTCGCATGGCCGCCTCTGTCCGAGTTCTCTCCTCAAGCGTCAAAGCTGCATCTCTCTGCCGTTCCGCTATTACTATTTCGATTATCCTTTGCGTCTGTATAATATATATATATATATATATATTCGCTTATTCTGCATTATGCTGAAACTCCAGCTCTCAAAAGTACGTGCAAGCTTTTCGGAGAGATTTCCCCTGAAAAATATTTTCAAGAGACAAATCTGGTTTCTGTTTGATCCAAGGGGGAGGGGGGAGGGTAATGTATGTTTATCGAGTCAATAAGGTATTCGCATAAGGCGAAGAGTGCGGAAGCGATGATTTCAGGGTATCCAATGACAATCCGAGGTGGTAACCTTATTTAAATGGTGGATCGTTTTGGAAGTTGTGATCCTAATGGAGAACGGATATCCCCAGGTATATGAGATATATATTGCTATATAGGGTTCAGGTAGAAGGTCGAGGTAGGATTTTGCGGATTCCGTGGTCAACATTGCTGCAGGCTGTCGCCTATTGGGCGAACGTGGAGTCCCGTGCAGTACCGGGCAATGCTTCGTATCGATCCCACGGGACTCTCTGTCTCTTGCCTGCACCCCCTCCCGCACTTTCCTCGCTCCCTCTCAGAGCTCGCCCTTCCCGCATTCCATCCATTGCACCACCTCTCCAGTCTTCGGGCAATTTGCGATCCGTACCCTTACACCCTTTTTCTCCCTCTCTTTTAGCAACGATTTGCCTATTTTCCCTATAGCCTCGTCCTTTCCCTCAGGAACATCCATCCTATTTCTCTGGCAAAATACTCGACTCTCCAAAGTCCTCCAATAGCGTATCTCCGCAGCCTCCAACTATCTCTCGTTCCTTTTTCACGGAGCTTTTTCCGCGACCAGCACCCCGCCGCTTTTGTCGTAAAATCTGAGAAAAATACTGGAAAAGCTCTCACTTCCTCTCTATTCCTCTCTTCTGCCAAATCTCGATTTTATACGAGGCAGCGCGCACTGCGAAAAACCTATTCCCGTGCCACGTGTCACAGTATTTATTCCTCAATTTCACGCGTACTTTGTTCAATTAAAATTGCATCGTTGCCTAAATTCAATGGACACACTTTGAAGCGAATTTCCCAACTGATCTTTCACCAGGAATATGCTTTAAACGTCATTAGTGGCTTAATTCCACTTTGACAACTGATCAGCGAGCAAATATAGGATGAAAGGCCGGAAATTTTCATCAATCGTAATTGACATTTACGCAACATTTATACACAAAACGTTCAGAAGTTGAATCGCACGGCCAAGATAACTCGTCGCTCGGAAATAAACGAAAAGTCAGACGGACCAAAGTTATCTAAACTTTTTCTCTCCCGCGTCCTCGCTCTTTTTCTTCTCGCTGTCCCGATAAGTACTGTAATTTCCAAGGAAGCGCCGCAGTTTTTGATTCACGAACTTAATCCCTCGGGACTCTATTTGGAGCACCAACTCTCTTTTCCAACTCTTTACGTGTTGATCGAATTTAATTTCGCGAATCTTGGACGCCTTTACCGATCTATTAACCAAACTCGCTTTTAGATACACGATATATATACATATATATATATATATATATATATATATATATATATCTATGTATCTAAGAATAATCTCCGGGTCTCACGAACGTTTCGCTAGATTTATTCCCATCGATATCGCTCAATATTTGACAAGGTATATTATACAAAGTACAATAAAGCTCTATAAGACCTTCCACCGTATAATCTCACAACGAATCTTCTTCGCAGGATCATATTCGCTAGGTTCACAACGTATATTTTGTCATTTTTTGCTAATTTAACGCTCTCCGGGAGATTGGGATAACCGGCGATAATGAGCTCTTAAAGCACGGTGCCCCTGATAAAGGGACGCTTTATCAAATATAACGCTCTCGCTCCCCTTACCTTGTAAGATCAATGAGAGGGACCGAACCTCGTCTCTCCTCTCGATGAATTTAATTCATTAATACGATCCAACGTTGGGCAGATACATATAACGCGCAACGCGTTATATGTTTTAAGATTAATGCAATTTTAATTATACGCCGAGACTGGCCGTCTGGTCCCGATTAAGCCATATAGTCCTACGCGAAAACGGCTTGCAAAGCGAGCACGTGCATGTCACGCGCCGTTCCATCAACGCGGATGATTCCTCGTGAATAATCTTAACTAGCATCTTTATCAAGAATACAATAATTCGCGTAGCTGGCTTTGCTCGTCAATCGTTTTATTACAGCGTTTCTCGCACAAAAGACGCTCTTTCCTCGAGTCAAATTACAAGTTTTTACGGTAACATATTTTAATAAAACGAAAAATGACAAGAGGAACTTTTAGTAGGTATATTATTCTCTGGTTCAAAGTACAATAACGCGAGTCACGAAATGTAGCAGGTAATTTTAAAGTTTGAAGAAAATACGTCATCGTTAGAAAGTTTGGACCTCTGGAATGACGTAATAAAATTTGAAAATGGCGCGTATCGATCAAGGAAATTGGGCATACTTTCGGGACACCCTGTAGAGCTCGCATACCACGTACACGAATGCAACTGAATTTACATGAACAATAATAGTTAGCAAAAATTCTGTCCATGTTGTTTTTATTGGAGTCAATGCTTCATTGTTATTCAGTATACCTCGGGATAATGAAGCTGCGGTGGAGATGCGCGGGGCGACGAAAAATTTGCTTATGCATCTATGCGATTTGCGCGTTTTCTATTAAGATGGCATCTGGTGCGCATAACTGGTCAAACTACGTCACGCTGTTATACTAATAACATCGCGTAAATCGCACTTTAGATGAATGTCATATGTCAGACTTTTGTCGCGATCAACCAGAACTAATGACCGCTCTGCGATAAATCGCCTTGATGCTCCGCTTTGAAAAATGGAATTTTTTAATTTTCCATCTCTCTCTCTCTCTCTCGTCACTTGCACTTGGTCCTCCTGTTAACATTAATAACAATAATCCATGGATGCGTCATAACAATCATAAAATCTATACGATTCGTATAGAGAGATCCCACTATATACCTTAAATGATAACCACTCTTTTTTCAGCCAAAAATCTTTAATCGTCTCTTTTCGATTCGATTCAATAGATATTTACACCAGTAACTTATCTTACACCGTTCGCATTAGTTTTTACTCTCTCTCTACCCTCGAATTTATTTCGGGAATGGAATTTTGTGGTGGAGCGTTTAACCTAGGCGGGTATAATTTCGGCGAGTCGCGCTGGGTTTAAGGTTGCTTCGTATTTTCAATTTAATTATTGTAATAATGACGAGAAGTTTACGGACAAAGAGAGATATGGCGAGGAGAGGGGGGGGTGGGGTGTGGAGGTCTGGTCGATGGGGCCAGCGAATAAAGGGAAGTTCGCCTCGGAGACGCTCAGGGCACTTTGATAATACAGCGAAAAGTTGGTACAAATTGTTCATTAGGAATTCCTTATCGAGGTTTTTCTGCAGAGGGTTTGCGCGATAGGAAATAACGTGCGCTGACCGTCGTAGTGGCTCGGGCTCGGAAAGGGGATTTGGGAGAGCTGAAACCGAAGAGTTCTCACGAAAATTTAATTATACCGTTGGCTTTCATGAGGAACTTGTCCCTCGGGTAGAAATTCTTGCTAGTACATATACCGTACGTATATATACATAGATACTGTACGGGAAAGAAAGCAATAAGAGGAAAGGGAAAAGCCATACTGTTCTCCCTTGAAAGGCCCGAGTAATGTTTGCGGAATTAAATTACTCTCCGTTGTCCGTATATACGGACTAATCGAGTACGCGACCGGAAGAAATTGCCATTTGTTACCAAATTTCCTTGCTCCTGCTGGCGCTACTTTCCAAGGGAACAAATCCAATTGCCGCATTTCACTGTCCAATGAAAATATTGATCGATAAATCCTGCCCTATCCCCGGACTGAAACTCCACCAATCAAAGTCCCAACTTTCGATCGCTATTTTCGCCTTTGACCTCCAGCTCGCAATTCTTCTCGAGCTCTTAAATTATAATAACCCTCTTTTTATTCCAAGGAAGAAATCAGCTTTTAACGAATTCCATTAAGATAATCCGAGGTGTGTTGTCAGATCACGCGTACATTTCCGAGGTCAGGGTAAGGTTTACAGCTGACTGTACAATGGAAAAACGAAGGAAGAATTTCAGGTATAAAGGCTGGCCGAGCTTTCGCGCATTCGCCAAATGTACTCGTGGCACGCGATATCACGTTTTAAGATTAATCCAAGCGCACACAACGAGGCGAACCAGTGAGCTTGGTGCAAATATCGCTCGGGGTGAGGAGCTCTGGCATACGGGGGAAGATCGGAAAGGGTAAGGCTTCGCGTTGCAACCGAAATTCTCTGTAAGTCTGCGCGCGTCTTATTTATTTACGAAGGCCGAGTGGCAAAGAACTTTGAAGTTTTCTTCGATAAAAGATGACGATAATTTTAGCAGCGATGGAATTTGTGGAAAAGTATATGGTATATTACATATATATATATATATATATATATATTAATGGCTGTTATTCTCATAAAATAACGTACGTTGCGGAAGTTAGCGTTGCGAGAAGGCGGAAATAGCTTGTCCTTAAAAATGACTAATTGGTGTCTTTAAAGTTGGACGAATGCTTCCAAAAACGTAATACGCACCGTATAATGTTTCAGGATTTAATAATAATCTTGGCTCGAGGCGCGAGAGGGTTGAAATTAATTTGGTTGGCACACGATAGTCGTCCTCCGCCTTCTTCGTTCGCGTCGTACGTGTGTATCGCAAAAATCCAGAAGCCACGCTGCCGAATTAATCGCTTCGTTTTATCCGCCACCAATCTCGGCCCTGAAATTAAAGCGAACTTAAAACGAGAGCTGACAGCTGATTAAAGCTAGCCGAACGCATGCACCAACAATTAGTAACAGCAGCGCGAGGAAAGGATTCCCCGGGCCGAGGCGTTAATTCATTAAAGCGTGGCTTGATTAAAAGCCAGCTCTCTTCTCTTTTATTATAAACTCTCGACTACTACGGTGACTAATGGAATTAGTTCGTAGTAACATATATATATATATATATATGTCTGTGTGTGTGTATATATATATGTATAGTACACACGTGAACGTTTCAATAATTTCGTAGAAGGGAATAATTTTATCTCATGGACCAAATCTTTACGGTTGCCCCAATCCCGTATAAATAATGCACAGGGGAGTGATATATTCATCTCGTTATTCTTAACCGATAAGATCCATGCCTGCGTAAACTGCTAATCCATAGATCCGTCGTGGGTCATTGACAAAATCGAATTCTCACCTTTAACTACTGAATTTCCCATCATGGAGAAGGCCCGTAAACCTTAACTTTATTATAGCGGGAATCGTCGATAGCCTAAATTTTTTCTAAAGATATATCGTCGGCCAGCTTCTTTATCTTTTTCAGAAGAAAGAGGGGATCGTCTTAAAATGGTTCAATTATTAGGTGTATTATAAAGTATAACAGTTGTATCAAGGATATGTTTCGATGTTGCGGCCATGGCCACGGTCCTATCGACCGGCCCCAAAACGAGACCAAACGCTTCCTTTCGTGCCTGCTCTCTAAGCCCCTCCGAGAAAAACTTTAAACCTCGGCTCCCCACCTCCCGCGTTCCCTGTATCCATCTCCTTGAAGGGCAACCTGCAACTTACAGATACTCGACGTTTTCTTTACTTTTCTTTCTGACGCATACAGTTTTTCTTTCAACCACTTGAAACTTCCAACAACATCCTTCTGATAAATCTTGGTCATTTGTATTCTCGTTTTTATCACCCCCGCACACACTCGTATACGTATATACACGTATATCGTAAACCTACCCCAAAGTAGGGAATTTGTTCAGTAAATATACTCGAGTCATTTGCAAAATTCGAATGAATTATAAGGATCTAATCGACTTTAACGAGAGAGCCGTTAAGTTTTGGTAGTTTCAACAGCGACAAGTTTGCCATATCTTCCGACTTCTTATCGCTAGCAGCATGAATAATTCCGAAGCATCTCATCTCCCGAGATCCCTGCTGTAAGTCAGAGTCGACGTGTTTGGTTTGGAGATTCGATTTTACGATTTGCGCCGTTTGAGCACCCTCCAGCTCAAATGGGTCGTTGGAAATATAGGCCGGATATTAATCGATTACTCCCCACCCCCTACCTCCCCCAAAGTCCCGAGAGTCGTACTTTATATAGTTATCGAAAAAACAGGAAATCAGGATTAATTTACGATCGCCCGGAGTGGACCGGAGAATCGCCGAAGAATCTCCTCCACGAGACTTTTCCAAACGAGACGATTGATCGTCATTGAATAGCGTGGCCTTGACATCCCACAATTCTATTCGGCCAAACGAGCACGAGCTAATACGACCCCCTTGCAAATAAAAAAAGAACATCGAGGGATTCGTTGAGAAATCGTCTCGGATTATTTAAGGTTTAATAACCACCAGAACTCTCGATAACCACCTCTCTCTTCTCCAGTTTAATTCTTTATCTATAAGAATCGACATACCTAAACTTTTTGCATTCTTCGACTTTTCTCGCGCGAGATCGTTATTTCATCGCGTTCCTTTTCCGATTCGACAGAATTGCAATTGCGCAGAAGGAAAGACTGGCAGGAGAAAGAGACAGAGTTAGAGAGAGAGAGAGAGAGAGAGAGAGAGAGAGAGAGAGGATTGGTGAGAAGAGAAGAAGCTTGACAGAAATAGTTGGGCCAATATAAACCGAGCATCCAAGCATGGTTGTCAGTGCGATTCCCTGTCGCTGATACTACGTGTTTCTCGAGTGGCACGAGACCATTAAAGAAGAGAGGCAACAAGAATTGGCAGAGGCTTCCGGACCTCTCTCTGATTGGACTCCGCGAATCTAGCAAATGGGACGTTTGCAAACCTTCTTTCTCCACTGAATCGTCGTTTGTTTTACTCACGCCGGCCGTTGCGCGCCAGTCAGGCAACTTTTCTCCGTTAGTTAAATAAAAGGCGCCCGTGAGAGAGTCACCGTAAGCGAAACTCGTGTTCATAGCGGCTTAACGATCCGAGCATACATCAGCGAATAACGCGACAAGACAATTTTGCTGAATTACGTTCTTCCGACCCATCCGCGTCAACCCCCCCCCCCCCCGCTAGTCTGCTCCTATTCACCCCTTGGAACATGCGAAATTTCAATAATCGTTCGATTGATCCACTCGCCCCAGGCTTATATAGACGAGAAGACTGAAATTTGCATAATGGACACGGAACGAAGTGGCTTTCCTTGTAGCTGGACGAAAACACTCGGTGCATCTTTCAAGGAAACTCCGTGCTTGGGCTATGCTAATTTTCTTAACTCGTTAGAAAAGCGTCGGATTTTCATGATAAAAGGATACAGCGGTCGTGGCTGCCATAACTTTGCCGGATAACGCGGTACTGTGCGGATGATAAGAAAACCGGAGTTATATGCTGCAGGGACGGAAATAGCTCTGTAAGAGTCCTGCGGCAATTAATTTAATCAGTGTATTGGCTCTAACTTGTTTCATTACTCTCGCAATCAAAGTTCATCGGGTCGTGCGATTCACGACGGATTAGATATCCTTCGCGAGATTGTCCTTCATATTCCTCGGTGTATAGTCCTTGGTGGTACTACGAGCCGTATATAGGTGTATGGGAGCAGCAGGAGGATGGGCCAGGCTCCAAGGAGTTCCCGCGATCGATTCCATTCGCCGAAGCTCTCTATGATGGCCCTGCACACAGCACACTAGCTGAAAACTTTTTTCTACTCCCTTTTCTCCGTCTTCAGCGATAGCCACGATGGCCATGATTAATCGAGAGGATGATGGCTAACGCTCGGACAAGGGGAGGTTCGCCACAAAAGAATTCGCGCGATGGGTTTCCTTTCTTCGGATGGAAAATGATTGGATCCTTTTCTCACGGAGAAAAAGAAATTTTTCATTTTTTATTGGACCCTTGAAAGACGTCAGCTTCTTTACCGATCGAGCAGTCTTTCTCGCAGTCGTCTCCATCTCTGTCGCTCTCTTTCTCCGTATACACCCCCCTCCTCGAAGCTTCCTTCTTTCGAGGTGCTAGTAGGTAAGCCCCGTGACGCGTCGGACGAGAATAACAGCCGAACCTACTAGATGGAGCCACTACCTCCCCCCCCCTCCATCACTCACGAATTCAGTCTTACCGACGCTCGATAATTTGCACAACCCCACCAACGACACGAATCTATCCCCCCTCCTATGACACCCACCCACGCAAGCTCCCGCTCACTTACTATATTTGTTGATCCACATTATGTTTATGACGTTCGTCTTTCGTCGGTTTATTTTCTTCCACTCTAATCCAACGCTTTACGCTCATCGAGCGCACAGTTCAAATAATTTTCGCAGCTTTCTTCTACCCCCTCTCCTGCCAGTGTTTCACCCGCTGTCTCGTTATGCCAACAAGTTTATAGAATTCGAGGCTCGTTCAAGATGATTTATTTACCTCGTAGCTTTAAAGTCTTTAAGAGCTTGTATTTCCCAAGAGGCGCTTGTTTACGAGCCGTGTTTATTTAATTTTAAACATTATTGACCGAGGTCTTCTTTTCATTAGCTCGCTGAAACTATCTTTGAAATTGGATTCCGCTACTCTCGAGACCAGGCTCGTTTATCGTGCACCCACCCCCGTTGACATTAATAACATTTACCTTGCGCATGAGATGGAAAAATCTATAATTTCATATAAGGTCTCGCATATACCCCATTAAAATTCCAATAATACCGTAATAATTAACCGGCACACAGGAGTTGAGTCAAAGTTCGACAACGTTCCTAATTCAATTTCCGCTTTTAACGTAGATGTAACGTAACGCAATTACTGCCAGCTGGGTAGACGCGACACTTGAACGAGCATCGAAAAATTCTCGAGTTAACCGAACCCTTGGAGCAACACGAGCGAAGCTATATTCGCGAGAGACCCTCTATATACATATATACATATACACGCGTTTCCTCGATTTAGCCTGAAAAAATCATTTTTATTTTTCAAGCTGCTCCACTTTTCACCCATGATTCATATCTCTCGTATATAATACACTCAGCTGCCAGCTCTCCGCAAAACTCTATGATTAAGTGGAAACGGTGATTCACCATCAAACTTGGCCACGGTCTTGAACACGACCGTCCTAAAATTTGAAAATTATAATTGGATGCTAATAAAAATAATCCTCTCTTTAGGCATCGCTGCGAAAATATTCTTCGTGCGAAACGAATTTCTGAATTCAACGCGATATTCCGTATTTTTATCGCACTTATTACGAACTCTATATTTAAAGTTATTTTATATATAGTGTGTACACACACACACACACATCGCCGAGATTCTGAAAACGTGCCACGTGTCACATATTCTCATTCAGTTTGTCGGAATGTACGGTATCTCTTGTGCCTTTGCCAAAGGAAATGTTACTCGACAGGGGTTTCCGTCGTCAATTTTAGACTTTTGGACTTTTGAAAGATCGCATGAGATTTTACCTGGCTCTATAGCAAACCACGGATCGTCATAGAAATCCGGCAAAAATACAAGTAGACTCTGCCGATGTTTTATTTCGTTTCTTGCAGCAGGATGAATCGAGAGTGGCCACGAGCCGCGTAGGTATTTACACGGCTGCACAGAGACGAAGCCCAATGATAAACGGCACACACACGCGCGAGTCGTATCCACGGGAAATGCCGCTTGCTTTGGCGCGAGAGTGTGAAAAGGTGAAAAGTAACGCGGGGGGTAAGATTTACGACTCTGGCGTCTTCGAGAATAACAATATCTCGCATTGGCCGACGTATCAAGGCGAGGAATACGCGAGAGAAAATCTTCTCCGTCGAAAATTCAAAATTCCCACTGCCAATTCCATATGCACGTACGCAAAATCCTTTTTACAATGCGGTTTCTCGCAAATTCTCTCTTGTCAATTTTCAAATGCCGATAAATCAGACCAATACTTTTTATTCGCGAGAACGCGACGAGAAAAATGTTTGATTTGAATTTTATTGGAATATCGCGGAGCTGCTTCGGATTTCCGGCTCTTTGGAGAATTCGGCGTTATATGGTCAGACGTCCTTTTCCACTCGAGTCACGAGGCGAGCGCGCGCGATACCGGATCGTGCCGAAAGTGGCGCGCTATGTGCTTTCGGCTATTTTCTTTTCCTTTTTATTCGCGAGGACAGCGAGAGAGAGAGAGAGAGAGAGAGAGAGAGAGAAAAAATCGCGAATCTCGAGTGGGTGCTCGCGGGAGGATAAGCGACGAATGCGTGAGAAAAGCGGCGGCGTTCGAAATAATCCAAGTCGCTCTATAAATACAATACGACAGTTAGTCCCGTGGCGGCCGTCGCGATGCTCAGATGCTTATCTTTTCTAGTCGTTTCACGAGGCTCGAGTCGCACCGTGTGACGATCGGTCCTTCCTTCAGTGATAATCGGTACCTGTCGGGAATAACTGGCGCCCTAGGGGGATAAAAATACGCGTGTACCGCGTTAAAAAGTGTTAATTGGGGGAAGACGTCGCGTCGGTAAAACAGATTCACGCGGGAAGAAAGCCTCGCGAGGATGGGAGGAGCACGATGAAAATTTCTGCTACTGATTTGCTGCCATTAATTACTTCTCGCTCTTAACAATCTCGTCACCGTGATTGCATAATGCGCGATATTTCGATCGGTAAAGCAGCGAGTGGCAAATGCGCTTTCGTGTCACTGTTTTCGGGACTGATGAAGCTTTTAGTGACACTTTTGAAAAAATGGCTTAACTTTGTAACGCGAATAGACGCGATTGGTAAAGCGCCCGATAAGAGAGTTTGCGAATTGTTCGATGCTACTTTTTTGTAAGTTGTCAAGTTTTTGTGCGCGTCGTCGACTCGAGTTGCTGGGCATTTTGCGAAAATGGAGAGATTGAGCGTGGCGGAGATGATGAGGAGGAAGGATAGGAGACGGCGGAGGGGTTGGACGGTTGTCGTTGGTCATGAAGTTCGGTGAGTATGAAATAAAAAAAAAAAGGTTGAAACCAGTCGGTAAAACAGATCGTATTAAACTGTTTCAAAGTGTCTCCATCTCACGAGTCGCGCGGCAAACTTTCCGTGAATCGAGCGAGCGCAGTCGCGCGTTTACCAGGCTTAATATAATCTACACACAAAATAGGGGAACTTGTGATAAAACGAAGCTACAGTCAATATCAATACAAATCTGTTCCGTTTTACGGTACACAGGCTAAACAATGAATGCTGAGCTTTCGCGATGTAAAGCACACGGGCCGATCAAATTTGAAGTGGATTCCACGAAGACGCGTCTTTGAGGTTTCACTTTGAACGGCCCAGTGCCTTTTGCAAACGAGAGGCTTCCACTTTGACTGTGTAGTCAAAGGCCACTCTTAAGGTGGATGCAGAGCCAGTCACCTATACGTACACCCATCGCGTGTACACCTACACTATGCAAACTTTTAAGGTTTCATACTTGCCATACTATTTCGCTGTTACCCTTGCGAATATTCCCAGGCTTATAAAATATATATATATATATATATACATAATACTGTGTACTAGTATATAAACCGTATACACACGATTCGAGGGAATATGAATAATTTTAACGAGCAAGAAAGATCAATCTGTTGCGTTTACATTAGCCGTAAGCTACAACATTTAAATAGAGTAATCCAGCTTATATATAAAATTCAAAAGTTTTGAATTTTGTTTGTTTAATTCTCTGGAAAATACCTTGGGCATATACCTGAATATAATTGGAGAAGTTTCATCCATCCCTTCCTTTTACTCATCACCTGGAGTAAAAATTAGGACAAAAAAAGACTCGAAAATGAATGCACTGCATCAGGAGATTGAAAATACCGCAGGGTTAGGTTAACCCATGTGTTGGAAAATCGTGACTCGAATGTAGTACCATAGTCGAGGGTTAAAAAGTGCAAAAATCCTGCTCTTAGCGTAATTAAAGGGATGCGAATTTTTGGGAAGATTAAGACGGGCTGCTTGGCATTTTCTTGAGAGGAAGGTTGAATTTATTTGTCTCCGTTACAATGGGAGGCGTCTGGCTTGAAATTAATCGTCGAGTCTGCAGCGGTGCAGATAAGACTAAATAGGAGCGAGAGATCCCATGCTTAAGCAGCCGCGTACCAAATGTGCAACGATCCTTGTCGGAAAGCTATAAATTCGTTGCTCCGAGAGAGAGAGAGAGAGAGAGAGAGAGGGAGAGTTAAAAAGGCGAATCCCCTCTTTTTGAAAAATAATCCATAATAGCGGTATTTATAGCGTTAAAAAGTAAATGCGCGCGCTATTACGACGCGTGATAAAGATGTTTGCGGATGATTTATTCGAATGATAAAGTTAACGCTATTTGACGAATAATGATAAACGAGGTGGACTAGGCTGTGCGTTTCACGCGGAGTGTCGATCTTCCAAAGAAACGGCGTGGCTGAGGTCACTGCTTTCGTTCGTTTGTCCGTCCCGGGCATTGAAAAACGAGGCCCGAAGGTTTATTTATAGCAGAGAGTGGAGCAGGTGATTCCGCGAGAGGAGGAAAAATTACTCAACTCTGTGATACTACGAAAGATTGGAGGATCGTAAAATTTTCGCATGTGGATGAAACGTTTGGCAAAGTCCGAAAAGCTGGCGAGCATCCACGCCAGGCACCGAGGTGCTTTCGGAGCTTTTATTCCCCGAGATTGGCCCAGGTTCCACGCTAATCTGCTATCAACGAGAAGATTAACCGTGAAACGGCTCGATCGGCCCGATTTCCATGCGCCCGTTCGACCTTGGCCTATCCAATTTACCCACGTGATTATCTTATCACGATTTTACGCGCTAATTGCACCTTGCGTCGAATTCGGCTGCGGTGTGGATCGGTTCCCGTACTCGCGCACGGACGCCGAGAATCTTCCACGCGCCAATCAGCCCCACCGATCATTTATTTTCTTCCCCCCTCCGATCGATGAATCGACTATATAGCCATTTCGTGTAAATACAATACTCTTGCTTAATTTAACCGACTGCTATCGGTTAATTTATTCTAAAATTTCGACGAATAGAGGAAATTTTTGTCAAAGTCACCAGGGGGCAACAGTTTAATTAGCACTGTTTATACAAATTATTTAATTAGCTTGAGTATATATGCACGAACGAAAGTGCCTTAATGTTTCGACAATATACACACGTACGGCTAAGCTTGTTACCAGTTGGTCCGTGCAATGATACCGAAATATATACATGCATGCATATATATATATAATAGTATCTCTCATTTTAGCAATAATTAGTCGTAGCTAGATCAAACTAATGGTGCAATAATTAATAAAGCCAGTTCTACTATAATAATACTCGATTAATGACATTTATACATTGATCGTTAATCCATAATTATTCCCTGGATAGCTAAAAATCATTGGTTTCCCCTGTATAAATTGTACAGTGGTTGCGATATCGCTCTTGCGACAGTTCCGACAGTTTTTACACGAAACCACCGACCAATTCGACCGCTGTGAATTATGTCAAGCAAATCGTATACTGATCACAAATAGCGTTTTACATACTCGATATTATCTTTATGTTTATTTTATCGGATGCGTTTGAAATATGATATTCTAGTCGAGCTTTTGCTTTAATAATAATAATGCTGGGTACTGGCGGACAGTTTGTCGATCGAATGGTCAATTTCAGTCCGGGGGCATTCTACTCGCAATTATATGTATATAGTTGTTCCTTTGGCAGGTCTGTTGCTATTGTTGCTGCTGCAACTACTATGCTACACCAATACCACTACTCCCACTATTATACAGCTCCTGTTTATTTAACGGAGTTTCACTTGATATAACAGAAATTCGGCGAGAGTTCTCCAGAGTTTCCAACCTGTTTTTCGTTGCTGCCACGAATAACATCTCGAATTTTAGCTGTCCGTTCTCAAGAGCTTCCGTATTATCTTCGACCTTTGACCTTCGCTCTTTGACGAAATCAGCCAGTCTACCTCAAAGTACTCTGCCTTAATTTGAGAAAGGCATTTGATCAGTCGCGAGCATAAAATCATACTGTGTGCTACATGCACTAAGCTAGATGTGCTCCGGTAGGAAACGAGCTATTTCTCTCGCTCTCTCGCCAATTTAATAGAAAGAGAAGGTGTAATTGGTTCGCCTGAATTTCGGAAGGAATTGGAGATAAAGTTGAGAAGTATAACGCGCGCACAGCTGGTGGGTCGCAGGCACACATTCGCTCCTTTACTCCCTGCTGCACACCACGCAGTCTTTCCCCCTTTTTTCCCCCTTTCTTTATACACCAGATATATCGACGTATCGGTGTCCCGAGGTTAAGCTTCATGGATCCTTTGTCGGGCTGAATGAAAGCCGGATCAGTCATGTTTGCGGAGTGCTTTGAAAAACTAACCGCGCGCCGCGGTCGCGAATAAATTCACGTGTATATATACAAACTGATCAGTGGGAGTGCAGCATCGGAGAGACAAAAAGCAGAAGACCGGCGAAGCTTGCGGTGAAAAAAATCGACCAATCGATTTTTTTCTCTGGAACAACTCGCTCGGAAATTCTAATTATCAAACTCTTCGCTGAATTTACCGGGCAAGAAATTGGAGCAGATGCATGCATATATATATATATATATATATATATAGGGGACGAGCATTAATTGGAAGCTCCAAATCGTTTTTTAAGCTCTCATTAATTCCAGCAATTAGCTCTCTTAATTTTAATGCGCGTTATACTCGAAGCTTCTCGAAAGTATTCCGAGATTTGTCGATTTGGCTTTGTCGTTGTTTAGATTTTAATTATTTTCGTCTAATCGGATTAGTTTCAGTAGCTGTATTTGCCGAATAGGAACCGAGGCTTATATCCGAGACCATTCGCGTCCCGGCATTTTCGTAATTCAATGTTGCGCCTCTGACGATATTTAATTACCGTGGCGCTATCGACGCGCCAGTTGACTCGCAATTAATTACGGGATGCTTGTTGCACCCAACTCTGGACTCGCTATTTTAATAGCACGTTTTGGCAGACGCGTGAAACGCAACGAGTTTTTTTCCTTTTTTTTTCAATTAATTGCTTCAAACGAAGCAAAGGAATTTCCCCCAATGGAATCTCTCAATCGTTTCCGAAACATATATTTGTATATTCAGATACAAGAATTCATATAGGAAAAATTTACGCTTCAATTCCAAACGTTTTATTTTAACACAAATATAAGTACGTAAACTTGTATAGTTACACCATATGTATACACATTTGTAAACGTTCTGTTTTCCATATAAATCGCGTAATTCCAACAGGTATTTCTCTCTAAAATTGTTATTATAACAAACTACAAAGTGTATATTCTGGTAAATGAATAAAATTTTCGAAAAACCACGTTGTATTATAATTACACGATTTATAATGGGAACGACGTATCTCAACCTGTGTACAAAGCAACTAAAAGTATTCGTGTCGAGGGAAAAGCTTTTGAATTTCCTTTGTAAAATATCTGTCACCTAAATAATAAGATATAAGAGTAAATGATTAGTTGTATACGAACAATATGATGATTCTACCAAATAATGTGCGTACCGCTGATACATTATAAAGAAGATTAGGTCGAGAAACATTTTGGCAGATAAAAAGGTGAGACCGCTCGAAGCGAGGTAAGATATTGCTCGACGTATAAAAACTGTCTTCGCGAGGAAGTTTAGATTCTATACACACCTATTACCTGGCTGCGATGTTAATCTTAAAGTGAGATAAACGTATATAGTAAAATGGTTAAACAGAGCAAATTCCTTTTTTTATTGACCATTTTAAGAGTCGCTATCCTTAGACATTTGGCACGCAGCAGCAAATTACTTGCTTTTATTGCACGAGGTATATCGATTGTCCGATTTCGTAATATTTGTAAGCCACTGGTGCACGCTAGGTAACAATGCGCTATTACGAGACGTTCTATTGCCACAGACACTGATATATGTCTGTAAAGATTTACTCGAATGTCTCTCAATTCAATCTTTATTTATTTATTATATCGAGATACATTTGAATACGGTGTAAGCGCAGGCCTGTGACAGTCTTAGAAACAAGCGAATCGCGTCCTTGTCACGATGCAACACGGGAGAGTTAACAAATTTATTCCAATTCTCATGCGAGGATGGTCACGTTACCGGTACAGTTTACATTTAGGGAGAGATTCGGAGTGTTGAATATAAATTCGTAAAGACGTTGGAAAACAAGATTCGGCATGGGGAGAGCGAAGAGCGAGGGTCCAG
Organism: Prorops nasuta; assembly: GCF_024137725.1. Taxonomy (NCBI): domain Eukaryota; kingdom Metazoa; phylum Arthropoda; class Insecta; order Hymenoptera; family Bethylidae; genus Prorops; species Prorops nasuta. The sequence goes on from NW_027116803.1 coordinate 5,201,142, forward strand.
AGGAAGAAAGAGAAAGAGAGAATATAAAGGGTCGTTCTCGGGGTGAAACACGCGTCGCTGGAAGCTGGAATCCTTGTGATTTCAGCATTGCACCACCGATTGTACATCGTTAAGAAAGAGAAACTCATTTTCTACCATTTTACGATTATCAGGCTACTGTATCAATACGTATAGAGAAATTAACTTGTCATAACCGAACGTGTATTAAATGGAGCAAATAAGCCAAGCTGAATGAAACAAGAGGGAAGAAATGAGCGGGGAATAACATGGGAGAGATTGGAAGTAAAAAACGTTAGGATAGATACGGGGGTATATATATATATATATATATATATAGAGAGAGAGAGAGAGAGAGAGAGAGAGATAGTGGTATTAATCGTATCGGTCTTTTGGGATAAACTAGTAAGAATTGGAGGCAGGGCTGGCTGTACGTACGTCGTACGGGAGCAGGTAGGCCTGAGGGACACGAGAAAGGGTAGGCATCAGGGGGGAGTGAGGGGGTGAAGCTCGGTAGGCGAGCGAAGGGGGAGGGGGGAGGGGGGTTGGGTGAGAGCACGGTACGGCACGACGTGTCGGTCGGGACTCGGGGTTCGCAGGAGACCAGCCTGTCGCAGCGCAGCTAGTCAGTTGAGTTGAGTTTAGTTCAGTTCAGTCCAACAGCACGCGCGACCTCGCGCGGACCTCTACGTGAGTGCTCGCTCGCGTATTTCCAACATTTTACCCCGTCCCTTTCGTGCCAACCCCCTACGACCCCTAAGATCGTCCGATTTAACTCCAAATTCCACGCATCTCTTCTTACATCCGTTCCAAACTTACACTCAAACCTGCTTCTCTCCTCTCACTCCCTCGCAGTCTCTTTTAAGTCGAATATATACTCCAGCGAGCGAGGACGTACCGCGAATCTTCAATGTTTCGAAACTCGTTTTACTTTTAGAGCCCGACTCAGGTTTACCTTCGAAATTGTGTCAAGAGTTTGCGCGGAATAAAAATTCTCACAATTTTTCGAGACTCGACTAAAAGTTTCCCTTTATAGTATCTATCAAATGTTAGAAATTTTATGGCCCGTTACAAAGCTGGAACTTTGTGCTGCAAAACAGTGAGATCTTTTTGAGAGGTGTGAATAAAAATTTACGAGTGTGTGTCTTGTCGGAAAAGTTCTTGTGTAGGAAAAGTGTTTTTTCTCTTCTTTATCTTTAATGTCCTCGCGCGAAGCTGGCAGGTGAACGGGGAGGACACTCATCTTGACGAAGGAGTAAAACTTCTCGAAGGTATATATACATACATTTTTAACGATTCCTATACATACATATGTGTGGCGGAGCTCGTGCGATCTATATAAAAATTCAGTATTTCGAAAAAATTAGAGTACGTAGCCCCTTGTTGAATTTTATCGGGACCAAGGGTGCTCTTTTACGGCTTCTTTATCGATAAAAAACGCATCTAATTGCTCGAACGAGTAAATCTAATTTTATTGCTGGATTAAAGCGAGTGTTCTCACAAATCCTCGTTGTTTGCGTAGCTTTGGATTAATCAAAGTTCTTTGCGTGAGTTATCGGGCAAATTCTCAAATGCTAGACTCCGCTGGAAATGTGGAAATTTCAAACAAATAATATTCGCCTTATAATAAGACGCTCCAAGTTCTTTATCAAATCGAAAAGAATTCTTTTAATTCCTAACTAAGCTCCGTCTCACTCTTGTAATAAATTCCTTTAAGACAGCGTGGAGTCACCCGACGTAAAATGAGAAAACTTTCGAGTAAGACGGATTCCGAGAAGCGAAATCTTATCTTGTCAATGTTAATCAAGATCGAGTGGCGATAGGTGGTAGAAAAGAATAGTCGATTATCAGCAGAATGTTCAGAGAGTGACCACTGGCATTGGGGAAAGGAGATTTTATCGGATGCGCGCGTCAAAATATTCCAGTCGCACCATCGGTGCGTCTGTAAGGATGAAATTTGTCGATATATTTTGCACATTTTTTTTTCTACCCCACTTGCCTTGCCGTTGGCAGGCGAGGCAAAGTATGATAATGCGAAGCAGCCATGGGTAAACGAGCAGGAACGAGAGCTCTCGGTTATAGTTTTCAGCGAGGGAGCTGACATCTTATTTTACAAGACGCGAAGGAATGCATGCCAACTGTACAAATAATAGAGTGGCACTTTCCTCAAAGTGTTACTCCCCCCCCCCTTTCATTCCAAAATTCGTCGAATTAACGAAGATGTTTTGCTCCAGAGTATAAATGAAAAAGCGAAAAACGTTGGTATAGCCCATTTGACCAAACTTCGTCCCATATTTATAGCCGACTCCCAAAGCTTCTGGGAATCCTCGAAATATCCGGCAAGCACTCAGCGTGAAAAGCATTGTTCCACTAATCAGTGAGATTCGTCCATCCAGTGTATTTTCCCTTCGAGAATCAACAGCATCTTCAAAGAGTCTCTCGAGTGATTCGAACGACTTTACTAGTTCCCTTTATTTTTAGCATGGCCTAAAAAAAGAGAAAAAGCGAGGAAAGAAGAAGGAGAATTCCTAGCATCCAATATCTAAAACGTTTCAGTTATATTTAAGAAGCTGCAGTACGAAACGAAACTAAATTTTATCCAATTAGTTAAATGGCTTCTTCAGTTTAGCAAAGGATGACAAAAAGGAGAAAAAAGCAAAAACGTCTTCTTTGGAGAAATAAACGGTGCAGGGGACGGCTTCGTCTCGTTCCTCGGAGATGCGTGCTAAAACAGTTAAGAAATGAAAAATTGATAGCGATAAAAAAAAGGTGGGGAGGGAAGAAACAGTATATACGAGCGCGTTATCGATGGGCCACTCGGTATAGGAGATAGGGCATAATTCAGTTTTATTATCGACAATGAGTGCCGATCATCCTTGATGATGGTGTGTACATACGTGGGAATGCCACGTAGGTACATTATGGCTATAAATGACACAGCTGCTAAAACTGTGGATGATCGTGTTTAGAATGGCGACAGCTGCGTTCTCGCGCAGGAACAGTTGAAAAAACAACAAGGCTGAAAGGTCCGATAAATTTCGGCCAGAATCGACAAGTGTGAAAATTCTAAGACAACGTTTACGTACTTGGCGCACGCTAGCCTCTCGAGAGACCCGCGTCAGCTGCATATAAGCTTCTCCAAAAGGAATTCCAATAACGGTCAAAGTTCAGCAACTTTTAAGGGCGATCCAGAGGCTCGCGCGATCGTAGAAAGTTAATAACCTTTATTGATCTGCACAGTTTTAACTTAAAGTTCCACTGCCTTATAAACTCATCTCGTTTGTCACTCGACGCCATTGTGAAAATGTTTCGTCATTTTATTAAATCTCTCCGCTTTCCGTTCGACTTGCGCGTTTGTTTTTTACTGCCTTGGACAAAAGCGTTATCAGCCACGCGTGTTCGCGTTTATTGGAATTTTCGACGATATTTTTTTAGCGGAATTCCCGTGGAGCTTCTTGAGAGGCTTGAGAGTTTATTTATGTCGTAGACAAAAGTTAGAGGAGGGGGCAGCGGAAAATAGTAGATAAACGGGCGATCATTGGCACGCTCGGCTGTTTGCGGCGCGCCGCGAGCGTGACGTTGCAGCTCGGAGGAGTATTTCGGAAATTGCTTCGTTAATGGTTTCCGTTTGCGATCGAAGGTACTCTGGTAGCCATTTGTAATTCGTCACGTAAGACGACCCTGATTAATCCCGATGTCACACACGTCGCAGTTTAGTATTGGCAACCAATGGATAAGTCCGGCCAAGAAGCCTGTCATTTTCCACTTGCGGTCTCGCTATAATTTCAATCTTCCGCGAGTGATTGCCCCTTCCCTTTCCCCTCCCCCTCAGCCACTTTGTCGTTTCATTAATTTGCAATTAAATCGATGTATTCATCGGGAAAATTGTCAATATCTCGACGTTTATTAAACAATATAACGCAACACAATGTCGTTGCCGATAATGTACACGTAGCCTGCGGTACATATATATATATATATAATATTATAATCGAGTATCGAAAAAACTAAGCGAAAAGAAAACACACCGCCAATATTTTTCTATTTTTCACCACGATGTTGTTTTATTTAAACGCTGATCGATGAAGGCTCTTTCGACCGGGAAAGTATTTATTTTCGCAGCGGAAATAAAATATAAAAAATACAAAAATTCCTCATCCGAGGCTGCTAGTTTCAGTGTGGTACACGGTATGCCAGAAGTAAATAGATTAAGCTGTAACGAGCTAAAAACTTGCAGCCATGTTTTAAGTAAGAAAATTAAACTCACCTTTCTTCTGGCACAGCTGCTCAGTTTCCCAAACGCATTCCTCGACTTCGTAATTATTATCTCGACGAGATAATTCTCGAAAATAACCTAAATAAATCAATTAATGCGTTATTGAAATTAACGAGAGTTTCGACGAATCGTGACAATTTGATTTTTCACATTATTTACTCTTTATTATTCTGTGTACAGAGTTCATGGCAGGAATTTCATAGCATATGTTATACAGACTGGCTTATCCCACCTTTGTTATTTCGCTGATTACACTATGCAGTCGGTTATGCACGAACGAATCTACCTTTGTGAGTAATTAATTCTCCATTCATCCAACTCGAGGATGCTAGCTATGCTAACGCTTGTCCTACATCAAGAAATATCGGGACGTTAACACGGGCTTTTCCAGCTCCCTCTTATTCATTTATCAAGCATCCTAATTAACTCGGGCAGCACCTATATATATATAGACATTATAGAGATCCATCGAAAATTTCTACGTTTCTATGCCCGAACGAGTGTACAATCGTCTATATTTAACACCGTGTTAACGAGCTACGAATTTCTAATTACGAATCATTTCAGAAAATCGCCCAAGGAGGTACGATCGACCTTCCCCGTCGGATTTTTCCGAATATTTCCGAGATTTTCTTTACCCAACAACATTTATTATCGACGAGCTCCAGTGGGGAAGTGGGGAGGGATGGATTATCACACAGTAAAATAAACGATGCAATATCAGAGGTTGACGACGAGGAGGCCTATCGCTCGCAACGGTGCGAATCCTGCAGAGTCCCACGAGAATTTCTCTATGTATACGCTGTATATATACTGATATTGACGAGACTCGTATATTCCGCATGAAAATAGCAATAAAACTTTTGACACCTCTCCATCTCAATCCCGTTATTCGAACGTTACTCATTCCTCAGGCAAAGCTCACTTCTGAAAATGAATTTTAGCAAACGCGTGCTCCACTGATACACCGTCGTCGTGATTCATCTCTCTCTCTCCCTCGGCTGTACAGTTTCTTCGCTCTCGAGTCGATAAATAAGATCCGTCCGTAGAAGCCTGAAGGACACTTTGCCAACAATCGAGGATCCTTCAGGAACGTTTTATTACCACGTCCCGAAGCTTTTACCTACTGGGATACGTATTGTTCGAAAAAGCTCGGCCTCTAAAATATTCTCATATTATATATGATATATATCTCTTTGGCGAAAGATTGCAAAGAATTTGCAACAACATCCGTGATTGTGTATATACCATCGGGGAGAAGAAAAGTGCAGCTTTAAATTACGATCCAACGTTAGGTGGATGGTTAATGTTTGTTAAACCAAAGTTTGCTGAAAGTGAGTGAGCGAGGATGCGACACGGGGCGCTTCCCCTCGTTAGCGATGGTTAGCGAACGACGAACTGGAACAAAACTTGACGACTGACGACGGTGCTTGCACCACTACGAGCTTACTTAAAGCTCTTTAAGCATATACACACTTTGAAATTTCTGCAAAGCGTTTAAACAGTTTCCCTTTTGCAATTTTTAATTAGGAGCTCTCTCCTCGTCCCTGACGTCACGCCCCACTGCTAATCACCCAACAATTAATTCCTTTATTATTCCACGCTTTTAACCATCCAATTAATCCTCGTTCGTAATATAATAATGCTTTTTTTGGTCACGATTTATGACGTTCTTCGTTAATTCCCCGGATTCCACTCTCTCCGGGGGATTATCGTTTAAAGCCCAACTATTGTTTGATCATTATTTAACGCTGACTCTGTCCTGTAATCTCGCTATCATAGCTCTCGAGCGGTAAGCCTCGTTGAATTACTCGCGTTATAACATTCGTGCGTAGGATTCGCAGCTTTTCCCTAACCGTGATAAAAAACAGGTGGAAAAAAGTATGTCGAGTTTGTGTCATGGCGAACTAGTTTCGCTTCTTATAGCATCGTGAGCGGTAGAATAAAAACGGTGTGTCTCTCTCTCTCTCTCTCTCACTCGATGTGGTGTGGAAAAATAACGACGAAAAGATAGTTAGCGCCTATTTTCGTCACTGAGAAATTATTATTCAACGTGACATTTCCCCCGAGAGTTACGGGGGTATTATTAGCGATGAGAAGTAGCGTAATTAGCGAAGATCGCAACGCGAATTTCACAATGTTCCGCGCACAGACTAAAATTTAATGAAAATAAAATTTTATATGGGGAGCCCTGTGTAATATATATATATGTATGCATATAATAGCGAGGTATATATGCGTGTTCGAAAATGGAGCTGGGCTGCTGGAAGTGTTTGTTAAACAACCAGTGCAAGTTCTCTACGGACTGTATTATAAATATGTATTATATTACGAAAATATATGAAATGTAATAAAACGTTGCCGGAGAAAGATACAACGAGGCGGTGATACGTGATAATCGTGGCAAATGTTTCGAGTCGATCGATATAGACTTCCAAAAGGATTTCTTTTTAAAGTAAAGTTGTGCAGCAGGAGGCGCACGTATAGAAAGGAAACCTTTCGTGCCGGGAAAATTACATGTCGCAAGAAAATTATTGCCGGAATTAATGGCTGATTCAGACGGAAACGACTGAAGGACCTTGAAGTTTCGCTCAACGACGACGACACGTAGCAAAAGACTTTTCTATAAATATAATCTTGCGATTACCCTTTCAGGCCATACCGAGGGATCCCCAGAGAGACGCGATTCTCTCTCTTTCTCTATTATTTTCTCGAGTTTGCTCCTCGAGTTTCTCCCCATAAGCTTATATAAATTTAATTTCATCCGGACTGACCAAGGCACGATTCTCACGATATTCGATCAAACCCTTTATTATTAATATATCGACTCTTATCGATTTTCACGCGCAAGTGGAAATTTCTTTGTTCGGCCATTATTTGGCACTCTCTTCAGGTATACCCGTGTATAAGATATTATCGAGTATTTCTCTGGAGCCGGGGAGGCTGCCTAGGGGCGCCGCTGTCAAATGCACCGCGTAATGCGGCTGCCTGCGTGTGCGCATACGAATCAAATCGTTGACGAGGCAATTTCCCGAACAAACGGCCTCTCGTCTACGCCTGACGTCACTACCAGCTTCAAACTCCCGCAACAATCCCTAAAATTTACCCTCGCTGAAAATTTTTCTCCATTTTTCGTCTGTCGTGGTTCCGCCGCTTTATTGTTGCCTCGGTAATATAATCTTTAAAGCAGACGGCAGTAAGAAGTCGTAGCGCCGGGAAATCAACAAGAAAAGAAGAGTAAGAAAAAATATTCTATACTCGCGACGGATTTATCAGAGGCTTCGAAATTCGACAAAACTTTTACGAGCGCGTACCAGCATGATGATTATGCGAGAGCCATTCAGGTAAACGACTGAGGAGTCTTCGTAATTTCCAAAGAGCCCACCGACCAAATTTAGATCGATGGTAACTTCATTAACCCGAGTTTATTGAACGTAATCTCGCCACTCGCGCTCCTCGTCGAAAAACCGATATTTTCATCATGCTTCGTTATTCAAACACAGTAATAATAAGTGAGGCTTGGAAAATATTGAGCATTTCGTATGCTTATACCGTTCCTTGCTTTCTGTATATATTTTTATCGTTCCGGAGAGCCAGCAGCTTTATCCCCAACCCCGCTCTATGGGATTTTTTTCTAATAGCGATATATATATTTATATATATATATATATATATATATAGCAGGGAGCAAGTAGCCCTATTTTGGCAGAATTTAATGCAGGAAGGCAACGCGCGCGCGAATATGGCTGGGATGTGGCATGGACGAAGCAGCAGCACGCTCGAAGCAATTGGCTAAATGCAAATCCTCGAAAATTACCAGTCGTTGCACGCATCGCATTTACCGGCAGGAAGCGCTTAAACGGCACACACGAGGCATCGGATTTTACGGGAGAAAGCGAGTAATCCATCATGGAGTGCCAATTTGCAAAACCACTTTCTTCCATATAGCACTTTGCATCATCTTATTATTATTAGCCGCGCACTAGGACCGATCAGAATTTGGCGTGCGTTTATTAATCTAAAAGTTCATCAATATCCGCGTTGAGGCTGAAAGTTTTTAGGTAATTTGAGAGGCTCGCGTCGCATATACACAGGAAATTCTATCTGTTGTTTCAGTCGACGATGGCTTGACAGGCGTGTGGGTGGGATTTTGACGAGAATTTTCTTGGGACATCTCGGAGAGGAACGAGGACTGTCTCGGGCTTGACACCGGTGTATACAGCGGCCATTTGTTGGACGAGAAGTGCAAAAGTGCTCGCGAGTCGACTAGACACGTCGTGCCAGTCGTGCGATAAATTCGAGCCAGCTATTTTCATCCTAACGATCATTCGGCTTTATTCGGTTCGTTGAGTAATCCTCCACAGCCTTTCCGCTTCGATACTCGCGCATTGTTTCGTCGCCTATCTCATAAATATAATACATATTAGGCTCTCTCCAAAAGTCATTAAAAATTCATCTAGTATAGAGTATCTCGATGAAACGCGAACATATAGAGAAGTAACTACATTATTCTAAAATCTACCCGACTGCGTTATACGAGGCTAATAATTGTTAAAATTTATTTTTAAACTTTAAACTCGTGGTGAAACGTACACCGGAATTTTTTGCTTTGGTAAAAACAATGGGATATTTCAATTAAAGTGCAATATTGACTTGTACGATTTGCGTTGCAATTCAGTTGGTAGTTGGGACTGTAGGCGTTGGAGGGAAAAAAACGTGTGAGCTTAAAATATTGATCCTACAAATGTGGCACACTTGCTCGTCGTTACCAGCCAACATTCATCCGATGTCCCGTCTCGATTTCCCAGTTCAAGCCATTTGACATTCATTTATCAGCGGAGTTGCCCGATTACAGCACGATTTCCCCTTCGATTTTACATTTTCCACATGCAGCCTCTCGTTTCACTGAATCAGCAGGTTAACAAGAGGGAACTTATATTTTTATTTGCACAGAATTATATAGTTGTTCATTATCTTTTCAACGAAGAAAATGCTATGCGTCTCGCGAGCATTATAAATTTTCCAGCACAATTGCGAGGTGGAAAGCCAGTTAAAGCGAATGGACAGTTCCCTCCTGCGTGCTGGACCTGCGAAAGCTCTTATATGGAACATAGCAGGTTTAACGATACTACGTGGTACTTTTTCAAAAATATGAACCTTTTCGTTTTCCCATTCGCTGCCTTATTATCTCGAGATCGTCTAGGTGTATAGCCAGGCTATGACATATTTCCAAAAATAATCGTCATTTCTTATTATTATCAGTATGGGCGTGTGTGTGTGTACGACCTTAAAAAATATCCTTTCCCTCATAATAAGATAGAAGAATACATGTACGGTGTATTACAGATTTATAATTTTTTTCATGCAGGTACCTATACCAAAGCTACGAACTTCGTAGTACAAACTAAAATAGATACATGCATGTCAAAGAAAAGTTTCATTATACTGTTCTCTCATATACATATAAATAGCAGTGTGAGAGAGAAAGAATGAGTAATCCGAGAAACTTTAAAAAATATTAATTTTTCTCATTCATAGAAGGAAGGAAGAAAAAAGTCTAGCTAAGAATTAATTCAGGAAGATGCAAAAAGAGTATTGAAGTTTTCTTTATTAAATTTTGCTCACGTTTAGCGGATCGTATGGTTAATTGACGAGTGGAGATTAATTATTCGCAGGAAAAACAACAGCTGTGTTGCCTTGGCGAGTCGATTATCGTCATTATAGCAGATCTGACCTTTTGTGGAAGTGGTAAATAGCAGTGTGGCAGTCTCTCAAAGTTTCCGGTGCGCGACCTTCTCGGCATGAAATTCAAATCGTAGCCTCGAAAAGAGGAATCATCCCTCAGTCGCAATGGGGACGATTCATTCGGTTACATTTCCCTCCCTGTGTTGGACTCTTGCCAGCACGAACAATATCGTCCCTTTTGCGTTTGTATAAGCTTTCCTACCGCTATCTCTGCTTCTTCTCCTTGCATCTCTCTCTCTCTCTCTCTCTCCCTCATCAATAATTGATTTAAAGTAATTCATCAAACTCTACCCCAACTCTCACCTCTCGCCGTCAACCTACTCTCCTCGCTCTTCCTTAAAAATCCTCAATCTCCAACCGATTTTCCCTCTATTTGCCAAACCGTTTATAATGTTTGCAACTGATGCGTTTACTTTGCCGGCCTCAAAAGTACCCTCGCTCTGAAATATCTCGCAGGTTGCAAATTATGCGAGAACGCCATTACGTAAAGTAACGAACATCGATATTGGTTGAGAAGCCAGTGACAGTAGGCAAACAGCTCGTTACGTTCGTGCAGTACGCTATTGATATCAATCAGAATTTTAATTGTCAATATTTTCCCATCTTCTTACTCATTGTGAAAATCATTTAACGCGAGAGTAATAAGTAGATTGCTTGTTTGCGTCGGTATATAAGCTCGATTAAAATATTCATTAAAAAGCGAATTTACGCGAGTGGAGTAGCAATATACTGATAACTGATGGACTCTTGAGTTTCCATGCAGTATACGTACCTAGTTGGGAAAGGGAAAGTATTGAGAAATTTCATATCGAGTTATTATTGATATGCTTTACTTACTAGCGGAGTAACAGGTTAAAATTGCAGAGACGCAAAGCTGATTCCCGTAAGACGGATAAAACTTGCCGGAGGTGAATCTTGAGAGATCTTTTCCCCTTGTGCTTCGTTTCCAAAGTAGAGAATTCCTCGAGGGATATGGATTTTAGGTAGATTCGAGGGTAGACGAGTCTCGGGGGTTTTCACCCTGCTTCCCTTTCTACTTTCTTATTCTTCCGACGCAGCCAATCATGATGCCTAACTTGAAACTGACTGACGCGCTTAGAAATTCGGTCCAGCTTCCTCGTTGTCGCCTTTTCCTTATTTTCCCTGCTCTTTGCCAATTTTTTCATCGTCCATTCCAGTTGACTAAACTCGCCGCCAGAAAAATATATATATATGTGTGTGTGTGTGTGTACCTATTCATCAACAATTCCGTTGGTGCGCCAAGCTTCGATATCATCTTGTTCCAGCGTAACAAAGCCCGAGAGATATCGTCTTAAAAAATTCAATTTCATTTAATACGCTTTCTCTCTCATCCAGCATGCACGTTTAATTGAAAAAAGATTGCAGTAAGTCCTATCGAAGCTATGTTCATTCGCACATTTCGAACTTCATCGAAGCAAGTCAGATTCTTTAACGTAGTAGCAAGTGGCTAACTGTTTAATTTTACTCCAGTTCCAATAATCGATACTCTAAGGACATTACCTGTAATAGTGCTGGCCAACAGACATTTAATTAACGACGAAACGTCAGGTGAAATGCGTCACGTGTCATGGAATTGGCCCTCCCTCATTTCGTTTGTAGTTCAATTGCTTTTTCATCCAATTCCATTTGAAACATGCTGACCTTTTCACGTCGCTAGCGAGATTCCGACAAGATCGCTCGGCGAAAGAAAAAAATCACTGGCTTTTTAGATGGGAGGAAAAAAGCGGAGAACATAAGGCTCGCGTAGAAGGTGATTGCACGAATTATGGAAATGCAGGGACGTTGCATAAAACATTTATTTTCATTGTCGTAATTGTTACCAAAGTCCGAGACGTTTCGCGATCGGTCGCAGAGACAAAAAAAGCACTGGTAGGCACAGTTGGCGGTTATTTTTTTTCGCATTGACTCACGAAGAACGGCATATCACTGGAATTGATTAGGCAGCCGAGCAATTTCGTTCCTGGGCTCATAAATATGCAGATCTGTTTGTGACGGTATTTTGCAATTTGAGGGCAGCGCAGAGACAGCGACGTTTGGCCTTAACCGGTAAAAGCTGGATAATTTAAAGTAGACCCGTGCCAGGAAATATCGATCGCGATCATTTATCTTCATTTCCCTTCATCCTCAATGCCAGCGACCCAACTTGAAATCGTTGTCAGTTCTATTAAAATAGCCTGTGATCATAATCAAAAGAATAATAGATTTATCAGTATTCCAATGCTTAGCTCGCTCTCTGCTTCTCGCTCTCTCTCTCTCTCTCTCTCTATAGTAATTATCTCTTCTTGATACTCGAATTGTCCAGAGGATCGTAACTGAGTGTTTCAGAGCACGAACTCGGAGACCCTCCGGATCATATAAGAGCTATGATCGTTATTTGTTGTTATGCAAATACCGAATGGGATTTCAATTCGGTCGAATCATAGAGCGCATACTGAGAGCGTCGCGTTACAATTACTGCAATTACAGGGAGGACCGTAATCAGATCGTGAGATGCTTTGGATAGGCCATCATGGACACTAGATGGATATGGTGTTTACATTAGACGCTAGCAAACGTCGATGAATTCAATCATCGAAAGGCATTCGCACGCAATCTCATCAAACAGAAACAGATTTGGGAGATCAATATATATATATATATATATATATATATATATATATATGGTATCGACTGTTCATTCTCTCAACGAAAATTGTTCGATATTCCATTTTTTTTATTTGTACATAGTAAAACGTATACCTTTGTGATGGAACGATTTTACTCGAGATACGACGAGTCATCTCGATTAAAAGCGAAAGATTGCACGATTTTCATTCCAAGGAACATCGTACTATCCGTAGATTATATATATAGTGCTGTGTATGCGAATATATCCATCGGTTTATTCTCCAATTCGACATACTTGGCGGGCTCTGATGGAAACCGGGTTAATTATGATGCATCGTTCCTAAGTAACTCGAGAGAACGAGAAGACGGAAATTTCTTTCTTGACATTAAGCATTCTCATCGTAGAGGCTATAAACTATACGTGACTGAGATCTAGTCGTTTATGTTCCACGGAAGAATCTTAATCCTCCCAGGAATATTTCGCATTTATACCCCACCCGAGTGATCGAGAGAGGAGAAAAAGGTGACGGAGCCAAACCGGCCACGTCAATACTGGCCAAGAGTTTAGCGAGAGCGTTGCTCGGACATCGTATCGGGGATTACGCGTTTGTCATTATACTAGAGAGAGAGAGAGAGAGAGAGAGAGAGTAAGGGTGGCGGGGTGAAGGAGGAAAGGAGAGAGAATATCTGTGTTTTCCCATGACGATCTCTGCGCTCGAGAGGGCAGAAGTGGTTGATGGATGGGCAAAGTGCAGATAAGTGTTTCGCAAGAGATGATACCACCTGAAAACGTGTCGGGCACACGCGGAAGCGACTACATTTCAGCCCGAATTTTCTCCGATAAAGCTTGATCCTGAACATTCTGTCGATTATCCGATCCGTTTTGGTTCTGTTGAATCTCGCAGAGAGTATCGAGAATCCATCCGTGTGTGCAGGCGTTGCGGTGATAAAAATTGATACGCCAAGTTGAATTAAAGTTTAGTTTTTACGCGCGATAAAGATGACGCTGGTGACTCCACGGGGATCGAGGGATTATTAGCTCTAAGCCCCGGTAATATCGGAAGATAACGCTTAAGTTTCAGCTCTTGGCTCCAATGGGGAGCAAGATGCTGAATGGCGGAGAGGATAAGACGAGGAAGGGTCCATGAAATGAGCTTGTCGAGCTACCGATCGTGCGTCGAGCTCTCGTGAGGACGTCGAGATGGACGAGGACGATACGGAGGACACGCGAGACCCAGTGACCTTGATCGGTAAACTGGTGAAGAAGAGGTCGAGGAGAACGAAGGTGGCCAAGGCGAAGATCGTGGCTGGCAAGGCTGCACAGTTGGTGCTGCGCCCGCAGGACTCCGCGGAGGACTCTGACACGATGGAGTGCACGTCGGAGAACGAGGTTGATAACCTTCCGAAGGACGACGAGGAGGCCGACGCGGAGAGCGAGGGTTGCCCGGAGCCGATCGTCACCGACGAGAAAGGCGATCGTATCCAGACGCAGAGCAGCGACTCCTTCGAGGAGGAGAATCAGATCAAGGGCAGAACGACTCATCGTTTAACGGAAACCACCGTAACGTCCACTTCCTGCAGAACGAAAATACGCTTGAACGAGGAGGACCTTAGGAAGAGCAGCTCTTCGAGGTTCTCGAGGAACAGGGTAGGGATCTTTGTGTCCGGAAAGAGTCCACAGTCGAGCTCCAGTCAGGAGGAATACGAGCCCGATCACAAAGGTCGACGACCCAGCAGGGACCAGCAGCCCCCGAAGATGCATTTATTGTCCACTTCCGGTATCACGGTTTCCGGCCACATGTCGGCAAGATCGATGGAGAGCTTGCGTTCGTCGAGGAATTTCCTGAGCGCGGACGATCGTTACAGCGAAGACTCCAAGTCTCTGGAGTCTCTGTCCTTGTCGACTTCTTCGGATACGCACGTGACCTCGTCCAGAGGTCACTACAGGAGCTTCCTCACGTCGTCCAGCAAAGACGTTAGGAAGATCGTGACTCAACAAATGGAGTCGAGGAGTAGCGAGAATCTGTTGCATCGAGAGGATACGTTGAACGCGGAGGTTAGGCGTGGTTTGTTCGCCAATACGGGATTCGAGCGGAAGATTCCTCAGCATCTGAGCCTTCCTCCGCCTACCAATGTCTTCTCTTTGACCAGTCCAGGCGGCAGCGATCGCAGAATTACCATTCTCAGCCCCCACTCGCCCGTCCAGGCGTCCGAATTCCAGTTCGCCGTCCAAACGCTCAAGACCAGGCGCAAGAAGGCTCTCGTCTTGCCGAGGTTGGTGTTGCCCAGAAGCGAATCCGAGGTCTTTTTAGAGTGAGTAGCTATACTGTGTATGATCGTCCAGATCGTTCCTCGCTCCAATCTTGGAATCATCATTAACCACGCGCTTTGTGTGCCCTCCGCTGGGCACTAGCCAGGAAGCCATACAACTCTGATAAACGTGCAGACGGTAGGAGGCGTACGTAGGCCTCTCAACTATTCGGAGCCTCGGTAGAAAAACTCGTTTCGCTTTAAACTTTTCTTAAAAAAACAACAATGCAAAACTTTCAGTACTTTCTGCCACAACTTTTAATGCCTATTTCTTTCCTCTCGGTAAAAAATATTAAAGTTCCTATGGTCTGTGTAAGGAAAGAAGGGCTTGGCTTAAGTTTCTTGTAAATCTTGTTTGGTCTTGTTGGAAGAAGCTGAGGAAAATTGGCCTGATCTATATTCTTCGCGCTGGTTTTGAATAACTGAAAGTGATTTAGCAAAATTGCCGACTTGCTTCCTGATCTATATGCGGGTCAAGCCTCGACTAGTTTACAAATATTATCCGTGCTATATTTAGCAGCAGACGCGATCAATGCCGTGTAATTAAACAAGAAATTTAAAGTTTTGCGTAAAAATGTGCAAAAACAAATGGTGCACCTGTTTCTCAAGTAGAAAAGTTGCACGGTTCTTTTATTGTAATTTACTTTAATTAGTCTCGGAGAAACTCTTATTGAAAGGGGAACTAGAGAATCTTGATTATTCGATATTCCGTTTTTGTTTGCCTGTTGTCTATGGCGTGCAGCAATGGTACTGGAAACAACTTTTGAAAGTCAGTGTAAAGACTGAAGTAGTAAAGGTGTGGAATAATTTACTCGTTTGCGCAACGTTATCTGGACTAGTATCGATTATAAAGTGCAAGCTGCAGGTAAACTCGAGTGTTATCACTGCATTTATAAGCTCGGAGAGGAAAATTCGTAATTGGATGCCGCAAGGTGACTGCCTAAAGGAAACATTCGCTTTTCACACAGAAACTCCAACGATTTCAATCACGAGTCAACCTTCCATTGATATACGGAAAATTAATGAATCTCATCGGTCCTGACCCTTTTGTCTCGCGCGAAAATGTTTTTTCCCTCGACTCTCGATTCAAAAGATAGGCGTTGACGCAGTCAGAAGCGCTCGATCAATTTCCCGTCATATGTTATGGACATAATTAAAACGATTTCCCGCAGATTGGTTAACGGCTTATTTACGTAAATTTTCCGGTCTTCTAGCTTCCTGAAATAAAAATTTTCCAATATTTGCGCAACTGCGTTTACACACGAGGTAAGCGAGAGAAACTATGGCATTATAGAATTTTGCTTACCAAACAGAGTTAAGTCCATGTTGAAATGGTAAGCTCCCTGATACCGCTGGGAAAGCTTGACTATTCGCCGTTGATAATATATAACTCGGCAAAAGTCTGCTTTATCGACGTAAAATAAGTCGAGCAGACTTGGTGCAAATTCCTGAAAATTTCGCGGCAGCACCGTGTACGTACGTCGGTAGCATTGATCGATACCGCCTCACCGTATACATGAATACTTATTTAAAAATAAGAAAACAATATATATATATATATATGTACATATATAATATTGATGTTGAGACTGATACGGATATTTGTTAAGCGTTATTAATTCATCGATATTTTATCAAGTGTATTTTAACGAGTAGGTTATTTTTGCTCGAGCAAAACGTAGGACGATAAATCAAGTGATGGAAGTAGATGCATGCCGCAACAGCTACAACGAGGGAAAAGATTACGGCATTGCAACATGCAGCTCGCGCAAATATTATGATAGCAAATATGAGCAGGGTTTTATTTGCCAGTACGTACTACCCCAACAATTATGCCAAATGACAATAATCTTGCTGGTGGAGGATTCGAGTAAAATTAGTCTACGTTGGCTGCATATATAAAATAAAAACAATCGTGACCCAAATCCCGATGGAAATGAAACGAAGATGAATTCGAGGGTCGCGTAGATGACTCTTGAACGTTTCTCAAAATCGATCGACCCTCGGTCTGCTGAATTAGCGATTTAGCTCCTGTCGTCGAGTATTCTTTCCCTACAAATAAATTACTCCATTAGCAAAAAGATATTTTTAACCTTCGACTTATATCTGCCTTTCCATACGAATGATTCGCCGTTATCGTTCTATCGAGAATACACGCGTATGGAGTTGCGTGCGTTTCGGTTAGAGCTACAATGGCAGCAGACGTTATTATCGTAACTCGAACAATGAGCACAGTTTGTTTTGAAGGGTGTGAGAGAGAGAGAGGGGGAGAGAGAGTTCGCGATTGGGTAAAGTATAAAAGGAGAGCACGCGGTGCGAGTCGAAGATCGTTCTTGGCCTAAAATCATCGAGTGACATTTGTCTCCTCGTCAAAGGAAGAAAAGTGGAATTGGGTTACGTGCGTCGTATATATATATATGTACGGAGGTAGAAAAAGCATGGACTATAGAGCGGCAAGTGCGTAAATAGATTTTACAGAGGTCATGGTTCGTCGTCCAGTAGTGTAGTAGGCAGTATATATACACGAAGCCGGATAGAGCCAACCTAACCCGGCCGGTTGTTTCCTACTCCAGTGCAGGCGCGTCATCGTTTTTGGCAGGAGAGTCGACGGAGGAGGCGCTTGCGTCGATAGATCCGAGCACGAGAGCCGATGTGCGCGCTGCGCTCCTCTCTCTCTCTCTCCCTCTCTTCCTACTCGCTCTTTCAGCTTCTCTTTCATTGTCTCACGTGTCCTATTCCACACAGTCCCTCTCTCTCCCTCCGTCTCTCTCCTCCGGCGTACCGTGCTCTCTCATCTCCCCCCCCCTCCTCCCCCACCTCCCTCTCGTCTCACTCGATCCCCAGCCGCACTGACAGCACCACCAGCGTCATCCTCCAATTCATCCTCCAGTCTAACCTCCTGCAGACAACTGCGTCTATCCCTCGTAAAGGATGAGTCGCGTGCACGGGACGCGTCTAACCTCTGCCATGCTGCCACCATACGACGCCCTCCAGTTACGATGATGGACTCCGCGAGCCATGTTCTCCCCACAGTGCTCTCAGCTGCATCGTGTTCCGAAGGAAACTCTGACTCTTTGTGATAGATAATAGAGCGACGTTTAACCTCCTGACGTCATAATGGATTCGTCGAGCTTCGCACTCGCCTCTCTTCGAAACTGCCAGACTATTTTTGTGCGCTCTAGACCATCGTCGAATAGTGTTTTTTAGTACGTCGCGAGGTGCGTGTCCTCCATATCCTTCTCCAAAAACACACACACACACACACACACACACACACGTCTATATCACACAGACGCACGCGCTCTCGTGCAAAAGCTCCCTCTCTTCCTTCCGAACGCGCCTGGATCACTCCGGTTTTTTGTACTTTCATCCCCTGTGTACTACAACACGTGTTACTGTTGCTAGCGAAGAAATGGGACACGTGGTCATTGTGTTGAAATTCCTATGACTGAAGTTTTCTCGAAGTTCGTCCAGCAGCAGGATTAGGAATACGGAGCTTTAAAAAGCACCTTTGTGACTCGTCGACCAATGAAAAATGTTTTTCACGTAGAGTAAAATATCTTAGCTTATGCAAATGCTCTGGAAAACATCGTGATGCTACAAAGAAACGTGCTTCTTAAACATTTTAACCTCCGTTGTACATACTTATATATATACTCTATATACACGCAGTATATACACTATATGTTAATGTCGGATTATGCTAAGTAGCTAATTATAGCAGCATCCGATATCCTGCGAAAGATGCTAATGATCCAGCTTCACCTGGAGCACACGTGGCTTTGCTTCAAGTATAAAGAGGAAACATTGCAACATAGTTTTAAGAAATTTGTACCGATGGAAGGAGTATACTTCAATGGTCCAACGAAAGCTATCGTACCAAATGCAAATCTTTGCCGCGAATCGTGCAACGATTCGAGCGGATAAAGCAGAGCTCGATGGTTTTTCAAGCTATACCGATCGGTTAATTCGTCGTGAATACTTGGAATACCGTTGAACAAATCACGCTTGTTTATACACTCGAAGAGTGTGCAGTTTGTCGGAGTCCTTTGTTATCAGCAAGGACGCGCGAGAAAATCGTCACAAGCGTTATCACGCATCGTGGCATTAATTAACGCGGAGCGAGCACCGTGAATAATACAACAGCCACTGGAAATTCTCTCTGTCAAAGGGCTGTACACGATATATTTTAAGTAGGAACAAAGGCATCGAATTAACGGTACTAAACCAAACTGGTCCAAAGTAAATAGACCAAAGAACCAAGGGAGAGAGAGAGAGAGAGAGAGAGAGAGGACGAAATAATAAGACACGGCAGGGAAGAGCTTTATACGCTTTAATTTCGCTTAATCGACGACCAAATTAATCATTTTGCGAGGATCGAGCAGGATAAGAGGACGTGGAGAAGGAGGAGGAGGGGGAGTGAAAGGTGAACGAGACAGCTTATACGTATGAAGGCGAAATGGGACAGGATTGGTGCGCGCGTAGACGTAAGCACTCGGGTGGTGGATGTTGTCCTTGCGGGCCACGCGTTCATCCCTCGAGCAGGTTAGTTGAAGCACCGAACAAAACTTACCCTCTCTCCATAAAATATCAGCTCCATAGATTTTAAGAAAAGCAATCTATTTCCCCGATCGAATGTAACTCGAAGGGGAAAACAAAATTACTCGGCGCGCGCGGCTCTCGTTTCCAGGCCAAGTCGTGTATATTTTGTTTTTCTTTTTTCTCCCGGAACGTTTAACCTTGCGCGAGACCTCGAAGGGAAGTAAGAGACCCCTAGATAAAATGCACGAACGAAAGAGATCCCGGTCATGCAATTTATATTCTCCGCGGTAACGTGGAACAAGGAAGCTCGAGCTCGCATTAGCTTTCACGTGTGAAAATAATTGGGTTATAAAACCGCAAGGCTACGGGGTGCTGTCTGGGATTAAACGCTAGATTTATCGAAGCAAAAAATCCTGCAGGCGTTTTCAGAGCCTCTCGGCCGTAAAATGCATTTACCTTTTGCTTCGATCCAGGACTTTCCGCGTGTATATTTCTGTAATGTATAGGAATAAAGTATATATATACGCAAACTCTCCGGCGATTGTTCATACATTTTTTCTTCCTCTTCAAGTCGGACGGAAGAACTCTGTAAAGTTCCGAGGTTTTTTTTTCCTCGGTGACATTTGCAAAAGCTCAGGGTATTTCATTTTTTCCTGTGTATATATATATATATATATATATATATATACATCTGTACTGTATTATGCGCGAGGAACGATCCTGATCAGGCATGGCGTTGCATGACTGTCGCCTTGCCAGAAAAATTTTCAGGAAAACTTTACGGCCATTCCAGGTAAAAGCTTGTTATCCTTCCAAACGGAGAGTCCGACTATGACAGACCTTTTCTACTTTTGCCTGACATTCGCACGCTTTCCATCTGTCTACTCTCTCTCTCTCTCTCTCATTGATGGATCTGTTTTGAGATTTTATCACTGATGCTTCCGCATCAGTCACGTGCATGTTTATGGTACAATTGGCACGATGAGCTGCCTATAATACCGGGCTTTCAAATGTGCTTTCAGACATTCTCTACTCAAATAGCCTCGTGCCAGTATGCTCGCCGTTGGGAGAGAAAGTCAATTTGCTAACTTCCGTACGTGTAAACACTGGAATTTACACTGCCCTTCGCGTGATACGCGTAATACGACCAGAATGACGTAGCGCGTGTGCCGTTTATTTAAATTCCGTTGGAACGAGCTGATCACGCGGGTCGATGAATCGGGGTCAGTGGAAAACGAAATTAAAGATCAGACGAACAGCAGCTACTGCTAATGATATTCTTCTCTAGTATCCACCCCCCCCCCCCTCCTCCCTCCTTTACCCCTTGCGGTTCAAGCTGATCGATGTCGTAGCTTGGAGGCTGCCTGGGCCAGTGACGTAACTAGTAACCTCCGCCCCCAAGCTTTGACGTCATTGATGCCCTCAAATGCGCGTGACCAGGTGCCGTGTTACCTTCGTCCAACTGCTACTTCAGCAAAGATTTACTTTCTTAGCGCTCTCCTATGCTGGAAATAGGACACGCATTATAGCACAATATGTAACAATTGCACCTACCACTAATAGCACTTTTCTGTGAATATATATTCATATATTATTTATCGCTCGATTATGCAGTACGTATGTATAGTATATATATATATATATATATATATATATGTACCATGATACGCGTATTCAGCTTGATGAAAATACCAGTGAAATTATTCTTGTACGCGTATACAGTGCTATCGCATCTCTCGATTAGGTGCCGAGAGATATTCACGTTTCATACGTGAAAACTGTCAGACGATGATTGGACATGATCGAAACGCGCTTGTACACTTCAATCGCGCTACGTATAACGAGCGAGAATTGATTTGACGGACGCGAATGGTTCTCTCGCGTGCGTGTATACGTGTCGGTACTAGAGTTTCTTTTTCTGTTTTACCATCGAGACATTTTATATTTATCAGTCGAGTGGAAACGTCGATGAGTTTCCTTGTACGAGCTGGCAGAGGTCAGCACTCGATAAGGAGCTACGCGCGCGTGCAACTCTGCAGTGGATACAGACATTATGTGTGGTTCGGCATAAATAGATTTATTAACTGTCTCTCGTATTCTGCGATGCGCGATGTTTAGTCCGAGGAAGGAGCGTATTTATAGACCGAACAAATAACGGAGATTCATGGCTAATCAATCGATACCGCGTAATTAGCATGACTTTTCTTTAACGGTTTGTAGATCACGTACGTTTTTCTTTAGAAAACAGCCTCGCTTTTCAGAATCAGATGCATACGTACAGCGCTTGTTTTTCTCTTTATGCGCGAAGATGCGGGAAAAGCATTGGTATTCCAATTTCC
This sequence comes from Prorops nasuta, assembly GCF_024137725.1. Classification (NCBI taxonomy): domain Eukaryota; kingdom Metazoa; phylum Arthropoda; class Insecta; order Hymenoptera; family Bethylidae; genus Prorops; species Prorops nasuta. Next base: position 5,222,979 of record NW_027116803.1, read on the forward strand.
GATATCCACGATAACCAGCATTTCTTACGTTGGTGCACACCGGAGCATTAACAAATATATATATATATATATACGAAAGGAATAAATTTGCGCCGCTGGCTAAAATATTATTTATAGTATACGAGATTCTTTTAAGCCTCGATTATTTACAGCCGCTGCTTTTTATCCATCAATGTGCTTCTCCCCCACGGCGTATCCAATCTTTTTATCTCTCGCTATTCCAGCGCCAGAGTTAAAGTTCATTCCGGCTTAAATCGAAAATCAGGAATACCAATGCGTTATAAATATAAATACTCCCCCTTCCCCCCATCTACATCTCCTTCTCCTCTTTTTGTACGACGCGTTACGAGCTCGACGTTTGAAAGAAATTCTCTTATTTTTCTGTTTCAGGTAAGTTGACAGAGATGGAGTGTGACGATTGGATATGGCGATGGTAGAGGGGAAGGTAAAATTTAAGAGTCGAAGCGACTTTCGAGTTCAGTGCTCCAAGTTATTTTTGGCTCACCCCTTGTCTTCCAGTAATTTTCATTTCACGGGATAATTTGTTTGCCTTTCCTCCTCGCGCGTTCCCGACTTGCGTCAGTGTTCAAAGTGCCCGGCGAGAACCTTATAAGAACGCTAGGGCACGCAATTATTCTCTTTTTACACTTCACTAGACTACTCTCAACCCTCGCGAGACTCAATAAAAGCACCGTAGGAACGTTTGCTCGGCGCTCGTTATCGGATCTGATTCCAGGTATCCGAGAGAAGCAAGAGATATCCGTTGGAATCATCGTTAAAATCGAAAGGACCGAGCAACAATCAATCGAGCGATATAAAGACGGGAACTAATTAAAAAGGAAATGGAAAAGTATTCGAAAGTCCGATAGAAAATTGCCAATTAGAAAATTGAGAAGGGTAACTCGAGCCGGTATCTTAGCTGTTTGGCTATAATTAAATTTTGTTGAAATTAATGAGCTACCGGAGCAATGTCAGATTTTTTCGAATTCCTTGGAGATTCCTTCCACGAAGTAAGTATATATATATATATATATATATATACAAGTATAGTATAGTTTGCATAATTTTCCTGTTTCTCTCTCTCTCTCTCTCTCTCTTGTATATAAGAAGAATGGGGAAAAGTGTGCGAGTATATCCGTCTTGGCGAGTCCGCAAGTGCGACTTGTTGAAGCAAAAGCTGGCAAGGAGGGGGGGGGGGGAGCAGAGAGTCAGCTGGGGATCACGGGGTGAGCGTTGGCGGCGCAACTAGTCTGGGCTCGGCGCGCTTCCATCGTGTGTAGATAGGCGAGCGATGGCTTGGGGGGAGAAGGGAGCGTGCGCGTTGTAGCTCGCGTGACTGGAGCACGCAAATGCACGTTAGTCCGACTCGATTCACGTGGGCGAACGCCACCGAAACGGTTTTGCCGCCTTTGCCAAGATTTTCTCACCGTTACTGCCATCTGCCTCGAAAGCTTCCAAACTCCTATCGGTCAGCAACATCTGCGACGCTGCCCCTAGAGTGCGATGTGTGTGTGTGTGTGTGTGTGATTGCGTGTACACATCTACGCGTGACCTTATCAGCAATGGAAGGTGGGAATCGGGCGATCGCTGTCGGTGCAGACAGTGTGAAAAGTATCTAAACTGCGTGTTTGGGAAACGTGTCGTAGCCCGCAGCAGCATTTTCCACTGATCCGGATCGTCCACGGTCTTCTCGGACGCGTCTCCCATCGCTATACGCGACGAACGCACAACGTTCGCAGTTGCTTGGCTGCCTCGGTCGTGCGGGTACCACGTTCCAAGCGCTTTTTCAGGAGTATCGATCGCTGCCAGGCACGCGAATGCCGAGCGGAGCATTCCGTGGAATACCAAGGGGCGGGATTGTGCCGCGCTGACGGTCTATCGTATCACGAGGCAAGCAGCGACGCGCTTAAAGGGCAGCGTCATTCGCGGAGCGCGACGCTGACCGACGAGATTCCCTCGCGACCGCGACATATACACGTACGATCCGGGCCCAGATTCCAATTTTTCCCTCCAACGCTTTTCTCCTCCACAATGGTCTTTTCATCGAACCTATCGTTTCAATGGACTCTCGATCGGAGGATTAGATAAGCGCGATCTGCGCAGATTTCCTGCCGCTCTCACGGCGCGTCGCGATAAGGAATCTCCTCGCGTTATCGAGGCGCGTCCGTTCGTGCTCGATAATTAAGCGATAAGCGTTAATTCACCGCGACTCACGTGTATCGGCGGAAGATCGTAGTTACGCCACGCTATACGCGGCTCGCCACGCGCCTGCCTCGTCTCGGAGATTTCGCTAAAACGTCGGATAAGAACCACGTGAGAATTCCCGCTCGACCCTGACAATGTTTTTCCAATCGATGTCCTCCCCCACTTCCTACGCCAAACTTAAGTAGAGACACACGGCTGTATATACACTACGTACCACGACCAAGGGATTCGGACCAATTCCATTAGGGCTCGTGAAATTTTTACAAACTCGATAGCTCCTGCGGCAAAGTCGCAGCTCCGATAAAATTCTCCGAGCAACCGGATGTTCCAATAAAACACCGCTCCCAATGCTGAAATAACGTCCTTTATTAACGAATTCAATGTTTAAAAACAAAAGTCCGCTCCAACGAGATTATTCGACACGACTAAGGCGCGCTTATTTTTCCAGAACGATGAATTCACAAAGGGAGCTCTCTGTTATTCCCGATAGTGAATTGTGAATTCCGAGACATTATGCAATCCTGCAGCATCAAATTCAATGCTTTGATTGCCGTGGGGATTTGAACGATAGTTTACAGCGTCATCGCTGAAACTTGTTAATCGTCGAATTAGCATTATTAGTTGGCGAGGCAAATATACATAGTCTCTTTCGAGATCGGTTTGCGCGAGGACGATGGGACTCTATAGCGAACGGTGTATCGAGTCCGCATCGTCTTCATGGGAACGGACGAGAAAAGCTGAACCTCGGCCTATACGGTATAAACACACGTGTATATATGTACGTCGCTTCTTTGAACGAGCTCGCAAGCTTTAATAAGCTGGGAGGTACGTCAAGGTGACAGATGGCGCCAAAGCCGAGTCGAGGCCTTCGACTGTCCAACTTTCCCCGGACGGACAATGATTCATCCGGTGGGGATGGAAAGCTGAGGATTCTTATGTCCCCTCGATCAAAGAAAGCATAGCTTTGCAAACACACGCCGTACACGCTATAGCTCGTGGCCAGCTATTCACAATAGCGTTTCAAAGTAAAAACAAGTTTAATCGCCGGTGGCGCTTACGCGTCCATGAAATCCACCGCGTCCCAGAAAGCTTCCGTCGTGCATGCTCCACTACGTATTGACTGGCGAACAATAAATATTGTTCTTGGACGATATTGAAGCCACCGCCGACGCGCATCGCGCTCGGATTAGAAGTTGCTTCGCGCTCGGACAATGCGACATAACGCCGCGAGACACCTCCTGTGACGATTTATAATACCCCCTCACCCACTCGATAAACTCGTCTCCATCGCGAAGCGAAATCCTCGAGGGACGCACTCGTGGACCAATCGATGATTTTTCAAAATCTAATCTCTCCCGATGAGCCTTATTGGGTCGGGATATCGTACGATATAGCTTTATCCTCCAAGTTTTCCTTTTCCTCCTGAAAAGACCAGAGAACCCCCGAGAGAAATCCTAGAGTTAGTGGCTTTTACGTGCTTCTGTGTAGCATCTTAAAAAAAAAAAAAAAAAAAAAAGGAAAAAGGGCGCGGAAGCGTCTACATCATTCTAAATAATTCACGCGCCTCGCGCCAGTTGAACTTTCCGAGCGAGGGCAGAAAATAATGTTCCTCCGACGCTAGCGTGCGAGGAAAATGTTAGTGGCGAAGCGAGGAAGAGGGAAGTAGCATTGACAATAAATTGATGGGTGTCGACGAGTTTCGTGTAAACTCAAAAGGGAAACAAATGCAAATTGTGGGGAGCGCGAGGAACGTTGGTGACGCCGAATCGGCGTGGGGAAATTCGGCAATTGACAATGATCGCCCTGTCGTATTTGATCTGGAGAGTGTTGAGCCCCTGGGAGAGCGTCGGGATAGAGCCGGGAAGGTCCCTGCCAAAGTCGAGGGATCGTCCCCTGGACACCCGGCGCGATTCCAAGGAAAGCTCGATTTTGCCGGAACGTCGACGTACCCGTCTGCGACGACCTTCTCGACGATACTTCGTCGAACGAAACCGGAGGTGAGTTGAAGAATCAGCAGCACTATATATATATATATATATACACACAAACTCGTGGTAATTCCACGTAGAGAAAAGTTGGCGAAGGATCGATATTCGAAACGTATATAATACGTGCGTAGAACACAACAATAGGTTTGCTCGCGCGAAGCACAGACCTGCACTATTTATATCATACTCCACGACGTGTTGAGGCATGAGTAGCGCTAACCAAAATATTTATAGAATTTTAATCCGTCCGTTTACGCTAGGAGATCTCAGGCAGGATTGTGTTGATCCAATAAATTTGACACGGCCCGGCACACGTCACACGACGGAAAAACACGCGCTATTATATACACGGCTCTTATATAATAATATTAATCCTTGTTTCGAGGCGATTTAGCGCAATAAAGCTTCAGCAGGAACTCGCAAACTCTGCTCGATTAAATCCTGAGACGTGTACCGGGATTCGTTATCTAGCTCGTTTTTTCTGGTTTCAATCAGATGTAGCCTAGCTGGGCGTGTGATCCTGTAAATTAGCGTTGCGTAACGAGGGCGTGCACGAGTTAAAATTGACTTTCCATACAAATCTATCGTATGCGTACGATCGCGAGAAGTTCTTGACACAAATCTGGCGACCCTGAAGGGTACATAGGTGATAAACACCCTTAACAACCGTATGGCACGCCAACTTGTTCGCGATCGATAGCCCATTTTACTCTTTTGTTATAGAGAAGCTTTGGAAATCGGTAAGGAGAGAGCGAATTACGCGATAATAATAATAATGACGGGAGGAGCGAGATTGCGGGGCAATGGGTAATAATTTATCGCCAGAGCTATTATATATACCGATTCGACTCAATGATCCGTTCAATTATCCGTAATAATTATTCGCATCGATACGATCAAGAGGAATATTAGATGTATAGCCTTTTTCAATCATCCGGTCGCGTACGGTGAATCCTCTAAATAACGGTGATGGTCTCTCTTCCCGACTGGGAAATCACAGTTTGCGAATCATCAATCTCGAGGTTGGCTCTGGCCAAGCTGTATCTACACAGCGAGTCTGTTTGTGGGAGAGAAATCCAATGTTTTCTCGATTCCTGTACTGCAAATACGGCATCCGCGTCGCCGTCGCCGTCGCCGTGGCCGTCGCCGTCGGTGCCGCCACCGCCTCGGTCCGGCATACAAAGTTGTATAATCCATTGTGTGTATCCCGTAACAGATAAGTCTTCTTGCGTGACGTGCAATTAGGCGGCCGGCGGAGTGTGACAATTTTCTTAGCGAGCTTCCCCCCGAACCCTCCCCCGCCCTACCAATCAAGTCGATCTTCCCATTTAAGCCAATAAAATGGAAATCATCGCGCTATTGGACCCGTTCAGCTCGCGATAGCTTTTTATATCCCTCCAATAAAATACTGCCAATATTCTCCTTGAAAGGCCAACGAAGAGAAACCCATAAAAAGAAACTTCTCCTCTCATCTTTTTTGTTTTGCTTTTCATCGCGTATTACGCCATGGAGAAAATCAAATTTCGACGCGGACGAGTCAAGAAAAATCGCTCCTTCGTCTTCCAGTCGCGCCGAGAGTGATTAAAGCCTTCGGGTATCTCTCTCTCTCTCTCTCTCTCTATATATATATATACGTGTGTATGTACCTATTATATAGTAAATAGTATAGATCCGGCAACCTTGTACTTCGTGACTCAATGGACGACGTTTACTCCTCCCGTTATCATCGAATTATTGAAAACGATATTTCTAACAGCACACGAGTGCCGACTGACTTGTGTAAATACTCCGATTGCAAGCAGAGATAAGTAAATATAAGAATATTATAACTCCACACTGTGTGTGTGTGTGTGTGTGTGTGAGATTGAAGAGTGAAATTGAAAGGGAAAAGTTCCATCGATCACTCTGTCCGTAATCAAACTTTTCTCGTGAAACCGTGTCAATTACAGCGACTAATGACTTTTCCCCCTCCGCACGTATATAATTCTCCAAACAAATTTTATTCCATTTTCAGTGGCGTGTTAAAAATAGATTCGTCCTTTTCCTCCGTGCTTACGATCTTTTCTCATCCAACCCTCCCCCGCGCAAACTTTTCTTCGATAAATGTTTTTACGGGATATATCTTTTACACCTCTCTCTTTCTCTTATTTTGCATTGGACCGGCACTCTATAGCTACGCTATATATAGGTGTGTTCCATTAGCCGAAGCTATAGGGTTACGTATAAACGAGCGATGTCTGCTAGGCACCAGCCAGTATCCAGCCGGCACGCGACTGACGAGGATCGAACTAGCTACATACAAACGCTACGTAATAAACGCACAATATTCCTTTATCGCGTAATACGAGATGCAGTGAAAGAGAGAATGTTCTATTAAAAGTACCGTAAACCTATCGTTATCGCGACAATCGGAACACGTTGACGAACAGCGAGCAAGGATTTTCCAAGAAAAAGCACCACCTGCCGCCCGATCGCTTCCACCAATCTCTCGCCGGATCACAAATATCTTATTTATCTCTTGCAATTATTTCCAATCTATTGTATATATCGATAATAAATCGAGAAGCGCTTCCAACATTGTCCAATCTCTCATTATAGCTAATTTCGCATCGCAATCTTCGATGGATTGATAAATGGGCAAAGAAATTGATAAATATCGACAGGAAAGGTTCTCCTCGTGCTCGCGTCGTTGGGTTTTGTGAAATTTCAGGGAACGTGGGTGTGCGATTAGTTATTGTTCGTTTGGTTGGCTTTGGGGGGAAGGAGAGGGGGGAACACGAGGAGAGGATATAACGTATAACCACACGCGTCTTGGGGAAGAATTCATCGGAGTTTGGTGAAAATCGAACCTGTGGCTTTATCAGTTCCGCTTTGCTTCCGCAATTTCCGCGGCGCTGTGCGGTAACGCACAAGCAAGCAAGCAAGCGGCAGGGCTGGGAGTCCCGACTCCGAGTTCCGAAGTGACGGGCGGCGGACAGTTGGAAGCCGGCAGGCGGCTGACGAGGATCTCTCAGCGCGCGATGAATAACTCGCCTTGCGTTTATATATACATGTACATTCATATACGGGAATATTCCTCTAATAACAGTTATTATTATCATAAGAGGACGGTACACGTCGGTGGTCCTCGTGCACGAGACGCGAGCAGAGGCAAACCCTGAAATCGATCGATCCATCGCGAGGTTAAAACGCAACTAGCTCCGAATTAATTCCGAGGGAGCCGATTCTATAGAGGAACGCGCGGGTAATTCGCACGAAGGCCAAATCACGAGGATGACGCGGGGATGAAACTGAAAAATATGAGGGAAAATTTGAGGGGAGCCAACAATCGAGGCAAAATTGACAAAAATATTTTTCCGCCGGATGCTTGCCGATCAATTTTTTCGGCTGGTCAATATTTACTCCTGATACGGGAAATTGGAAGAACCGCGGTAACGCATCTCGAATCGCATTTCTGCCCTTTTAAGCTCCCTATGTTCTCCTTGTCTTATTTTTCTTCCCTTTCACTTTTACTTGTTGTTTTCTTCTAATTCCACCGATGCTATATATCGCCAAGCCCGTCCTCGCTAAACGGACGCTTCATTCGTCTCGTGCTGTGTAAAGGGGAATGTTTTTTTTTCTCTTCAATCTTTTGCATAGGAATTCCTTGAATACGCTAAAAACTCTGCGAAAGATTGACGCGTCAAAGTTTTTTTTTTTTTTACTCGAATTCGGGAAATTACCGAGTTTATCAATGCTGACGGAATATAATAATAATTATCGAGGCTTTAATCGTGGGATAACTCGTCGGTTTACTCGTGGCGTTAAAGAGATCATTTGGTTTTGGCAATGTCACTTTTGCGAGCAATTTCTGTGATCCGATCGAACGATATTCAATCTTCGATAGTCGAAAGTTGACGCGGTCGATGGAAATTGAACGAGCATTTTTTCTCAAAGTTTCGGCTTCCTGTTTCTCGAGTGTAGCGTTCCCCATAAGTGGCAAGTTCCTCTCATCTTACTCGTGTAACACCATTTCCTCATCGCTATACAGCATATTCCACAAGATTTTTCCGAAAGTTTCCTGTTTTTCTTGCCAGTCTTCAATTCCAATTTCCAGCGGAAATACGATCGAGACAGCTGCACTGACAGATGAAATTTTACCTTTGCGTGTTTTCTTAGTCGACACGCGTGCAGTCGCGTATACATACGAAAAGTTTGAAAGGAGAGCGAGCGAAAGGTTAAATGGATACAGAAAGGTTAAACAAAGAGAGTCGGGACCATCTTTTATTTTCGTTCACTTCGAAATTCCCTATTTATTCCTGTACCTTCCAGGAAGATCCAGTTAATTGTTCGACGATGAAAAGATTGTTTGGGCCGATGTTTGGCAGGAGTTAAAATTACCGAAAGTTCGAAGACCCGTGCGGGAGCACCATGGACGTGCGATACGTGAAAAGAAGAAAGATCGTGGTCTGTATAAGAATTCTTTTGAAGTAGGCCTATAAATAATGATTCTGAAACTCTTCGCAGTCCCTAGGCTAGAAATTCCTCTCGCAAGTTTGACTTTCGACGACGAATGCCTCCAGCACTTTCTTCCCAGAACTGAAAGCGCTATCGCGCAGTTTGACGTGCGATCGAAAAGTTTGGTGCATAATGCGCCTATTATCCGGCTCAAATATTGATGGACGGGAAGAAGGAAGGAAGAAAGGGATGAGTTTTTTGAAATTGCTATAAACTCGATAAAAGAGGAGAAGGCTATAGATATAGCGAGGGGAAATTAAGTGCCTGTGGTGGTGCGGAATAATTAATATTCAGCGTGTATTTCATTGGTGTGCGTAATTGAATCTCAATGACCTCGAGAATCGCATCGGTCAGTGCGTGAAATTCGATTATCAGATTTGGCTAATGACCGGATTTGTCTCGACGAAGAAAAATTGTGAAAAGAATCGGCCGGGGTTCGACAAGCCTGTTGATTACACTCGTCGAGAGAGGATTTTGTGCGAAGGATCAAATTCGTATAGTACAATATAAGGCGCGTGTATTTTCGCTGGTATATAGGACAAACACGAACGTACGAAAAATAGAGAGAGAGAGAGAAAAGTCAGAAGGATGGACGATTATTCCGTTTTGATTCCTCCGGAGGCCTCGTCCAGGCTGGCTCGTCGGGACTCCGGCACGATGAGGGTGGTTTTGCCCCTCACGTCGCTTAGGAGGCACAGTGGATGCGTTTCAACCCTGTCACGCGTTAGACCTCACTCCAAACTCTTCTATGTTACCATGCCGTAAGTTATCAATCACTCTGAAAATCCGAAACTTGACGTCTGTCTTCCGATTAATTATAATGAGATCCTGCAGGATATAAGAGAAAGGTTCTCCGCGTGCTTTGCTCCTGAAAAATTCTCGGTTTTTGCTTCCTAAAATATACTAATAATGATAATAATAACAACAACAACAACGATAAGTCGACCTCTTGCAAGAGCTATCCAGCTCACTCTCTCTCTCTCTCTCTCTCTCTCTAATTGCCCCATTGGGAGATTATTACGTAGCTAAAAATACTCGAGAGATGTCTGATAAATTCTGACTTGAATATCGGAGGGAGCAGAAAGGGAGAGAGAGAGAGAGAGAGAGAGAGAAGAGTGTATATAGAGAGGAAGTGTGCGGTAAGACAGTGGAACTGGCGTTTTCATCAAGACATTCCCTTGTTGATTATGCCACTGGGAGGTTTCCAATCGATACCGTATCAATCTGTCCATTCTAAATGACTACAGCAATGGAAATGGGTGGTATTCCGATAATTATCGGACCATTCATCCATAATCCGTGCACAGCCTTAACGCGAAAAATTACCTTTATGGTTTTATTGGCATAGTACAACTGTAATCCCCGCAAAAAAGAGACGAGAGATGTAAAGCTTTAACTTTCGACGAGTAATTTTCGTTTTTACCCGATTAACCGTTGCGGCTTATTGAGCATTAATTAGATAATTATGATAATAAATGGAGAGGGGGGGGGCATACTTGATTAAGCATGCCCGTTCCGCCAACAATCGAATAGCAGTCTAGTTTAATGGTGGAGCCTCCACCATTAGTAATGTATACAACGTTCATTAAAGCAGCGACCTGCTTGATCCCGCAGTGTGTATATCGTTATATATTATAGGACAATGGGCGCGCTAGTAAACAGTAAGCTGGGCTTTCGAAATCCAGAAATAAACGAGCCAAAACGCGCGCAGGTATAATCCTGTTCCCGACGGAAACATTGCGATAAGGGATAAGGCAGGGGGATATATCTGGAATACATCAATCACTCGTTCATCGGTAGAAAAGCCAAAGGTACATATACCGCGATCTATATAGGAACGTTGCACGAACGTGTTACAAACGTAATTTGCCCCTTAAAAGTTCTTTCTTCTAAGGCTAAGGTGATTTGATTATTGGCGAGCAGGTAAAAAGCTTGGATATTTACTCTAAGAAATTCGTTCTCGTAGCGCGAGTAGTAATTGCTTGCGTGCCGAGTCCACGTTTGTTGTCAACGTCAAACTATTAAGTGCTGAATGGCAAGGCTAGAGGATTAATCGTAGCTTACGTAATAACGTGTAACGATGACCATCGCGAATAGGAAGAAACTCGTTCAGCCATTGCCATTAGCCAACAGTTTACCGTATGGTCAAAATTTTATTTGCACTTTAATCGAGTTAACAGAGACACTGTTCGCCAATATTGCAAAGTCTGCCGTATCTCTATTATGCACGCAGTTTAGTACTCATGGTGTTTGAAATAATGACGCTTTCGCCATTCGAAAGTCTCCTGGATAGAAAAAAAAGCCGATTCCATCGGAACACCATTATCATCATCATCATCATCATCGTCATCGTCACTGTTATTACATGGGAAAGGAAGATTTTGCTCAAGTAGCGCATAATCTCTGCAATTTTCCACGAGTATCTCGTGCTCCAAAGTCTTACGCGAGCGTATATAATTAGACGTATTTATGAAAGAAGACGAGGCAGGGGGATAAGTGAAACGCGAAACGTTATATATATATAATAAATCACTGAAATATGAAACTTTTCCTCGCGCCGTACCTCTAGTAGGATATTGAGTTCTGATTTCGCTGTGGCTCTGTATACTGTACTACGATATATATATATATATATATATATATATATGTAAGAGGAGAAAAATTGTCCTCCCTGCGAGATAATAAATTGTCGGTGGAAGGCGAGAATTTAATGATGCATGAGTTTATTGATTGATTTTTAACGGTAGAGCTAACAACGTGTGTGTTTTTTTCTTATTTGATAGTTTCGATGTGGAGAATGGCGCCTCGACGCTGGACGGCAGTGGCGGTGGCGGCGGCGGCGGAGGAGCCTCACCGAGTGCAGGCTTGGTCCTCCAAACGCTGCCGCAAAGAAGGGAGAGCTTCCTCTATAGGAGTGACAGCGACTTTGAGATGTCGCCGAAATCAATGTCTCGAAACAGCTCCATCGCCAGCGAGAGGTGAGTTTCTGATGCACAGTGAAATGGTGCTAAAATTATGGTTCTTAAACTCCTCGGAGTATTACTTTTGAAAATTTCTATACATTTGCTATATATACCATGTAACGTATCGAGAAGTCCATTGAAAAACGACCGAGATATCGAGAGAAAGATTTGTCGCTTAATTCTTTCCATACACCAATATTTCCTTGTTTCGCTCTAAAATAGACTAACGGGAACATGGGACGAAACTATCCTAGTTTATCTCAATTAACCGTGCGTAATTCTCTTAGGTAAGTTTGGATCTCCCCGCGACGCTTTCCGGCTATAGAGAGACAGTGTTTATATATGCACGGGTTCTGTCCTCCAGCGATATTTACCGGTTGAAAGTTGAGGGCAAATTGGCGGAAGGCGAGTATCGCCAGTCGAGCGTGGCTGCACTAATAATCTTCTATGTTTGCGATACAAGTTAGAAGCTACAACGCAACAGCGACTCTCGGAGAGTGCAGACTGTACACGTGAGTCGATCTGCAATACGTGACAGACAACCAGTCGACTGACGCAATCTGAATTTTCACCCTAACCGAGCTTTCGACAATGCGGAAGTAATCTCGCGTTTCTAGTCCCTCCCTCAGTGGAAACTTCCCATCACCCTCCACGCAACTTCTCAAAACCTCGAAAGAATCCACCGTTTGAGTGAAAGAAATTTGTTACAGTAGATATCTTTGTATTTTTTTCTTTATTTTCTATACTTTTCTCTTTGGCAAAATTTTTATCGTTTCTTACTCTGACTGCGCCAGCAACCTTTCTTCGGCACGTTTTATTAGTTCCTGCAGTCGTGAGATTTTTTTACGCAAAACTCACCGGTACAGCAGCATATTCGAGCGCTGCGTTGATAAGAAAGACTTTCCATTGGTAAAACAGTCCTCGGTTTTATCGGCAGCTGATAAAGTTGGAAATTGCTACTAGAAAGATATTATTTTGAGCCGATATTGTAGATTCAGCGCGCGCGGCTGGCAATGTAGGGATTGATGGAGAAAATAGCGCGCGCAAAAAGTCTTCCTTATCAATTTGAATCCAGCACTCTCTTGCCTAAATTGCATGTATCTATTTACCAATTATCATTCGCCTTTGTGAAACGGGAATCTGACCAGCTTGGAATTTTCCCAACAAACTAGAGTTCCCATAGCATCTCGAATAGTTGTACAGCTCTCTTCACCATTTTTAGTAATATTTCTGTTGTCCTTGGATCAGAAAAAGTGCATCCCATGAAGCCCGTTTTTATCTTTAAAAATCTAGCATCTTCCACGTGTCTGTATCCAGAGAGTGATAATAAAAAATAAAAATAGACTTTTTTGTGAAATTTTATTTGCTACGGAAACTCTAATTCATTAAGGAAATTCTACTGTGTGTTATGCTAGCTTCACAGAGGCTACAAATCCTATTTATTTCCCCGACCAGCTGTACAAAAGCAAACCTGACTTTTCTTTCTCTCTCTGTACCTTTCAGGTATCGTAGTTTTTTTATGGTGGCGATGGTGCTTACGATCTGTATAGTAGACTTTACACGATAAATGTTCCTACGATTTGCCATAACGAAGTCAGGGGAGGAAAGTGTTTTTTTTTTTTTTTTTTTTTTTTTTTTTTTAAGACTATTATCCATTAGACCTTGTCCCAAGGCTTTATGGATATTTCATTCGTTTTGGTGAATCGTTGTAAAATCTTTTCGACAATCGGTGCGGGGTGTGATATTATCATGTATGTGATCCTTCGGTTGCAGGTTCAAAGAGACAGAGCTTCCTGTCGAGCGAGCGTATGTACTCGATCCTATTATTTACTTTTTCTAATGTTCTCACATATAGAATACACTCACAACCCGATTAACACCCCCCACCACGTCTCTCTAGCAGTGACTTGAATGCCTATTAACAAGAACTCTCGAGATTCTCGTATTGTGAATACACACGTAGCTAACGTTTAGCATGATGATTTTTTTTTCCAAGCCACGTTTCTCCTACCAAAGATCTGTCTTGTGTAGTATACGTTTGTCTATGCTACATCATTCGATTCAATAACACGAGATAAATATTGCATAACGAATTCTATCCTCTCTTTTCACTCTACAAATACGAGGGAGAGACTTGGTAGCGAAATAAAAAAAGTGACTTTTGCTCAATTCGAATTTTCTTGCACTTTGACACTGGCCGTCAGTGGCTATGCTCGAGTGGAGTTAAGCACGTGGCTTTATTAACCCACCACGCTACTATTATACATTGTACACGAAAAATATACTCGATGCATAATAATAATACTATTATCCGAGAAAAACGCTAGAATTCCGGTTTAGAGCTTAATTATTAGTCTAGTCAAGAAAAAAATGATAATAAAATTTAGTGCAATTATTTTATTCTACATATATTTCTGATTATACAGGGTGTCATCGAATAAAAATGATCGAACGAGAAGGCACGGGTACGCCTATGCCTGCGAGCTAATAAATGGCATAGGTTCGTGTTTTTAACTCTGCACGTATCCATGGTTAAGGTTTTCTGGCTTGATCATTTTTATCAGATCGCATCCTGTAAATCAGCGATAGCATGCTGTAATAGTGGAACGTTGTCAAATAAAGACGCATTCTTATTTTCAGGATCTTTACCGATCAGTACAGGTAAGTCTAAAAACTAACAAAAAGAAGAAAAAAGAAAAATTATTTTGGTTGTCGTGCTATATCGTCACAAATAGTTGGAGATATCCAGAGATAATTAAAGCGCATTTGATCCACATTTTTTTATGCAAAATCCTGTGTATGAAATTGTTTGCTTATAACGTGCATGAGATAAAAGCGATTGCTTTATAAATGCAAATGAATATTGGAGTTGTGCAGTATTGAATTATATAGCTTGATAATCGTATCAACAACAAAAAATCCCCTTTCAATATTATTCGCAGGATAATACTCTCGTTACACTCTTTTTTTTTTATAACCTTGCGTTTTAAGAATGGCACGAGTTGCCAGTTGGATGATTTTCTGTACTCTGCGAAACGGGTGGAGAAGAATTTTTCCTAGAGCCGCTCAGCATTTGTAATACTTATAATTCATTTCGTTTGTTTACATCTACTCTTCGTCTTTATTTTTCACGGCGGTATATACAATTGTACAAAGCTCTTTATCTAAAGTAGAGCAAACAAAGCGAGTTTGTGAGACGAGTGCCTCCATCTGTCACTCTGAGGCTATCTCGTTTCCCGCAGAACGCCTATACGTCACGTCGTTCTTCTTCCCCCTGTCACTTTTGTTTACCGATACGCCTTGTCATTCTCTCCGACACGCGCGTATTTCTATAATTCCTCGAAGCCACGCGTAATTATGCCCGCGCTTACCAAAATCGTTCGTTAAAAAGTCTCACCCTCTTTTTTTCTTTTTAACGAGCTGATTCGATAACAATTACACCCGGTGATCTTCGTGTACCACGGTCAGCGCGTAGTATCGCTGATAACTGACAGATTTTTTCTAGATAAACGACCACACCGCTTGAAATAATCGGACGCGGTTCGATCGGGTCACGTTTTTGTCATTGAATTTCCAAAAATGGTTTAATAATAATAATATATCTTCATAGATGATTCGCGCGCGTTTGACGTACGAGAGAGTTTGAGACGATAGTTATACGGTTGTTGGAAATTTGTCGATAGTTGAGCCCTTTACCAGAATGGAAATGTGCACTATCGATAAAGTGAGCGGATGCCGAGTATTAGACACCCCCCCTCACCGTCACCGACTGCTCCTGGCAACTTTGACAACCGCCGGAAGTTGCCCTTCGAGTCCATCAAGCCCTTCTAATATAGGTAATGACAGATAAAAAAGATAAACCGCTCCGCACAACTCTCAGCTTCGTCACTTAAACTTTGCCGTACGTCCGATATCGGGCAAATTAAATTTTTTCAAATTTTTCCGCGAAAACATTTTCCCTACAAGGATGATCATCAACGGATGACATCAAAAGGCTCGCTAGATGATTGGACGCTCTTACTTTGTCAACATTATTAGCTACTTGCACTAATAGCGCGTAGGATGAACTAAATATAGATATAATCAGAAACGATGCGCAGTAAAATTTAATAACTTACAATCTTGTGATTATAAATTTAACTGGGGGAAAAGTGTATGTGCGCTGGAAAATGAATTCGATTAATCCCGACTTGAGGCAGTCGGGCAATTAGCATCAGACTTGTAATCACCTAATGAGATTACGATTTCAAACAAAGTTTCGGTCCAACGACTTATTTATATACGTCGGACTTGGCTGTCCATACAAGTCACTGTTCATTGAAGTTATTTAAAGCAATGCGAATGGACTGAATGGATGCGTCAGGATGGATTAATTCGAAGCTAAACTGAATTGCATTTATTTTGACGCGGTTGATTATAAAATAGAGATTGGACCAATTTACATATAGGTCAATCTAGGTTTACGAATCGAATAAATTGGAAGTATATAGTATCTGCTGCTTCGGGCCAGGCCGGCAGGCGGTACATACATATATATATATATATATATATATATATATATATACAGAGTGGTATCGAGCTCTGGTGCATATTCATTGAGCGGCCAGGTATTATCAATTCGCCGGAGTAAACTAAACAAATTCGCTGCGTGTTCCTTGTAGTTTCCCGGGGCAGGGAGATGGTTGGTGCGTGTAAGAGTGACCGAGCTAGAGCAGGAGCAAGAGCGAGGAAGACGGTGCGGGGTGGTGATGGTGGTGGTGCCGGTGGTGGCTGGCTGGCTGGCTGGCTGGCAGGCAGGTTGGCTGCTTTGGAGGGGGAAGAGCGCGGCTGTGCGACGGAGAAACGAACGTCAGACCGGATGGCAAAGCGCGAGGGAGCAATCAAGAGGGGAGGAGGGAGTAAGAGAGAGAGAGAGAGAGAGAGAGAGGTCTGCGCAGGCTTCCCGCGCAAATCGTGCTTCCTTCCTCTCAACCCCCACCGATCTCGACCCCGCGAGAAATCTCGGTGAAGCCAGACCACCCCGGCCAGTTCGACACCGCGGTAAACACGAGTGTATGACAACGCTGTCCTCACAATTCTTTTCACAACTCTCAACGCGTACGTTCGCTCGATTTCACCCCCTTCTGGCACGCTCCATTTTAGCCCCACAGTGATAGTGACTCCAAACGCTCGCATCCAACCATTTTTACTCCCGTTCGACTCCAACATTCCTATAATGATATAATAGTAGACATTTTTATTCCACTCTATTATTGGAACACTCCGAGATTATCCCTGGTCACGTTTTTTCTCTCAATGTCCTATAAAACTCCATATCTCTCCGGTATTATCTATTCTAAAATTAAATGCAACCGTTGGTGTCCGTCAACAGGGGAATCGTATGGCAGATTCTCTTATCCGTTTCCTGTTTCCTCCTTCGGTTTGGCGATGAGCAAAAGTTCGTCATTTTCGTGTTTTTCGAAGCACGCGTCTGCCATCAGGCTGGCATTCATTCGGATAAATCCGATTGATTATATCGTAGCACGATGCACGTGACTATGGTGATACGGTGTTACATATATACATATACATATGGCATATACAGACTACTTAAATCCAGGAATACTCGTGGCTGGCCTGCTTTCATTGCTGCTGCATTCACAGCGATATTGATATAACCATTGCAGTTACAAGCTCCCAATCGAAAAGTGAATGTGATTGGGGGATGCACTAATTTCTCCCTCGTCGAACGTCGTCTATCCCTCTGGACAATTCTATCGATGACCAGCTCTTTGACCAAAGATTTGTTTGATCCTGGACGAGTCAAAGGAATCTGGTGATTCTCATTACTGCTGCGTTCATTGTGATGTCCGGGACATTGTTGAATCTAACGATCAATCCAAAGTCGCGTAATGAAAACCCCTTTAAACCCTATAAATTCCAATTGGAGTTTTTAAATTTTCCACCAATTACTTTCGTTCTCTCAAACTGCTTCAACTTATTCATCCGATTCGTTGATTAGCTCATTGTTTAATTATCGTTGTGGTTCAACGACTCCAATCGCCACCGACTTATTGCACCGTAGCAAGAAGAAGCGATTTCACCCAATTGATTCGGCAGATATTATCCACAATCGGTCAATCGTCGTGGTAGATACTCATACTTGGCTCGACGATCAGAGTCCCAATCGTCGTAATGGATTTAGCAAGCAGTGATACGTGTCACTGGTATATATGTGGAAATGCCTGTGCAGAGTTGTTACGGGTTCGGCGAACCCACGGTACACGCGGAGAAAGAGATAAGGATTGACCAAGATTCATTGTATACACACACACACACATATATATAAGTATAGGATCGATTGGAAATCCATTGCGCAAGGTGAAGTTTTCGTGAGGTTATCGCGATTTATCGAGGCGTGATTCGATCGATAATCGCTAATAAAACCGATCAACGACCATCGAAATCAGCGGCGAGTGACGAAGCGTTCGACGACGTTCCAATTACGTTATTATTCCCTTTTGAATAAACTGCGGTTTTCGAGTTGTAATCGTTCGGTTGGCTTGGAGCCCCGCGATGACAAGAAACACACTGGGCCGTTGCTCGTTTCTTTTTTTCCTGCTCTTTGATACAGTTAAGCTAAGGCCGGAGAACCGGCGAAAAAATGCTGCTCGAAAGAAATACTTAGGAAGTTGCGTCATGTCTCTCATCTTGAAGCTGCAAAGGTCAGGTGTGTGTGAGTGGGTGTGTGTGCAGTTAGTTTTCCTCTATCCGCGTCACGCGAAACATCGGCTCATCACGCTCCAGGTTTTTCGTCGAGTTTCCCAGCGAAAACCACCGTGGATCCGTTTTCATTAACGATAGCAGTCGTGTTTACATTAAATGGCTCGATACTCGTTTATGAAAAGAACTACGCAAATCGTGAGAAAGAATTCTCGGGAGGTGCGGAGGAATCGTTAAACAGAGAAAACAGGAAGCATCGGAATGTAATTTCACGTCGCAATTTCTTCACGACTCTTGGAAAATAGTGTCGCGATGGCTCGTAAAAGGAGTGAAGAGAGACGTGGATCGATTCAGGGATTATAATTTGTGCAGTAATATCTTCTCGGGATAATCGAGAGGTAAATTTGGGTCGAATTGAAGAGCTGGATGCAGTGGGTATTGATGTGTGGCCGCCGATTTCATGCTTCAAGAGTGTTCTTGGACTATTCTTAAGCCTGTTTTCCTTGGAGAGCCTTCCATTTATCGATCCATTCATCCTGCGACAATTATCATCGCGCGTGTCATTAATTGCTGCATTTCCATCTCATATTCAGCTATACCGCGAGCGGTATCTTCTCTCTCTCTCTCTCTCTCTCTCTCTCTCTCTCTCTCTTCCTCCGTGCAGTGCAGTAGCATACACTATACACTACGTGAAAACTTTGTATGTCCTACTCATTCGAATTTTTCTCTCATCCACCTCCATTTAGTTGTCACGTAACTCGATGCACTCGGAACTCCCACTGAATTTTAACGATGTCACTCAACAAGATACCAGCATACTCCAGCCATAATTATATTGTTCTGATTTTATTGCTCTTCGTGAAAACTTACGTTCCGTCTGGCAGTCTGGTCTGCGCAATAATGAAGTTTTCGCAAAAATTCATTCGGTTAGGAAAAGGTAGGAGGTAAAATATTGAATCGTTTTGTACATGCACACGTAGTATATAGGAGAGATTATAAAATTACCCAAGGGCAGTCTGTGTTGGTTCGCGGTATAATTAAAAGCTGCGGTGGGATTTTCACCATCGAGTTTTTCCAGTTTCAGAAGCACGTAAACTCGACTAATGGTGACATTGCGAGTGTACATCACAGAAGGAGTAGCGTAGATCGGATCTTTGTTGCGCAACTTCATCACAATCAAAGTTCATAATCCGACTGGCTAGCTATAGCTATAGGTCTTTTGGAACACCAAGGAGGTGTATAACATAAGTGGATTTCTATCTGTAGAGCTACGTAACAATCTCGTTTGTTGATAGACTGAAAACCCTCCATCCTTTCTCCTCTTTCAGCCCTATTCTTCCGGAGCTGAAATTTTCCTCATTAGCGAGTATTACTGAATTAACGCGCCAGGGATTAACCTCAATGGCCGCTGCTGCTATAGCAGTGTGGCAAATTCTAGATTATTACAGTTACATATATATATATATATATATATATATATATACGCGTGCAGAATAAGGTATATAGAATATTTGTAACAATTTTCAACGTCCTTCTCTGGCTGATCCATCAGCATCCATTGGAATTTAATATTTCAAGCGCGAGGCACAGTGAGCAGTATCTGATCATACTGGATGCCTGAGGGAGTACGCTCGTAACGAATTTACCCTCCGAGTCTTATCAGCCCCATCTAAATTTAGCCAGAGTGAAATTCTTTACGTAAAGAAATTCAACGGCTGTGCCATATAGGTGAGTCAAGTAAATCAAAAAGAGCGCGCTAAAACTTTTTCATTCTACGCTCTTCACCTCTCACGTTTCAATAGATCGATTGATGTTCCGTTATAGCTCGCTGGATTCGCCTGGAATTCCACGCTTCAATTTATTTCTCGTAAAAATTCCAGTTTCGCAGCTTTTCTGTTTACCAGAATCTCCGCTGAGCTTTGTCGGATTTCACGATGGAGAAACTGTAAGAGAGGATTCTCGCAAGAGCTGAGAGCGAGGATACGTATTACTATCGTAGAAAGTTGATGAAATTAAATAGCAGAAGTAATTGACCCGTATGATACTTATCCCCGCGGGAGTTTAACCATTAATAGGATAGCAAGTAGGGAGCTGCGCCTGATAGATTCGGCTTGAGCGTAAAACCGACGAATCACTGCAGTTTTAACTCTCGAGCTATTTCAGACCCAGCAGATATTATCTCGAACGCAGTCCGTGACGCAGCAGCGACCAATTTAAATCAGCTGTTCTCGCGCGCCTCTTATCTAACTATTGGATTGCGAGAGATTCGCTGGACCCCCTGCCATGTCGTATATATATATATATATATATAAATATACGCGTATTAGCGATACATAAATATCCGCTTTGGAAAAATGTCATTTGGAAAAAGTTGCAGCTGATAATTTAATAATGAGACCGCGTGGAGGTGCACGTGTGCGGTTTTCCACCTTGTTCGTCAAATCGATCGTAGGTACAACACGGCGAAAAGGTCAGGGCTACTTTGAACTTGGTCTTTTGTTCCAGTCAATCCCTGTCACCCTTGTCGAAACCTCGGCCAACTTTGCGCGCACGACCATCCGAAATTTTCCAACCTCCCACATCGATCTTCCAAGCGGAGCGAATTTTAATTAGAAAGTTTGCCAATTTTTTATTCGATTTTCCTGAAATTTCCCATTACACGAACGCTTTGCGCAACGCTATCGAAAATATACGCGTGCGATGCGATGCTTCCCAAAGGCGTAACCTTTCATCGTTTAAGGCAAAACTTATTAATAAGCGAGGAGATTTTATGGCGAATTAGCGGAGGAAGGCGGCCGTTGCACGGGAAATCATTATCGATAATTAGTTGGCTTGCGTGGGTGCTTTTTGACCGATGAAACAAATCTTTTCGCGTAGTCCGCAGTTGGATTTGACTATGCTAAATGTCAGCTGCCACCCCCTAGTCGACACGGATACTACCCATTTCACGCAGCTTATTCGCAAGGTCGCTTAGTTATTGGATACCGTTTCACCTCCGCGAGAATCGTCAGAGCGCGCCGCAGCTTGCGTCATCGCAGCTCACCAGTGACGACTGCACAAAATTTCCTGCAAACCGATTCAACAATTTTCCTCACGCTTCGCTCATCGCATAAATCCATCTCTTGTTTCCCTCTCGTCTACTCGTCGCAGCTATGGGAGCCTCGTTTTTCTCAACCATTCAAACAACTTTTCTCTGCAATTCGATTCAACCATTTGCACCGCACTTTTCCTTCCAGTCCGTAAAATACTTGCTGCAAATAACAGCTTCGTTTCTCCTAATTAAATCTGTCTCGCGAGATACGGACTACAATAGTGTTACACCCCCGTATACACCACCACCTCCTTCCGTCCCGTGATTCATTGATTTTTCATATAGTACACACACATACATACATACACTGCTGAATTTTCCAGAGACGCGTGTGATTCGTTTGGTCGAATTTTAACCATTGGAATCGGAATCGAGTGTGATCAATCGGTCCGGCCTGTTGTTCTGTATATATATATATATATATATATATATATATACCGGTGCCAGAAACTATACGAACGATATAATATAAAGAGTGAAAGGGATCGACGTATACAAAGCGGAGGTCCTAGTGCATCCCGGCGAATGTCATAGGTGGTCATATATTTAAAGAAAGCGGGAGGGAAGAGATTCGTGATAGGTATAAGAACGAAAATAAGAGTCGTGAGTTGTGGTGATATTAGTGAAGCTGGGAGCACGGATTCTCGTGATAATGGGGCGACCTACGAAGTGCGCTGGGGCTTCGAGGGCAACTTAACAACGATGTCAAGCTCCAGCGGTGGTCTGCTGGAGTTCGCCAGTGTGACGGGAGGCTTGAAACGCTGCGGGGGTGGAATGAGCTCGCCCTCCCTCGGTGCTGGAACTTCCGGAGCCGGACCGGATGTTCCCGTTCCCGGTACCAGTCTTCCCCGCACGCTTTCGGCTTCCGCTCTCAAGGTTCGACAGCCCAAAAGGACCCTCTTCTGGGATCAATGCTTCGAATCTCCGCCCAAAAGAGACTTGTAAGTCAACGAGCCAATTATTCGCAACTTGGCTACATTGCGATGCGCCGTACGTATGTACTATATATATATATATATATATGTCATATTATATTATAAGCGTGGCCAGTGCCAATTGGAAATTTTGGTAAATCTCGAGGATGCTCCTGCGGCCTGGCAAACTCTCAACGAAACGCCCTACCACATCGAGTCTCTCATTCTCTCGATACATCGAACGGCAGTTGCACTTTGGAACGTTAAAGAAATTTATTAATAGGGCGTACGCTGCGACATCGCACACACGGAAGCTATCACTAACAAATTGCTTTAATTACGATGCAACAACGAAGCTTGTAATTTATTCCCTATAATGCTTTTATAGGGAATAGGTCGTGGGGTATGTATGAAAATAGATCAATCCACGTGGCTGTTACGATAGTTGGCACAGAGTTTATATATATAGTGTAATACATGCATATAAGAGAGGTGTGCGCAATGCTCGTGAAAGAAGCTCGTGTTCGGATATAACTTTGTAGAGGGTTGCTGACCTACTTTGAGATTCTTACGAAGGGTCACTTCTTTTCTTACCCCTTTGCTTCCTCCAATTTGCTATCTCTCCAATTCCCCTTTTGACATTCCTCTACTGCTATTCTCTATTCTACCACCACTTTAGATGCAAAAATCTGCAGTGACGTACGCGAACGCCTTTCTCTTTCTACTCCTTTATGCTGGATTCGAGGGGCTAGCCCATATCGATCCAGGAAGGCGACTATCGCGCTAACCACTTGTTACTAGGTCAGCCTCAAAGGAGACCGATCAATCGGAGACCAAAGTTTCTTATACTATATATATATATATATATATATATATATATACGGATATGAAGAATACAAGAGGGATCCCGTGAAATTAATGACAGAGCTCATTCGGAGTTCGATCAATCGGCCAATAACAGCTTTATTTTCAACAACTCAGTCGCCTCTTACGGCAGAATTAAGCTTCCAATAAAAGCGGATGGAGCTAATGACTGTTTTTCGATGTGCTCCAATTAATTACGTTCTGCCTTGGGGAAAACCTCTAATTCCGATTTAACTAGCGACTCGAGGAATGATTTCTCGTCAAATGCTAAAGATGAAACTCTGACATTTATTATGAAATATCCAATATAATAAACGCGTACAGCATTATCGTATAGCAATGTGGACAAATTCAACTTTCACTCCGGCCTCACTCCATTGCTTCTCATTATTCATTAGCAACGGTTGTCGGGGAGAACCTTATTTCCAGCTCTTCTTTCATCCCTTTCATTCCTCTTTTTTTCTCTTCCCCCTACTTCTTTTTTAGCTAAGATAGACGCGCATAATAGACTCGACGCTTGATTAGTCCTGGCACTTGTTGCCAAGTCCTGAACAAAATTGACCTTTAATGGATGATAAATTTATCGCAACGCGCGAGTTGTCCACCGCTTTTCATACAATATTTTCTCGAATGTCAGAGTTTAATTCCTGCCTCGCGCGATAAAATGAAAAATAGGCGTTGATCCTCTTTCACAGCGGAGTACGTGGAAAATCTTTTCCGATCGACAAAGGACTCGGCTTGGGTTTAATTAACTTTTTTTACCTACATACGTTATATATATATATATATATATATATATAAACGTGTGTGCACGTATAATCGAGAAAAATCGTCTTGCTTTTTTGACCTTTTGCACAATGTGAGGGAGAATGAACGAGTATTTTGAGGTATTAAAACGTAGTCGTTTCATTTCAAAGAATCTGATTTTCTTGTCAAGTTTTTATATTTTAAGATTATGTACGAGAGAGAGAGAGAGAGAGGAGTTCTAACGCAAAGCAATAGAAATCCTCTTTCTCCCTTTACTCCCACATTGAGGGAAGAACTACCAGCGCTACAGAGTCAATTTCATGCAAAGTTCCTCCCGAAGAACTTAAGCTCTATCGGTTCTACTTGATCTAGCCTTACTATTTATAGTACTGCTATATCAGGCAACCATCTTCGATCACTTCGGTTACCTTCTCTTTCTTCTCACTGCTATCTTTAAGCTCTTAACAAAGCCTACTTCTTTCAAGAAAAAAATAAAATAAAAACAGTTTGGATAAAAGAGAAAAGAACCAATAAAATGCTAACGAGAAATTATCCTAGACTATTTGTAACGATTGCACGTTCAATTTTGCCTGCATGCGTTCCAAGAGCAGCTTGTATAGTGCAAGACTGAAATGTGAGAGTGTGAGTGTGTGTTTGCGAATATACGAATTAATCCAGTACCCTCCCCTTGCGTTAACTGGATCCATGGGAGTTTTCATTGATTTGCATAATTTTCTCTTACAGCCATGGCGAGGATCTCATCGTTACACCCTTCGCACAGATCCTTGCTTCCTTGCGCTCGGTTAGGAACAACTTCCAATCCCTCACCAATGTCCCAACCAACAAGTAAGTTCTTTTCTCATTCTTCTCCCTCTTTGAAACTCTTGTTTCTTTTCTTTTTCTTTTTAATATGTTTTCTTCTGCTGTCCTTCACAGATCCCGAAGAAGTAGCGGTGCCCAGGGAAGTAGCACGCCGCAACCGAGGATTTTGGCCCCTGGAGGTGAGAAGAGGGAGAGTGAGAGAGAGGAGCTGTGGAGGGGGAAGGGGATGGAGACGATAAAATTGAGAAGAGTGAGAAAATAAAATTTGTTTGTCGTCTTACAGAAGAACCTTACATGAAACTGGCGGTGGAGACGATGGAGGAACTCGACTGGTGTTTGGACCAGCTGGAAACGATACAAACGCATCGATCCGTGTCCGACATGGCATCCTTGAAGGTGAGTTAATTCGTTCCATTAGGAAGAAAGAGAAAGAAAATTGCACGAAAGAGAAATTTTTTGAAATTGTCGGTGGAATAGCAGTGTTGTAGCAGCAGCGCGTTTGAAGTTCAGTTAATTTCCGGTTTATTGTCGAGTACCCGGTTGCAGGCAATAACAGCATTTAATTCTCTGCGACGATGCTTTGCAAGCCATGAAACGTTTGCGCCAAAGCTCTTTAGCCGGAGAATAAAAGACGCTTTGCTGGAGAGTCGTTTTTACAACGAGTTGATATAGCTCGTAGTAGCTTCCGAAGGTTTCTTTTAATAATTTTTAATAAGAAAGGAGAGGGGCGCGGCTTATCGCGGTACAGATAAGACCTAAGATTATATACATAGTATATATATATTCGGTGTTGACCAACAATTATGCTTGTGCAAAGTGGCCCGAGTCTTTCGAGTGTAGAAGCTGAAAAAACAAGTGGAACCCGCGCAGGCGCTTTCTCCCGATACCTGTATAATTTAATCTGCAAAGTGTATCGACGCTTTTTCACGTTTTATTTATCCCGTCGAATACGCTAGTCCGTAAATAAAAGCATTGAATATACCCTTTTAATCAATATACTTTTTTTTTATCTCTCTTTGTAAATTTTATCCACCGCGTTTCCTCAATGGGCTCTGCTCTCAACCTGAAACGAAACAGCAGTTAATTTTACATTTATGGCGGTCTTGTAATCTTTCCGATTGGATAATAATAAAGGGGGAAGAATGGTCTAGCGGAGAATCTTCTTTATAGATCGACCAAGAGCCTCTGTTTTAATTAAAAGGTCAACTTTACGGGAAATTGCATTTATCCGTGGAGAGCAATGGGGATTTAACTCTCCCCCTCCCATTAAGCAGAAGCTGCGGCCTTGTCAGAGCTTCTACTCGTAAAATCATTTTGAAGGATCTTTCGTTTACGCGGAACCCTCCTACACAATATATATATATATATATATAGATGTATGTGTATGAAAGAAAAGACTTTTCATCCGTTTCTCCTCCCTTGTGTTTTTTTTCCTTTTTATTGTGGAAACAATGACAATGGGACGATCGCGAAGCTCGTCAAACGATTCGGTTCTCGTAACCTTAAGGTTACGCGCGTTTTATGGTCTAAAAGACCTTGACCCGTCTATGCTCGAGCCTCTCGCTGGCAGATGGGCCTTAGTACCTACCTGTATTTTCAATCCCCCATCCTGGTAGCTCACGTAGCGATCGAGGCTTCTCCTATAGCCACGTTCCAAGAAACTTTGCGAATTTTTACTATCCCACGAATTCGCCATTATCAATACCATTGACCCCGATTAGAAATGGTTCCCAGAACCGGAGCGGAGGTCGAGTTTTTGCCAAAACAATATGGCAACTTGGTCTCGTCTGGCTTAGTCATACTAATTGGCAAGGGCGTCAACAGAGGATTTTTTCGGAACTCTGCTCGACACGCGAATGCTATTTAGATTGGCTCGGTCCTTTATGTGTACATACTATATATACACACACACGTATATACACACACGATAAAAATAATTCTTTAAATTCACCGAGCAATATCATGCCAATTAGAGGAGAAGGCTGGGTGGATTTTTCGTTGTTTTCGTCTGTTTTCGTAGCTATGCTCCTCGTATAATAGCTCGTCATGGTCAACGCAGAGTCTCTTGTAACATTAATAACGCTGTTACAGGGTAATTTTCTTAAAGCAATTATAATCGAACGTAATCAAGCTGCAGACACACTTTATCGGTTCCGGATTGACGTAGGCATGACAGTAAGGGCGACCATCTAGCACGCTTTATTGCATCAAGTGCACGTGCCGCCTAGCCACCTCCCCTGTCCTCTCGATAAAGCACGTCCCCGAGAGTCGATACTGGCCTTCCTTTTACAGCATCGATATAACAAACAAAAATACAGAGACGAGCTTCATCGTCGGTCGAGCGTCGTTGTTTTTTCTCTTTCTCGACTGACTCGATCGACTCAAACGTGTGCTCCTCAATTTATTGGGTTGATAAACCCACGACTATCTCTCTCCTCGGGTATAGATTTTTTCGCGAGGCCCGAACGAAGCAACGGCCTGGATTCTAGCCAAGTGACATATGTCTGACGTTTCCAAAGCAAATAGTCGTAAGAACGATGGATTTATGCAAGGAACGCTTGGTGCAATATCCAGCTACGTGCATGATTAGAGGTAGCAGCACTTAGCTCTATGGATGGGTTTGTTTATTTGCCAGGGATGATGTTTATAGCTTGTTTTGATTGCTGCGCATCGTAGTGCCCCACTGGACAACTATTTACACGATCTATGAAAATAGCCAGTGTTCTTCGTCGTGGAGGATAACTTTGAATTTTCGGCCTCTCGATTCGATATCGTGGTAGACCCATGTCCCTTATTACTTACCAACTTTGACGTGTGTCTTATTACTGCCAGGTAGCCGCTCTTGGCCAATCAATCGAGTTTGCTTTAATTGACCTACATCAGACGAGCAAAAGGAGTCTGCTACCTCCATGCACGATATAAGGTATAGAGATACACACACACACGCGCGGTACCTCCCGGTGCGTGCCAAATCGTCCTCCCTATAGATATATATATATATATATATATATATATATATAAATTGGCAAACGAAAAATTCGTCAGAGTGGCGTCAAGTTGCATCGTTTCGATAAGGAGAGAATACAGGAAGCAGCGAAACGATTGCCTATTCATGCAGTGACTCTTATAAAAACTGGACTGAACAAATATCGCGTCTATCCATTACAGTTTGTTGTGTCAGCACGGCCAAGCCAACACATCAGTTCTATCTGTGTGTGGATTCGTGAAATTAGAAACTCGCTGCTTCTCTACTGTTTGTCGTGGACTGTTTGGGATACGAATAAATAGTTGTTCCCTTATAAAATCCAAATTTCAGTATTGTTCGAAGCTGCTAAATATTCTTGCTATTGTGACGGGGAGGTTGCGTGCTGTATATCTATATATATATATGTATATATATATATACAGTATGTATATTTACGACCTGGCTCTCTCAGTGTCCAATTGTGCTCGTTTCCATTTGAAAAAATTCAGCGAATTGATTCTGCGTAAATAATAATAATGGCCAGTTATAGATTCATGCGTCTCTCGAGTGGAGAGAGGACCGAATCGTTTGACCCCTTTTTGCTCGGATCGGATTGCGGATGAGCGTTCGCACGAGAATGAAAAAGGGCCACGCGTGACTCGCGTGAATCAATCGACGCTTCGGTATACGTATATTATTGTTCGCTGCAATCGCAAATATCGATGATAGTTCTTGCCTCAACACCGTCTCAATTTGGTCCAGTTGACCCCGTGCGATTAACCACTGTAACCGCAGTATCGCGTACTTTGCACCGTTCGCTTCTCTCGCCTCTCTGAAAAAATAAAAGCCAACTGGTGTACCGGGAAGCGACAGTTTCTCGTATAAATATTTGTCCGTAGTTTATTGCTTCCTCTTTTCCCCGATAGTTTTTTCAAAGAATCCTATAGATTTCCCGAAAGTACGAGCAGCAAAGATTATCAGCGACTTATATCTATATTTGTATAGAGAAACTGTATATATATATATATGCCATATCACACACGGTTCATTACCGTAGCATTTTCCTAAAACGAGCTAGATACTCGTCGTCTTCGTTTTCGTCGTCTGCATCTTCAATGATTTTGTCCTTGCGTCAGAAGCTTCGCGAAGGATTTTATCACGAATGCCTGCAATCTCATGGCGCGCATTGCATTTCCCAACTAAGCAGTATATAGCAGCAGCTGTGTATGTATAATATAATATTCTATTTTCCGGAAAATTCATCTAGCAACAATAGTCGTAAATAAAATTGAATAAATCGAGATTCTTCTCGGCAATAATAATTCTTGCGCGTACGTGAGAAATGTTAACGAGTTCAATTATATTAATTTCACGGGCGGATTGGAGTAATTTGGTGGATTGAGAGGCGATATAGGGCAGTTTGTCAGAGTGCGGAATGACGCTGATATTACCTGTTACTCCCCGTTGGAGTGCGTCTCTCCAGTGATTTGGCGCATATTGATTCTGAGTATAATTGCTCGTTATTCGGGATTCTAGCCTATCTATAGAGAGCAGAAGGGGGGAAGTTCATGCCGGATAGCACGTAGCTCTCATCGTTGCGGTGCGCACGTGTTAAACTTGCACACGGATACGAGATCGGGCACATACGTACAGTCATACACGTATACAGTGTATATACGTGTATGTATGCTATATATTCGCAGTGATAAAAGCGAACGAAGAGCCAGCTCTACTCTACCACCTTCTCAGTCTCCTCGCACGCTCACTACTATAAACATTAATAAACACTTGAAATACGTACTCACGCGGACACTTTGTACCGACTCGTTCGCTTAATTACACGACACGTGCGCTCCCAAGCTGTTTAATAATATATGTAGATGTACACCTTTATATATATACATATATATGTATGATGGTAAACGAGTGTGCACGACTTAAAAACACGATTACAACATTTGGTATACATGTATACCTACGGTATATAGGTCAGACGTGTCCTAGAATGCTTCTGATTCGTTACTGGCACGTTCCAGCTAGCAGTTTTGCCGAGAATGATGACGCTTCTCCCGTGTGTTAGTGTACCGTTCATTAGAATCATCCGGCTAGCTACTAGATCGACGATAAGCACGAATTATGAGACGAGATTTTCAGAGGCTCCACGTGATCGGCGACCCAATCGCGTCTCGACCTTTTCTCCGATGAGATATAACTATATATGGAAAGGAAGGGAGGAGATGCAAAATTTTCCCACTCGACCGGAACTCGCAGAAATTTCCCCAAAAAACCATTAAAATTCAATCGGAGCACATTACGCGTCCTTTGTTTATAGTCGTTGAGCGAGAGTCGTTGCAGGATTTCACAGTGCAATGGTGAAATGTGCTTATTTTAGAATATAGAAGAATGGGTCGCGGATGCCTGCAAATTTAAACCGCTGCATACTGACCAATATTGTCGCGTAACGTGGCGATGCACGTGAGAGCTTAATGGATCTAAAGCGGACATTTGCGAGGTGTATAATAATAAAGTGAGTGTGTGCGCGCGATTGTTTACATAAGTGTGCAAGTGTATATGGAGTACGCAGAGATCGAGAGTGCGACAGGCTCGATTAATCGCTCCGTAAGCTCGCCTTTAATCATTCCTATAAAAGAGCTTCGTAAACAACGAAAAAGATTTAATTTTATCCAATTTGAACTTAGACAAATAAGCTTCTAGCCGTGAAGCAACTCTGAATTATACTTCATTTAGTTAATGTTCGTTGCGAATAAATTCAAGAGCCCTTATAGTTTGGAGCTTTCGAGTGTCCCGCTTGGCCAAGTCCCATCAAAGACTTTGCCTCATTTTCTTCGGTCCTATTCTGGTAATTTAGCGACTTCGGCAATACGATGTATCTATATATATATACATGTGCATATAGCTATAGATAATTTCCGTGTTGCAATTATGTAGAGACTTAGTTTGCCAAAATAACTTCCAAGGAAAGCCGCTTGACATTCGTATATATAGCGGAAGTTCAAGTACAACTGGCTGAGAATTGAACGAAGCTACTTTGGGAAGGAAATAAAAGTGCAATGTAATTACGTAATCGATGTAGGTGCAGAGCATAACGCTAAATCGAGCAAGGTATTTATGGTTTTCCGTGGCAAAGCCGGATATACGTATATATATATATATATATATATATATATGAAACAGCAACGGGTGAGTCCTGCCTGCATGGTGATTGCACAATTTAGACGAGTCAATTTAATTAGATCGTGTAGTCCAGTTTCAAAGGACACCGCGTGGTTTGCCTTGATCCTTTGTGGCAAATCTCATCGAAAATTTCCCTGCGAAAGATGAAAATCAATCCTTGGGAAACTCGTAAAAGCAAGGGAAAATCATTGGGAGCACACGATACTCTGTGGAAGAAGCATCGGGGAAAGAATGTTTTAATAAAAATACGAGGTCAGCGTGGATTTTCGATCGATTTCGCTGAAGCTTCCGAGCATAGCCATTAGCGGGAGCGTCTCGGCGCCAGTCGTCGTCGTATATTCTGGCTACAAGCCAGTTTTATTGCTTCGCGAATACATTTCTTTCTGCTCGCCCTTGCTCTCGCCTTTCCTCCACCGCGCTTCTGCCTCTCTCACTCTCTCTCTCTCTCTCTCTCTCTTTTGCTGATTTTCCTGAAATCAAAAAATGAAGGCACAGATGTCAACAAAAAATATTGGCCCGAAGAGTCACGTTTCCGGTTAAAAATAATCCAACGCGAATCTGCGGCACGTGCTTTACTGCAGCTGGTATATATCCGACCTTTTATATTTCGTCGAACGATCAATCGCCGCGAATCATATCCGACAGTTTGTTTCTTTATTCGATAAGGACGGCGGATTGCGCGAAACAGTGACGAAGACCTTTATTGTTGACTCCTTCTTCTTCGCGGAGTCAGCATCGACGACGTCCATTGTCCAGGGGAATTAGCAACGATCGTGTGAATCGAAGATGATTGCGGACCGTCTCTCGATTATTTAGCGATTATTAATCGGAGGAACGTGGCGGCGCGTATCGTCTTGAAAATAGCAAGACTCGCTGGCAAGTAGGCCAGCCCAGGCCAAACGCAATTAGGGAATATCGTCACGAGGGCAGTTTAGCAATGAATTTAATATATCTTGTGCGCGTCTCCGATCGTCCCTGCTCTCTGCTGGGCGTCGCCAATAAATATGAGTGCCACGCATGACTTTGAATTAAACATTTTCGAATCCCAGCCATCTGTGAAAATTCACCAAATCACTGGCATCCCAAGCGTTTTCGGTTTCCTCAAAACAACAAACACACCCACGCTCGTGCTAACATTTATTCCAATTAGCAACGTGAAAATATATATATATATATATAAATTCGTATTGACCAACTCTGCGTAATAAACGAGATAATTAATCGACTATCGTAAGAGACTCGTGATAAAATTTGGTACACAAATTAACCAGCGTCGATTTCATGATTATCGATCACTTGGCGTATCCGCACTTGTTACTTGCATTACCAAATTAAACAAACCATCGCAGTGTAAAAAGTTGCCGATAATTTTCTCGTCGCGATTGATGCACAGCGTCATATTTTTCGCTTCGACTCGTTTCGCGATCCGTCCGAAGGCAGAGGGGAAAAAATTATAGACACTCTCGCTATTTTCATTTTTCGACGCGCGAGACTATCCATGCGGATTTCGGGAAAACAAAATCTAACAAAAGTTTGTAGCGCGAGAAGCGAACGTATTTCAAGGTACCATTAACGAGTAACTTGTTGGGAATTTTGTCGACTGTACGAAAAACTCGTGTTCTGGGAAAATATAAGTGGTTCGCGGAAAACGCTGCTTAATCGAGGCGGAATTAATAAATATAGTATATGTATACTAGGAATTGTTTTCTAAATTTCATCTTGTTGACATTATTCATTAACTTGGACTGCAGCGTATTTTCGAAAAAGCAGCGAACACTCTTTGTTCCGATAAGCTGCACAGCAGCAGCACGCAGTTTCTAAATCAGTGAGAAAGAATCGTCAGAATCGCGAGAAGAATTGTTGGGGGAAAATAGCGAGAAATAGGTCAGCAGTTATCGCGGTGCGCAATTAAAGTCAAATCTCGGCACGATGGTGATGCGAATCGAGATCGTCGACGCTCTCCAACGGGTTTTGTCTGTTTGTTCGCTCATTAGCTTCATTACCAAGCGTATTCAAGAATTACAGAAGGACGAGTTTGCGCCGAGCGTAAAAAAGATCGCCCTTAATCAGCCTTATTATCGACGGGTACGAGAGAGAGAGAGGGGGGGGGGAATCCGCCTTGACAAAGGGCCGTGATTCTCGATGCACCGGAAACTGCTGGGAGCTTTGATAAGGAATGCATAAACAAAGATTCATGGAAAACCACGCACGCGAACAAACTTCCTCGAAGCGATTATTTTTCAACGACCGAATCAAGGAGCTCGCTAAGGAAAACACGCTCTTCCGAGGAAAAATATTTGCTCTGCTTCAAAGACATTTTTCTGCCGGAAATCTTTTGTTTTCGCTCGCACCATCGAGCTTTTTCTAGGAGAAGACGAGCGCCACCGCTCCACCGGGAATTCGGAGCTTCGCCAAATTGGACGGTCAGCTTCTATTTGGGTCCCCGGTCCGTAGAACATATAGCGGTGTATGTGTTAAATCGTACCTCGACGTGTCTCTCATCCTCTCTTCCTCGTGAATTTCGCTGACCTTCGTCAGCTGGTTCCTCGTAATGTTTTGTCCATTTCTACCAAACTGGTTTCTCCTCGACTATTAATCTCATTAGCATAATATAAGGATGGTCCGATGAAATATTGCTCTGCCACATGTGCACGATTCCTCATCGTTGAACATTCCCGAGGAATTCTGGAGGTTGAAGCGGAACGCAGGCGATTATTTCAATCCCGCTCTCAGCTTCCTTCAGAAACTTTTGACTCGCGTGTGCATATGCAACACCGGAAGCGCGGAAAATTTCAATGAACGCCAATGCAACGGGGCTATATACATGCAGCTGTGATATCGTGTGCACAAGTTTTATTGCCGCTCGGTGGAACAATGTGAAAATTAGAAGCTCCTTGACGAAATTATCGAATGTTAAATGCAGTTTGTTTTGAGAAACGACAACCTCGAAGAAGGAAGGTCGCGCGCTACGAGCGATTGTTTGACATTCCGAATTACCACCTACCGCTGGCGCCTCTCGCGTATATGTGGATAGCGTCAGTTTCTCGTTACCATTATCGCTGTGTTAGCCGTGGTTTCTATTTGCGCCTCTTCGTTCTCAATGTAGTACGCGAGCGCATAAACCACATAAACCACACCACATAACGTCGCTAACGCTGAAATCCTTAACCCAATTGAAATGCCGAAAGTCGATTAAATGGAACGCGTGGCCACTTTGTACGCAAGTTTATTTATCCCACCAGGTATATATGTATGTGTATAGGTGAATGTAAATATTTGTCGCGATATTTCTTATGGCTGAATAATTGAATTCCGAGTGTCGTCAGCGACGAAAATCGTCGAGCGAGTTGATCGACGGTGCATCGAGTCCCGACGCTCGCTACGATATTCACCTTCGATCATGACGGATCCAGTCGCAACCTGGAAAATATCCCCCCTCGCGAGACCCGCTTTTCGCAGATTTCCCGACAAAATTTCTCCGACACCCACGAACGACGAGTTACGAGCTTCGGCAACAAGTCTCCGTCACTCCTCATCGTTTATTCACGTTCTCGTGAAAGAAGAAACAGATAAAGCGGGTCTCGCGTCACGGTGCATTGTTTACATGTCATAATTCCTGATTATGGTAGCACGCGATAATAATTCTTATCGCTCAAGACGAGACTGCATTTCGACCTCCCCTGCTTTCTCGTAATCGTCCTGTCAGCCCGAATAATTTATGGCGCACCTGCCTGCGTAAGAAGCTCTGCCCCGATTTTTTTTTAGCCGACACCAACCGTACGACCATTCCGCTCTATTGCGGTTTTCGAATTTGCTGAAAAATCTCCTGCGATTCCGTCCCTCGCCGTAGACGATTTTTGCTTTCTCCCGATGACTACGTTTTGTTATAAATATACTTATATATAGTTGCGGGGAGAAAAGCAGAGTTGAGAGCGGGTTGCGAGTATCGAGAACGAAGAGAGTCTCGTATTATTGGCACTGGAAGGAGAAGAGATTTATTGTTTCAATGATGGGGCTGGTAATAAACGCTAAATAACGCCGATTTTCTCTCATGCGCTGGAAACGTGAACGCATCGGTCGTATATATGGTTAACAATGAGCATCGAATGCACCAGTTTGTTGTATTTTCCATCTATAAGCTCGCTCTTCAAAGACGTTTCGCCTTGTGTTTTGAATATAAAGGGAAAAAAGCACAGATTCTCTCCTTTCATCGCGGACAAAAACGATGGAATCCGGGATAAGAAGCTGTCATCGGGGAATGTGTAGAAAAAGAAGAAAAAACCTAGCATTGTTTAACGTGAAAAATTCCTTGATGAGCTTTGGCTAAAAACCTGGCTCGATTTGCATATTCGCGTTTAATCGCGAAATTCACGAAATTCTCGACGATGCATTTTCACGAATTGGCGAATTTTCGCGACTGTTCCAAAACGTGCAGCACCGCGCGCGCGCGATGACTATATCTCTCCTCTCCGCGGGTGAATTGGGGTTAACATTTTTTCATCGTTGTTTTTTCAGCGATTAACGCCACTCATGAATATTTAACGATCGTTTATCTAATCGCCTTTGTGATGCGAGGCGCATATTTTTTCTCGCTCCATTACATCTCGATATATGTTTTTCTATAGTTTCACATATGGCGTGTGTATGTAACAGGTTATATATGCACAGGCCCCCAGCCAGATAATGAAAATTATATTATTTGAGCAAACATATGAGACTCTTGAATTTTCCATTAATTGATCAAACGGTTGTCAATTGTTTCGAGAATGACGTTCGTGTCAATTTGCACGGAGAGACTGTTGAGAGTAGTGATTGATTATTAATTAGATGCCTCTAATCGTTATTACGTTAAAGCTAAATTAAATTACGTCGACGAGTTTTTTCCGTACTTTTGAGGCAATCTCGCGAGGAGTATTTTTGTTGTGGAACTATAATAGGAGGGAAGAGAGGCCGCGCCGTGCGGCGATGTTGAGGAAATAGCGCTGCGGTGCTACGGCCTAACCTAAGCCAAGATCGAAATAATTTCACGAGGGTCTTATTAAAGTTGGAGAGCGTAGGAATCGATTGTTACAAATATCTCAGTGACCTTTCTTCGAGAGGCCGGCCGGGCTATTCTCGACGCAAGACGCTAGGATCAATAAACGCTGGTAAAGAACATAATAATAATTTTTCCGATTTATGTAGTAAGGGAGTGGTGCATGGAAATAGCCGAAAAGTCCTCGTAATGCCACGGCAGATTCGAGTGCATCGTAAAGTGCGCATCGGTCGGCAGAGTTAAAAATATACTATAGTCGAACAGGTTTGACGACATCCAGAGGCAAAGCATTAGCTATTATATCATTCGTATGCTTTTTTATTCATCGATATATGCGAGCGAGCACCCGTACCTGCGCGATGTGCTGCGCTTATTGAGAAACGGTCCCATCAGTGATATTCTCCTGCGGCATTCGCGTACATTTTTTCTCCTCCACGGATTAGCATACCGGAAGAGGATCCTATATAACTCGCTGTATACATACATTATAAGCAAACTTGAACAACCAATCGCGGCGGAGCGGGACTCTCCTGCTGGAACTTTGCCTCGATCCCCCCGAGATTACATCCTATGGTAAACGCCGTAATTAAGCGAAACTTTATCGGCTGAGAATAAAATCCTTTATACATGTATATAGTTCCTATGCATACACACGTATAGGTACACCGTTCTCCGATAATGTGATTTCAAGATTCTGTCGAATAATTCGATTTAATCGACTTTTCTCGATGAGTTATTATTGCGTAGCTTCGTCAAGCGTATGTAGAGGTAAAAAACGAACGAACGAATGGGAGCGGAGGATATTTCTAACCGTAAATAGATTGATAAAAAATTCTGCGAGAAAGGTCGTAACGGAAATTTCTGATTGATTGGATTATATAAGAATGCGTCGAAGAATGGTTCATAATGAAAATTTATGTAAGCAGAGTTGAAATCTCGAAAGTGTAGGGTTTCTCTATGTGTGTGTGTGTGTGTGTGTGTGACGAAAAGATATCGAGAGGGAACTGAAGAAGAAGAAGAAGAAGAAGAGCAGCCTAGGAAGGATAGGATAGATCGTACGCGTTTGTATGAGTGTTGGAGCTATATATAATACTACGAACGCCGGTAGTACGTGAGGTTTGTTGCGTGCGAACGGAGATGGAGGAATAGCTTGAGATAAGTGGGGGGAGAAGGGATAGACCGGCTGACAAGATAAAAAGCTGCTACCGCCCATTGGAGCACGTAGTACACACTTAGCGGCCGAACGGTTCGGTACAAAATCGAAAGCGTCCGGTCCCCGCATCACGAGTGCTCCGAATCCTCAAACTTACGTTACTCGACGAACAAATAAACTCGTGCGTCCAAATACAAACAATAATTCAGTCGCACAGGCTGTTGTAGTGAAATTTGTGTAAACTCGAAGGATTAGACGCATCGACGAATACACACCGATATATGCATATACGCATGTGCGTGTGTATCCGTAGAACAGAAATCTTGGATTACGAGTATAACATGGTTGGTGATGAGTCGGGTGGATCAGGAGAGAAAATATCCTACGCATTGAAACTGTTCTGCTGAAAGGAAGGAGGAATATAGAGAGGAGGGACGTTTGAAAGTCAAAGTGAAAGTTATCGGGATTTTCGCGGCCAGGTGTGGTCGATCGGGGTCGTCGACCCTCGTTGAATTTCGCTCGGAGTATCCATAATCGAGTCAAACATTAGTGGAACGATGGTGCCGCAGACCAGCAACGAGATCGACACCGGCAACGTGCAGGAGTCCGCGAGAAACTTCAATTACCTCAGGACTCTTGCCGATCTCACGGCAATGGCCAGCATTATGGCGGTCCAGGTAAAAAAACAGCATTCGCCTCTTTATTCGTCGTCGAAATGACTGAGAATTCGCCAGAGACACTGAGCCTCGAAGAATATTCGAAGCGAGAGAGGAAATTAAGCAACGATAGCGATAAAAGCCGGCATAATTTTACGGAAGGTTTAAATTGCGATAAAACGATATTAGTTGGGTGGTAATATAGCTGTCTGTTTACTAGCGAGAAAACCAGACAGCCTGTCTTTTTCGTCGTTTCCACTTTGCTATGCTAATTCGTTATCTTTCCTCCTCCCCCCCCCCCCCTCCCGATAAAAGATTGATTAAAACCTGACAAAAGAATCCATTAAAAATCTAAGCCAGTTGGACGTGATGCATCGTTAATTTCCTTGTAATTGTGAAGTCGATGGAAAGGAATGGAAAATTTTACTATTCGCACTCTCCCTAATCTTCTCCGTCTGTCGTACAACACGAGCGTTCGAGCCAGTAATTTTCTGTTTGCGTCGATCGTCGACTTTGGGCCCAGCTGGCTGATGGCGATTACGAAGATTATCGCGACGAAAATTCTGCGCGCAGGCCGGATGATCAGCTTTTATTTTCGCGTATTCCAAATAGCGCGATAGCATCGCTCCGTTTCCCCGCTATTGCTCCAATCACTATGAAAATCGCCTATCGATACCGCAAAGTGCGCCTATATATACATACGTACAAGTATACCGATGAGTATATGGACAAGCAGGGGCCGCCCTATCAGTTCCTCGAACACTTCTCACTATCATCGATATACTTTACTCGAGAGCTCCTGCAAATCCGTACAGAAATTATCGCGATGTTTTGCCAAGCAACGGGCAAAGAAAAGCTCGACTGGTCATTTTGCCGGA
This sequence comes from Prorops nasuta, assembly GCF_024137725.1. Lineage (NCBI taxonomy): Eukaryota > Metazoa > Arthropoda > Insecta > Hymenoptera > Bethylidae > Prorops > Prorops nasuta. The sequence continues at coordinate 5,261,654 of NW_027116803.1, forward strand.
TATTTTTTCATTAACTGTCAATCAGAAGGCTCTCCGGCGCCTGGTGTCTTCGTAAATATCGGTATCGTAGGGACACTTGGAGTATTTGTCCACGATTATCGGCTATTGCATCTGCACTCTGAGCTCCTCACAAGTGGGCTTCGACCGGCAGACCGTGCTCCAGATGCCAATCGCGGGAATTATACAATTATTATTAATTGGAAATCGTTGCCACTATACTACACGATTATCGCGCTATCGTGGTAGTTTGATCTAGAAAATCGAGTGCCACTCGATGACTTAATGTTTTCGTCGTAATCTCGAGTTTTCACGCAAATTCGAATAGGAGAGTGTTCGATGACGAATGCCACGACATAATTCTACTGTACTCTTCGTTCATATTTCTCTTCTTCCTATTCCCATATATCTGTGTCAAGCCAAAAGGCGACGAGCCGATGGCTCGACCTTCTTCCTCTCCTCGCACATACATCGTGTGTGCCCACTCTCTCATCGAAATCCAAACCACGCTGTCTCGTCCAAGTTTCAAGCCCGTTCAATATTCTCAACGCGTAAATCCTCGAGTTTTTCCGCTCTGAGGAAGCTTTCTCCGGTCAGGGACGATCTTTTCAAAGCTCCTTTTTCTCTTATACACAGTATAATATATATATATATATATATATATATATATACTATTTATAGCAGAAAGATATCGGATCTCTCGTTCCCGATGTATGGATGACTGGAGTTTGGCGCTTTCATTCGCGCTTTCAATCGTATTGAAATTAGCGATGCGAGCAATATGCTGATAAGGATCACCAAGTAGTAGACAGACAATCGTCGATGGAGCAGCAAACAGTTTGCTATTTTACCAGAGAGAACACGCGTTATACATTCCCGTGAGAGACGAGCAAACATCGTAAATATAAGGAGATAAAGCCAACTCGCCTGGTGAATCGAGAGCAAAACGATCTACGCTATATAGCAAAGCATATCCCGATACGACGATTTTCCTGTTATCCGCTTTTCGATGATTCCCTCGGACTTTGTTCGAAATTTGAACGAGCTTACACGCGCCAGCTCTCTCTCTCTCTCTCTCTCTCTTTCTCTCGATCTAGAAGAATCAACCTGTAAAACTTTTATTCCAGATGCTTAATGCCTTTTTTATGCTTGCAGTTCAAGAGAATGCTGAACAAGGAGCTCTCCCACTTTTCCGAGTCCTCCAAGTCCGGCAATCAAATCTCCGAGTACATCTGCAGTACCTTCTTAGGTAAGTTTCTTTCTTTCATTCCTTCATCTTTTTTTGCATCTCTCATGCAAATCAGGAATCTAGACGTTAAAATTCTGTAGCTCCGCGTATAATCGCTGCTGCAGGCAAAATTGCTCTTGACGCACCGGCGGTAGACAGCGAGAAAGAAAGGGATAAGAAAGAAAGAAAGGCGAGGCCGAGCAGCCTGCATCCAGGGACAATGAAACGAGTATCTTTCTTACGCATTAAGAGCCCTTGAAACGCCTATAATAGTCCATTAGCTTTCGACCAGTTTTAAGGGGCAATGCTGCCTTGTGTCCACCACAAAACTATTAAGGTCGTTCTCTCCGATCTACAAAGAAAAAGAGAACCAATTTATCCAACAAAAATATTTATCTATGATTACGTAAATATTGGAGCAGTGGAAATCATTTTTAAAATTTTTTTTTTATTAATAAACATAAACCAAAATGGTGTACCACAGAAATTCATTTATCCCCATGGTTGAACTTACAGTGCGTTCCATTTTCAAAGGAATCGTCAAAAATTCTTTACCTTGAGATTAACATTTTCTCAGGAATATCAAAAAATAATTTTGCTTTGACCACTGCACTGTTACTTTTATTTACAATACTGTTAAAAATCATACTGAATTACGTCAGTATTTACTCGAATCTCGCGAAAATATTTGTTTTCAATAAAATTATGTATAATCTATAAAGAAATTGGTGAAAATAATGATTAGATTTGTGGTAGCGAGGTAGTATTACAGCTAAGTTGCTTAAATTGGTGCATTAAAAGATTGGTACCGCGATAAACTAGACTGATCGGTCATTTATTTTGTAGACAAGCAACAGGAGCTGGATCTACCATCGTTGCGAATCGAGGATGCCGTCGCTGCGGCTGGTAGCGTTGATGTACGTGCAGCGAAGAAAAAGGACAGGGTCCAGAGGGGACCAGCTGCCATGTCTCACATCAGTGGCGTGAAGCGGCCCCTCACACACACGAACAGCTTCACCGGTGAGCGTGTGCCTCAACACGGAGTGGAGACACCTCACGAAGAGGAACTTGGAAAGGTAAGCCCCCCCCCCCCTCCCCTATTAAAAATTTCTCGATCAATGTACGCGTGGCTGCTTTTAATTCCTTCGCGAACCTATCAGATCAAAAAGCGAATAAAATGTTACAGAGACGATATTTATAGCCCCTCTAATCTCTGCCTTATCGTTTTCATTTTATTCTTTGAACGAGAAGCGTCTTTATCGTTATCTTCTTTCAAACGACGCTGTAGTCTTACCCAAACACTGTTGATTTTTTCGCGAAATATAGAGCCCGCAGCTATTTCAACGTTGCACAAGTTTTTTTCTGTGCTAACGAGATATTCCGTATCTTAATGAGCCCCGTTCTCTACCCGTATGTTGATTTTGACCGGATGTTTAATGCATTTTTCCCTGTACGATAGGAGAATCTTGCGAAAGAGAGACACTTGGAATTATTTATCATTCGCTTCGAGATTTTCTGCGAGTGACGCGAGTAAGAGTGTAAGGATAAAAGCAAGACTGGAGAGATGCTTCGAGTGATTCACGAGGTATTACGAAAATTCAGCATCGACATCGCTAATAGACGCGTATATCCGGCATGGTCGAACCGATTTTTTCGAAAGGATGCTGCAGTGACAAATTACACCTCGGATCGTAAAAATTCGAAAAGCATAAACGTAGATGAGATCCATTTGGGTCAAGGCGTTGATTCGGAGACAAACCTGAAAATCAAGGAGCCTGATGATCTTTTTGCAAATTTTAATGAATTCATTAATTTACCACCTCGTCGCTGCACGCATACAGGGAATTTCGTATAGAGATCTATCTATATTTAGCCAAACAAAGGATCTCGCGAATACGCTTTGTTTTTGTCGACGTGTTGTCGAGTTTTACGGAACTCTCGCCTACGCACCGAATGGACACTCGTTCTCCAAATTCGGTAGAGTCGACCGGGGCGGGGGAGGCGCGTGAACGCATTTGTTTGTCCAAACGCGCTAAAAGGATACGGCCGACATAACAGGTGAATCAGAAATGTTTTCGTTTCAAGACGATTTCTCTTCGAGTTTGTTGGTACACGATAGATAACGATGACTCTCGAGAGAAACAAATCAATAACCGGATACTATTAAGGTTTTGTCGAAGATCGCGCGTAGCTCGTAGGATGGAGAATTATCAGGGTTAGTCTTGACCCCGAGCTATCAATGTCTTCCCCTCCCAATCGTCTGCACTTGGTCACTCGCGATAAAAGGTTATCCCTTATACCTTATCGCATTACATTCGATTTACCTCCGACGAAAGAGCGTCGTATTGTTGTTCTTACGTCAATGGGTTGGTCGAGAGCGGCGGGAGAGCGATTCACGAGTGCCGAGGGAAATTATTTGGCGCCGCAAATATTTACTCGCTTGTTGCATGATTCATGGCATACTACTCGAGTATAGTAAGCTTGATTTACGATGTAATTGCAGCTGCTGTCGGATATCGACAAGTGGGGCATCGATATCTTCAGGATAGGCGAGCTGAGCAACAACCGACCCCTCACCTGCGTGGCGTACACGGCGTTCCAAAGCCGAGACCTGCTCAAATCACTGGCCATACCGCCTAAGACTTTTGTTACCTTCATGATGACGCTGGAGGATCATTACGTAAAGGATAATCCCTTCCACAATAGCCTTCACGCCGCTGACGTCACCCAGTCCACCCACACCCTACTAAACACTCCTGCGCTCGAGGTATGCTCTACCCTTCCCATACGCGAATCGTAACGATCAATCCTATATATACTTATTAAATAAATAACTATGTGCTTACCGGGCTGCTCGTGTTTATTTCCAGTCTGTGTTCACACCACTGGAAATCACCGCCGCCCTTTTCGCAGCCACCATTCACGACGTGGATCATCCTGGGCTCACCAATCAGTTCCTCATCAACTCGAGTGAGTATATTATACCTATGCGCAATAACAATTGCTCCGCGAGATGTAGATACTTGCCATTGATCGTAAGGTTCGGAAGCTAACTCGACGATTTTCTCCCTCAAGGCTCCGAGCTGGCATTGATGTACAACGACGAGTCAGTGTTGGAGAACCATCACCTGGCAGTGGCCTTCAAACTGCTACAGAACGAGGGCTGCGACATTTTCGTGAACATGAACAAAAAGCAGCGTCAGACTCTGAGGAAGATGGTGATAGACATGGTATTATCGACCGACATGTCGAAGCACATGTCTCTGTTGGCAGATCTGAAGACAATGGTGGAAACGAAGAAAGTAGCAGGTTCTGGTGTTCTGCTGTTGGACAACTACACCGACAGAATTCAAGTATTGGAGAACCTGGTGCACTGCGCCGATTTGTCGAACCCGACGAAACCATTGCCACTGTACAGAAGATGGGTCGGTCTACTCATGGAAGAGTTCTTCCTGCAGGGTGATAGGGAACGCGAGCAAAAGATGGACATCAGTCCTATGTGCGACAGGCATAGCGCGACTATCGAGAAGACCCAGGTGGGTTTCATAGATTACATCGTGCATCCTCTGTGGGAGACGTGGGCGGATCTCGTTCACCCCGACGCCCAGGAGATCCTGGATACGTTGGAGGAGAACCGCGACTGGTACCAGTCGATGATACCGCCTTCCCCACCGGCGGACGATCAGCAGCAGCAGGGTAACGAACAGCAACAGCAACAGCAGCAGCAATCGGACAGGATACACTTTCAAGTGACCTTGGAGGAGGGTGACGAGACCGCGGAAGCGGTAGGAGAGGGTGATGGAGCGAAGCAGAGGTTATCCAGCGAGGACGGTGGGGGCGATGAGACAGAGGAAAGCGCTGCCGAGGCTGGAATGTGACGGAGGCTAGCTGGAATTTGTAGGAAGCTCCATGAAAAGGTACAGAATACTTGGTGGCGCGTGCGTCAGTGACGCGCAAAGGCCCAGCAGCAGTGCTGCCTCTTTTGGCCGTGATCGGTGCTTTGGTACCTGGTGGCTTGACAGCCATCGTCTCGTGGACCGCTCAGTAGTCCTCTATTGGCATCTGCTGGCACGGTGACCTTGGAGGCAACTTGAGATCTGGATGACCCTGATCCAAGGGCTGTGATCCAACGGAGAGTGGGAACCATCAATGTATTTGGGTGTTGGAATCGGCTGGTCCGAAACTGCGCCAGGATGATCCACGACTGAACATTATTTCTAGGGGCGGTCAGTCCCCTTTTTTGGCCCCGCTGTCACAATGCCTGAAGCGTTCTTGTCATGGGCCGATCAAAATGGCAACGACGTCCCTGTTTGTTTACCAAACGTGTAGGAGGCGAATCTCTTTCACCCTCTCTCTCTCTCTCTCTCTCTCTCTCTCTCTCTATCTCTATCTCTATCTCTATCTCTCAATCTCTCACTCTTACTATCTCTCTCTTTCCTATGAGTACCTGCGCAAGTTGCGAAGAAGCTGTCATCGACCGCGATTAGGAGAACGCTGTCATTGTGTTTTATTTCTTCTACTTCTTCTTCTGTCTCATCTCTCAAGGCCAACAAAGGAAGGGGGAGATCCTTCTCTCGTGGCTCAGGAGTTCTCTCGAATGAACAGGACCCTCAACGACATATCAATTATTAAGCGATACTCTATAGAAAAGTATCATCAATGACTAAAGATGGATCTGCCATGAGTTATAGAACGGACTTAAACAAAAATGGACCTTCGAATGGGGATCGAAACGAGCTTACATTTTTGCTATATTTCTTTTACCGTTACATCGTGGCCATTGAATAATGAATCTATGTAAACAGATAAAAGAATTGAAAAGAAGAGAGAAGAAAAACACACACACGCGCGTACACACGTATATACACGTACACACGTCAGCCATCAGTGTCCGAAGCTTTTCCAAACGCACAGTAGCTTGGAAGGAACTCCAAAGAAAAGCTCTGAAAGTTTATATTGTTACGCTTTGTTGCTCTTATATACTATATCAAAGGTTTTCAGTTTTCTTCTCCTTAACTAATTCATAGTACGGATGATTATAAGTCTAAGGGCCAAAACATTGTGTCAAATAGGAAGAGAAAGAGGAAACCAAAGCTTAGGCATGCAAGTACCTGTAATTACAGACATATATTAAAAGGAGTCAAGCGAGGGAGGATATAGAAAATTCAGCTTCACCAGATATTTTCTTCTTGCACGTAGCATACGCGCAGCTTATAATCCCCTAACTATTGTTTTTAACCAAAGAGTAATATTAATATGAGTAATCTATGCCGAGATGTATTGTTTCCCCAAGACGTTTCTTTCGTATTTCTTCTTAGTGATAGCGAATGATATTATAATTAGAGCGTTGTAGCGGATCGGTGTACCAACTGAGAAAATACACGCTTGTACGTCGCTCAAATTTTTCTCCACGAAATCCAGAAAACCGAACGAACGACAGACAACAAAAAAATTACAAAAAAGAAAAACAAACGAATAAATGATGGAAAAAAGAAAACCAACAAAATACGACGAGCTATATCACGATCTGGAGTCGTTGCGCCAATTTTTCGCTCCCTCAGCATATTCTTTTCCTTCCTCGACAACTTTCGTACGTCACTTCCGAGTGGAAAACATGCCCAGACTGTCATATCTCATCCCCCTTGGCACACACGGAACCAGCGAATGTTCTATTATAGTGAGAATCGCGCCGGACGTACGCTGGTAATCAGCCTGCAGCGTACATCTTCGCGTCAGTACCTGCAAGGAAGACCGCGTAGAAAGAACAATTAAACGTGTATTGACGAAGAAGAAACCAACAGGTGGAGAAGAAAGATAAGGGAAACGGAGAGTGAATGCAAAACGGAAGCGATGAACGAAGGAATGGGGGACCTGTGTCTCGGCGTCTCTCTCTCTCTCTCTCTCGGTTCGGTAAATTGTACAACAAGAATGATGAATCGCTGCGTACCGAGAACCAAAATCTGTATCTGTGTTGTAGGCATTGATCTAGTGAGTGTTTTGGTGCTGGACACCAAGCTTAGATTGTACTAACAAAAAGCTAAGATTATACCATTAAAGAAACACGCGCGAGCCAATACAAGTACACACACCTACGGACATACAGGCACATATACACATACACACGAATCTAGAATTAAGGTGAAACCATTAATTTAACGAACTTCTTAGGGAGTAAGTCAAAACGAGGTTATTATATAAGCTATTAACGATAGTGAGTAAAACGGAGGGGGGAAAGAAGAGAATATGGTTTAATATAGTTTGCGAAAGGAGGATGAACACTGCGAGTTTGGGATCCAAGACGGCGTTGCGGGTACGACGAGGCGGGGCACGGATTCCCGGCGAACTGTAAAAATGCCTGGGCCCTGGGGAAAGCGGGCAGCTGGCGATTTTCTCTGCAAAATGATTCGTCAAGTGTTCAAAATCGGCGATAACGCGGGCGTCGGTCGTTCGATCTGTGTTACTCGATAAAAAAGAAAGAAAAGAAATAAGCGCGAACTAACTATAATCCAATGTTCGTTTCGAAGGATCTCGCGCGTGCGCAGGTACCAATAAACAAACCAAGAAACAGAAAAACGTAATCAGAAGTACCCTTAAAACTTAACCCCGAATTTCCCGAACCCATGAAACTCACATTCTGTCAATTGTTTCGCTAAAATGGCACTGATTCCGGACGTTAGTTTTCGACATACTCGAGTGCTTCGGGACTGCACTACTGACAATGTTTTACAAGTATGACAATTGCGATGATTTAATGCGACGTGTAATAATAATAATACTTATATTACTGATAACAATAATAAGAGTAAAAGTAAAAAATACAACGTGTTTGATTGCTGGACAGTTAAATGAACATGTATTAATATCGTGTAACTATCGTACGAGATATATGTGTAATAAAAACATATTTATTGTCGGAGTTTGCCTTGTCTCTTCCCATTTATCCAGCAATAAACGACAACTCCCCCATCTACATCCTTTTCCAGTTGACCAAGGAACGCAGGAACCCCATGGGCAAAGAGAGAGGAATGAAACTGCAGCTTCCACTTAATTATTTGTAAATATATTATTGAGTAACATCTATAATATAATAATAATGAAAAATCATTTACATTAATTAGTATCGTAATATTTTGAATTCAATAGTAAAACATTCAGTAGGTATAGATTTTCGTAGGTTCGAAGCGTGGAATTTCATTTGGAGTAATAAGTACCCTCTTACTGTGCGAAAATGCTTGGTTCACGTCATTGATTTATATCGTCTCTGTAGTGTAAGTTAGCGGTGGGTACTCGGTGCTACGTACGATAATGATTCCGAGGCGGCTCTTTCTTCGCGCGCTCTTTCTTATCCCTCATATACACACACACTCTCTCTCTCTCTCTCTCTCTCTCTTTCTTATCAGCAGTGGGTAAAGTTAATAGTTCTCAATAAAAAATGTATCCCGACGTGCGAATCACGCCCGAATATGCTTATTCCTATCGTCGTTATTGCGGTTATACCGTAAGTAGTTTTTTTCTCGTTTTCCTTTTCCTTTTAGTAATTTACAAAATCGATGAAAATACCGAGTATCTCGTTAATAATGTTATAGACGGTAATTAGTCGTTGTCTGTTCTACCGATGGTACGTCCTGCCTAAATAATTTTACGATTAAACGGGCACGAAATTTCACCTGCCAAGAGTATTCCAGATACTTTATGGTTTCCACGACCTGCGATTGGAGTAGGAATCTTTGTTGGTTCTCTTCGGTGCCCGATCCATGGAGTTACTATACTGAAGAAACGTAGATCACACCGTTCATCGTCGATCAGCCGTTTCGAATGGGTTCGCGGCGTATCACTGCGTTGAGCGAACATGGAAAATTTATCGGGCGATCCGATTTACTAAAACAATTCGATAATCGTGCATTCACATTTTCCCCAATTAAACGCAACTCGCATATAATAAAGCACTTGCTGCTTCATCCATTTCGCGATATACACACTATCTTACAAAATATGCAAGAGTACGACAGAAAAAACGAGTCTGATCTTATATATTTCCTTTACATACAGCCGGAGATCGTTCGATTTCTGTCGTAGACTGTACGAGCCTCGACGCTCACCGCGCGATTAGAGTTTTTTCCTCTCGAGCGACATTCTATAACTCCAAACTGGAACTATTCCCTGTATCGAATGATTTCTCTACGATCGCTACAAACAATTACAAATAATAACAATAAAGTTCTTGCTTCTTTTCATCGATTCGCAACGGTGGGACAAATCACACCTATGGAAGGTTTCCTTTACAAATGTTTAATATACAATATACTGCGTATAGATCTATCGTCTTAAATTCAGGAAATGATTCAATATGATGAGAAGAAAGCGACACATTAATGAATCCCAGTCGTTCTTTACATTTTTACAGCGCTGACGTTAACGACGAAAGTTTATCTTAATGCAAATCTCGACTAGCTGCGAGCTGACAACAATAGAAACGTGGTATAATGCATGTATATTTATATATATATTTATATCCTTTAGGACTTAATATTCTTTAATTATCTGTATAACTGTGCAACCCTCCTTCGTATATAGATACATACCCTGAATCTACACTCTCACCTTCTACTATATAAAATGGAGTCTTTACAGGCAAGATTAGCGATCTGACGAGGATGAGTCAACGCCCTTTTTCGCGCTATTAAATTATACTCCCTTTCGATCAATTGTTTTAACCTACTATTTACACGCACGTGTGTGACACCGCAGTCACAAAAGTGGCGACGATTCGAGCACTTGATCGCTCCTCTCCGAATCGCGATTTATCGCCTCGTGTCCACACCTTCGTGACTAAGATTTCTTTCTTCGTTAAAGTTAATAGTTTACAATTTATAGCCAACATTTAAATGTTCGTCATATACATATACTCGACTAAGGAAGTACGTATAGTGTCTAGTGACGCGTTACGCAATCGAGCTCGTCCTCCTCGAAACTTTCGAAGCCACGTCGCTTAAGTAAAATAGTTCCAGTCAAAAATATGTCTGCTATGTCGAAATCTTAAATTCGCTAAAACAAGCATATTCCACGAGTGGAATCTCTTTTATATACTTAGAATAGTAAAGTTGACTTTATCCCGTACCGGTTTTACAGATACATCCTTATCTTACTTATACGCAATAACTTTTTACTATCTCCTCCCCCTTATCCGATATGTAGTTTATTATGACCTCCCTCCTTAGGACGTACTTGGGGACTGAACTAAATTTAATATCGCATCTCTCTCACCGTTACTTCTATATATATATATATATATATATGTATACATACATGTGGAACTTTTTCCAAAATCAATCGCACGACTTATTTTATTAAAAATAATCATTTAATCTAGGAATAACAACGGAAAACCTGATTATCGTTTCTTCCTCTCCTTCTTCTTTTTCAACTCAAACCTTTTCAAGATCATATGCGAATGTGGCAGAATATAGATATTAGAGATATTTTAATTTTTACGTCTTTCACGCGCATGCACTCCTCTCGCGCTTTCACTCCACCACTTTCGTCTTCCTTAAGTTAATCTCTCACTCTTTCGCTCTCACGCTCATCTACGTACCAACGCACAATTCATACAATATTGGCCCCAGCACCCTTAAAATCTTTTATTATACATCGTCTCTGTCCGATATACGATACAACGGCCCTATTTTCTAATCGCTAATACGATAACGGATAAAACACGATAACAATCGGGAATCGAGAACAAAAATTGTCTATGCACCTAAAAATGAATGAGTGATAAATATTTGTCTGTGTTAAAATTCATTTATAGACCGCAATTCTTTCATTTGTATTAGGCATTATCATATATATCGTTAATACAGCTCGGTTAATTTCTCATTGTTGGATAAAGTGATTTTGGAGAACAAAGTGAAAAACACGCTTACATTTATTTAGAGTCTGGCGGCATCTTGAGATCTGCCACATTCGCAGCTATTTCTCTTATAATAATTCATTTATGATTACCCGTTTGCCCGCAGTCAGTATTTCCGCAAGTGCAGCTACGGAACGGCTTAGGTTCTATGGAATTCGATACCATCGTCTACATCATCCCAACAATCGATCGTATCCATATAATACACCTTATGTACGAAGAAAAGCTTCTTTCTCTTTCTTTCTTCCTCTCGCAGACTGTACAATGACTAACATGCAGGGTTTCCGGTAGTCTAGTGGCATCACCTCACGACGTATCTGCTGAAGAGAACAGAGAATATGACGAGAAGCTGAAGTTTACTGGAGGTCCACGAGATGGCACCAGAAGTGTCGTCGCAGTGAGCTGTAGATAAGAAAAATACTTATTATAATCAGTGATATCCCGTATAGTGCTTTATACCGAAAACTCCTGAATTTCTCGAGTTTTTTTTGTCCGTTTCCCTCACCATACTAGGAGTATAGAGAAAGAGAGAGAGATGTGTGAAGGGGTGGTGGGAGTATTGAACGGAAGTCGATGAGAATATATAGAGTGGCGTTCTCACCGTACGATGTCAAGTTGACCCGCCAGGCGGGCTCATGACGATGGGAGGCTCTTGGACACGAGGCGAGATGCGCCCTCACGAAGAGCTCTCGGCTCCCGGTTGTCGCCGCGGATGCACTGTACACCAAACAATAGCGTCCTGCATCCGTCGTCACTACCAAGTATCCTGTGTCGTTCTCCACCCAAGTTCCATGGCACAGGTACTCTGAAAGCAAAAGACCGTTATATCCTCATCGATTCTGGAGGTTTGCGATATATTAGAGATATATTTGCACAGTTGGACGAGGACGAATAAATTATAGCAGAAGAGTAGTTTGGCAAGGATGACTCTAGCTAGCGTCATCGATAATAGAGCTCGCAAAGCGATAAGCTGACGCGACTCCGGAATACGTATGTGTAAGTGTGTATATATAGACGGTCCAAGTCGACGTCCATCAAAAAAGACCCGTGTCATGCATCAAACCTCAAGATTCCTCCGGGCCTCTCTCAACTATTCCGGCGTCGCTTCGTGTTCGTTATCGTTATCGTCTGGAAAATTCAGCCGGGAACTTTCCGTGCTTTGGCTGACGTGCACCCCGTTATCGACCCAGTTTCGTCCATACAGCAGAATGCATAATTCGGAAATGCCAGCAGCCAACAAACCCTTGTCACCCCTCGATATTTCCACGGTATACAATAACAACTCGTCAAGCGAAAACTGGATAGTTTATTACGCAGCGGGCGATAACCATAAACGCCAACTGACTAAAATCCCATTGTTCCAAGCCAAAAGCGAATCGTTGACCTCGTTCCAGATCGATATAACGCGTCTATTAAAATATCGTCCTTCGAATGATTTAGCTGGAAACCATAAGAAATTCATGCTGTACACCCATACACACGTATATGTATTATATACGGATCTTATCGAATTTTGCTGAAATTTCGTCAGAGGGTCGCATAGGTTTGCTTTTTCCCAGCCTTTATATCTGACACTGGAATTTTCCGATGGCCACGGATTACCCGGGCTTTTTCCAGCGAGGCATTGTCGCCGCATTTTCCCATCGCGGACAATTAACGGCTAAGCGCTTATGACGCGAGGCGTCGTTTTAACGCGAACTCGACGGGAGGGAATTTTATGCCGTGTCAACGCTCCAGTTAATTTCTCGAGACGCCATCACGCGCCGGTGGATGGTGACGCGTCAACACTAATCCGACACAATACGTTCTCGCGACTAAATGTCTGCCAACTATGCGTCTACGCATTCCTCGTGGTTTGTCTTACGCGATAATACCCTACGCTGTTTCACGAAGCCGCGCTTATACCGGAATCCTCTCCTAATTATTAATAAAGACGGAGGGGGGGGGGGGGGAGATTAAGGATTTTCACTTATGCAAAATTATGTATATAGGGCTTCCGCCTGTATAACCATATATATACTTACTAGAAAGAATTGGAAACTTTCGTACCTACGGATAAAGTCTCCTCGGCGCAAGAAGAGGCGTACTCCATGCGATCGGGAGACCGGCAGCCGATATCGAGTCGGCGAACGCTTTCGTGGTTACACCTGGATGGCAGGAAGAAGGGGGAGGTGGTCGCTCTGGCATCCTGGACCTCGGCGACGTTTCCACCCCCTTGCTCCTCGAAGTTGAGAATATCATCGCTGTAGTCGCTGTTACCAGACGCCGGGAAATCCGTCGAGGACCTCCTTATCTCGTAACGACCCAGGTAAGGACACTGTCTGGTCATATAGTCCGTTGCTGAAATAATGTCACCGTTTTATAAGCGATACCACCATCAGCGGAGTGCTCGATCGATACATCTATGTATAGTACTACATAGTTATAGCATAACGGGGTGAAACGTTTAATTGCCAGAGAACTCTGAATGCTCTTGCCAATGATTTAAGAAAGTTTCGTACGTACAGGATGCGAATGGGGAAGCGATAAATTTATCTAGGAGAAACGACTGCCGCAGGTTCTTTGTCAGCGAGAATGTTACGGAATCGCGTTACGTCGATGCGAGAGAGGGAGGGAAGATTGACTTTACGGCGTATCCTATGTATGATCCTTTATGCGATCGTAAAGACGCTTCGCTCCTCGGGAATTGATTGTTACGCTTCACTGTTTGCAGCTTCTTGCTAGGATCAGCCATTCGCACCTATACGCAACGATCTGTCGCAGTATGCGCCCGCCAGCGAACGCATCAATGCCCACACTCTATATACATATATATATATATATATATATATGGCTGATCCTAGCAAGAAGCTGCAAACAGTCAAGCGTAACAATCAATTCCCGAGCAGCGATATATATACATATATGTGTATAATGCTATAAGCCATTCAACGTAAATCTACTTTCAATGCCTAAAGATTACCGCAATTTTTACACAGCTTCTTATATATTCAAGCGGAAATTGCATATTGGCATAAACAGCTAGAATCAGGCTTTGTTTCTTCTCCCGCCATTTCCATTCTTAGCATACAATTAAAGCCGTTCCTATTTCTATCCGCAAAGTCGGATAATAGTGATTATTTTGGAAAATTGATAAGAAAATGAATGTTTTATGGAATATTCATTGGTATAATCGCGCGTATATGGAAGAGAGAAAATTTATTTCGAGGAGGATCAATCGAGTTCTCCGGCGGATGTTCAGATGCAGTCGGAAGTGGGAATTCGGCAGGTGTAGTATATATATATATAGAGTATACTCCTCGTCGTTCAATTCAGCTTCCGGTTTCAGTCAGCTGCCTGTGGTAAACTGGAAATTTTCAGTTTTCGGCACGCCATTATTTCAAGAGGAACGATGAAGCAAGTGCAAAAAGCTCCCTCGCTTACAATTTTGTATAATGTACACTTATTTACATAAATTATAATATTACTGATCGGTGCAATGAAAACGTTGAGTTTTAAGGAGGCATTAGAGTTACGTAAGGCAGACGCGAAGGATGCTCGAAGAAAGTTGCGCAATCGAGCATAATTTAGCCGAGAGGGAATGATAGGGATCTACTTACTGATGAACGTGGTGTATGGCGGGCTGTGCGCGTTGAAGGTACTCGAGTTGCAAACATTCTCTGGTTCTTGGCTCCACTGCGACTGCTGCATTTCGATCACGTGCTCGTCCCTCCTGTGGAACATCATGCACACGTATCCGTTCTTGCTGCAAGCAGATAATCCTCCCTCATTAATTAACCCAATTTTTCACTCGTTCGCAAAAGTCCAATATCAATTCCGAAGCATTTTTAAAGCGGAGTTAATAATCAACGAAATGTCCCGAACGAGTGGGAAAAGTTTGCCGAATCTATTACCGAGATTTCATAAATAATTCACTTATTTTCTTTCGTAATGGTGGAATTCTTTGCGACCATTTGCATATTGCATAAAGCACTCCTGTATGCATTGGCGCGGGCAACGTTATCACCTGGATGATAATTTTTAACTTTCGCTCTTGCTCCTCCTCACCCCCCATCCGCCGACCACGCGCGCCCTCTCGCTTCCCCGCGCCGACGAATAAGCTGGCTCGACGCCAGCCGCGAGGCCATAAAAATAAACTAAAATCGAGCGAAAGGAAATTCTCGTGGTCATTGTTGCTCCGATACATAGATTTACAAAAGGCGTTTCTTCGTAATTAGGATCAAATGGGTGTTGCCTGATGGTTGAAAATTTCATAAGTAGGTCGGAGCAAGTTGAATGTAACAAGGGAGCTTGTGAAAAACGTTTCTACTCGTTTAAGCGCAACGTAACGGAGGATCGATTAAAACTGTCGATACTCGTTCCGAATAGCGTGTTTTTCCAATTTCGAGCAGTCTCTCTTTTCCTATCGTGCTATCCGCTGTCTCCAAGTGTTGGTATATTTCCACCCTTTTTCCCCTCGCTGCAATTTCCAATTATATATCCTATATATAAATAGATATACACACACAGTCGAAATAAGGAGAATTAACATAATAAGAATAAGGTTAGGACACAGAGTGTATGATAATTCTGATAATGGAGTACGATAAGATTCAGCTCGTCTCCTTCTTGCTTTCCCGATTCTTGATGAAAAACAGCATTATACAGTTCATTTACGTGTGTGTAGAGCGATGCTTGAAAGTCGTAAAGCCTCGTCGTAAAAGAATTGTATTAAAGTTAAGGCGTAGCCGTTAGGAAACGTACTGATAAAATAAAATCTTAATCCCCTCCCGGTGCTGGAGGCAACCGGAGATTTAAGGTTCTTCCGGGCTGGTCTCTCTTACTCTCGACTCTCTCCAACTTCGGTCTTTTCCTCTTTTTCGATTCACCCCCTAACGGCTTACAAGACCGATTATTCGCCGTGCCCCTAAGAGCACTTTATTCCCAGCGATACTAAGCCTGTCCTTAAATGACTTTGGAAAAATCTTACAGAAACATTTCCCGGAGATTATCGGCTAGATAACAATAATAAACATTCCGCCCCGTCGCGCCGAGGCACCTTCGATAAACAGAATTTAACGAGCAAGAACCACCCCCTAATCGCGCATTTCACAAGCTTGCGAGGAGGGCCACTTTTTCCACCGAGTTTCACCCCATCAAAGTTAACCTGCAAATGACGATTGCGCAAATCCGATTGGCCCGCGAGGTTGATGACGCGAAGCGCTTTAATTAATTAAGTTGCGCCAAGACCATTTCCATTTGGCTTTCCGAGCAAATCCAGCGAGATCTGTCCCGAGAGAGTGCCGACGGTTTCTTACCGAATATCCGCAAAGTGCCAACACTGCGAACCACGTGACTCTCTCGATTTTCCAGGATTTAATCGCGCCAATGCGCTCGGCCAATCGATTCGCGTTTACGTACTCGCTGGAGATTAGTCGATATCGGTGCGCAGGTGGTCGCGACGACGAGTCGTCCTGCGTTCGCAGCCTCGGCTCAACGACCCGCACCGAAAGGTGCATGCACCGTGTGTTTCGTGTGCACGAAATTCTTCTTCCGTTCCCCGACGTTCCGAGGATTTCGCGATTTCGCGATTTCGCTCTTCGTCCAATCGAATCTAGCTGATCCGGTCAATTTGACGGTTCTTCCCGTCGTGCTCCAATGGGAGAGACGGCATTTGTGCCCCTTATACAGCCACTTATTGTTACGGCTGAACCGTCGTCTCGTGCCGCTCCCTCTTATCCTGCAGATTGAGCGGGGGTGGGCGAGGGACGCTCTGCGTTTGATCGTCCTGGAAAACATGACGCGTTATCCCCGTTTCGTGCACTTGTCACTAATCAAGATTGACCTCATTAAGCAGACTTAACGGACCATGACAATTTCTATTCCGGCCAATTTCAGAAATAGACCGTTCGAAAGTCCAAGGGGACGTATGGTTTTTTTGCTCTGCCAATAGTGCTGAAAAATATATAAGAAAATGGGAGTGGAGTGGATGTAAGATTTCTGCTTGTGTTGGATGGTTGCGCGTGTGAGCGAACGAGTGTTTATATAGTATGTATGTTTGTGTATTTGTAAGGTTACCGTGGGGACCAGGCAGAGCGAGATATCGGCTCGTAGCATTTCCCTGCTCGTCACCCCCTTCACCAGGTTCAACACAGTCAGAAACCTTCCCCAACTGCCAGAATATCCTGTCCACCATTTCCCTGACACGGGAACACACCGTTCCTGTAACTCCCTCGAGCGTTCCACCGGGTGCGATATCCTGCTGCTTCCAGTGCTTCCCCCCTCACAGTCGTCCTTCCATCTCAGTAATTTCACTCGATGCAATAGCAGCCCGCACCGCCCCGTTCTCACAACTAACTTGCTGCCTTCGACGACATTGATTAAATCGATTGTGCATTTACCTTAAGGAATCGACACACTCCCACCACACCCCCTCCCCCCTTATTGCTCCTGCCAGCTGCCAGAGTAAAATCGCCACCGCAAATCTGGCCAAAGCGTTTCCAGCGGTCCGACTTTCAATCATCAATTATACTCCCAAAATTAACCACGAGTTTTCCTTATGAAATTATTATATCATATATTCGGTAGACGTGTTCCACTGTATAATTCCTAGCGTCTACCGATTAACTTTGGATCAAAAAAAATTTCGTTGCACGGTCAAGAATTTTCAACACGGTTTTCAATATTATATTCGTCGGTGAAATATTTACAAGTTACCTTTTTACCTTTACTCTTTTAGACTCTGCTTCGACGGTATATGCAAAAAAAGTTTCGTAGCGTCGAGGCCAGATTAAAAGCTTCTATACCCTCACATATATGGACAATATTTTACGAAGCATTATATATGGTGTTGTGTATGGATAAATACACGTGGCCATGTGGACGTTTGAGAGAGGTTCGCGGATGAATGAATCTATCATCTCTCGTATAGACTGTAAACGACAGGCGGATTAAAATTGACGTGCCCTCTGCCCTATATAGAAAACCTTACAATTTCACCTGATCTGACCTGATTTTCCATTTTTGCCCAGTACATCCACATGCACCCCTATACGTCGACCTATTCGAAAATTATACAGCCAACCAAAATCATACCGTTCGTCCGATTAATCTTTTTTCGGTAGGTACAAGATTACCCTGCGACCCTCATCGATTCTCCTTTTCTCGTTATATCCGGACTAACGAAGCTCACCCACCCACACACACACATGGGACTAATGTCTCTCTCTTTCTCCTCTTTGCAAGAGAATCGAAATTTTTTCCAGTCTTGGGAAAGTATTGGTGTGGATTCGGTATAATGCATAGATGACAATTTTCCAAAGGGTAGTTGAGCCTGACTGAACACACGAGTGGTGCATACACGACCGGTGGATCTCCAGGCTCCGGCCAATTTTCCGGCCGATTGACCGGCGAACGTCCAACTTTGGTTCAAGTCGATCTTCGTCCACAGCAGGGGACACGCTTGTTTACCTCGTGGCGGATAAACTCAGGCCGCTTCCTGTTTCCGGTTCCGCTACCCCTTCAGCACACGCCCCTTAACCCTCGACAGTTCCCCTACGTACTTTTCAAACTTGCGCGTGTCCTTTTCTTTCAAACGGTGGTAGCTATATATATATTGTGTTCCCTTTACTTGATTTTTCACCAACACCATATATATACGCGCTTTTTCGCTCTGGCAGAATTTTGTCGCCATTGATCCGACGAGAATCTCAAACGATATTACTCCAGTTATTCTAATAATCGAGAAAGCTCCGTTCCACCTCTAGCTTTTACCTCTACGAACAATTCGAATAATTTTCATCGGTTAACCAAACTATTCGAGGAGCGGCTCACCATTATCGGGTCTAGAATAATATAGGGAAAATTGTTGAAATCGGTAAGATCGTAATCCAAGCATAATCCGTACGCTGGATGAGGAAATTGTGCGGCTAATATTCCTCTAAACGAATTAAAGGCTGATAAAGGCTGGAATCGGGCAGCTCGTTAAGAATAATAGCGAGTGTTTACATGCAAGCCAATGTAACCCCAATCGAAAGATATGGTGGTGTGGAGGTAGTTCTGCATTTATTTTTAGTATTTGCACGAGTTTTTTTCGATACACGCGAAAATTAGAGCAGAAAGGGAGGACCGCAATGAATGATAATATATATAAATAGGGGAAGAGACGAAAGGGATATCGGATGAAAATTAGCCGGCTGAATGGACGAACATTCATCGAGTTTTATGCACGTATGATCGGCAAAGACGAAGCTAGTGTGAGAATCGAGACGGTATACAAAAAAAAGATGATTCCACGAGATACCGCCTACACGGATAATTTGTTACTATCGCTGTCCTCCTTTTTCCAATGTAAAAAATGGACTTTGATCATCGACCAGAAGATATTAGTACAGATACCTTTGCTGTTTTATAATTACGATTTAAAGAAGCTGTATGATATACATATACATATATAATGTGCAATATGAAAAGAGGCAAAGAAGATGAATTGCTTTTTATAATTTTAGCCAATAGGTAAAATCATTTTTAAAGAGCTCCGTCCGAGAGATGAATGAATAACAAGTCCCATAAACCTCGTGGGGGTATGCTTGATAATCAGCGTGACGAGTACAATGGACTGGTCGGAATATTTATCAACGTACGTTCGGAACGCACAATGCGGTACACGATCCGCGCACCGGAGGATCGGAAAGCCCCTTTGTCCTTCAATTCATCTACGACCCTTCCGCTAATAGTGACAACGCTCTAAGCCTACGCCTGTGTGCGTTTATGAAAGCTTCATCAGTCCTATAAAATGACAGCGGCGCTCCACACGAATGATAAGCAGCTCCACTACACACAACAGATTTTTCTAAAATATAATTATACTCACTGGAGCACTATATCTGCATATTAATTTTCTACAAGTATATCTTATAACGTGTATCGGGGAGACGAACGAAATATGCTTTCCTCGAATAACGAGCTGTCGAGGGTTTTTCAATGGAGGGAAAATGTATGTAATCATGGATATTGAAAAAAATAATTGACCCGATACGATCAAAACGGTATTCCCATATAAAATTGCCTGGTAAGAATGCACGAAATAATTGATGAAACATTCCGAAATGAATAAATCATATCAGTGTGCTTTGCTTTCTGCATGAATTACATCCTTCCTGATCTGCCGATAAATTTAGCGAACCTCGTTTAGACAACTAAAACGAGGGAGGCCTTTGCGCTCAGTGAAAAAAAAAATGAATTTCCAATGATTTATCGAGCAACACTGTATATCGTCCCTAGTAGTTATTATATGCTATACACGGCGCTTCCGTGATGGGAAACCATTTTTCACAATGCCTGCGAGGAATACTTATGTTCGGCCGACATTTTAATCGATCTGTAAATACAGTTCTGGAAAAACCGAAACGTTTTCGGGCAGCCAGAAAAAAATCATCAGCTTTTTCGTACACCTCGTCCATGCAATGATAGAGATATAGGAAATTTACAGGAGGAACTCTCCCAAGTCCCAGATTTACGGTTTAATGCACGATCGTCCTGATCCTTGCGACCAATAATACCCCTCCATCCTGCTACCCCTCTAATTACTCCTATTCGAGGCCGAGACCTTAATTGAAATACCAGCTCCTCCGTAACAGTGCCTCGTTCGCCTAAGTCCAACTGCACCGGCTATAAACTTACCAAATGTTTTCACGTAGTTACGCGAACTCGGAATTTCCCACTTTGACACGGTGCTGCCTATTATACTACGATACTCCGAATAGCTCCCTCGGTATACGTGTACAGGGTGTAACAAAATGACCGCGTCGATTCGAGGCAGATGCTTCCAACTCCTCGAGATATCGCGCTACGGTATAATAGAGTGACGTCATAACAACATCACGGTGGTTCACGCAAGCTTCAATTATTATTCAAATGTATAAAATTAGAACGTTAATTTCTCAAGGTTTGCTACTCTATAGCTCTCCAGTGATTTTAATGGAAATCGTATTACCGACTCCATGATCCCGATTTACCCGAAAATCTTTATATATATATATTATATATGCTGGTTTACTTAATGATGAGCCAAGAGGCTGGAGGGGGGGGGGGGGGTAGGCTTCCCCATATCTATAGTCGCGAGAATTTATTGGAAAACAATACTAATGCGCAAGTTTGCTCGGTTGACTTTGCAATATCTTTCTTGTTTCCCAGTCGATGCCTTCTTCTCGTCGTGGTAATTTTCTTCGACCCATGAGACGCTCCCTCATTTTCTCTCGCAGCCGTCGCAAAGTATGAATTCGCAAAACCTGCTCGTCTCTTGTAGGATATAAAGGAATTTTGCGCCGTCCTTTTTCTTGCATGTGATCCTCCCTTTCTCGCTTAATACGATTCGTCCGTCGTCCGTGCACAGGCAAATGCGAGAGCTGACTGCCTGGATAGCTGACGATATTCTCATAAAGTCGCGAGCTGGCGCGTAATCGCAACTATATTAAAACGCGAGATGAAGATCAAGCCGGAAACTCCCGCGAAATATAAGAAAAAGTCGGATACGACTAGTCTTCGCGAGAAATCAATATTTCAATCTCCTTGACCAAGATGCTCGAACTTTTTCACGAAATTAATCATATTTCGCTTATTCTTTGCCGGAGAAGAGAAAATCACGGGGAAAGAGCAGGGTAAATGAAAAAAATGAGAGATGAGAGAAAGAGGAAACAACATGCGTTTGAAGTAGTATATATATATATATATATATATATATATATAAGGGAGGCTGGTGTAATAAATGGTCGGACTTAACCAGCAAGACTCCTTCATAGGTCATATATTCAAATTTATAACATATACGCTCGGCGATTAGAAGTGAAAAGATACTTTCATAATTCTGGCTTTCAGAAAGTGATATTTTTAAAATGGGTAGGGAAGACGAGCGGAATAATTTTTGCGTGACACAAGATATTTCAGAAAGCGAGACAGTCGAGAAAGTTAGTTTGTCCGACTATATACGGAACTTTTCCACTACCCCCAGCCTGAACGTCACATTTTCAGACTAACCACTGCCGCTTTTGTCCAACCCGATTACTCTTATGTTTCACCACCATTTTTTCCTCCCCTCAAAACCCCCGTTTTTCCACCTACTACAGAAATTGCGCGTTTTCCCAACGTGTACCACTCTCCTGGTATAATGTATCTTTATAATAGCAACAAAAAATTACAGTAGCGCTAGCGTACCGTTACGCAAAACAAGTGAATTTACGTGTCATAGTTTCTTTAACGAGCCGTTCTTGATGGATCTTAATCCCTTACGAGCCGCTAAAAACACCGTTTCAAAATTCGCGAAAGCTCAGCAAGGGAATCCTTCCGAGATAAAATATTGCTAATAAAACTAATCTTAATTGGGTTACAGGTAGCTTCTTGGCAAATTAGCTAAAGTAATTTCGTAGCTAATAAGCTGTTTCGGCTTTTCGGGGGAGAGCGAGGGACAGAGATGGAAAGAGAGGTATGAGGAGGGGGGATGGGCAGGGGGGAAGGGTTCAAACACAATTTATGCCCGCAACTGTACGTATGGGGGATTAAAAGCGATACGTTGCAAGGCACGTAGACGCACACACGAGTGCTTTAATGAGAATACTTCGTACATCCACGCTGACATTCGAGGACGTACAAAGGGCGCAGCGCATTCGAGTAGACCTTCTCCGGATGTAATCAACGACAAGATGGTTCACGCGTCGTCAACTAAAATTTCATACACCCAAGCTGACTCGAGAAACAGTTATAATTAACTTGTATCTTTCGGAGCTCAATTCGCACGCTTTTTTCTATTCCGGATCGAGTACATTGTTATACAATCTGCACAGCAACAATTACGAAACGGCGAGGATCCACGAGAGAAGAGACAGACTCACCAGCCCCTCGTGGCCTTGGCTATGAGTTTCACCGTGGAATTTTCCCTGTGACTCGTCGACGACGTTGAGTGATGATGATGACTCCGGTCGTCGAGCGGCATGTAACTGTGGCAAACCAGCCTAGTCTCGTTCCGATCGAGGATCGTCAGGTTGTACGCGGAGGCCAGTAGTCTCGGTGCCATTCGATCCAGAGCAACCCAAGATTTGGCCGAGACCAGCCACGAGGGATAGGCGCAATACTCTGGTAAATTTTCTGTAAAAAGGGAAAATGATGTTAGATTGATAAAGATATATACATATATGTGCAGCAAGAGAATAAGAAATTCTGTGGAGAAATCAACGCGTTCTGATTCACGTAGGTAAGTATATAGAGGGCGTATTTATGCCAGTTACTGTACAGCATTACCACGGTGAGATATTAGTGGAAGTAACATGCTCTTCGTCCCGGCTGGTAGCTCGCTGCAGAAGCTCGAGTCGCTCGGGATCCCGGGGCTAATCTGCCTCCTGGAAAGTTTAAATGGAAACGCGAAACGCAGGACTGCAGAATGGAGGGAGGGGGGGGGCTTGGAGACTAACGAAACACACGAACGGCATAGCGTGGCGTGGCTTGGTTTGACTTGGCTAGGTGCGCCTGTTGAAAATTTTTAAGCTGCTTACGGCTAGAGCCGAATTTATCGCAGCTCCAGATCCCGAAATATTCGAGCTGCCCGCAGGATCAGATTTACCGATTAAGAATCGATGGAGTCTATTAAAAGTCTGTAAAATCGATTCCTATAAACTCGTACCAGTCGTGCAAGATTAATAACTAGAATATATAGCGAACAATGCGAATTGCCTCGTGGAAGATGAATCGTATTATTATAATATTGATAAATCCTATAAATTATTGGAGGAACGGTCGGAGCTGTACAATTCGCAGCTGAGCGGGCTATAGATAAATTCGTATTTCGAGGAGATTGATGTATATAGATCTTGGAGTAGGCGAAAGTTGTTCATCTGCAGGGGGTAAATGGTTCGGTGACAGGATCGTCCCAATTTGCAAGCTGCTATGCGATACAAGGAATAGCCAAGGTAACCGATGCAAACCGCGAACCGACTCGATAGTATGTTGGACAAGAATTCGATGGCTGGTGTCCGCAGGAACCCTCATAGTTTACGTTCTAACCCCCCCCCCCCCCCTCCCTATAATAGCGGCGCTGCTTGCCTCGGCACTGAACGGTTTCTACCAACACTTTGGACACACATTGGCAACTTGGTTCAGCACGACAGGTTCGTGCACAATCTAAATCTAGCCTTGCCTCTTATGACGTCATCTATTCCCATACTCCATGCAACCATGCACTACTATTTTTCTCGACGCGAATTAAACTCTGCGAAAGTTGCATCAATCTTGCAATCAGAATACCCGAGGCATAAAGCTCTCGAGACTTTAACCCGGATTTGGTAGCGCGACGTCTGCGTGGCATTAGTTTAGCAAGTTTCTAACTGGAGACTAAACGTGTCCCTGGATGCGGCGTCGACGGCGGCGGTAGCGTTGGCGGCGGCGGCGCAGCTTCAAACGTAATTGCACGACTAGACCGGTCTCGTAACATTTTCGCGGTCTTCTCTATCCGCGATTAATTTTAGGAGATGTTTCCCAGGCCCGGATTTATGCTCTAATCACTTTATGCTAATGATTAGCCGGTTGATATTGGATTACCAGTTTGCAGTGGAGCTTAGTAAAATACGCTACGGTTTAAATGCGATTAGGGTATGGAAAACTGTTGCAATTTTGGCCCATACGTGGAAGGTTTGCAGTCTATTAGTAATTCTATCTCGTTTCGTGGATAAAAAAGGATGGAACAGAGGAGATGAATGACGTATATATATATATATATATATATATAGATTGGGGGATAGCCGGATGTAACGGGGGAAAGGGTGATTGGGTACTCACTTTGTTTAAGCTTCAGGGTTTTTTCTCCGTCGGTGATGCTATTCAATCCGTTGCAGGCAGCATCCGCGCTTTGAGCCAAATACCACGAGTTGTTTGAAGTTTTCGAGTAAACGAAGCATCTGTAGCTGTTCTCGTCGCTCGTCTTCCAATTCCCATAGAGCCTCCCCAACATGTACGGTGTGCTCCCATCCTTCCAAGTGGCCAGGCACTCCAGCTCCACGTCTGTGTCCAATGAAAATTTTCATAGTCTTGATGAGAGTCGAAGGAAAAACTCTCCCTGTGCTCGTATGTACACATGCACACACACACATACATATATATATATACTTGCTCATAAATGATGTCGCGTGCATGGCGACTATTGCATTAATGATTTCGAGCACGTTTCACCACGCGCACAATGATCAAAACAATTATATGCAACAGTATTTAATTGTGTACTGTGCATACGTTCGAAATAAACAGATTCTCGCAAGTGAAACTCTGCGGATAATTCAGCGAGCATTATCATTTTCATTATAAAATTATATTGTGACTAATTACTGTCCTATCTCTTTGTGTTAATGACGTACTCTTTTGTTCCTGCTGATGATATACGCTAAATCTGCCATTTCCAGCAAGGCCTGCTGTTTTATTTACCAAAGGCTACTTAATTCTCCGTTAATTATCGACCAGCTAATTACACATTCTTATTGAATGAAAACATTGTTACATGGGGGCAATACACTGGCAACGGGAGAGAGAGAGAGGAGAGTAAATAGTGCTCATTCGTTTAGCCATACAAAATGGGAAACTAACCAGTCTCGTATAGTTTCGCGATAATTGCACAAAATCGTTTGGACAAGCCCAGCAACAAATGGTAATTGAGAAGGCCATTAATCATTCATTGAATGATGCACCACCCACTCACCCTTTAACATTCGTTGCTTTATTGACCGTTATGCTACTAGAGGCAGAAACTTTCCCCTTAATTAGTGTCGAATGCATAATGTTGCCATTGCAACTTTTGCACAATCTCAAACTCTCTCGGCAGAATCTTTCGGCTCTACGAGGAGGGCTAATTTAGTCATAAGGGATAAAATTGGAGAAGCGGGAAGGTGGGGGGGGGGGGGGGGGGGGGGCGAAGAAATAGCAATTGGCTTACCTATGCTTTGAGACGAGCGAACATTGGCACAAGCCTGGTAACGCAGGAACAATCGAGATTCTTGGGTGCAGGCTTCCGCCTGGGATGGCGGAGAGCTGCACTCCCCTTCCTGGCTCTGGCTGTACGTGAATTCCAGAGGTCCCTTGATAGGACAAGCCGATGGAGCCGCTCCCGAACGGAATAACGAATTCAGCTGCGCGTCTCCGCGTATCTGTGTCAACACGTTCGAGAGATTCGGCTTTGAAGGATAAGCCGTGCACTCCGCTAGAAAATTTATATAGCGAATTATTCTTTCTATACAATCAATATTTCCTCTCGAGAAATTAATCTACTCTCTCTCTCTCTCTTTTATTAGCTTCATATATACTTACATTCCTTGTACTGCAGTACATTCGGGTGCTTCTCGTAAATAACCAGGCAACGGTAGCAGTTGTCGTGTCTGAAAAAAGAGAATCATGGATTGAGATTTGAATAAGTGATGAAAAGTACATGCTTATTGGTTGCTATGGCAAACTTGGGCGAGCTTGAGAAGCATGGCGAAGGATAAGAGAAGAAATAGGAGAGGGGTTAAAATAGAAATAGTAGGCACGGTATAGGATGCTGGGGAGGAGGAAGAAGTTGCAGACCGTAGCTAAGTAAGCAAGGTGCCAACTAGTAGGACAAGACAAGTTCCAAAAGTTTTAAGTAGCTACGCGATACCCTCCCATCTCCCCCCCCCCCCCCCCCCCCCCTCCTCCCTCCTTCTTCTTGCCCCTCTCAATTCTACATCGCAGTTTGTCTTCTCAGTCCGGACAAATGCAAGCAAACGCATGTACATACTCTGTATACGTGCGCGAGTGTGCGTAAATTTTCCACTCTTCAAATTTCTCTTCACTCGCGCGCGCGCGCGCTCGAAACTAACAAAATTCCCCCAAATCTTGCACGGAGGTGTGTGCCCAATAATATTTTCAATCGATATCTCTGCTTGAAATAATTTGATAATATTATCTTCGCTCGTAGGGATAATCCTTCACACTGGGAGCGCGAGGAGGGGAAAGTTCAAGGCGAGAAATCTTTAGAGCGAAAACAGAGTGAAGGACGGGGAGATTATTTTTGAAGCTATTAGCGAAAGTCAGCAGTAGGACGTCCGGGCAAACATTTGCTACATATATATATATATATATATCGAGAGTAGTTTAAAACAAACGACACCCTCGATTGCATGGACGACCGATACGTAAACAATCCGGAAACGGCAACATACTCGCAGCAGAAAACTTTTCGATTGGTGTGAAACTTGAACAAGTCTGATATTCCGTAGCCAAAAACGTTTTGGTCCAACTCCATATGACTTACTTTTAACCTTTCAGCTACATTTTAGAAATCCGAACGGCTTATCGATGTTTCCACACAGGAAATATTACACTCGTTTTTTCCTGTAGAATCCTTTTTATCCTTTACGCTATATTAGCTAATATGTAAAGCTATGGGTAATATAAACATTGCGGAGAGAGAGAGAGAGGGGGGGGGGGGAAGAAATGCTTTCTTCGGGCGCGCGATATTTGTTTTATTTTGTAAATAGTTTACAAATGATCCAGAGCTTTTGGACCAGGATTGGTTTGGACGGGAAAGACGAATTTCGTATTATTAACAGAATGGCCCTCGAGTGTCGTTGGGAACGTTCTCTATCGTTTTCCAATGATCCCGTAAACCCCGCTATGTCCTGCAACATCGATCCTCCAAGCTGCACACAGTCCTTCTTGCGAAAGCCCATCAGTAGTCGTAGAGCTTTATGCCGCGTCCTTCAAGATTTCACAGATATACGCTTTAAGCGTTTCTCCTATTCTGACGCAAAGGTAAAAGCTTGAAAAACAACTACCCGAGCAAACTATTTTTATAGAACGATTTATTTTTCCCCTGATTTACTTGAGCAGCACAACTTTGTTGCTGCATGTTTGTTTGAGATCGAATTGGGTCAGGAAAAAGCACTACGGTAATTCCGATAGTATATTAACACCACGCAGAGCTTTCTCAAATTGATGCCCGCTTTGGATAAACTATTCGCAAACTTTACCAACGCGCTTACTCCAATTGATAGGAAAATTATTATTCGATATGAAAACGGAAACTTTATAATTAACGAAGTATATATATATGTATCGAGTAAAGTCTTATTAATGTATTATCGTGATTTGCTTATTATTGTGAAAGCTATACATATAAATATTAGATGTAATTAATCTAAAATATCTATGATTATGAAAAGAGTGTCCGTGAATTATATATCAGAGTTTGTCATTGAATTTGTCGAAACAGTACAAGCCAAGAAGCAATCCGTGGCCATTAAGGGAGTAATCTGGACGGGGTGAGTTTTTAAGCGTAAAGTCGAGTCGTTTACGTTAAGTCAGGTATTCACGTTTTAACGAGAGTCTCGCTTAAAGACTCTTCTCGCAGCAGCGACAGCCTCTCGATAATCTCTAATGCTTTATCGCGCGCACCACGGTCTACCCTGTCGTGCTCGTGAACGCGATTAATAACGACACGGGCCCAGCCATTTCACTTGTTCTTCCTTCATTTCTCCGGCTCGTTCGAATACCCCCCACCTTTTAATAGCTCGATCTGCTTCGGTAATTCCATCTCGCTCGATTTTGCACCGAATAAATAATATGCGCCTAGCGCACAGAGCAGCAAAAAAAGCACCGCTAACTTATCGAATATAATGCCCTCCTTTTCTATATATCCCATCCTACATATATAGTACTCTTATGGAAACGATCAATTACAGGGCATGAATTTATCGAGAAAAGCGCGGCGGGGGACGGTGGAATTTTCAGAGGAAACGATCGAAGACAATCCAGTCGGAGATTGAAAATTTAATCCCGCTGGATCAGGCCCGAAGTTTCATTTGACTAGTCTCATTTTCCCTGACCCTCGATATATCGCGTATCTCGTGCGAAACTCTCGTAAAGTCACCCCGTGGTTACACCCTGAAATATTATTACGACGGATAAGAATCGCGCATCGGATAGGAATTTTCAAATTCGACCGAACGATCCGAGCGATCGGTGACAATAATTTTGTTTGCGTTGCCTAATGGGGGTATCGCGTGTAAGGGTGGAATACCTTGCACACCAGCCCATGGACTCCCTTCAGGTTTACCGCCCACTCGAATGGCGTCTGCGAACCCGTCGCTTCCCTAAACCGTTCCCGGACGCATGATTTATTGATTTCTCCATTGCGTAAACATTCTCTCCCCTCGTCCCTTCTCTCTCTCTCTCTCTCTCTCCCTCCCTTGATACGTTCGTTCTAACGACGTTTATCCGGACAACCAGCAAAATAGCGATGTTCCTATGCATAATGCACAATATTATTAAGGCGTCTTACGGCGGACTTTTAATCCGACTGCTTTTACCTTCGAGCTTTGCCATGAATATTGTACGCCATGGGAATAGTAGTTCTTGCAAATGGCCAAGTTTTCCCATCGAACTATTGCCTTCGTCGAAAGTTACGTATTTCTAGAAATTTTAGCTCAGTTTTATTTTGAAATGCTGCTACCGAACGATGACATTAGAGTTAATTGGACATTTTTCTTATGATAATAATTATTCTATATCGGGTAAAGTAACTATACATCGATAAGCGCAGCAAGGCAAAGATCGATCGAGACTGGTTTAGATTCGAGATGTTCCTTTGTGGCGAAGTCTAGAGATTACGCATCTGCTTGAAATTTAATTCGCAGCGCAAAGCCTTGGCTTTGTGTCAGCTCGACACGGCTGATTGGTTGGCGCGGCAAGTGGTAAGCCCAGGGAGGGATATGCGTGGCACGATCATACGGTATATCGAGGGATTAGCGGGAGTCTTCCTAATCCGACGCCCACCATTGGCAAACGTCGAGAATCTTAGCGAGAATCTGCCTACTCCTCGTCGGAATAAACGCGTGTACCCCGCGCTTCTGCAGGCAATAAGCCCGATATGCGAGTCTCCGAATCTTTTCAAGTCCGGACTGAGTTCTGGACCAGAATCGAGCTGGGGACAATTCGCTCTTAGACGAGTTGCGCCAAAAGAGTTATCAAGCCGAAAACTTGTCGGACGTAATCGCGACTTAAGCGAGTTCGCACTTCTGTGCGCGAGCAAAGTTTCTGCGAAAGCTTACCGTGTCTTTTGGAAAATACACCTGACGCATGCTACACTCTCTCTAATCGCGTCTCTTCTCTTCTTTTTATTTACAAATTCAAATCAACGCTTCGTTATACCAAAGGTCGCTGAAACCCAGTGCAAATATGTTATAAGAAACGTATCGTTTTTGTTGAAAGGGAGCAATGTTCAAATATAGCGAAGAAATAGTAGATACGTGTACTAGCATTCACTCGTGGTCTCAACAACTCTAAAGAAATTGTCTTCTTGATTCGTGCACGTTCGACAAATATAACTCCATTACTCTGCAGTGTTGTTGTAGGTTATTTGATAAAATCCATAAATTTTATAATCTTCATTTATCGAATAAAACAAACAGTAGTGTTAGATGGGTATTATTAAAATTGAAATAATCATGAAATGACGGGGAGTGAGCAATTTCATTGACAAATTGCTCCAAAGGGCTCCATCATTATTTTCACAATATAGCCAGCATCAGTTTGAATAATTTACCAAACGATCATGTACCGGAGCCGCTAATTATTTATCCAGTCTACACTTCTGCGAATTAATATCGCGCCAAACAATATACAGCGATATTGGACCAAGCGACTAAATATTGATCTCGTCTAATTGATTCTATCGTATATATTCTTTTCTCTGCATGCACTAAACTACCCTTAACGGTTTAGTGCATTCGAACAAAGAATTATTATTATTGGCTGCTCTATGATAACTAGGATTTCACCAGAATCGTCGATAATTTGCGATATTTTCTGGGCAAAGGATGAAAAGCTCGACAGTCGATCGAAGTGAAAGGTATAATGTGGAACACATAACTTTTGGAACTCTGGTGCATTTCGCGAAAGTGAAAATATAATCGCTCATTGTGAAATCCTGCAAAAGTAGGCATGCACTAGAGAATTTATAATTTTGCTTTTGAATAATGATTTATCCTGAACAACGACAAAGCGTATCGTATTTTCGCACAAAGAAAAGAATTCTTTGGCACGAATAAATAAATTTATTTGATATTAAATCTCTTTTCGTAAATGAACACATGTGATTAAATGAATTTAATGCTGGCTGAAATTACACGTGGCTGCACCTGATTTATAAAAGTCGAATTATACGAGTCTATACATACAGGTTTGGGTATGGAATAATCGTTTTTATGCATTTTTCGAGTCGCATTCTGTTGTTAGAAATCTTCTTAAAATAAGCAACAATACTATTTCGTAATTATAATCACGATGAACAACTGAAATGGAAAAATGTCTTGAAAGAGGACAGGGTGGATTTTGAAACGCGATATTTTAGCTGCAAACGACATGGCTCTGGCAAAACCTATTGTATTACAAAGGCGTACCGTATGTTCGGGCAATCGAAATAATCCACAGAGCTGAGTGAATCCTGCACACAAATATGCCACGTTGGAATCAATGCTCGTTTAGTTCGCTTCGAATTTTACGTCGTCACACGTAAAATCGCGTTTCGCATTACGTCAAAGTTTTTAAGAATTATACATTGGCGTACAAGCATATATAGAATCAATTTTTATAAATATTTAATGTTAATGAAAAACTAAAGATTATTTATATTAGTCAAACGGGGACCATGAAAACTTGTTCAATAATCTAATTATTATACATTACTTACAACTTTCAAAAATGTTCTACGTGAAGTTGCAATAATGCAATATGAAGTTGTTTGCTACATTTGTCATAACGTAGTCAATGATATTAATCTTCTCTTGAAAAATAGTTCTTACGGTAAACTGTAAAGCAAAATTGTAAGCATTCGAGATTGATGAATTATTGAAGAAGTCACGAGGCGTTTAGATAGAATGCGAGTAAAGTAGCTTCGTCTCCGTCAATCCTCGAGGAGTTTTACCAGTGCATGCTATAGTATAACCTCGAGCAGTCTTGAATTCTCGCGGATATAAAAACATGAAGGAAAGATGAAAGAGACTGAAAGGGAATTTGAATCCCGGCGTTTAGGCTGTTTTTTAGCGGAGTAATCGTCGAAAAATCTTGCTGCAATCCTGCAATTAATCATAAAATTTCCTTGCTCCGAGAAAAATTGGAAATAAAAAGCCAGTGGTAATCGTGCCATCAGCAATATTGCCTTTGCCTAATGAAATTATGATTTTCCATCTATGACATTATTCCTGGACTTTTGTTCCCTCCCCAGAAGAAGCTCAAAGTGAAATTGGGAAAATGTTTTAGCCGAGAACGCTTAGTAGAGAAGTTTCTCCGTTTCTTGGGAACACTCGTTGATTATTTTCAACGACGCGGAAGTGAGTCAGCGAAAGAAGAAACGTTCTAGACTAATGGAGACTGTTCGAACGCACAGTGGATCTTTGCGGCAAGATGCTTTTGCATTGAAACGCCGCCGCACCGGCACACGGCACTGCTTTTTTCTCTCTTTTTGCCTCGTTTTGCTGATCGCTTTGCTCAGACAGCAACGGGAGTCGCTGGGATATCGAGAAAAAGGTGAAAGTACTTTCAATGCTAAACGTTCCCGGCACGCTGCTCCATTGTTGCCAAGAAATAGATCATAAGTTGAATTATAAAACGCGTAATATCTATAAAAGCTCGACGTTAGTTTGATTGATAAGGAATAATGGTATATATATATATATATATATAAGGGCTGTAGGTGAGGGTTTACAGTGGAGGATGGAGCGAGAAGGAGATGTTGAATAAGCCTAGCAACCCTTGCCAAGTTGCGTCGCCCACGTGCATTGTTGGTTTTCCCTGTTGGTGTTTGCAGTGTCATAGCATTGTTGCGTGGATCCCTCCTGGGAATCGGCCACGCTGACCACCACAGCATTTCAAATTAGCCGCTTAATTGTCTCTATTTGTCGAGGGCCTCGACCCTCGATTTGCTATTGAGGGCAAACCTCCGCCAGTGCTACTGTCGCCATCGTCAAGGACATCTCGATTCTCTAAGATGATCAGATGGTCATACGCCAACTGTCCATTTCTACTCGAACCATTCCACTACCACCGCGAAGAATATATAGTCGTTTGATTTCTTCATTTTTGCTTTTTCACACTTTAGTATTTTAATATACTATTTTTTGCTAGCAAGTATTGGTCAACTTAGCGTCTAATTATCGATAATCCATTTATATGAACGTACTTTATTGATATCGAGCCAATAAAGCGATCATTAAACAAACTTACACTATTAATTGAATGCGAGTGGCGAGTGAGAGTGTTGATACACCGGGAGATCCGGGTTAGCTGGAGTATATATTGTGTGCTTCACGTGTTGTAATTAATTATGGTCTATCCATTTAATTGACTCGATTGGTGCATTCGGCCAAATTCGTTCGCCCGATTGAAAATAAATATTCAAACCGTGGAATTAATTCGTTTAGAAAGTGGCCTAGGCCTTCCTCTTCGAGCAGCTCAAAGGCATGCTTGCAAGCAAGCTTTAATCACCATCTTCAGTTTCAAAGTCAAAGGGAAAATGAATAATTGATATAGTATAGCTCAATAGGTCCTGATGGGGGCACTTCTTTACAAGGCGAGCTTTCCTCAGAGGTGTTTTGGATGTATATTGCTTGGAAACCACGCTTAGGTGGAAAATTGAATAAGGACTCTCACTTTGTGTTGATGATCTCCTTGAGAGGCTGTTACGAAGCAGCTTGACGGCCAGCTTTTGCCTTGCTATCTTTTCTGATTAAGGAATTAACTCTTTGCCTATCTTGTTGCAAGTAAATCATGTAACGCGAAGACCATGGTTCTTCTGTTTCCTAAGAATGTTGACTATTATTCCTAACTCTATACAGTAAGATCTAGAAAGGATGTTTCATCTACGATATTTCTAAAAGAAGACGCTGCAAAAATATCCAGAGTCTTGAATGGTTAATTTTAAATGACGCATATACGATCTATCGAAGAATGGATGAAGATCGTTCAATATCGCGCCTTGGGCGGCAAGATCCGAGGCACAATCACACCTGTCACACTAGTCAATATAGTCACGTGTCAAATGTCACTCGCCATACCCATAAATCTATTTAGCGACTAATCCCGTTAAATCGGAAGGACGAACGTAAGTGGAAATTCCCAGGCTGTTCACCTGGCCTCCCAGTGTATTTTTCTTCAATTTAAACTCATGGCTCGTCTTTACTAATTAATATTTATTCGTGTGCCTCGTCAATGTTGGGGATTTTAACGAATAGTGACGTTTTTGTGATTCTCAGTGTTTTAAAGAACTTTGAGTAACGTGTAAAGAGTAGCAACAGGCTCTGTACACATATATAGTATTAAAAACATTCCTAAAGCGTTTTTGGAATCGATATGAAATGTTGGAACATTTCAGGAACGTTTCTGACGCTATCTGTGCTAGATTGGAAAGATATTCTCACGGTGACAGGATGCTTCTAATTTTCCAAGATTCCGTTTTAGCATCTGGTTTGTTGCATATTAAATGAAATTATTGATCTGGATATAGAAATCCAATACCAATAGTGTAAATTACGTAATAAATTAATTTACATATGTGTTTCTCTCACTTTTAATGGATTATCTTACTGCTGCCTGTATAATACGAGATATAGTTTTGATCTGCTAAATTGAATCGTAACTCATTTTACTTGAATTTGTTGGCTTTTCGAGTTAATTGTAACTAAGGCAATATAATTGGCTCTATAGTTAGAAAAATCTCTGAATTGTTTTATAATAGTTCTAAGGATACCGATGAGTCATCTGATCGTTAAAGTAAAAAAAATCGAGTAGGACAAAGCGTGTCATTTACGTTTCACTTTACCATAGACTATATATATACTTTCGACATAAATTCTTATAAAATAAGGGGCTCCTACAGTGTAACAATATAAACAAATCAAATTCTCTTTTAATAAATCGATATCTAAAATCAACAAAATATTTGGAAACAAAAGAATTTATTGATTTTGAATGTTATTATATTTAATTATTTAAGATATTATACATTCGCTGATATTTTTCATAAATTAAAAATCGCAAATACGACTTTATTTAAGGAATAAAGGTGAAACGCTAAGCGAAACAAATCGGTTCGCCCATGAATCGTAAGGAATTTGAAATTAGTCACTGCTGGCCTTTATCGCAGCCATCTCTTTTGGTAAACTCGCAGGCAGCTATTTGTCTGACCCCGTAGGCAGGAAGAATAGGGGTTTACATTTTTTTGTAAAAGGGGATGAACCACAGTCGCCGCGATATGACCATAAGCGTAGATAAAATAAAAAAATATGATAAAATGTTATATAGGAGCAGGCAATTTTGGCGTGGAAATCAATTTGGTCAGATGGCTGATACCTGGCTAACTGATTATAGCTGGCAAGCTTATCGCGAGAAGTCCGAAACGAGCATCGCTAACTTGCCAAATACGCTATTTAACCGCTCCGTATTGAGCTTAGCGAGGAAACGAAGCAAGTGCGATTTTCCGGGGAAGTTTCAAGTATATCCAGTGCAGGAGCCAAGTTTTCTACAAGGTGAAAAATAATTAACGTTATAGTTGAAAGACGTCTAGAATAAGTTTTCTAAGTGGACCCACCAGCTCTGTATCGGACGGAAAAATCGTTGGTGTACGTGTGTATTTGTGTTATTTCTTGATGGATTAGATCGATCAATGAAAGCTTGATCAGTCGACTGATTGATTAGATAAGTTTATAGCCTGTGCAGCCCACGGCGTTTGCCATTCTTCTTATTTTTCGTTCAAATTAATTTTCTCTCTCTCTCTCTCTCTTACTTCAACGTCATCCTTCTTTGCTTCCTTCCTGACTTCTTATTTATTCATGCCACTCCGTACGTTGAAGCGAGGTCAGGAAGAACTGACAGTTCCAAGAGCAGGAATTAAGGTCGCGACCCTGTCTAAAGTTTCCTGCTTCGTCCGTGATTTACCCGTGTCACCTGTCAGGAAGCTCTTCCCAAACTTTATCGGAAGCTTTTGATCCTGTGCATCGCATTATGAAAGCTCACCTAAAATTTCTGCATTCACCTATCGCTAATAGCCAACATCTTCCAATTGTTCGCTATTTATCTTGAAATTCTAACGCTGGTTGTACGTGAAAGTGGAGTTGGAACTTGCCAAGTGTCAAGTATTGAATAAAACAGTGTCTACTTGCTTAAAGAATCTTAGCGTCAAAGCAATTTTCAGGTAATATGTGAGG
Organism: Prorops nasuta; assembly: GCF_024137725.1. NCBI lineage: Eukaryota > Metazoa > Arthropoda > Insecta > Hymenoptera > Bethylidae > Prorops > Prorops nasuta. The sequence goes on from NW_027116803.1 coordinate 5,298,015, forward strand.
GAGAGGAAACAGAAATGGAGGTCGTGACCGAGGGTCAAAACTTTTCACTGCAGCCGTGATTTCTTCCAGTCATCTGACGATAACTAAATTCAGGAAGTTCACTGAAATTGGCCCCGACGCTCGGCTGGCATCGATTTTAAAGTAACTTCGGATTCGGGACGAAGCACATCGCTTATTACGCGCGGTTCGATGCTTTTCGAAAAATGTCTCGAGATTTCATCCCTAAACTGCTCAAATAGACCGTCAAAAAATTGTCCATTCACTCTCTACTATATATATCTATAATCACCTTTGTTTTCTATACACACACACACACACACACACATATATATATATATATTATTCGTGGCCATTTTAATTGACACTTGGCGAGAGTCGAGAGGTGCGGACGATATCGCATTGCCACGACTTCCGCAGCCTGTGCAAAAGTTGCGAACGCGTGTCTAAATGCAATTTACCACTCGGCTCCGAAAGCAGCTATCCGCGGATCCGCCCGAGGAATTATACGCGTTCGAGATGCAACCGGATAAAAAGCACGAGAGAAATGGAGTTATTTATCGCCTGGTCCTTTCGCCGGAAGAAACTCTGGAATTATGGACAATCGAGGATACAACACGGAAGTCGAGGGTACAACTTCGGATAGAGAATCCCAGGAAAGGGGTTGGGGGGTAAAAAGGGTGGAAAAGACGTTGCTAGAATGGAAGGTGGAACGGAATTCTGGAGAGAGAAATGGCAAGACACGTATTACTTGGATGAAAACAGAGCTAAAGTGAAGGAGAGAGAGAGAATGAGAGGGTGAGGAGGGAGGGGGAGTACTCCATCTCTCCATCCCTCTTCCCTTGGTAGTCTCGTATTCGAAGCGAAATAATTCCCGCAAGTTATGCATACCGACGGAGGAATAAACTTCTCCTTCCAATTCAAATCCAATCAGCGGATACTCTGCCAAGAGAATCGGTGAGTTCCTCTGTGTTACGTGACAGCGTGTACGTAAACCTAGCTACCACTGCGCTGCTCTCTCTCTCTCTCTCTCCCTCTTCATGTAATCCTCGTGCACACAAAGAACATTTTAGCTACCTATGAAATACCGAGGTCGAGCATAAATGAACTGTAACTTTTAAAGATTTCTATTCAACTTCGAGAGTACATATACTATATATAGGGTACGTGTCTAAGGGAAACAGAGAGAGAGCGAGTGAGATGGAAGATTGAAATCCCAGTGATTATAATGAGAGACAGGACTAATGATTCATTTTTCCGTCTTATTAGGAGCGAGTGATTAGTGCAGCGAATTAGACGGTCTCCAATAGGAGTTCCGCCCACGTCTAATCTCAATTCCCTTTTCCTTGTACTCCCTTGGCTTGGTTCAAACGAACGGGGTAATCCGGATTACTCGTTGATCGATTTTATCCACAACCCATTAGACGTCTTTCCCCCACGACTTTGACGCTACGCTTAAGTGTAACATTATTCCAGTGCCTTCCCGTTACAGAGCGCGCGCGTATATATAGTTAATTACTCCGCGAGATAATCGATACTCATATATGGCAATTCCACACACTTGACGCGTCGTCCTTATGTCTCACATCCATTCTCTTTCTTCCGTTTATACGCATCAACGTGCAGCAGTATATACACATTCGCACCAAGCCACCTATAAACCAATTCAAATTTATAGCGTCTCGCGCAACCTCACTATTCTCCGGCGAACGTCCGCCACGCTCTAGGAAATTGATCGAGCGAATTTTTTCTCATTCTCCTCGAGGCGATCCTTTATGAAATTCCATATCAGCCAGATGTCATTTTACGAAGAATCCAAGTATGCGAATAATGGTGCTTCCCGCATTAGATTGCACTATTTAGCGGATTTCATCCGCAGGTTGTCCCGTTAGTAGCTTTGCAGAGGAGCATCGACTAGAAACTCCTGCAGGTCCACGCTTGGTTACTCGCCTATATAGTCGCACTGAAAGGAGGAACGCGCTGATTGGGAGGCTAATCACGCGCCACTCTCCATTACATTAATTAAAACTTGCCTCTCTCTACTCGGTTCCCCTGTCCTCCCCTTCAACCCTTCGTCCGATTTCCCGATCTACAACTCCTCGACTGCCCGCCTAAATATTATTCCGCGGGCCAAGACTCCCACGAAGCCCACAGGCAAGATCCTGCCCCAGACAGATCAGAGAAACGGCAATCCGCCGACACAACAGCCACCGGCGTATACTGCTCGATGGGGAAATCTCTCCTCGACGAAATCTCTTCTCGACTATACACAGAAAAAAAAACCCTTAATCCCCAGTGGCTCTGTAAATAAATACCAATCGAGTTCCATCGTGTGCCCCCTAAACCATTCCCACACTCTGCTATTGTCAAGGTCTTAGCCGAGTAATAGAGAAATTCAATTTGAAAATTAATGAAAAACTTGTAATGGTTATAGGTTTCGTACGTTCACTCGTAAGATTTTTTTCTTCCGGGACGTACACGGTGTGCGTGTGATTGTGTAATTTTGGCAAGAGAGGAAAGAATCTTGTCCTCATCTGGAAAGTGAGTCTGGGGGCTTAGCGAAGTGATTGCGTGCGGAAGATGCTGGGTCTACGTCGCGGTAACGTCTCGTCACGTACAAAACGTGTTAGTCGGTGTACCGCGTGGGTTTCTTGAGCTCCTGCGATAACAGTCGAGACAAAAACACTGGCGTCCCAAAATTGAATTCCTCTCTCGCTCTATGTATACCTATATATACACGTAAGTCATCGCAAGGGTAACGTTAGAGGAACGATAAACAGCCGAGAAGATGGAGTCTGATATAAAAAATGTGCTCGTCGAGAACGACTCGATGAAGCAGGGATTATTTTTCTAATTGCTACTGCGATAGACGGATAACGATTAGCAACGGCCGAGTAGAATCACGGTTGAGGAGACTAGAATTTGATAAAGTAAAATAAGAGCCCGGTAAGTCGAGCTGACAATTTAGCAAAGAGTTCTTTGATCTCGTCCAGGATAAAAGTCAAAGCGAGTCTCTTTTATGGAATCTGGAAAAGTGGCACGTGCTAGGAAGACTCTATAATTCGAGGCGTAAAGAGAGAAAAGGAGAGAGAAATTATTGAAGAAGTTGGAAAATAGCAAGATCTCTGGCTATTCATTTTGGCTCTAATGGAGCAGGTCGCGGTGGTTTAATTACGATTAGCGCGGCGCATTAATCAGGAGGGTAGGTCGATGCATTCGGATAGATCGAATGAAGTAGGTATAGCGATTTAACTTTACTTGATCGGGCAGGCCTGGCAGGGATATGGCGGTCCGCGAGGCAAAATTGGAAAAAGCACCGTTCAAACAGAATTAATTGGGTTTCAAACATAGAGCCGCAACAAAGCAGCAACGAGCAGCGAGCGGCGGCGGCGGCGGCGGCGGAGGCGGCGGAGGCGGCGGAGGCGGCGGTAGCAGCAGACTAGCAGTAGCAGCCGTGTGCTAGCTGCGCTTCGAAATTCTTCCTCGTCCCGGATATAATTCCGGCCGGACTTCGGGGCTCCATCCTTCCCCGTCCAGGCACGTAGGTATTATCCGATGGTATTTTTACTTGAAAAAGAGGAGAAAAAGCGGCGTAGATATTGTGTTTGCTGTGAAAAAAGAAGAGTCGTGACGTACGCTACATTTATCTGCCGTGGCTGCGGATCGATACGCGTTATTCGCCGGAAATATTCGGTGGAGGGTGGAAAATTTCAACTACACGCTGTAGTATCTGTAGCGTGTGGAAAAAATTCTCCATCCATCTGGCCTCGAGATTCGAGTTTGCCTAATTCGCAGCTCGATCGAAATAATTGCTATGCGCGGAGCTCGGCTTACCTGATGATCGAGCGGTGTTTCTTAAAGGAATAAGTCGTATTATATTTGGGGTTGATCAGATCGGTGCTCGACGTATACGGGGAGACAGCGAAAATGGATCGGAGCATATTATTCCGGGGCGTAAAATCGCTGCTGCCGGGCAAAGTGGTTTGAGGGAGAATGAGCGCAGGTATGCATACACATATATATGCCTGGAGGCACGGGGATCGGTCTCGTAGCAGGATCTCAAAGCCCACCCCCCCCCCTCCCCCAGTCTCCACCCCGTCCACCGCCCGTTACCGTTGGCGAATGGAATTTCACGAGAAACGTTTTATGCGCCGAGCTTTCGTTGGCACGTCGCCCCGAGCGCTTTGTCGGAGGGCAGTTAATTAATAAAAGCTGGCTGCAGGGGGAGGGGGAGGGGGGCAGGGGTAGTGGAAAGGCCCGCGGGGTGGCCGGCCTGCAGAGCTCGCTATCTCGCTCCCTGCCACAACCTACCTACCTAGCAGCCTCCTCCAACCCTCTGCCAGCATATTCCTCATCCCTACAACCAATCTCACCTATATATATGCAACCGGGCCGAAAAGGGAGTTAAGCTAGAAAAACGCTAGCCGTTTTAGCATCGCTACTGTATCGAACTACTTGCAATTCAAACGGTACTCACGGATCTCGAACGAGGAACTTGTCGCCTTTGGCTTCTATGCAGTGGCCCTTGCTGGTGATGATCGAACCGTTCACCGTCACAGGCTCCGGTACCCCTGATTGAAACCATCGACCGTTCCATCGCTCCGGAAAATAGCAGCCTGGAACAAACGAGAAAATTCCACAAATTATACATTTGTTTATTATATACATGCAAGTATATATTTCGTTGAGGCAGAAAGTGGGATATTTTCCTCGACCTTGACGCAGGGAAATTAAACATTTTATATATATATTATTTATATATAAGTGATGTGCAGGGTTTTTATTCGAACGACTGGGCAGAAAACTGGAAATGGGCGTGGTCGAGGAATGGAGCGTTGCAGTGGGACGATAACGTCCTGTGTGATCATCCTCGGGAGATATCATCATCTTCCAATGCCAGTGTTCTGATCTCTCTTTCTGATCGTTCCGCGCGTCGTTCAAGACCGTATTGCAATGTCAATTGGACCGTGAGGGATTCTCAGTGAGACTCGAATACGCGTGTCTCTCCCTAACGTCCTTGTATTCGGGTAATTGGGTGCGACTCGCTAGCGAAGATTAGAAGACGCCTACTATAGCTATTACAGCTTTCCACGGGAGCTCATCCCTCCCTCCGAAAGAGTGCTATATATATATATATACGTAAGGAGACTTATAGAGATTGTAGGCAAACTACAATTAGTTGAAATTAGAGCTAGGTCAAAAAGCAAAGTTATCGAAGAGCGAATCAGTCTCCTTTGCAAGAAGACTCGGCCTTTTCGCCGTTGGTATAATTACTAATTAATTAGCGCTCCCCTTGCCATTTAGACGAGCGGGCCAAGAGACAGATAATCATCCTCCCTGTTTTTGCGTGGTGAAGATCTTTCGGCCCGTTACTCGTCTATTAAAATCCTTATCCGTTGCTTCAATTTTCCGATTCAAAACTCCATATTGTCATATTTTTCCACGGACTCTCTCTCTCTCTCTCTCTCTCTCTCTGCATCCAGCTCCATTTTTGGTGGGAGCCTGCAGGAAGACTACGGCCGCTTTTGAAAGTTTACGAGGCTCGGGGGAGCAGACAGATTGCGCGTGTGGCGGTTTGCACGAGCGTGTTCTCGTGTTGCTGGAGCTGAAAAGCGTGCAGTGAACTAATGTTCTTATATACATATGGGGCCGTGTCGTAAAGATCAGCAGGGGAACGGTTGAGAAAAATAAAGCGGATTAAGTGACCCGGCAGGTCCGACGGCTTCGGGCGCTAAGGGTAAAGAGTCTCGTATTTCCTACCACACACACACACACACGCACACATACACGCATGCACACACACTCGGGGGCGCGCGCGTGCCGAATCGTTTCTCTCGGAATCCCCGACAGATAACTCCCTGAAAACGCTGCAGCTCTCAAGCCTCCAGGCCGGATTAAATTATTTGCATCTTCCGCCAGGATCGGAGCTCCCAATAAGCTCAACTACGGGTCAACGGGATCAACTTTCCATTATTATTCGCCGCGAGTACCGCTCGAGCTGCTTCGCGAATCCAACGATTTCCAGTAGAGAATTTCCAAGAATTTCCGAAGGATGACGAGCCTGGCTGCTGGCATGAATTTCGCCAGCGGAACAAAAGTGTCGTAATGAGTTATTTATCTTATTTCCCAGCCGGGACGTACCTAAGGTAGCTGGAGAAAAAGTTGAGCGAAGGCAGGTACGTGGCAGGGGGAGACCTGCAGTTGGATCCGGCGCTCCATCATATTTAGCTCAGATAGCCAATCACCCCTGTCACTACTTTTGATAGATTATTTTAATCAAGCTATTCCTGAAACCCGATCATTTTCCGTGAAATATACGCTCGGTCAAGAGTATCGTGAGTACATGGCTGCTGGAAATTAAATTAACCCCCGTGTACATCTATAGAAGCTGCGGTTTGTCACGTGGAAATACACTATGTGATTTGAAAAAAAAGTTGACATTGCACCTTTCGCATTCCATCGGGGAAATATTTTTTTTTTTACGCGTGTTGTAATCAAGTCAAATAGTCAAAGTTTACCGTCTTTTTTTCGTTTTATTTTTTGCCATGACTGATTCAAATTTCTGCGCCAGTAATGTCTCCCAGGAAAATAAATATAACGCTGCATCTGTTGACATCTGGTAAACTGTAGCCCCATCGATCCTAGACAGTATTGCCAATCCCCTCGATATGCGACATGTTGCCATTGTTAAACCGATGTATTTCAAAGAGAGATTATATCGAATAGATCAAGCTGCGCTATCGGGCATTTCAAAACGCGAGGCGCTCTCTCCTTTATCGAATAATTCTGAAAGATCGGTGTCGTTCTTTTATTTCGAACCAAGCATAATTCTCGACACGCGGTGCTTGAAAATAAATGATTTGCATGGAAGCAGTATTCGGTTGCAACTCCGTATAGTTTGCGTATTCCCAATTGATACTTATCGGTCCACGTACATATGAAGGGTCTTGCACACACACACACACACACACAGCGAGCACTCACACGAATTTACGCTGGCGCCTATGCAGTTATGAAAAGCAAAGTTTCCCTAATCGATTGCCGAGGGTGTTTGATTAATTGGGACGAGAGAGACGAGGTTCGTGGGAGTATTCGCGGCTTTGTTCAGGCTACGGTTACGGTAGTCTGCTGTTTTTGCCATTAAAATCAAATAATCCTTCCTGACGGCGAGAGGAGGAGGAGGGGACGAGGAGGGGGAGGAAGAAAAGGAAGAAGCAAGATACAAGTGTGCGTGAAAATATACAAGAAAATCGTCGGTGGTGCCCGTTATAGCCCCGCGTACTTAAAAATTTTCCTCCAAGGACTCGCAAAATAAATAATAATAAGTTTTTAATAATCTCGCCGACGCCGGAAAGCACTTATGACTTTTTTCATAAAATCCAAAGGGTCATGTATATGGTTTTTTATACCCCATTCCGTCCCCCGCTCTTCCTGCTCCTTTGGCGAAGACCGGTCAAAAGAGCCACCGTTTGTACGTATCAACGCAATATCCTTTTTCACAGCGAGGCCAAGTATAAAAGGGAGAAAAACATTTCAACCCCGGTCTAAAATCCGCGCTCTACAAAGTAGATATTTAATTAAATACAAGAAATAACGCATCCGAGCGTGCGCATGAGCGCTTATGGCACTTTGCAGCTCGGATACAAAGCTTAACGGCTATGGAAGTGTTTAATATCTATCTCTCGCTCTCTTTAACCCACTCTTTCCCTCTCTATCTCCATTGGCTTTTCCCAACAGCCGAGCTAACTCGGAATGGTTATATTCTCCGGTCTGTGCAACCTGGCACGGCCATGGTCTTCCAAGACGTCTTCCCTCAGCTTACCCGGTGAATGAAGCAAATTATTCAATTATTTTAATAAGCAGGATATAAGTGAGCAGGAGCACGCCCCGCCCGGCGGAAAATATAAATTAATTCCAGCGATATATAAAGATTAGCCTTTCGAGGATTAAAATAACCAGGGGAGAAATAATACTGACGAGAGCGGGGCTTCGATCGATTTACCGAAGATTCTTCGGGATCCGATGAGCATCAGTATTTCCGCTATTACAAATTGAGATAGAGGGAAACGTAGAAATAACCAGACCGAACCGATGTTACGTGTACTATATACACCGTTGCTCGCCGAATCTTTCCAAAAACGATTGGTACGAGGCACGAAGCTTTTTTACCGTACGTTTCTCGCCCCCCCCCTCCCCCCTCCCTCCTCGCCACGCAGACTGGTTGCTCTGCGATGCCCGCAACGGGATTCCATTCGTTTCGTTGGAAATTAAATACACGAGCAGCTTGGGAGGGAAAGTTGGAAAAGGGTGCTAGTACTGTGCTGGGTAGAGCGGGAGGAGGGGGGGTAGAGGAGTGATAGAAAAAACTCGTGAGAAACCACACCCACCTACTTGTTGAGGAAAAGTTAAGGAGGGAACACTTCCGTCTGCAACTTTGTGTTTTCCGATACTTAAATGCGATCGCGGAGCCACTTGCCGGGGGAATTTAGCACGAGCAATATGTACGCTCCGCTGAACGGCGTAGCTGATCAATCGTAAAGCGTTACTACCAATTGTTCCGGTACAGATGGGATATTCGATATTGATCCAATACTATCCTTTTCATCTTACCTACATCCACTCGAATTTCTTTCCCGTCCAAATTCTATATCAATGGTATTCAATTAATAGCAGAGCTCGTTAATTTCCATCAATCCTAATAATCGATGACGAATATGGTTAACAAATTTTCATCACTCACGTACAGAGTATATATCCCTCGATATTGTTTTATTTCGTTTATATCAAATTCACATTTTGCTAACAAGATCTGTCTGGCGGTAATGGATTTTCCATAATACAGAGTTGAAGAGAATCGGTATGTGTGTGTGTGTGTAGGAGAGAGAGGGAGAGATCGCACACGATTATAATATCAGACAGTAACATCAAGAAGCAAACAGGAGTATTTGTAAGCCAACGAGCAGTAGTGGCTTTTGATAGCTCTGCTCGTGATCGCATTACTCGTGAGCTCCGCAATCGAGTATTAATCGCTTTATGGCTTGTCGAGCGTTGAAAAACCAAAAGGGCTAATTATTCTCCCGAATGAAACCGTTTGAGATCAGACGCAGCTGTATCGTTTTATGCAATATCAGCGTGGGGTACCATTTGTGTGCGTATGTGTGTGCACGCTGCTACAAGCATATAGGTATCGGTATATATATATATATAACATATAGGAAGGGTGTATCTCTGTTTCGCTATATCGACCACGCGCAGTCTAATAAGATTGGCAGATTTTCGCGTTGATAAAGCCGCTATCTGCCTACTTTCGCCGAAGGAAAATTTCACCAAAGTCGCCAATATGCTTTCTCCAGGAAGATACGGGAATTGTAAAGAAGGTGGGAAGGGCACTTTCAATATCTCCTATATTTCCGCCACCGCCGTTTCCATCCCTCTGGGTATCCACCCCAGGTAACACTGTACGCATCCCATCACTACATTTTAATATTTCAGTATTCAATGATACTGTCTGCTATCTCTCTCTCTCTCTCTCTCTTACTCTTTCCTCCCTCTCCCTCTCTCCTTCCCCCACCCTCTTCATCGACCAGATGTGTTCAGACTTCACGAAGGCCTCGCAAACATTCTCAATCTTTCATAAGCAAATCTTGGATTGCTTGAATTAAGAAGGGTATACGGGAGTGGAGATTTCTTCTGTTTTTAATAAACTATATTCGATTGCACTGCTCCCCCAATATCCTCCTATATACGCTAGATTTTTCATTTAATACCGGACGATCGCAATTCGCTCGCACGATATCGGAGCACAGATTGCTAATTGCCGCACGCCCGACTAATTATTTGGCCGGAACTTACACTGTACACAAATTGCACGGCTGCCTCGCAGGAGAAATATTAATCGAGATAACGAGGCTGCAGTTGTATCAGACGTTATATTGGCTCTCACAATTAATTCGCAAAGAAAAGGTTGAATCCTCGTCGGTAAATAATTCTCTCATTGGCGTTAAAAACAGGGTACGGCTAATTGGACCAAATGATATCGCAGGGACCAAGTTGCAGCTGAGAGGTGAGGCGAGAGAGTATAAGGTAGTGAAGCGGTAAGTATGTAAATGCTGGCAAGATGCGAAATACGGAGATGGATGAATACGTAGGTATGCATAAATATGGAGGGTTGGAGGATTATGAGTGTACGAAACAAAAGGGGTGAATGGAGCTGAGTGAAGTTTAGCGAGAAGTAAGCAAGAGTGGGTAAAGCTTGGTTTGCGCGAGGTAGAGAGGGAGAGAGAGAGAGAGGCAGGAGAGGGGGGAGAGTGGTGGTGGTGGATAGAGAAGAATGACTGGCAGGTAAGAGAATAGTTCTTGGTCGTTTCTTGCGAGGAATACAGTAGTGGAATGGCTAAAAACTCTCGCAAGGATGGCGAGCGTGCCCAGACAAGGTCTCCTGGGATATTCCGGTTTAGAGATCGGAGAATTTCCTTCCTTCGTGGCCCGATATGAAGGCACGATCGACGCGTACTCGGCTTATCGTTCCCGATGACTCCCTACATCGCAAACACCCACCGCTGAAATCTCACATTCTATACCCTCTCAAAGTTTCCTCGCTCCAAAAATCAATTCTTTCGCCCCGACGTCATCCATACCGGATTACAAAATTTACCTTGTTTCCTCTTTATTGGTTTATTCCTCCTGAAAATTAATTCAACATACACACGCAGGGGTTATAACTCGTACGAGTGACACTGTTTTTTCTTGACAAATTAACGGAGCGTCTGTCGACAGTCTCGCGCTACGGCTTTATCCGTCTGCATCGTTAATTTGGTTAATCCAAGTTCAAGGGGAAGAGGGTTGCAGTACGCGAGTGACATTTATAATATTCACTTTGTGTCTGGTGCAACCATGCACATCCGGAAAGTTGTTTCGGCTGTATCGCGCCACGCATACCTGAGACCCCTGCATAACGACGCGTACTCGGAATTGCGGTTTCATGCAGTAATGCATCTGCCAAGAAATTTGTCAGCGTCTCCGACTAGCTCCTCTCCATTCGCTTCTATTCTCCCGCACCTTTTCGACGCCTTTGCGCATCCACGACGATTATTAACCCAGAAATTCTACGCAGCAATAATAAATGGAAAGAGAACGCGACGAGAGTACCGATGCTCATTTGTTTTTTCTTCTTTCTTTTTTTTGTTTCCAGCAGGTAAAGTTTCTTTTAGCACGGTGGCTCGGAGCGCGACACACGACACGCGATACTTAACGAGGAAGTGCACACGCATCACGGATCAGAGGTTCGGGGTCCGATCGATGCATATGGCGCGGACGCGCGGAGGAGCAAAGCGGCTGCTGGGCGTGAAATGGAATCAAGTGGTACGAGGTCGAAAGTGGTCGGACAAGCCAACTTGTCAACACTGGCTCTGGCCGGGCCCGGAAATTGTTTCTCGGCCATTCGTTGGATCTACTTTAAGAATACAAGGAAGCTTCTTTAACTGGAAGAGCAAGCGACGAGACGGTGGGAAACAAGAGAAAATTGAGAAATACTGTAAAAATAATCTACTACGGAGAAAGAGTGGAAAAAAAGCAAAGGGGCGAATGGAAAAAGAAGTTGGCTATTAATGGTAATGAATTCTTCAGAAGATTGTTCTCTACGACGGATGAAAAATGGTGGATGTAGTGAGAATTAAGTGGGCTAATTGGTGTTGAGTAACATACGACTAAGGTGAAAGCGAAGGGCGCATAATGGATGAGTATTCACCTTGTGAAAAGGAGCATTCTTGAAAGCAGCCCGCAGCGACGACGGGAGACAATACATCAAAAGTTCAGCATTAGATGTTCTTAAGTTATCAGCGATAAATTCATTATACGCGGTAATGGTGTTGTCGTGTTTCACCAGAACCTCGGAAGCTTTCATTTTCTTTCCCATTTTTTCGTCTCTTTTTGCCTTACTTTTTCGTGCATACCTTATATTCTTTATTACTCCCTCTCTCTCTCTCTTTTTTTTATCACAATCTGTTTCTCTTTTTTACAATTTGCCTATAGTTTTCTACAGTATACACACACACACACTCTGCCGTGCCCCGCGGCTAGAGGGGCCCAAGAGAGACAGATATATATAGATATAAAGCTGGAAAGAGCAGTATATATCTTCGTCTCTGAATGCGCGCTTTAACAGCGAAATTAAATTCATTCTATTTATTCATTCTCGCGAGCCGGCAATGAAAACTCGCCAAGTTATCGGGCCAAATAGAAGCTGAAGAAACGTCGTCGTAGTCCTCCTATTTCACCACTTCCATCATACAAGACTTTTCAAGGTACAGCCTGGATGAACTTTCCAACAACTTGTGCTTTTCATATTTTATTGGAGACTCGTGCTGATGTCAATTTATAAATCAGAACTGCATAATTTGTCCAACTTAATCACTGCTTCCGCGCTGAAGCGTTCGAAATGCTGAGATAATGCTTGAATATTTCGGTGGATCAAGGAAGAACGGAGAGGAGAATGGACCATAGCTCCAGCTCCATAAAGATTATCGGCCACTTTCATAATTTAATGTATACCGAGCTTACGCGTGTATTTCTACATCGTGCTTACCGCGTACAATGGCTAAGCTACAAAAGCTTAGAGACACACAGCAACGTTGTTTACGACCAACCACTAACAATATCATCAACTAAAATCTTTGATCAACTTGCTACCGTCACACGTGTTCGACAAATTCTCTTACCTCGTTCTCTTTGGTCCAATTATTACTTTGAGTTTTCCTGAAATATTAATTTTTACGCTTTATCACCGTGCCATGTAGGTATAGATAAATACCACAGCCATCGTTAACCGCGGAGCTTCTGGAAATTCGAAAATACTCAACGAGACTCCGCAGTTGACGATCGTTTTCTACCGCGATAACAAATATAAGCGACAAGCTTTCAGTTTTCCATGCGTTATAACGTTTCTTTTGAAAGACGCAGTAATTCACAATGGTCCTTTTCATCCAACCTTACGTGTTCCCTTCCTCGCTCCACGTTCCCTCAAGCCCCTGATGCTTCATCTCATCGCTTAAATGCAATTTAACCGATGCACTTTTTTCCGAGAAAAACCCCCGCGGGACTTTTAGATGCGCCGTAGAAATTTCGATCTTCGCTACTACGACCAAATTGCGTTTCGTCGCATTGTATAGCCGATTTGAAGAACGCAATTTTCACGCTTATCCCCGCACAACCAGTCATTTTCACTATTTGCGCGTTGCGTTGTGGAAAATCTGTTTCTGGAACCTTTATCCAGAGATTCGCTTTGCGGATGTTTGAAGGTTTTTGACGTAACGACACAAATGTTTGGAAGCTTCAATTTTTCCTCTTACCATATACCAAGGATTTAATTTTCCGTCATTTCTTTTGTGGACAGAATCGTTGTTATTATCACACCCACTGTGTATGTCTATATATTATTGTCTTAAACCGGAACAAATATTTAACGGGCGTTATACGTATCCGATTCGCTTTATCGCCGCGCGTTTAAGATTTTCTATAATTATTAAGTAAAGAAAATTATAGAATAAAAAATACCATAGAAAAATAGAAAAGGGAAACAGCAAATGCATAAACTTTACTTTAAAAGCGATCGAGCTTTTATAACTGTCTGAGAAGATTATATAAATTTCCAAGTATAAACATGAAATCCGTTAACGCATCAGATATTATGGATGAAAGTTGTAAAATAATAATTTCATTTTGATTGGTTCCACGAGCATGATGAACAGTATAATTTGCTCAATGATGATTTAATCATCAGTCTCAGCGGATGAGAGGGTTCATGGCTGGCCAATATCAGTGGGTGTAAGTACATGAATTTCTTGGGTCTAATGCATTCAATTATCCATGGAGTAGGCATTAGTCGAGCAGCTGGATACTTAGCGAGGTCTAATCGTTGGAATTTTTCTTCGGGAGTAACGAGAGTGTATTTTCGTAATCGACCCACTCACGAAGGGCTCGCGGGATGAATTACGAGCAGTTTTTCGTGGCGTGACCAAGGCATCGGTTGAATTGGCCCCATCGATCCTGCAATAACAGTTCCACGCGAGCGCCAGACGAATCGCAGAAATTCCAATGGAAGAGTCACGCAAATCGTTCGATCCCGTAACGAACTGGCTCGCAATCGCCTTAATCGAGTTTACTAATAAAGGTTAAACGCACGGTTAGTTTTGGGGTGATGGGGGGACGCTTTCGTCAATTTTTGCATTTCTTTTTTTTTCCGTTGCTGTGCCTGTTCTCCCTCATCGACCCAGCATGGATTACTCGAACGAGAGGCACAGCTTCTCCACAGATTCTTATATAGAAATGACTGAAATTATACGTCGGTAATTATGTATCTGGCTCCGATGGTACGCAGAGGGGGTAGCAGCAAGAGCCAACATTTATCTTGTGAGAATTTCTTAAGAAAAGCACTCCGACTCGCCCGGGGCCATGAAAAACTTCGATCCGTATTTATGCAGAGCGCTGCTTTATGGACGGATAAGGTTTGTAATAGCTATCTCACTGGATTTAATTTTAATTCACGCTTAGCGAGCTTTATGGGATCGTAAAGGTCTGTGAGCGAGCTCACCAATTATACCGTTGCAGTTTCTTGATAGGTTCGTCTTCCATATCTCCAAGATTAGGATGGATCTAATGCGCCATTAATCTATTAATACACTGTTCCTCGGCCCAGTTCACCAAGACACAGAGCTGCACCGTAAGCTACCACTAAATATCTGGATTTTAGTGCCTTTGAATGGGTACGAAGGGAGGAGTAGGGGAGGGTGGGGGAGGGGAGGGTTGGAATGGGAGAAGTTCTTTTTTCTCTCTCAGTGAAAACATCGAGCAAAGGGAGGAAAGGAAGGCACGGTGCGAGTGACGTTCGAATTGAGGCAAAAGCGAAGAAAATCACGATGGAAGCAAGATTTCTGCTCGTCTCCGGGCGGACTATGAATAATTTTCGTTGGGGAAAATAATTTAGGAGAGCTGGAACTCGGGGCTTCGTGACTCGTCCCTAGGCATATCCGGTTTGTCCTCGTCTCAACTTCTTGACAGTGTGTTACAATCGTAGAGAGCGAGAGAGAGAGAATGGTTCTCTGTATAGTTTCAATTAATAGGGAACTCGGAACTTATATACACTGTATTCCAACGAAATCCATTAATTAAATCGGAATAATTTATTATGCTGCTCATCCGTCCGTGCGTCCGTTCGTCGGCTCGTTCGACGAATCTCGCGAAATTCCGCAATTCTCGGTTAACGAGAATCTCGGAACGAGGGAGAGAGAGAGAGAGAGAGAGAGAGAGGCGTGTTGGACGAAGAAATTTATTATTTATTACATTTATGTATAATAATTGAAATTAATTGATAGCGCCGGAGAATAAACGTCCGGCGAGTACTTCGATAGAACGATAAATATCGCGGAACGTTGAGCGAAGCATGGGATTTTCTCTAGTGAAATATTACGTGTTCCAGCGGGTGCGATTAAAAATCGTCGTGATTCGAATCTGTCGTCCGTATATCTTCACTTCCGGAATTTATTTGACGAAACATTAATTCCCTCTCGCGTTACATTTATCATTTCCAATTAATAAAATCGTTCCATCGTCGTTATCCAAGGATCGGCTGCAAGAGTGCCATTAAAATTAAGCGAGATAATTTTCAGCCTCTATCTCTTCCGGATTTTTCCTACTTTTTCAAAGCGAACGCTCGCACGCCTTTTGTGATTGATTTAAGGGGATGAAAAAGTCGAGCGTTTTTCCAGTTTTACAGTCCGTGGAAAAATTAATAATCAAGGGGTGGGAGTGTGTGATGCGTGTGGTATAGGTATGGCGTGGTTGCGGGGGAGCGAAACATATCAGCCGGTAGCTGGCAATGCTCTCTCTCTCTCTCTCTCTCTCTCTGGCATACGCTCGGAACAAGCAGGACTGCAGCCGTGGTATGTACGTACGTATACGCGTCGAAACAAAGAACGAACACACGTGTACTATATATATAGAGCACGGGGCCTCGTTATTATTTCATTGCACAAAATATCGCATTCTATTTACGTGCCCTTGCTGTTCCCATCCAAAATTCACGACGTCGGATTATACATAGCTGCGCGCCCGACTTCGCATCATCCATCTTATATTCTTTATGGCGCTTGCTGCGGCATTACGAATCCACACATCGAGTCCGTGTTCCAGTTTAACGTATTTCTAATCGTAAAGATAGAGAGGCGGAAAATTTTAAATATAATTGGAGGGTGAAAAATTGGATTTTAATTCTTTCCGAGGTAACACGGCTGAAGGGATCGAGGACGTGTCCTATAGAAATGGAAAGATTGGATTATTTGTACTGCGTGCTGTATATGGAGTGAAAAGGCTTTTTATTTCCTTTTCTGTAATATATATATATATACATATAATATAGTATTGAGTTAAAAGAGACTCTCGTTATTTTACTTTCTTGCTATACGCGTATATATACACAGTATATTGCTTTCGGTACGACGCGTTAGAAGGAACGAAACGTTTCTTGTTTCTACGTTGCCATTAGAGGATGGATTAATAACCAGGGTTAAAACCATACGCTTGAGACACAGGGGCTTCATTAAGAGTGGCCGAGCTGGAGATATAGCTCGAATGTAAGAGGAAAAAGGTAGCTGCGGCGGTGTGCACCGAGTTTATCCAGATGTGGATGGCTCAAGGCACGTGTGGACCTTTCTTTGCTCAGCTTTTTCCCCTTTTATCCTCCATCTATCCGGTTTCAGCCAATATCTCTTCGTCGAGAAAATAACACATCTTTGAAGTAGCTGCTATTCTCAACTATCCGACATACGGGAAGCTTTCACAGATGTGTGTTTGTGTACATCTATCTCGCTGTACAGCAGCATTCTTTGGACATGCTTGTCTAAAGTTTCTTGAATAATGAGAGCTAGACTCTTGTCTCTTTCTCTCTCTCTCTTTCTCTCTTTTCATATTATATATGTCTATTAAATGGGGAAAATACTTTCATCGATACTCTCTCTCTCTCTCTCTCTCCCTATGATCGAGCTAACGAGAAGATAACTTTGACACACGCGAACTCGGGAGTGACAGTCGCGTGATCCGTCGGCTGCATTTGCGGAACGGCGACAGCTTCCATTTCCTTCGATTCGCGATAAATCAATTTCTGGGTGAAAGCTCCGCGACAAGTCAGTGGGCGGGAAACGCCGCGATGAGGAGAGAAAAACAGCCTGGGGAATATAAAGCCGGAGGTGGCAAATCGCGCGGATAGCCGGCAAGAAAAGTCGAGCGAGCTATTTATCAGTCGGTGGACCAATTTGAAAAACAGAAAAAGCACGGCAAAACTTGGAGAGTTCCGATTCCGTTCATAACTCAAGAAGCCTTGGTCCGAGGCATGTGTGTATAACGCACGTTTATATGCGTCTATATATATGTATATGTTGTACTTTACAAAATTGTACATTTCGCTCGTACGAGTACAGGCATTTTCAGCGGAGCAAGCTTGTAAAACCATTTAAACATTGCCCTGCAGATTTTAATTATGCCCATGAATTTGTTAGAACAGCGGTATATAAATGCGAAAATTTTCATTAAATGCTATCCACGTCTCGTTTGGAAAATGTTTCCCGCGTTATATATATATATATATATATATATTATAAAACTTTGAAACTCACCTTTCGTCTCGTATTTCACTCGCAGTGTGCGGAATAAGAATCAAGTTGTTGATTAATGCGTCTCGGTTGGTATAGGTAGGAATTGTTTGTTTCAGCAACGCCACTATTTAAATAGATTCCTGCGCGGAGTTGTTCAGCATTTTGCTGAAGAAACGTACGTATAGCGCGCGTTTTAACGCTGCGTGGCACATGCGAGAGCGCGCGGTGGAATCGTGGGAGTAACAAACGTGAGATTTGCATTAGAAAATGTTGGAGGAAAAGTCCTTTGCAGGACTTTTATCGGGCAGAAAACGCAGTTATATCCGCACGAAAACGGATAAGTCAGCAATCTTTTGCTTCGCTGCTTGGATCGTGCTCTTAGAGCTTTTTATCTAACGCTGTAAATATAAAAGTGACGTTACTGACTCTGAATGCGATTGTCTCTTCGCGCATTGCAGCTCGGAGGAACAAGCGACGAGCTTTACTACCACGAAAGCATCCCTCCCTCCCTTCCACCTATCGCACAGGTCCTCCCTTGCCCCTTCCTCTACTACTTCTCTATATACACTACCACTCGCCGCATCAGCGAACTATTCGAAAAACAATTCTTTTTTGTCAAATAGGCTCGTAAAGTTTCTATCGGGCTCTAGCAAGACGGCTGTCATTAAATGGTTAACAGTTTCTCTCGCAAGGTTTAATGGCCCTTGGCGCGATAAGGGCTGGGAGATTCGGTATATTTTCTCGCGCTCGACAATAGACTGTAAAAGGGCCAGGGTGAGTAAATAAATGCGAAGTTAAATGATTGAAATCGCAGTCTTTTTGCTGAAGGTGGGTATGGAGAGAGCGAGCGAGAGACAAAGTGTGGAGGGGGGGGGGAGTTATTCAGAGACATCGACGGACGCTAATTAAAGGCAGGAAGCACTAGAAGCAGCGCGAAGCCATTCTTCCCGATGGAGAGGAGATCGTTCACTGTCTATTAAGTAGTTTTCGCGTGTCCCGTAATTCGATAAAACCCACTTAACGAACTTGTCTTCGCTCGAGCGCATCTTCGAATTAGAGTGAAACTCGCACGAGCGCTAAAAGTCAAAATTAATCGCAATCCACTTGGCGCCAAAACAGGGTTCAACCAAGGAGCTATGCGCGATTAAATCTACGAAATGCGAGGGACACTCGGAGATGATTAGAAAAATCGATCTTGCACCGTACCGTCCTTCCGGGAGATTTACGAGTGAGAGCGAGACTGACTGAAAAGGAATTCCAGCCGCTTAATTATTCATTCTCCGCAGTCTCGCGTACATACGTGTGACCGGAAGGCTAAAGATCCTGCAATTCTGGGGGAAAAAACAGGTTGGCGTGTATCGTGCGTACGATGAATCGCCAAGGCGTTGCAAAATATTTATGCTCTCTCTCTCTCTCTCTCTTTTCTTCGTCTTTCCTCCTTTTCTTTATATACCCATGCTGTGTTTGTCTTCTTTTTCTTTTTTTTTTCTTCCGCTGCACAGAATTTCCAGAGACTGACGGGGCGCATTTGCATAGTGAACGCATTGTGACTTAATTTCAGTGTACACGCGTGTAAGCGTGCATTCGCAATGGAGTCTGGGTCAGGCTTGCTTGAACTTGCGCACTTGACGTAAATATATAAATATGCATTGTGTCTGCCATTGGCATAGCTGCGGCCCAGCCATTGGTGCGCAAATACAATGGCTTTGCGGACAATAGAAGCAAGATACGAAATTTGCTCGGTGACCTAGCCAATTAAAGCATTTCTCTCTGTACTGAAAATGCTCCCTCTCTCTCTCTCTCTCTACTTGTCATTGAAAAACAGAAACCAACACAACTGTATCGAGCTCGTATCGACGTTGATCAAAACTTCCGCCGACACGTCCGATCGATTAATGGGTGTCAGGAGTGTTATTGAGCCAATCAGTCACTATCCGTTGTATAATTTGACAAAGAAAATCGCTCCCTTTACAAATGCAGAATCCAATACCAGCGTGAAGTTGACAAAAATTGTGTCAAGCTGGAAATTACCGGAGAAAACTGTCAATAGGCGAGTATATACATATATCGGACGACTGGCCGTCCCCTATATCGGCCCAGCGGAACCGGATACGTCGACCAATAATGGAGGAGCATTAATTTCAGGCTCACTTTTCTCCATCGCGTCGTCGCCATCGTCGCCGTAGTCGTTGTATTCGTCGTAGTTCAGCACGAGCAACCCGATTCTTCGACGTCCGCGGATAAAACGAAAACGATTTTTCTCACGCTTGATTTCATTATTTTTTAAATTTTTGCTCTCCGACACCATGTACTTCCGATGGAGAGCTTGGTCTTTCGGAAAGCTCCCATTAATACGAACCTTCTCCGATTATAACGCTCTTTGCGTACCATTCGACTCGAGATTGATCGATATACACGAGTGACGATTGGACTGCAAAGGGCTAATGGAATTAAAGGAGACATGCAAGTTTATAGGAGAGAGGTGAATAATACGGGAACTATATACTGGAGCCAAAATCGCTGTTTCAAGTAGAGGGGCGGTCTGGATCAGAGAAGGCTGAATGGCTGAAAGTCAAGAGAGACCAAAGGATGAATAGAGCCGCTGGCTAAGAAGACCCTGCGCGCCTCACCCATTATTGTGATTGCTCATTATTGTTTTATGGCCAGCCACTATATATATTCTCTGGCTTTGGAATGAACAACGAGGAATAGGGTGCATGGACCATAACGGAACGCTGCTCGCTGATGAAATCAACTTCTTCTTCTTCAAAATATGTTTTGACCTACAGATTAACCTACATTTTTAGATTCGTTCTTCCCAGTGGACGCATACCTAGAGAGAGAGAGAGAGAGAGGGAGAGAGATCGTGTATTCTTTTATGGAATATTCTTGGATCTTGTCTATATAACTGCGAAAGTCGATTTGCGAATTAAATCTGTCAATGGGGACTCAATCTTGTGAGTGAATCGCGGAATTAATATCGAAGAAAGACTGTCAAGCCTAATCATGGAAGTGACTGATGGCCCGGATGATAGAATTCGCTCGTGGCGATGCAGAGGGAACGGGAGGACAAATGTAATTGAGCGAAACCTTTTTTCTTGTACTTCTGTTTGCTTTGGATATCGATAAGTCGATATCCCGAAGCGTTCGAGACAAACGTCCCAGTGAGCTTTTCCACGAACTCGTTTGCATCAATGGCACAAACTACGGACGATTTTCTCGCAACAATATCTATACGTTTACGTCAACGAGGTCGCATAAACTTTCACAACCCTCTTGCAAATGAAATTCCAGCTAGTCTTACCATTTCTCTGCCATTTTTTCTTCCCTCAAATGGTCCAGAAACGTCTAGCTCGCTCTTCCTCGGTATCGAAAGCTCCACGAGTGACTTCTGAATGTTTATAAGAGGATCCTCGGCTACATCGCCTTTAAAACAATTTCATCTCTAGATTCGATTCTCGAGAATAGAGCAGTTTCTCTCTTCCCCGCCAATTACCCAAAACAAGCGGTAGTAGACTCCTTTGAAGCAAAGGGAATTACGAAGTTTTGTAAGCGCTTATTGAAAAAATTGAAAGCTCCTTTCCTATAGTTAGAGCAATACCCTCTCTTTTTCTCTCTATATACTATATAGTAGATCCCGCGCTGTCTGATTCCTAGCTCTTTCTCTTTGCTCCAGCTTTGCTGAATGAGGAAGAGAGGAGCGAGTCTATAGTTTACGAGAAACGCTAAGAATGAAAAAACATGGTTCCCAGTAGGGGCGTAAAAATACGTTGATCGACAAAGTCTCCCTTTCGCGAGAAAATAAATATTCCAATGGCTGACGCTCTTATAGGCGGATAAACATCTCGATAACTTTCGATTTATAGTATACACGATCTAAGTAGCACGGGACACTGCATCTCAATACTGCAGCTACGCGAGGGATATACACGGAAGGCCCTTTGCGTATCACGAGGTCCTTTAGACTATATCTATACGCTCTCCTAAATCCTTGCTCTCGTCGCATCGCGCATTAATCCGATTCGTTTTTTGATCTCGCCCTCGGCCATCTACCTCCAGGATACGCGTACCTATATCCTTTGAATAATGGTCAAGCATTGATAAGATCGCGTTGAGTAATAAACTTCTCTAACATTTTGCAGTCAAAACATTTCTCGAATTGATGGAGATATAAAAAAAGAAGACCTCGTTTAAAATGGAACAAAGTAAAATATGAAAAGAATTTTTGAATCTTTTCGAAGATTAAATGCGTTGGGGTAGATTGGCGAGCTAGAAAAATGTCTAATGCATATGCCAGCAAAATGTAGTCGCTTATTAAGCTTTTAATAAAGCGGATGAGTAGTATATATATATATATATATATAGAAAAGAGAGAGAGAGATAGGAGACAAAAGCCATGAAATTTTTGTGGCAGCTGCGGCGAATCAGCTGAAAAATTACGAAAGAAGGTTGGTTTTCTTGGTTTAAATTCGCGTTTCATGATGGCGAATTTGGGGTTACGGTCGATTTTAACGATCCGTCGAAACAGCTGCAGCGAATCGAGGTTCCTCGGGATCCGTTCGGTTGTTGGCCAGACCGGGGGGAGGGGGGGGGGGGGTGGTGGTGGCCGCGGGTTGCCGGAAGGTGGCCGGGCGAGGATGATGGCGCCAGCAAGAGCTTAAACCTCGGGCCAGCCTCGCTAAACTTCTCATCGCCGCACACTTATGAGCGATCGTGTGCATGAGCTCACATTCGGTGGGCGCCGCTTCCGTGTGCGAGTGTCTTGCTCCCAGCTGCCGCGAGATAACATCCAATTTGCGTGCAAACCGCCGGATCCCGTAAAGAGTCGGCTCTTCCGGTCGAGATCCTTTAAACAATTTCGAAGGAGCCGAACGATACCGCATTCAATGAAAACATCGTGAATTGCAAATAAAAGCGTAATCCATTAGCAAAATTAAGCTATCCACAAAGTGATTTCATTCGAATGCTCTTATACGTAGCGTTAAACGCTAAAAATTCTACGCGCTCGTAATTTTCGATTAAAGTACCGATAAAGCAGATAAAACAGATAGAACGTGCGGCCGATACGCTAGGTTCATACAGTGGTTATTATATTCGCAGTTCATTAACTTTAATTCCCGGATATGGTCAAGTATATATATTTCAGCAACTACCCCTGGCTTACCCGCAAACCAAGCTGTAATACTTTTCCCCTATTACGCGGCTTAACGGAAAATCCAATGTTAACGCCACCAGCCGGTATCCGTCTGACGTGTAGCCACTGGCGTGACTTTCCGCTCTGATCATCGAGGATCACTCGATAAATCTGAGAAAACAAAGCCCCGACTAATTTTATATTCCAATCAAAAACGAGAGCGACAGTTTTGGATCCGACCCTACCGAGCAAATCCTTGAATTGAAAAGAGTTCATAAAAGACTGTGCGAGGTGAGTCAACAAAATCGTGAAAACAGTTTTATCCGGTTCTAGTCGTATTGGTAATATGTAAAAAAAAGAGGAAGAAAAAATAGAAAAAGTGCAGTGAGGGAGGGAGGGCTGGCTGTGAACGGTCAACATGGAAGCTGGCGAAGGGTGGTTAAAGGTTAAAAGTGTGGAAGTGGATAGATCAGCGAGCGATGAAAGGCTGTGAAGAAACGTGTGGTGCGGGTGGCAGGAGCGAGTGAATATTTGTACGAGAATGAGAGCTTACGAGTGTTACAGGGGCGGAGGGGGGGGGGGGGTGCAAAGGGATAGCATGGGAGGGGAGAGAAGAGAGGAAGGATCTTCGCTTCGAATTTCCAAGTGCACACATCGCTAACTAGGTTACGTAACACAATTAGCGCCTCCACTAATTTCTCAGCGCCGACTAGACAACCAGCTAGGATGGTAGTTCACTATTAATGGGCAAATACAAAGCGTCGACTATCTGGGGCGCCTGCTCCCTCTATAGAGCCTGTAGGTACCTGCTACTCCAGAGACCCACCCGTTCCAAGCACATCCCCCCTCTCCCCCCCCCCCTTCTTACCCATCGCGATATCGCATGCTTCCCTTTTCAACCCCTTCCTCACTTAGCAGCACCATCTCTGTTTCGTGCTCGTGCTCGCGCACGCGCTACCAAAGTTGGCCTTCCCCCAAAAACACACCTGTAAAAGCAGCAAATGTGCAGCACGCTCGATATTAATACGTTCCGAATATTCCGCCGCGCGTATACCTATTCACTGTAACGGAGAGCGAGCGCTCTAGCTACACGAACTCATTTCGTTATTGAAATTATATTAATCGTCCGATGAAAATGGTAAAATGCAGTAGCCAATGGGTATAAATTATTGATCAGAGTGGGAAGAGAGTAACTTTTTGCACCTCTTTTTCCATAGTGGATTTTAGGTTCGTTAGAGGGGATGGCTGGATAAGTGGTGATGGTGCTGGTGGACTGTTGCCGCTGGTACTGGAGAGTTGGATGGAAAAACGTATAGCACTCGCACGACGGCTTTTAATCGTTGTCAGGTGCGGGCCTTTTTGCGACTACTCTCTGTCGAAATTCACTTTAACGGACCTTACTAATTACCCGGGGAAAGAGAGAGAGAGAGAGAGAGTCCCCGCTTGTTTGCCTCCACTCTGATTAACCCCCTTTCCGTGTTTGTCGCTGCAAGCCGAGAATCGTAGTGCATTGGAATAATCGTCCTGCTCTACGTGCCGCCCAGAAATTTCGCTACGTCCCGTGAAAATTTAATGGCGCTTTCGTCGAACGTCGGCTAATTTATCCAGCGTGCTTGCCCTGCTTGGCTTTGCACTGCGGCGGCGTGCAAATGTACACGGGGGGCTGGGGGACGCCACCGAGGGAGGACATTTGCTGAAATTAGTGATACGCGCCTTTAAACGATCCTCTCCCGACTGCGAGATGAGATATTTGCACCCATCAACAGCGAGGCCAGCCAAGGAAATGGAATTTACCCGTCAAACAATCAGAATTTAGTCCTTCAATATTTTACCACGCTGCCATGCTTGGACAGGCAAGATAAATAGAAGCAATTAAATCGAATCAAGTCGGGAGAAGTTCTTTTCAATCTCTTATTCTAGCTCCGGTGACGTGGGTCGCCCTCTAGATTCTCCGAGGGGAGAATCCTCCGAGGCCTGCGGTACAAAGGATGTATATATTCGGGAGAAATATATATTCCAAGGGCCAGCGCCGCAATTGCGAAGCGCACATGCGCTTATCGTTATACATTGGCGAGATGGGAAAGGCCGAGGTGAAAATTATATGCGAGTGTCCCGCACGAGGTTAGAGATCGGTGCGGAAGGTCGTTGCCGAGAGGATTCTCGATTTTACACTCGGCGGAGCGAATGCCCCCAGCGCACGTTGCAGCGTTGGAATGAGTTGCGTGCGAAGTTGATCAACGCGTTCCCCGGAATAACACACCGTCGAGTCGACCGATGAGAATCCGGATAAATGTTCATGGAAATGGAAGTTTCTTTTATGGGGTCACTCGCCGAGCTTCGCGTTTCGTCCTCCGCTTTATGGCCGCTCGTTTCAGCATCCAGCGCAGCGGTCTCTGCCGGCAACGACGTCCTGCCACCTCCAGAGGCCAAGCCTCCTTTCACATTTAGGCTCTCCGAACTACTCCCTCCCCCCTCCCCCTTCCCACCATCCCTCCCGGCGAATCTTCCCTACTCTCGCATTCTTTGACGAAAAAAAATCACGCAAACCGACTACGAATAACGCCTCTCTGAAAAGGATAATAAAACGTTCAGTAGTAAAAACCGCTGTATTACCGGACGTGTTTCCCCAACGATAAACTGCCTGAAAATATCAGTCGGTGTAAATTTTGCATTAATGTCCTGCAATCCGATGGATGAGTACGGTCATTGACGTGGTATACGAGCGAGTTATCAATATTGAACAAATATAGCGGCGGGGGATAAAGCATGTCAGTCGCGCAGGCAAAAAAGGAGACAATGATACGATAATGAATGAAGGTGCAGGCGTCGGACTGGTGTAATTTCAAAAGAGGGAAACTGCGTGAGTGTGCCGGAGAATGGACTTGAGTACTGGATAAGCCGACGATTAATCATTAAACGCTTGGGAGATAGCTAAGGCGGGTTTTAGGTAACGTTACTGTCCATTAGGCAAAAAACCGACGTGCAATACTATGAGATATCTCGGGACATAAAATCCAAGCTAGCTGGATGTGGAAATGGAAATACATTTTATTACAAAGTTAGAAAACCACTCGCCAGGGAGAGAGCGAGTGGCTCAACGTTTTGCAGTTGCCTCCCGGTTCTTTCTCCATCCAACCCCTTCCCCCTCCTTCGCCACCCCCCCCCCCCTCGAACATTTGCCCGAACCCACTTACGTTTTAACTTATAACCGTGCACTTTTCTCATGAGAAAATGAGTTCCATGCCCATAAAAAGAACTTATTTGTTACGTCTGCAGTTTCATCTCTCCCGGTCTGCCTTCGCGTCAAGCTCCCTTTGGTCCCCGGGAACATTACGAGATTTCTAGAAATCCGGCCAAAGGATATAGTTTCAGGCCGCGGGGGTCGCGGGACGCGGCGCGCACGGTATCGTACTCGCGTCACGTTTGTCATTACCGATGACTGCGAAAATCAAACAAATTGCGTTACAAGGTGATCGGAGAATATGGCCTTGCGGAAGACGCCCGAGGAATGACGAATAATTCCGACGTGGCACGTCGATGAATGCTCGATCGTTTTATTGGCGAGAAAGTGCAATGCGCGGAGATATGCTCTTGTGCAAGGAGAATAATCGATCGGTCGAGTGCGGAAGCTCCGCACGTTCGAGGCAAGCACTGCAGGACACTGCGAGATCGAGCAAAGTGGTCTTTCTCGCTGCACGAAGAGACGTATAGTAGCAAAGGAACCGCAGCCAGTCGAAGATCACGGGACTTTCCCTTTTAATTTAATTGGCGGCTGCGAGACTCTCGCTATAGTTGCTCGCTCGGCCCCTTTGACGATCGCTACGCCACTTTACCAACCGAGCTTGGAAACTAATCCTAAGAAACTGCTAACTCGTTAATTGTAACGTTAGAGATATACAGGAACATCCTTAGCGACGACGTCGACGGTATACGTCCCGGCTCGACAAAGTTTACCCATTGTTTGCCTCCGCGCGCTTCTTTCTTCCACCGTTTCTTCCTTTTCCTCCTCTCTCGTTCCTCGTCGATTTTGGCAAATTTTCAATGTACCGAAAATCCGAGTAAAAAGAGGGGGAGAGAAAGAGCAAGAGCTGGAAATGCTATTAAAGCGCGCAATTAGAGTGGAAAACGGAAAAACTCGTGGAAAGCAGGAAACGCTGATTCGTTTCTTCTGACAGAATAATCGCGTCTAAGAATACGGTAATGGGGAGAAAAAGCATGGTACTTATGAAATAAATAAACGAATAAAAGCAAGATGTAAGCATCTCCCTGACGTACACGCGATTCTTCGTTTCTGTAGCGGGAAAAATTGGAGTAGCAGTAATATCCTTCTTCAATGGCTGGAACACACTTTTTAGTTAGCGGTGCCTACTGGCTTGGCTGAATTCAATGTGTGCGGTAATCAAGCGGTAGCTTTGATAACGGAGGAAGAAGTGATTTTCCTTTCAGACCTTTCCTCCACGGCCCGCTTGAAACGGAATGTAGAAAATCCAATTAGGAAGGAGGTAAAATAATAGAAGTAAAGTAGTTCGACCGAGGAAAGAAGACGAGGGAAGAACGCAAACGAATATGCGAAGAGGTTAGGAAGATAAATATCTTAACAGCAGCGTCAAACAAGTTAAACGCCATGGCACGCCGATACTTGTCCGTCGACTCTTCCATTCTGTTGGTAGCGAGAACGCCTCGGGAATATATACGCAAAGGGGGACCCACCGGAAAAATTCCCATTGTGCGACGCGTGTGTTCTACCGATATAATAACAACCGCAAGACAATCAATTTGATTAACCCGTGGGCCGGGCCGCTTCTCAAGCCTGGCGAATAATGGCTCTGTTTGCTCGCCTTTTATTTTAATGGCGCAAAGAAAATTTACCGTGTCAGTGGAATCGTTGATTGGATTAATGGAGATGGCTAATTATTCCACCGAGATGGTTCTTGAAGGCTCTCGCGTACCGTGTGGAATTCCAAAGATTGACTTGGTTGGATTAACACCGCGCGAGAGAGCAACCCCTCGAATTCTCCGACGTTATTCCCACGATCATCATAATCTACCCCCTCGACGTTGTTTTCACACGGATTCGCGCCGGATTCCGAGAGACCGTGCCCCGGATTAAAGAGTCCCTGCAAGACCTCTCGCCCTCCCATTTTTTAGACGTTCGCATGAATGACGCGATGGAAAAGACCGCGAGAGAGCCAATCGGGCTTCTCCGGAGTTGGCGAGATTCCTCGATCGAGACGATAAACGTTTCGCGGAGAAACGTTCCATTTTTGTTGCTATGAACATTGTGACTCACCTTGAAAGGAGGCGCCAAAGATGCAGGAAGAGCGCAGCATCAGAAAGCAGGTCAAGATGATTGGCCACTTCATCTTCAATCTGCAAAAGAACAAGATTGAAGAGATTAAAGGTTCGGGTCGGAGAATAATTGATTTGTGATATTGGCTTTCGTGGGTCGATTATGTCATTGATAGGACGGTCACGAAAGTGGAGAATCCGTTAAGGCGATGGGCAAGCGCGAGAGAATGGCACTCCTAAATAAATATTGGTGTAATAAAGCGATCTCTCGGACCCTCCGATACTTATTTAGCGCGTAGCCGAGTTTATCTTGGACCCTCGACCGTCTCCGGGAAATAATAGAGAGACCGTTCGGAGCTATTATACCGAGCTCCTTTCACAAACAAGCAACGCTGCAATTATTATGGTCGTTTGGTGGTGCGAGGACTCGAGCTAATATGTTCGGAAAAGCGTTCCGTCGAGCCTTCTTTCCTCGACTATACTATAACACGATACTGATGGATGTGGTCGCGTCAATCCCGAGATGGATAGCCTCTGCCTCCTATAGAATTCACTCGGATCGATATATGTGTACCTGTTCCGTGGCAGACATGAGTCAGGAACTACGTTCTTGCCGACGGCCTTTTAACGGAATTAAGTCATCCTTTCGCACGCCTTCATACTCTGCATAATTGATTCCGCGGAAGTATTCGAAAAACTCGTGAAAAAGAAAGCACGAAGAGTTGGAATAAAATAGGGAGAGGGGGGAGGAAGAGGGGGGGGGGATAAAAAGCTGCAGCTCGGTTAGGAACGGCTAGTTAGCTTTCGCATTGGGATATGAAATAAATCGTTCGGTACTTTTCGCGCAGGATTCTTTTTGGGGGAACGAACCTCGACACCCTCGACACACATTATGTAGCAGGGTGCGAGCTCCATTTTATACCTTTCTTACTTATTCCGCAGGTTTTACTCTTTGCTCTTTCAGCTGGCAGTTCAGTAGCTCTTTTCGCCCACAGAGCTAATATCCACCGTTGGAACTTTATTTTTCTTTATTAGCCTGGACCGGACAACAATGGCTCGTGTCAATGGACTGGCTTTTCGCAAGTGCGCGCGAAAAGGCGAGAGATGCCGGCCGCGAACCTACAACCAGACGGCATCTGTGAATTCCCGGAACGCCGCCGACGCCGCCGCCGACGCCGTGCCGTCCTATTCCTCCAACGCTAACAAAGAAGACGAAGAAAAGCACAGCTCGGTACAAAGCAATGGGAAGAGGAGCCGAACAATACGTACCGCACTGCCATTTTCTCCTCCGGCCATGTAAAAAATTATGAAAATTAATCCCAAACTGAGAAACAATGTAGTGTAAACACAATGTTGAGAGCCACCAGCAGTCCTTCCGACTCCTTTTATCCCACCGCGTGTCTCTCGTCATTTAGCTGTCCTTTTATGTCGGAGACGTTTTTAACGTGAATCTAGCGCACACAAACTCGTATATACATATATATATATGCACGATGGTGAGGAAAAATGTGAAAAAAGCTTTGGTTGGCTTGCTTGCAGCAGGCGAGCGTAATCAATAGGAAAACAAAATTATTAGAAAGTAGAGCAAGGTGTGTTCGTGTTCAGACAAGCGAGTCGTCGGCATCTGCGGATTCCCGCAACGTTTCGCGAACAAAGGACGTAGGGGGATGTAAGGCGGAGATGGCTCTGAAGCAGAAGGTAGGAAATAGGAGACGGTAAAAGTGCAGGAGGGAGAGAGAGAGAGAGAGAGAGAGAGAGAGATGAGACGGTGTGTCTTCCTGCAGTATATACTATATATTCTCTAGGCAGCTCCTTTACCTCTTGCAGGCAACTCTGCAGGATGTCCCCGGGCTGCTAGGACCTTTTCCTCTCGTCCTTCTCTAAATAGCCATGTGACGCTAGTACCAGCCACCGTATTACCTTCCATACACACTGCAACACTCCAACTCACCGACACGTAAGTGCAGCCAATACCTGAGCTCCTGATACGGAAATGGCCGCGTTTCTTCTTCGCCTCGCTTCTTCCATACCTCTTTTACTTCTGTCAGCTTCTCTCTCTCTCTCTCTCTCCTCTCGAAACATTCGACGTCCAAGTAACACCGTCTGATGAAAACGGATCGTTCTCCCTGTTGAATTAGCGAAATAAAAAGGAGATGTCCTTTGAAGAGCTATATATGCGTTCAGTGATAAAAAGAAGTAAAAAGGACGAAAAAAGAGCTCAGCTCGGCGTAAATCACAGCAGATTATCAGGAGGTAAAATTCAGTGAAATTTTCGAGAATGACTGGTATGAATCATAAAGTTTTTATATCCAGTCCATCAGAGCCGTCGATCATGATGGGTCCGGTTGTCCAGCGAATTCGCAGCGTCGTTATTCGACACGGTTCATGGCGCACATTCGCTGGGAGAAGAACATACGAGACGAGGAGAACACGAGCATAGCCAAGGGAAGAGCTTGGCAGTTAATGCCAAGCGAGAGGCAGAAACGATCCTCGTAACAATAGCGGAGGGATATGTGCCCGTTAATACGGTCCTGGCGCACAAGGATCATGCGAGAATACGAGCGACGAGTAAATTACGCGCAAAGGACCTAACAGACAGTCCTTCCCTGTAGCTCCTCTCTCTCTCTCTCTCTCTCTCTCTCACTCTCCCTCTCCCTCTCCCTCTCCTTCTCCCTCTCTCATCGCGATTATCTTCGTACCTGTGCTTCCACTCGCGGACCGACCATGCACCTACGATTTTTCGCATCGACTATTTTTACTTGGTCCTTTTAGCCGCACGCCGTTAAAAAAACTCCCTTAATTACGCCAAAGTCCATTGAAACTTGACCCTCGGTGCGAAACACCATTGATAAGATGGCCCTTGAGTACTGCCAGATTTTACGAACCAGCCAGAATCGCTTTTCCGATGGGAATAAAATGATAATTTGCGAAACAGCGTACGATGATTTCGGAGAAAATTCCGCTGAGCAAGCGTCAGGCAATAAAGCATATCGTGGCTCGCCAGTGGGAAGCGGGCGCATTTCGATACCAGTAGTTATCTGTACGAAAAATCAGCCGCTTTTACCGGCAACTCTCCTCCAACGAGAAACCATCCGGTTCAAAGTTTCGTTACGCCCGTTTCATTTTGCAAGAGTACGCAATCGAGGCCAAAGCAGCAGATATTAAATGTTCGATTACAGCGTTACAATTAGCGCTTGCGCGCAATTTCCAGCCCGAATAACTCGATTCGGCCGACGGGATTTGTATATCTCCACCCGCATATCCCACTGCGCTAAACTAGCCCATCCAACTCCGTAATGAAATAAAGTGCGATGTTTACAGTTAATTCTTGCGGATCGTTTAATCTCCAATTTTAAGCAATATTCTCGCTATTCGTTTTTCAAAGCAGCAGAGATAGATACACATGTACGTAGACTATTATCGCATATTGGTAGCATAAGTCCTCTGTTCGACGAGTTATAAGTAACTACTAAAACATAACCGATAGAGGAGAGACGGGCTATTTTTTATAGCCGAAGATAAAATCGAGAATCAAATACGACCGAAGATTGTTTATGTCTGTAGACACGTATATGTACGACAAAATATAAAGCAATAAAAAGTACCATGCAATAAACGACCGATCGGAAATCTACTATTTTTGTTGGAGAAACCCAAGAAGACAAGGTTGTTTTAATTATATCCGGTAAAACTTTGCAATACTTTTGCAAGTTAATTAACGTCATTTCCCAGCTACTACACAGCATCGTTTCACCGTTTACTAAAATCTCGGCGATCATCGGCGGAAGCTTTGACAATTTCGCAACAGCTACTCGCCGCTTAATAATTACGAATATGCCACGTCCACCAAGTGGTGAAAGTCAATAATTAGAAACTTTGAGTTACAGCATATTTACGTGTCTCAGTTTATACAGCATGAATCAAATTTCGCTTGATTATCCAACGTGATATTATGGAGAGATGTAAAAATGATTTGCGTGAAAAGCAGGTGACATGCACCGTGCAGAAATAGACGCATGTCGATGGTTGGTCAATCTTTGGGTATCTATAGTATATACATATATATTCCTATATATATTATAAGAGGGGTAGGTGGATCGAGGGGATGGAGTGAATGAAGTTCGATGATAGGCAGACAGGGTCTCGATATATTCGTAGTAATGGCTGCTTGCGGCTGACTGCACCTATCGTAGGAATACAATGAGACTCTCCCAGAGAGTACTCGTGTCGTATCGTATTCTGTAAACGTACCGTACGCGGATTGAAATCTTCGATCGATAGCTGGAATACGAGTGAAACGGCTCGGGGAAGCACGGTTTCGTGCAGCCAGTCTGTAACGTATACCAAGCTGCAATGCAAACTTCTACTCTGGCGAAATTGCACCACGAATTTTCCCTTGTATCGTCGCGTGTAATGTGTCATTGACTTGTAATGTGTCTCCAGGGCAAAAACTGCCTGAAGCAATTCCTTGGCGGCTGAAAAAGGTCGGTGAAATATTTAACAGCGAAGAGGAAATTATTTATCAATCTTGCAGGAGAATGAACATATATATATATATATATATATACTGCATATATATTTGGTTGGAGATTTTGAAACGTTAGGTAGATTTTGGATGAAGGGAAAACAGGGGATCGAGTAGGGATGAGTAATTAATCAGAGATGGATTAATGAGGGAAGTGAATCGATCGTGATTCGATCTGGCATGTCTGGATAATTCATGTTGGCTGTAGGAAGCAGTCGGACCGTCTGATCGATGCGAACTAATTTGCCGTGTCCCGACGTGACAGACCGGGCTAGCTCTATCTTCAAGTAATGTTAGGATTAAGGCTGAGCAACTTCGACCATAGCGCGACGGAACTTCCTTCCTGCGGCCGGAAACCTCGCGATTGATGCTTCACCTGTTCCACACCACAGAACCTTCCCAGTAGATATAGCGTATATGTCCTAATCCCGGCAAACGACACTCTGAGCTAATTCAATGCTACCTATAGATATATAGCATTATATTATACGCGATACATCCTCCACAAATCCACCCTCCCCCCTCTACAGCTACTATATATACCTTCTCGTTAAGCTATTCAAAGTCCTCTCGCCAGAAACAACAGATTTAACAGCGCCATTCGCCGCAATGATCGAGCTCTTGCGAAAATGCTGCACAATTTATGAAATAAATTCGTAAGTATAGGAGGATTCTGGAAATTAAACCATGTCCGACTTGTGTAAACCTTTACTACTTGTTTTAGAGCACGGTAATAAAATGACCAGAATAGTTGGCTAGATTTTTCCAGATTCATATCGACGAGCCAGTTTGGATTGTACGTGCATCAGGAACGATCAGAAGAGCAATGAAAAATCTTCCCATTCTCGTGTCGTTAAGGGTAGGACGAGGATGAAGAGCCCAGCCGTATATAGCATCAAACTATATATATATACTTTTTGGAGCATTCTAGATACACCGATCACACACCATACTGTGGCAAATATTTTGTGAAATATGCAAAGTGTCTCGATAGGTAGAGTATATCGTTCGTTAAAGCGTGTCGTGGCTCTGCATGACTGAAAAATTAATTTCCTATTTAAAAACAGGGTTCGAAAGTCAATTGGAGATCGAGCCATCGAACGCCTCTAAATTGAATGATAAAAATGAGAAAGGAAAGCAAAGGAGAATATAACTGCAGTATTTACGTATTATGTACTATATAGAGCAGTCGGTTCACAGAGGTTCCACGAAATAATTCAGGGATCACACGATGGATGCAGGTAAATCCTGGTTGGTGGAATATCATCGTCGCTTCAGCCGGAATGGTCGTAACCATAACACGCACGCAGTAGTAAGGCAGCGGTAGCACATAGCAGAGGCAGCTTCAGTTTATTATAGTGGCACCAGCCATGATAAATTACACGTCGAGCCTCTTAGCTGTGCATCAATGTAGTGGCCTGGGCACGCGGCTATGGCTAGGGTACTATTATTTGTCCATACACGGCCCTGCTATTCCACAGAGCCAAGTAAAATGGCGCGCGTGCTGATGCTAAACAACAGGAAACGTTTGCCAGGATGCACCATAGTCTAGGGCTAGCGTTCTCTCGACACAGCTCCAGCCATGCCGTAACATTCGGCTGGAGAAAATCAACTCGACCCAGTGCGTTAATGAGGCTTGCTCGTCGTGTATAATCATTTGATTATATATTACATGATGTATATATACTACTGAATTAGGTAATTGTCTAGAATAATACTTGGATAGATGGTGGTAGGTTTTTATCGGAAAGGTCAAACATTGGCTAAAATCCTGATAACGATCCAGCAATAACAGGGACGATGCTATACACAATATAAATTACGAGATGTATAGCGGTAGGGGGGTGGAGGTGTGGAGAGTTTTCCTACGAGGCATTAACGCGCGATCGTGAATTAAGCATTTTCGTATGATATATGTAGGTATCGCTAATCCGTCATGTAGGATTGCAACACAATTACACAGTTAGCCGCAATAGAACAGAGGTAATCCGAGCAGAAGCGCGCGGGCGTGGGAGGCGGTGGAGGGATGCGCGAGTGGGTGCGAGAATAATTTATCAAGGCTGGTATTTATCTCTATCGGTGAAGGGATAGTGACACGGGATAATTCGTATGACAAGAGGATCCTGTTCAGGTATACACGGGCATACTTTGAGTGGATGCTGCAGCGAGGGGAGGGGAGTGAAAGTGGAGTGGCTGACGGGAGAGGAGTGTCGAGTGCGTGTGTGCGTGAGCGTGAAAGTGACAGAGAACGGAGTGGGCGCGTGAAAGCTACGAGAGAATGGAGAAAGCGAGAGAGTGAGCTACATTGCGCCACGCACAAGAGGAAGGGGAGCGCTTGTGTTCATAACGCGACCCGGTATCGGTTGATCCAATTTGTCTCATCCCGATACAGCTCTCCCTCTGTTTCTCCTCTCCTACCCCCCCCCCCCCTCTCCCCATCCCTTCTTCACCTTTCCGTTACGTGGTTGCGATAATACACCTATATATAACACCCAAGTCTAACCCTAACTGTGCATCCAACGATTCAACCATTCGTCGAAAAATCGCTCCATGCAGAATTTCAATTAGTACTTTCCTTCCACCCTTCATTATCTTTGCTCGTTCAACTGAACCGATGTAATTATTACTTCTACTCGCTGCATGATAGGTATACGTGTGCAGCGATCAACCGACCCTGCCAATTTTTATTTCGGATCTCTCCCCACCTCCACGAAGTCGACATTCCTTTTTCCTAAAATGAGGTTACAAGTTTGAAAATTTATTTTACCAAGCGCTATATTTGCCAAAGGGAATTGCCCGACAGAGTATGTTCAATGAATCATACAAATTCTTGAAAAATAAAGATAAATAAAAATTGAGAGGCAGGAGAGGTAAAAGGTTTCTTGCGATATTGAATTATACACGTTATTGGCTCCGCGTATAAAGTATTCCTTTATCTTCCTCTGCACAAGAGGAAAGGAACTCAATGAGGATTATCGGTGGATTAAATAAATTAAATGAGATAGATTCAGCGACAAAGTTTACGTTTGAAGTATGATGGAATAAGGAAGGAGGTATTTTTCAAATAGTCCGATATTAAGAATTCTCAAAGTCCTCTATTGTATCGAGAGGACCGGGCTTTGTCCTTCGCTTGAGTCTACGCTCGTTTCACCGCCGAGGAGATTCTAATTTCACGATTCCAATCTACTTGAATCCCACCTTCCGCTCTCCCTTTTCACTGTGTACCCCGCACGTTACAGGGTCCCGTCGATCGACCACCAGCGACCCGCTCCAAAGCCCTTGGATTCTCAGGCGGAATTGCGACGCGCGCCCGATTGCGTGACTCGAATTAAAGCCGACTCTCTTCGTACGCCCCCCCCCCCCCGCCCCCTCCTCTCCTTCCACCCCCACGACCACCCCTCAGTATTCCGAACAGATTCGGAAATTTGCACGAATTCAAATCTAACTCGTTATTCCGGCCAAAAAACATCTAGCGATTTAAGGACGCTCGGAAAGCGAAAAAATTTCATTTGCTCGAATAGAGAAAGGATTAAAGATAAAGGCTTGACAGGGTGGGGGGGGGGGGGAGTAAGACGTAGGAAAAGGGTGAACGCGAGAGGGAGGGGGACCGAGAGTCTTGGAAAAGAGCTTTAAGATAAGGATCGACGTGTGGGGAACAGAATGGAAGGATAAAAGAAAGTTGAGAAAATTTTGAGATTATGGGAAGGGAGAAAAAATTTAGGAAAATTAGGGATGATCTCGAGAAAAGATTAAGAGGGTAAAAGTTCCAAAGGGATGTGCAGGGGAGTTTGAGTCAAACCGGTATAGAGGCAAGTCGCGTTACGCATAGGCGTCAAGAACGTATCTCGACGGTGTATTGGAGTTACACCAGGGGATTGCGGGTGTACAAATGGTATCAATATGTATCCATTAAGCCACTACTTCCCCTCGTCAGACATAATGTTTTGGGGCTTCGGTTGCCAGGCGACCGTTCAGCGTTTCGCAAGGAACCAACGAAACGGGACGGAAGTGATCGCGATCGAGCAGACAACACTTACTTTCCCACCCTACTATTCCACTATGCCACCTACCAACGAGCCCCCCCCCCCCCCCCCTCCAGCCTCCCCATCCTTTCATCTGCTTGCTATTTAGCCTCAAACCTGCACCCCCCGTAAAGGATATTTCGATCCTGACCACCAAGATAATCCTCATTTTTCTTTCAAATCCTTCGCGTCGATCTTCCTCCGCAGGATTAGCCGAGATCCTTGAACGTTCGATCTCTCTTGACTTTATTCTGTCCAGAAACGACCCTCTATGATTTACCAAATTACTCTTGCACGTCCATTTTACACGCTTTTCCATTTTTTGTGTGTGTACCTTTTATGCTAATTCTCCTAATTCTCCCAACGTCGTTTTACACTCGGCTAATTGAGATTTAAGATCGACCGTGCGTGCCAAATTCGACGTCGACTTCATCGATCCTGGCGTCCTCGGTATTTCGACTGGTTGAAAAAAGCAGCAGTAATTGCTTCCAAACCGAGTGAGAGGGAGAACAAGAGAGAGAGAGAGAGAGAGAGAGAGAGAGAGAGGGTGGGGGAGATGCGAGGCGTGTGACGGTTATGCAAAAGTCTAGCTTGGGAGCTAGCAAGCTTTTAGCAGAATTGCTTTCACTAACTGATTACATGACGTAATATCTAAGGTTATTTTTGCGCTCGTTCTTTCTCGCCAGACTGACCATCTGTAACGAAGCGGAGGTCACAATTAAAGAAAGAGGCAAAAACAGTATACAGGCACTGCACATACTAAACTATATAAAAGTCACACCGGTATGCGTATATATATATATATATATATATATAGAAAAAGAGAAATGGAATGAGAATTCCATAGAGGTGTTATAACACGGTTATCGTGGCTTAGCCACGGCATTTACGAGTAGAATTTATAGTTTCATTTTGTCTTATCAAACAGGCCCGGAGAAAAAGGCTGAGAAACGAATGGCAAATTTTGTACCGCGGGTCAATGATTAATTCGTGTAGCTTAATAAAGCCGAAATTACGTCGAGA
This sequence comes from Prorops nasuta, assembly GCF_024137725.1. Taxonomy (NCBI): domain Eukaryota; kingdom Metazoa; phylum Arthropoda; class Insecta; order Hymenoptera; family Bethylidae; genus Prorops; species Prorops nasuta. The sequence goes on from NW_027116803.1 coordinate 5,335,647, forward strand.
ACAGTTTGTATGGTTATTAAGCACACAACGAATATGGATCGATAGAGCTACTCGCCTATGCTATACTGGCCACAATTACTCGAGCGTTATATTAAGTAGAATGGGTCTGATGGATTACTAGACACGATGCTCAGGGTCTTTGCCCACGTATCTATCAATAATTAATCATGCCAGATTTTGGTGTCTGGAAAGTTGAAGTTGTACATATATATATATATATATATATATATATATATATATATATACTGATTGGAAAATATCGAGAGAACGTGTATATTGTCGGATTAAACTGTTATTGGTCGATGGCGAAGAAAGCTCGTGCAGGTTTATTGGAGCAATTGAGAGGAAAAATTGTCTGCCGAAAGAGATTTGATTTAATTTTGCTGCTGGGTGGTTTTAATGGCAGGCAGGTCGGTCGTGGTGGAAGCTCCTTTGACTACGCGGCTTTGAAACAGGAATGCGCGTCAGCAACATTCTCCGATATACTATATACGCCCATTGTACTTTAACGGAGTGGAACAGGTCGACGCTTGCAGCATCCAAGAACGTCGCCGAGTCTCTGTACGCGTCGCAACAGACCCTAGCCCGATTCTCCCGTAACCCATCTCATGAATATTTAAACTGGATATTAAAGGCGCAAAATCACCGCACAAACACCGTCGACATCGAATTTCCAGCTAGGAGTAATCGAGCCCGGAGTCCTTCGGCATCGGAGGCTCTACGGCCGCTGTGTTTCTACTGCAGTCGCCACGAGGCCAACGACTCGTTCTACTTTACTTAACTTTAAAACTCTGCGCTAGCTCGCTGGCGGAGAACGAGCGGCATATTTATCGCGCGCATCGATCCCTCGAATGGCCCAAACGAATTCGATAAAGGGAGAATAGTTGCCGAGCGTACTGATTTCGCTTAGAAATTGCTGAAAGGGATTCGAAGGAGTTATCTCGCGTGCATTGAGTTAAAATATATATACCTATATATACACAGATGGAATGGGATAAATGGCCGCATTAAAGATTCGCCCTACAAGCGAGCTATATACAGGAGACTTTTGGGGGTGCGAATAAAAGATGCTATATTGTTTAGCCAAGTAGTGCGAGTATTCTGATTCGAGCCCTTCGCCTTTTCTCTCAGGCCAAACGGCTTTCCTTTGTAAGCCGCTCGTCCGTGCGTTAAGGTCCGGAAATATCGTTATGAATAATGCAGCAGTGTCTCGTGAAATTCGAAAATGACTGAGGCACGGACGCTGTGTGGAACAGTACTCCGCGCGCGGGATCTCAGTTTGCCATGTAATTTACGAAAGGAGAAAAATGCCTGAAATATCTCGATGAATGCAAAAATCTTAAACCAAATCATCGTCGTGATGATGGGGGATGGGCGTGAGTTCTGTTCGAATAAATTAGACCATATATACATCGTGCATTCCACGTAACAAAATGTATCGTGAGAAAGCTCGTATGGCACATACGATACAAAGACGATAATCTGGAGCAATTAATCAATTAACGCTAGGACTTTTGTTGGCTTTGCTTTTTTGTCGCGGCAGCTTATCATCGAATGCCGTAAATTTGCTTGCGGCGGATGGATGTTCGCTGTAGGAATTTATTGTTTAGCGTCGTATTCCAATTTTTCGTCCGGCGTATATTTGCTTGGTGTCCTGTTCGGTGTCATATGGCAATTTATCGTTGAAAACGCGCGCGTTATGCCGGCGGGTGGGTGGTGGATGCATGTTCAATCGTGAGGTGGTGGCTGCTGCTTCCATGGAGTAGCAATGTCCGTTTAGAGAAGGGTTCGCAGCCGGCCAGCAGCCAGACTGGGCGTGTATGGTAGCAAAGAGCTGCAGCATGGCACCGAAATCTAATCCCAGCTAGCATTGTACCTTATGGTGAAGTGCAAGGAGATATCGTCGACGCCGTTGTCGTCAGTGCAGAACAAACAAGTTTGCACGACGGTCCAACATCTAATACGACCCGAACTCCTTGTCGGAACCGAAAGCAAATCTTGTTCCTGTGTGCTGTTGCTGTCGTCTTTGCTCGCACAACTTCCGACCTATTTAGCGTCAGAAACAGAGACCGGATCATATTTCCTCGTACGCGAGCCAATTATATTTCGCCTCGCACTGGGTCCTGCTCGTCCATTCTTCCACTGAAATATCCAAGCGGATCTCGAAACCTTGAGAGGGAACGAGAGTAAGGAGCCAAACACGTGTCTTCTTCCGGGTGTACGTATATATACAGACAAACGGCATTATTTTTACTCCCGGCCAATAACAACCGTGCGAGCTTAGACTCTTGCCCGTTTCCAGCAGCAGCCGCGTTCCAGCTCCATACTACCACCTTCCAGTCGAAATGAGAGTTGTTGCGAAACTGTGACCGCGCGCGCACAGGCGCTAGATGATTCAACCAACTTTCCACGTTTTTCCCCTCTCTCCCCCAGAAACTCTGTCTGCTTTCTTTCTCCCTCGGTGCGCTAACTTACCACTCCACTTTAGCCCGCGCCGCCACGAAAAACTCTTCCATGTATATAAGAGGCTAAAAAAGCTTTATTATTTCTACTGAAAACGGAGGGCAAATTCAAGCTAGTAGAATATATAAGGTAAGAAGAAGTTCTTTCGCATTTTTCTGTTTGTTTGTTGGATATATAACCACGCGTCGTTAACGCTACCCATAAGAGATCGTTAGACACACCGGGAGTATCGCGTTAAAGCCAGCTCATTCCATCTTCTTGAGCAGAGCGCAGAACATGCGATATTATATGTGATTGCCTACAGCTCTCTTTATTTCAAACAACTCTGTTTGTATAATTGCTATACGTATACGTTATTCTTATATATATACATACCCGTTAATGATGGAAGTAGATGTATGATTTGATTAAGAATTTTGTATATTCGAAGGGAGGAAAATATCGAAGAACGAGTGGTATAACTGCACAATGCTTTATATATTTAGCTCTCATTAATTCTGTCCCATTAAATAAATAAAAGTTGAGCACCGGAGATTATTCATAGTCGTAGAAAAAAGATTGATCATGGTGGGAAAACTAAAAATGGAAGGTTGAATTATTAGCTCGGTAGGATCTATAGCTATGGATAATTCTTGGTCGGTTAGGTAAATTCAATTAATAAGCTGGATTACGGGTATATGCGGACGGATAGTGCGAGATGGTCGGGTTGCAAATGGAAAAAAGTAATATCGAAGGAAGGGACGTCGCCATCTTTAATACCAGTGAGTCGATAGCCCAGTCAGCTATTCGTATCCTGGCTGGCTAATCCGAAGTTAGCTGGTATGAAGAAACGGAGGTTCGATAGGCCCCCATGATACCCGCCAGCTGACAATACTTCAACGATCCACGTCGCCGCAAGCGAATTTTCTCCACTCTTTGTCCTCGCATGGCGACAAACGAGCTACCTTGCTATTCCTACGAATTGCCTTAGGCCAATTAACCGTCTCTCCTTTACCGTCCCACAAACACACTTTTTCCCCTTGCCCGAGCATTAATCCTAGAACAAATTCATACGTCTTTCTCCCGACTGAAATAAAATGGGAGTTACGAGGGAGCAAGGAAAATTTCCACTCAACGTCAATCGGATGAAATCCATTTGTCTGATTACAGTTTTCACGAGAGAGATTAGGGCTTTTTAATATTTTATCCGTCGGCTGCTATAGAGGCGTGTCGGTGGTGAGGGATGAAAATTAAAAAGCCGATTCTTCGCAGAGAAAAGAAAAATATAATAATAATAAGGTGAAACAAAGATTAAGTCTTTTTTCAGCAGATGCGTCTTGATCGCGTATATATACAATCCACTTGGCAGTAGAGCAGCGTCAAGTGTGTTAATTGGAGGGCGACGGCGGTGATGCGTGATACCAGGAAAATTGCATCTCAATCGGTGAGGAAGGGAAGGGGGAGGGGGAAAGGTGTCGCGAGAAGTGGAGGAAAAGGCCCAAGGGATCGTGGAAAATGGGTGAAAGGGGCCACGGGATACACAAGTGATACTGAAACGTGACCAAGCATCCGACAGATCGTTAGGGGATTGAAAGGGGTTGCGAAACGAGCGGAGAATGCCATAACTCTCCCATGATGCTTGTGCAGTCCTTCTATATATATATATATATATATATAGGTGCATGGTATAGAGCATACACCGGCTCTCTTCTATCCCGTACTTGGCTTTTTCTTAAGCGTTTTCCACGTTACACGAATTGAAGCGTCTAGTTACCAAAGCGTCTACTCCTCCACTATATATAGGCGGGCTTTGCGATTTTACAAAACGCCTCATCACGGTTCCCAAGTTTCTTTCCAACTACGCAGCGTCGCGTCCACCCCCCACCCCCCAACTCCTCCCCTCGATGGTAGGTACTCTTTGCAGGAATGCCGCCTCGATTGGTAGCGAGAGGCTGCACGACGAAACTCCTGCAAAATACTTCTCTTCAACTTTTCAACGAACTGAAAACAATCGTGGCGAAGTAGCGAGATACACTTCCGGTCCTCGCGATTATAATTAATTATACCGAAAATGCACCGAGCGTTATTCCTGTCAGAGACCTCGAGTTCCGTAGAGTTTTCAGCACATTGTAAGATGTTTACTTTGCTGGGGGAAAATTTCCTACTGGCTGGCAGCACGACGACGCGAAGAGGACGGCAGAGCTTTAAGATTGTTTTAAATACACGCAACACGGCTCTCTTTCGCTCTGGCGGCCGCGCATCAATTAAAAGTTTTCCACGGCCGTGGGCTTGCTACCTTGGCCCACTATTCGTCACATCAACGACGATGCGGCCACCGCGGCCAAGCTTTGCTCTTGGGGGAATCAAGTTATTGCTCTCCGCTCTCTAATGCAGCAGCATTTCCTTCCGGAAATGTCACGTAATTATCCGACGGCCGTGTGCCTCTATCTCTAAAGGAAGGAAGGAAGAAAGAACGAAAGAAAAAAATAAAAACCAACCAATTTCTTGGCTAAACTGTCTGCAGCAGGAAGATTCCTGGAGGTAAGTCGCGAACTGGCAAATATTTTAATCAATCTGGGATTGTAGTCCGTATAGTCTCTGACTTAGCTGAAGTATCCAACTTAGCGAACGGACGAGCTTTCAGCCCGTAAATTTGCGAAGCGCCGGATGTAGCGAGAGAAGAGGATAACTGCTATGTAGTACACGTGCACTATCAGGCAATGAGAAACTTGTCTAAGCTGGTCTATAGGTCCCCGGAAGTGCTGGAACTAGTCTCGAATTAGCCTCCTTCGCTTAAAGACAATGCTCTCCATCGCGATAAAGCTCCACAGCTACCTCGCGTAATTCAATCAAGAAATCTTTTGCGACTGCGCCCTGAGATCACGTCTGAGCTCGCTAAACAAGCAAATTAATATTTTCCTTTAATTAGTTGGGATATCATTACATTACCTCTGTTGTAAGAGCTTTTGCCGCGCTCTCTGCCCCTATATATATATATATATATATATATATATATTCTGTACGTGAGCCCGCGCCAAGCAACTATATATGTATATAGCAGAAACGGCGCGAGTGCGTAAGCTGAAGCAGTGTGTGCGTCGGCGTATCCATACTTGTCGGCCCTGTCGGATTGTTGTTAATCCGCGACTCGAACACTGGTAATCCTTTGTACCGCGTGGAAAGCCAGAATGCACGAGCGTTTTACCCCACGCCGTTTAACATTTCCTATACCAGCCTATGAAAGCCTACCAATTGACAGACACTGCGAAATACCCCGTCAAAGTCTCACGCTCCTATGCGTATTGTATATAGCATAGAATAAAAAGCGATTCGGTTTACGAATAATTTTTATTTCTATTTTTATATCCAACCGAAAAAAGACTTTTATTATTTTCTCCCAGCATTTTTTGCATTTCTACCTTGTCACCTCCAATCCTATGCTTTTTTTTGTCTCATTTTTGCATTTTTATATAGCGATGTTTTCCCTCTCGCTTTTACGACCAATTATGTTGAATTATCGTGGTACGCTGCCACGCGATATAAATTAAAGTTCGCAAGGTAAGAATCTTTTCGCGGAATGGCGACGCGAAGATATAAAATTCCTATATAGCGACACGTGAAATTCCTTTTAGACACTGCATAAGACGCACTCATCTGATTTCCAGCGCGTTAAAATACAGAGGGAAATTACTGTAAAACAAGTTGGCATGTTTGAAACGTCAAGTGGTGTATTCGGGCAGAGGGATTTTACGAACCTCGCTATTCCCAGTCTTGGGTGACGTAAACGAAAATTTCACGAGGTTTCCGCGTAAACGTTGATATTTCGATGAAACGTTCAGTTTGCGTGCGTGCGCGTATGTATGTGTGTGTGTGTGTGTGTGTGTGCGTTGGGGGGATATCACCAGAAGGAGAAATAAGGGAGTCGGGATCGGTTGCAGCGGGCATTAATAACCGAAGGGAAGGATGAGGGTAAGCGGTAAGCTTTAAAAAAGCATAAAAATGTGGCAGAATTGTTAGGACAAAAAGGTCAGACCTACGGGGCTTGGCAAACGAGGCCAGGAATCGCACGGTGGTTGCGCGATTCTTAGCTGCGGCGAAATTGATGGGAAGCACAGAAGTTTAGTGGCCGCCTATATATCACGGAACAGCGGACCAGCGTCTGCTGGAGGACACGAAAAGGTTTTGAGGTCTTGTAACTTTAGTAAACGCGCGAGGGAAAGTGGAGGAAAGGCTGCACAGTGTCCAGCCGGAAGAACTCGAAATACGTCAAACCGTATATACCGTTTCAACGATCGATCTAATAAATCGTCCTGCGCATATATATACGCGTTACTCGCTAATTTTTCATCGCTCAAATAATTAGTCGATAAACGCATCTTGATTAATTTAGCATCCATCATCAACGACCTTCGTTACACGAACAACTGTTACACGTCAATTCTAATCAATCGCGTTCCATTGAGAATCGACGCAATCGAAACTGGTCCGAGAATTGAGAGATTAATTAACGCTAGCGTAATATTTAATTATCATTATTGCACTCTGCTCTGCGCGGTTAATTGATTTTAAAAATTATCACCTATCTTCAGGGCGGGATGAAGTACGGCTAAGTAGGTATTTTCCAGGAAATACCTTACGTCAACGTTTACGTCTTTCATTAGCACGAATAATGGAACTTGTTCACGTGTCTTTTTACGATCTTTTCGCGGCAGTACCGCAGTCACACTCCAGACTTTCTTAATTGAAGTTTATCGCTAATGTTTGTAACTTTTTATGACTTCACTTTTCATCGCGGCATGTGTTTCGCCAAAGAAAAGCCCGTAAATCACTTTCAAACATAAATCAACTCTCCTCTCATAAATCATGACTCGCACCAACAGCTCGAGAAAAATTTATAAATACCATTAAACTCTCGCGAGGAGCGAGCGTTGTTTATCGCGACTGCTATGACTCGATTGCAAATTTCGGCAAATGCAAGATGATGCTGATGTACGCGCTAGCTAGAGCTCCTCCAGCATCTTCCGGTAGTAAGTATATAGTTTCGGTACGCCTGCAACCTTCGCTATCCAAACCGAAAAGCTTCCATTTATAGCTGACCCAATATGGCGCATTAATTTGTCAAAGAGAATGTTTCGTATATGCAGATCTGGCAAATTTAACAAATGCATCGCGGAAATTATTCAACGTAAGCTTTCCAGCGTAGAAGAGTAAGCTAAATTTAGTTTGAGGTTACGGCGCGGCGGGCCGCCGGGCATCTTCCGAAATCACGGTAATTGCTCGTTTGTGATAATTATGAGAATAATTGAGAGTCATACTCGGAGGGCATATTCATTTGCTTCAAAGAGGCTAATGGCGAAAGCTCCATCGTCGCAGTTCCTCTTCTTGGTCGCGAGAAGCATTAAGCTTTATCATGCACCAAATTACACGTGTGTGTGTGTGTGTGTGCGTAGCGCTGACAACTCTCATTATTGGTTTGAACGTATCTTTCGGACCAATGGAACACTTCACGAGGCTCTCTTGAAACGCGGTATAGAGAAAATATTTTTTATCAATAATAATGAAAGCAATTTGATAAAAGAGGAAAATATTTCAAGTGGCATAGTGGTGAATAGTCGTCGCACGATATAGCCTATACCGATGATGATGATATCGGTAAGTCACTAAGTCCCATCACTGCACATCGATGAGTTCTCGAAGAGCCAATGGGATGAGGAGAAGCTATAGTACGATGGTGGTGATGGAACTGGAGGAGTAGGAGGTTTCGGGGTGGTTGGTACCTCTGACGTGTCGACTTGTAGAGGCCCGGAGGGTGAAGATCGATTGAGAGAGCGTCGAGAGCAAGTGAGAGTCGGGGGTGGGGGGGGGGGGGGGGGAGTAGCTACCTCCGGCCGTCACCCTTTCCTCAAGAAAGGGGACGATGCTGTTGGTAGGAGAAGGCGGCGAAGGAGCAAGACGGTGTCAGCAAGAATGCTTGGCAGGGAAAGGGAATAGGGAAAAGCAAAAAAAAAAGAAAGAGAAGAAGGGAAAAGGGGTGGCTAGGAGCTGTAAAGGGTAGAAATTGAGGGAGGTTAGGAGCGAATTGTGGGTGGTCGAGGGTCGTTGGGCTGGGTACGCACGTCTTAATAGCGAGTATGCCGGAAGTACACAGAGAAGCGGAGAGAGTAGAAGTCTTTAGTTGGGTTTGGGGTCACGCCAATATTACTTACCACCTCGAATAGAGCGATAATTTAATTGATGCACCGACAACGCTTCGACTCGTCGACGTTACTGGTGCGTCTATGAATTAAAACTTTCAACTTGTCTGCTCCGTCGCTTGGCCAATCGCAAGAATTAACTAAGTGGTCGTCTATAGTCTTATATTTGTTCTCCACCTGCTAGAGTATATCGATTATTCGAAATTGTTATAATTTCGAACAATTAATCAAGATGTATGAATAATTTAATTAATTCCTGTAGTGTTAATTGATTAATTTGTTTACCGGTGCAGCGAGATATCAAAGAGGAAAAATGTACCGTGGGGAATGGATGGATGGATGGATGGACGGACGGACGGATAATTGGCGAAGATATAATTAATAGATCAGGGGAAGAGGCGAAAAATTGATCAGACCTGTCAGGTATTCGAGGATTGTACGGATAAAAGCTCGGTAAGGGGAAGGGATCCGTAATTCCATGAGAGTGTTGCGTGTATTAATGCGTTCCAACACACCCTTTTCCGAGTGGCCGGTGAAACGCGGACAAAATTATACTCGCGCGGACGCATTCTGGTAATCACTGCGTGTCCCGTCGCGACGCACGGCGTCGCAGGCGCCTTCCCGTCGCGCCGTTCAACCGACCGGCTCCCTAACAAATTACCAACTCCTTCAGATACGACGAAAAATTAGCATTCATTCGTTATCACCAACAAATCTATTCTTACATCGCACTAGCAAAATTATATCTCCACTCCAATTTCTATCCCAGCGACCAATCGGTTAATGAAAAGTCGCAGCAAATTATTGTCAGAGATTTTCTCCTTTCGCTTCAGAAATATTAAAACTTTGTCGTCTGAATTAAAAGTGGAAATAGAGACGAAGGATCGACTAAATTGCGTACATTATTTCTTCCTGACAAATTGTTTCAACATCTTGTATCGATCATGAATAAGAAAATAATCGTTTACCAAAACTTGTGCTCGGCTATCAAAATATACTTTTCAGACGATCAGTTGAATGATCCAGTATTAGTGAAGACTACGGGACGATTGGTTATACCTTCGAATTCTTTAATCTGCAGCATCGCTACCTTTATTATTCCCACCTTATTTTTCATCACCAACTGGACACTCTCTGCTGATTTTAATAAAGTGCAAACATTCCTACCATTTATATTCAACTCTGATCGAATACCTTAAATCAACTCACAGCATACGTAAGTAACCGTATCGCATATACCTACTTCTCGTGTGCTTTCATTACAGCCGTATGCGCCGTTGCAATAATTTAGTGTTTACGATCGAACGGGGTTAGAGAGAATGGAGAACCGTAGATCCACAGTGGTCAATCTATATTTATATTTGTGTTATGATAGTGTTTTATGTCGTGTTTGTCGTGTCGGGTGGCGATCGCACTTGGACCGGAAGTTCTGGTGGAAAGAGTAAGTTGGAGAAGGGTCGGGAGGATAAGGGAGGAGGAATTGGCGTAGAGATAAAGCGGGAGGTAACGGAATTGCATGAGGAGGAAGGGGAGGAGGTGAGTTTGTTCGCGCGCGACGACGTACATTGCGGCTGTCGGCTGTCGCGGCCATTCCAGCTTCGTACTCGGAGGAAAGGGGTGCGGTACGTAACAATGTTTAATTGGCAACCGTGCCACAAATAATTATCCCGGAGCGCGGTTACGTACGCACGTCGTCCACACGGCTAAGCCTGATTTCCTCTTATTCAATCTGCTTCACTATTCGATCCCGTGCGAAAAGCATTCCAAATTTCCGACCTTTCCCCTCTATATATATATATATATATATATATAGTTACAGCAGCTCCGATCATTAGTCAAGCTCCTAATAACTATTATAGCTCTATTTAAAGTTAAAAATCGTCCAACTCTCTTGTAGCTCTTACGAGAGAAAACGAGACGATAAATTAGTGGGTGTATTATACGTATTATAATGGTCTGGGAGTGCTATTAAGCGAATTGAAAAGTTATGATTTTATCGCGGGTCAAATTTACCTCTTAGCTGGATTCCCGCGATAGATTTAGTTATCTATAAAAAGTGTATCGTCGTTCCGTTATTATTGGATTTTACCGCAAACCACGTAATCTCTAGAGGTGAATGCAGAGCGGTTCACGGTATAGCACAGTCGAAACATTTATATTATAGTATATAGAGGAAAATTCTAGTGGAATAATTCTTCTATCGCTCTCCAGGAATAAAATTATTTTCGGATGAAGCATTGATCTCCGGGGAAATAGAGATGGATATACATACATACACACACGTACCTATATCCATATATGCATGCGGATGAAATAGTGAGAGAGTAAGTGCGAAGAATTAAAATGAGACATTTGATCGCGTTTCTGGGAGATGAGAGAATTGTCGTCCACTCGTTAAACACTTTCATCATCGCATTTTCAATTGGCAGAGTGGACTCGTGGCCGTGGCGTCGCTGCACCGCGTCCGTATTCTTTTTGCCGGAAGTCGGACGGTACCGTCGCCTTTAACGAGCGCGATGTGTGCAAGCGAGAAGATTGAAAAAAATCCGCGCGAGCTGCTCCAGTCTAAAATTACGTTTCCGGTTGGAGCTCGTAGCGGAAGCTCGAGAAACCGGAGCTGCACTTTAGCCAGTAGATTATCGTAAAGACAATTTGATCCTAACGAATATGAAGGCTCATTTACATCGGTTCCAACGAGCAGAAGATTCCTCGGCATGCTGCAAACAGTCAGCCAAAATTCGAGAGAGAGAGGAAGGAAGAAAAATTAGAAGAAAATCTTATTAAATGCTTAACCCAGAATGGAAGGAAATTTAATATCAATAGAGTTTTCAGCGATAAAAGAGCTAGCTGTTATTGTATTTTACGACTTGGTGGAAGATGTCATTTCGGGCCACGCGTCGGGATAAGAGAAGGAAATGAAGCGGCGTACAGAGGTATTAACATAAATAAATATGTATAGAGACAGCTCAGCGGAGTCAGGAGTCGGGACTATAAAATTATACCCTCTCATAAAAGCAGTTTAAAAATGAGAAAAGGGTGTGGATGCGCGGCAGTGAGATTTGCAAGTGGGTTAAAGGGGTTCGGGATATCGGGGTGGGGGATGAGGAATGGGTGGGGGATAGTGACTAGTTTGGTAGAATGGATGATCGGATGAAGGGGGGGGGGGGGAGAACGGAGAAGAACGAAGCCGTCAGTGAAAGAGATAATCTCTGTTTATCTTGTAATTCCCTCGTAATACCATTATAGCATCCGGCTGGAATCCAGCACATTACTGGCTTAAATCTTTGTTTTCGACCAGCCACCGCTGCTGGGTTCGATGGGTCGTCGCGACGAAGGATTCCAGGCGTCTCTGTAATTGAATCGGCCGTTCTTAACGGCAATAAATTCACGAATAACCGGCTGTACCAATCGGTATTGCACCGTCCTGCTATCCATCCACCGTGTGCACTGCTTCGAGGCATTTTCCACTTTACGCCGGCCATCTTTCTTGCGACGCGCGCGGGGCCTCGTCCAAATTGCAACAAATCGATTCATCATGGATGTCGGCGATAAAGATTAAATGACAGAAAAAATCAGGTACACCTTCTGTGCCGAAATCACTATAAAGAGAGAGAGAGAGAGAGTTTGGGAATTATTTGTAGCACTCCTCGTTGACGCGCGCTTTTAGGACGTAGGAGCGGGGTTTGATTGGAGTCATCAGAATCGAAACACGCGATTGTTGGTATTTAATAATCCTCGTAGATATTATTGACTATAACTACTGGTAAGTAGCGAAGCTGATATATCGGGGTGACGCGCGAATGGCCTTGCGAAGGTGTGCGTTTGTGGGGCCAGAGTGGTGGGGATGGGTGTGTGTTTATTGTCAAACGATCATAATTCTCGCGTAACACCAATTATCGTCCGCGGTGGCCTGTGAGAGTTCGGTGCGTAAAATTAATGCCATTACTGTCCGTTTATATTGGCACGCTGGACCATGCACGCACGCCACTCTTGGCAAATTTGCGCTAATTATACAGTCCGACTTAGCAACCGTAACCTGTCAACCGATTTCAATTCTGATTCTGATGAATAGCTGCCTTTGCAGCGTCCTAGCCAAAATAGCGGCGCATCGTACCGCAATTCTAACTGGCTCATTGTCGAACCGACTGAATTGCCACTGACACGCCACTTCCATTCATATACTTTTGGAAAAGCCTTGCTAATATCTTGCTACTATCTTTATGGAAACCCTTCAAACCCCGACGCTTTCAAACTTTGAGAATTCCAAAGCTATAATTAGCAGGCACTCCCATAGTGTCCCGTCATACTATCCCCTGCAATATCCAAGTTTTCGTAATTGACTGTTATTACAGCAGACGCTATTCCACTTGGCTGATCAAGGCAAGAAATGGAAATAATTTATACGGGCGTTTAATAAAATCCAAGATGTTGGTTTATCGTGTGCAATTTTCCAAGAAGGCGGCGAATCATGCCGCTCCTATTTTAGGCGAGATTTACCTGCTGCAGCGTGCATGAGAAAACGCATCCTACATCGCCCCGGCTGCCGTCGTCATTTTATCACTTCCAGGCATGATCGAGGCTGCATTGCCTCGGGAAATTCAAGTTTCACGGGGTTTCTTATAGGACGCATCGCGATGCCGCCGTCGCGTCGCCGGTTGAAAAGTTGGATAGCGGCAAACCGAGCGTAATGGGACTGATAAAGGCGACGCGGTGGAGAAGCGTGTGAAGATTCGATTTCATCGGGTTCCTTTATTTACTCTGAGCGAGAGGAAGGAAGTCTCTCTCTCTCTCTCTCTCTCTCTCTCTCTCTCTCTCTCTCTCTCTCTCTCTCTCTCACTCACTCATTCTCGAACATATACTTCGCCCCTCTTCTTTAAAGGCAGACTGGAGAACGCCGGAAACACGAAGAGTTTTATCGAATCAACCACTTTACAGTAATTGTTCGGACTAATAAAAAGAAGCGGTGAGTTTCAGAGCCGAGCACTATTGCACCCTCTTTTGTCCCCAAACTGTCCTGTGCCTTCCCACCCCATTCCACCGGTATCCGCTTTCTTTTTTAGCTTTGGGAAACCAATCAAAATTATCAGCTGATAAGAACTGGCTAGATTCCGTTCATTAACTTTATTAATGTACTTTTTCCGTCTGTTCGTTCCTCGTAGGGGATGGTTTATCCTTCAGCTTTGCGCCTGGCCATCCCTCATCGGCCTCCGGAGGGGGCGGAAATTCCAAGTGAAGAAACAATGAGCAAGTATAGCGCCGGCAGACAAGTGTCCTGGGAATAGCCATTGTTTTTACCCCTGGCGAGCTACAGACAGCATTAATGCCCCTCATAATGGTGAGAAGCACGTAATTCCAACAGGATTACCGACAGATGCCTCTGCGTAATTCTTCTTATACACACTTATTATTACTATATACACCCCCGAGCATGCACTTTTCTAAAGCTGCATCTTTGACAATTGCTATATTTATATATATACACGTTTACACAGGGTTATGCGGGATGAATCACACCTCGCGTTTTTCCACATCGCTCTCGACTATATATAGTACGTCATAAGTATAACAATACCAGCTACACTCTTTATACATATACACGCAAGAAATGCTGCCACTGTTCTGAAAATCCCTTTTGCCATAATCAGTTTTAATCTCCCCTTTTCTTACCTACTCCTACCGTAAGATTATTTTTCTCCGAGAGTACCTACGCCCCGGCATGACTCGATTGCATTGTGAGTTCACGAAGCGTGAAAATTTCCCGTCTGAATTATTTATAAAAAATTCAGCGAATTTGTTCATCAGCAAGCGTTAAGTGCGGAGCAGGGGTGAGGGAAGGTTGGCAGGGCTGTCTATCTATCAGGGACTTTTCTACTTGGTTTTGCTGGCGGGGAATCCCGGACTACTTCGTTGCTTCTATTTGAGGATGTACGCGTCGTTAGTCGCTGGTTCTCTCATTGCTTCTTTAAAATGCAAACCGCGCGACATAACTAACTACTTCTGGGGCCGCTGGGACTTGAAGAGACTGCACGAAAGTGGCCGGTAGCGGGACCGAGGAGCTGGCCGAGGCTATGAAAAGGAGGGAGTACCCCTCGTTGCTCAGACACACGCCAAGTACACACGTACACGCCTCTTCCTTCCCAAATGGGTCACCACCTACCGTGAATAGAATCGCTTAAAATCTGCCAGCGCGAAGACCATGCAACTCTGCGTCCATTCGACGCGAAAACATTTCAACTCTGCTAGTGGAATTAAATCGACAAAAATAAAAAAGGTAAAACCACATCTGTTTCCAACTCTCATCCTCGACCTGCCCCATCGTTTTGAATACCGCGCGCTTTTCTTCCCAAGCGCTGCCAATGCTCAAGGTTAAATGTAATTTGTGGCAAATCCACTCAAGACTGCTTTCCGCTATTCAGGAAGAATACATGCGCCTTCGTGGGTGGAGTGGGTTGATGCGGGGGCGGGGACGGGGGGCAGAGTTAGTTGGATGGGGGACGCACGATTTACTGGCTGAGGATTTCGAGATAAACGCGTTCAAATCTCAACAGCAGCGGGCCAAAAGAGTTTACAGCTCATTGCTGGTGAATTTATGGCGAGGCGTGCTGGAAAATCCACACGAGCATTTCTAAAACGTTGCGCGACCGAGTTACAAAGGGAGGATCTTGGCAAAACGAAGAATCTCCGAAGCTGGACGAGAGCGTTCGTAGCGTGGGAGTTGGGAAAGGCGGTCGAGGAGTGCGGGAAGGGGTGGAGGGGGGAGGGAGTAAGAACAGAGAGATCCTATGAATTCGTGAGTGACCTCGGATATCACGTTTGGTAGCGTCTGCCGAGGTTTCCCACGACTCGTTGTCCGTATATACATATATATATATATATACTATATCTACTACGCGACTTTAAGCTCGCTTGTTTTATGCATGTCGCAGAGGTGTGTTTCCAACTAGAATAAGAAACGATATCATCTTGGAGCACGTCTAATACAGATCTATTAGATCCTCCGCTATCCAAATAGGCCTACCTTTATCCACTTATTCAGTCATCCAGAAGAACATATTTATCCACCGGTGTCCTTGCGCTCCTCACCGATTTCTCCTGAAAAAATTCAAACAATTTATACCATTATTAATCTGTCACCTGTAATACTCTAGACACTTATTTTATTCTCAGCTTATCTATTGGCTATACCTATCGTTATTTCATACTCTTTTTTTCAGAATATAATTATAAATAATTACAGTATAATGATAATAAGAAAGCTTATGAAATTGGAGTGACTGCGTAACAGGTATATTAATTGTAACTGTTATAGCTATTTCTATTATTAATATGATAAAAGGAACGAGAAAGAAAAGCACACACAAGGTATTCTCTTGTATATATTTTTCTTGTTGCGTTTGAATGGGATTGATCACTGCAGTCGTGGTATTTTTTATGTATAGAGCGTAGGAGAGGAATATCTGATTTTTAAAAATGTTGAGTAACAGCATAAAGAACGATTTCGGTTAAAATTTACCTCGTCCTCGTATATATGAGACATTTAACGAAAATTTACTAGCCTCAAACTTTTGCTAGGAAAAGGGGAATTTTTCTGAGAAATTCTAGCGATCCCGATGGATTTGTACTGCGAATTTGTATTCGCGAGAAGCGCGACGTTTCGTTACCGCAATTTAATTCCCACCGCCTGCAGGGATGGTGCAATCAAATTTTCATTAAGGCGCCGTGAACCAACATTCAAAGTGCATCATCTTTACCCCGAGAACGAACGGTAAAACACGACTCTGGGCTTCTCGTCGGAGGTAAAATGATCCTGATGCGCCACCGCGAGAGGAGAGCCGAAAAAATTGCCAAGTGAATTAGGAAGAGCGGACGAAACAATGGACGGTGGGAAATTATCATAATCCAAAGTGCGAAATCTGATGGGAGAGAAGTGTAGGAACCGGTGGAAGAATAGGGAGCAATCACGGAGACGCCGCGGGTACGAAGAGTGGATGGGAAAAGTTTGAGCGAGATTGGTGCGGGAGAGTGAGAGAGAATCGGGCCATGAATCCATGATTTAAATACGGTCGCATTTTACACGCATGCAAAGGTAATGCGTTTGCCACAATATTATTTTCCGAGCAGAATGCTGAAAAGTCCATAGAGTCGCTCATGAAGAGCAGCGAGGTATTGCGGAGAGGGGTGGGGGTGGAGAAAGAGAGGCGGATGGTAGGGGTGAGTGGTAGAAAAGAGGAGGAGGAGGAGGAGGAGGAGGGGGTAACATAGCGGATAATAAAAACCCGCGCTCGAGTCGGTCGAGAGCCTGGTTTATTCAATACAGAGCGTCGGGGGTTGGGGATCAGCCAATCGGCCTTTCACCCCCTAGGGCAACGATGGAACGCGCAACGACGATGTAGCCTTGCTCGCTGATTCTCTCTTCTCGCTCTCCTTCGCGTCCTTGTCCTCAGTCAGTGTTATTTGCATCCTCCCCCCAGGCCTCTCCTCTGATTCTTTCCTCATCTGCTGCACCTATCGAATTCTCCATTTTAAGCCATTCGATCTTAATTCTTTCACTCGTCTCGTCCAGCCCCTCCATTTACTTTACATAACGAGCGGCCACGAGAGAGAGAGAGAGAGAGAGAGAGAGAGGTCATATATATCTATTATATATACGTTGGTTCCGCACCTCCGACCCATCGAAAGATGAGTCTTAAATCATCTCGCGCGTTAGAAATTTACGTAGTGCTTCCTATGTGTTCATAGATTCCTCAAGCTTGTGCGCCTCGATACGGGAATAATAAGGCACGAGTGGTGGCAACTGTAATTGGCCTCTTCCAAGGGTCAGCATCGGGCTTCTCGCAGCTTTACGATCCTTGATATCACCGGTTTTACGATTTCGTATACGAGCACCCTCGTCTATACGGAGTGAGCCGAATCAGTCGCATAAGTCGTTAAGCCACCAACGAGCTAAACGACGCCGACGATATCGCGAGAAGAAAATTTGCCCTCGTTCCGCGGTTGCGGATAATTTAATTTCCACCCCTTGCGACCATAAAACCACCTTCGAACTCTCTTCTCTCTCCCTACACTCCAGACAATTCATTTTATCCCACTTCTCTCGTCGAACGGTCATGCGATAAATCCCAAGGTAATTTTCATTAAAGGAATTCGAGAAAAACGTTGATGAACTTTAATAAAAATTGGAAGGAAAGCCTTTTGTAATGGAGGATTATTTTTCAATTGTACGCGACTGTTGTGCGTTATACACCGTGGAGTGTATTTTTGTTTTGTTTGTTTTTGTTCGTTACAAGAAAAAGCACGAAGAGCATTTCGACAGAGCTGCCACGAATTTCGATTGGCATCGGGTACCCAATGAACTTTGCAAAAACGATCGACGTTTTCGGTGAAGCCTGTCAGGAGAAAAACAACTGTTGTCAGCGATTTGATACCGAGTACTGGTATGTCATGCATGCCTCGTGACTAAAACACCGGTGTCAGCTTCGCGTTGTAACGCTAGCCTGCATTTATCCACAAGCGCGCTATAAATGCGTTTCTCTGTCACCCCCGCGTCCTGCAGCCGGCCTCTCCTCGTGTACTCCCACCCAGCTTTTTTCATCGCCTCGTTTCCTTCGGCTTAGATCCCTATCGCACGTTCAACGAGCCGCATGCAACGCGATCACAAGGAATCCAGGAGAATTAATTTACTAAAATCACGAGAGAGGATTTATCCGTGGACTGAATTTCTTAATAAAATTAATCCTCGAGCCGTCGTAATGTTCAGCAAATTGTATATTTTAGAAAATGGGAATTAAGGAGGAAGCTAGGTTTGCCGAGCGAGTAATTGGTGGTAGAGGGGAGAAATATCTCTAGTTAGTTATCAGTCAATGCTTCCATTACACATTGTGTACTCGATATTTGCGAGAAAAGCTATACTATAGGGCAAACTGGTTTTCGTGGTTACACAAAGGTGACCTAGCTGTAAACCCACTAACGAGGACCTACCTCGACACCTGGTAATAGTTTACTTTGCCCGTGTACTCGTACAGCGTGTAAGTGAGGAATAACGAGGGGTAACTGTTATTAAATCTAGTTGGCGCATCTGTTGTGCGAGCCTGGCTCATCATTGTTCGGAAGCAGATTAAAATCTAACTTAATGAATACATTAACGAAAGCTTCCCTTAAATTTGCCAAGGCAATCGTTGTACGTTATATATATATATATATATATCTATTCTCCTCGAAAGATCCACCAATCTATATTGTACACGTATATATAACCATCGTTTTTTCCCGCAGGAAGAGAAGGAAGGAAGGAAATTTTTCTTGGTAGCGCGCGAGCCAGCGCCAGATGCTTCGGCGTATATACTTCCTAATGGCGCAGCTTCATTCACGGATTATTTCTAGCATTGTTGGTACAATCGTGGTTAATTGCCGGCGTATTTGTATACACGAAGCACGCTCCTTAGTTGCGCGAGAGTTACATACGCCGTGCTTACTAATCTCGTACTACACAGATGCGGATGTAATTCACTAGATGCTCAGGACACGTCCATTGAATTAACGCCCAGTTTAATTAAATCGTCCGGGATAAAGAAAATTTACCTTAGCCCGTGCAAGCCACACGGACGGAGGCTTCATTAGTTCCTTTACTTTAGAAATTTTTCCAAAGTTCTGGCAAAATCCTCTTTCAGATTTAGCCATCCCGTATTTCGTTTCAACAAAATTACTCGGAATGCTTCTGCACGATACCCTTTACTACGCGCGAGTCATAATAATGTTTCATGCTGAACCACGATCCCGGCACAACTATACCAAAACAGCTCCCGGCTCCTTTCATCGACCATAAATTCAAATTCACCAGTGGTTTTCCGAAAATCTATATAAATCTATATAGAGTATATATATATATATATATACCGTATAGTTATTCTGCGAGAAATCTCTGACATGGAAAAACCGATTCTCTCGCTTAAAATAAATCGATTCCCCAGCTCCTCTATATATATTTTCCATCGTGTAATTTTCTGTAACGCGCAAATTGATCGTTTCATATTTGTTATGGTTTTTTATTACAGGGCTCTAATTAAATTTGCCCCGGAGAGCCAGGCAGCGAGGCGGGGAAGAATGTAATATCGCTGAAATTATTGGCTTTACAAGATGAGGCGATCGGATTATTTGAGCAAGCCTCGGGTATAGCTAAACTCGGCAACGGACCGACCGAACGGCTGTTCGCCGCCCGCGCCGCTTGTCACGCTATACGAGCTCAAGTTTTTCAATGTATACGACCACCACGGGCCTAGAGCTCCTACGTGACACAATATCGGCCTCCTACAAAACCCTTAACTTGGCGTGCCTCGCAAGCCACATAAATATCTCGCTAATTGTTCAGCACGGAATAAATTCTAAATCCCGGAAATGTTCGCCACGTTCCTGCACGATCCTATATGCTCGGATTCTCGCGTGTGTTGCTTTCTTCGTGTATAACAATTTATTATATTACTATACATAGAAAACACCAGACCAAAGCGCCAAAAGAGTTTATATCGTCCGATATATATTTCAACCAGTATTATATTTATTATATCTATGTATATACGTCCATCGTCTTCAACAGTGTCAAAAGATCCTCCAGTTGTTTTCTTCCGGTGACCAGGCAGATTCGCAAAAATGATCCGAGCAGTCCTTTCATTTGGCTAATTAATCGCATAATTTTATTTACATTTATCCGGATTGGCCAGGGCTTAGCTCTGACGAGCTGATTCTCTCTGCTGTGCGTTTTACCAGAGTCAGTTGGAAATTTCATTTAATTCCCGTAATTAATTGTTGGAAACCTGAGCGGAATAAAAATCCGTAGGAAAGGTAACGTTAGGGGTATTGGTATTCCTCGTGTGTTCTCTCTTTTTCTCCTATTCGTGCTCGGGGAGAGAAAAAATCTCCTGGAATTTCGTGGAAAAGAGGATGATTGATTTGGAGAGTATTGCGAAATTAGGGATAAATAGAATGCCGCTGGTCGTGTAAACAAATGAGTCTCGCGATTGGTTCTCCTGCAGAAATAGATGCGCTCGGAAGAAAATGGCTGAATATAAGCATCGAATGAAATAGCTGTCAGTTATCAGAATGAGAGGGAAGGAGCGAGTATAACGTTGGGCTTGCAGTATCCACGCAGACAGCCAGCTATATTCCTGGATAATGGAAAGCTGGTCTGGCCAGCATTCGCAATCAACAGGAGCCAAGTAAATTCAGCCAGGTGACACGATCGAAGTTTTTCCGATTCGCTCACATCCTCCATTACTCTTGAATTTCACCCATATCAGTACGACTCTTCCAGATTATCCTGCTCCGAATTAAATCAATTCCATTGCTGTACACAGGAGTCTCGTTCTTCGACGATATAATGCTTTCTCGCTCTCGTTTCGTCAAATATAATTTTACCTATATATATACATATATATATAGATACAATAGAAAGCTTTGGTTTTATTCTGTTTTTTCCATGGACGGTTTGCTTTTAAAACCGTAGATATACTCTATACATACATACACGTGCAAAGGAATAATATATAGATGGATGGTATGTTCGGGACGAAAATGTTGACGGGGCGTGCTGCGCGGAGAGACCGACTACGGGTGAGGGAGGGGGAGAAATAGTGAAAGAGCGAGGATGGGTACTATCGTAATTACTCGTCGCTGCGCAGCATTTTTTTTTTTTTTTCAACCGTATAACTCTAACAACGGTAGAAGTTCACGCTGCTTCACGTCGAAATAGCGTCAACGGAAAAAGCGATAAGTAACGACCTGTATTCCCGCAGTGCGTGCTTCCATGCTTGAAATGACGAGTATCTCGTAAAATGCTAAAACACCTCGAAAACATTTACACGCGGCCGACCTATTCCGTGGATTTCTCTCATTCCCTTTTCCTTGTTTTTCCAATTTTTCTATTTTTTCCCCTTTTTTTGTTCGCCAGGGGCACCTTTACCCGCATGCTTTTTATTAATACCTTGCGCTTTAATTCCGAACATTTTCGTTGGAGTAACAGCGGAGAATCGCTATATCTTGGATGGTGCTGCGCTTGGGTTTGGTTGTATCGGGGGTGGAAGGGAGGGGAGGGGGGGGGGTGGGGGATAGAAGGGATGACACAGGGGGATAAATGTATATGTATCCTATACATATTCCAATAGAGCGCGGAGAGAAGAATAATAGTCACTTGGGTCGGAAGAGCTGACCCAAATGCAGAATAGATAGAACAAGTCACACGTATAGGGGGATGTCGCGTACATCGATATAACGATTCTTCTCACCCTCTGTTATAGGTGCACCCACTAGTCTCCCATACAGCATCACTTTGCCCGGTTTGACTTACAAAAAGCCATTGTACGGTGCGCGACTTTAAGTTTTCACACCGGTCCTTGTGCAGGAGCCATTCTTTCCCTGGCTCGCGTGTCTTTTGTGCCAAACTCGACGACGAACAGCCCTGCATCAATCGCCGAAGATTTACAAAAGAAGAGATTTCAATAACTAATTGACCCAGGAAAAAATCAGTGAAAGAAGAAGGAGGATAAGTGGACGAGTCAGGCAAGTATATATAGAGTGGAGAACGTTTAACAGTTAATTCCGCTGGAATTTGGAGAAGGACCAATCGTTTTCCGTGTACAAAACCACATGGGAAACGCGTAGTTGGGCGGAAACCACGAGTTGGCCGGTTGGTGGCAGAAACTTCGTGACGAACAGCTATTTCCCTAGTATTTTCCATCCGCGGCAAGTTCCAGCAGGTTCCAGGCCAGATGATGCCGGGGAGATGGCCAATCCATTTATTTATGGATCGAATTCGCGAGATCTCTGGGGACCAAGTATATCCGTACGCTACTTTCCGTGGTTGAGTTGCATTACGACGTACTGGACCGTATGGTAGCTACGGTACCGTGCCGCAAACCAATCAACCGGCTACAATGAACTTCGAACCGAAGCTCTGATTTCCAGTCGGAATTTTCCTCCGATTGCAGAATCCGGTCTGGTGGTCGACTTCTCCAAGCAGTGCTTTAATATTGTTCTCTCTCTCTCTCTCTCTCTCTCTACCCTACCCCCCCCCCCTTTTTATTATACGTACGAATGATTAGAATTGGTACTGGAAGACAACGTTTGTTGCATGTACAATTGCACTCTACAACGATACATCATTATAATTATTATTAATTTATGTAATATAATCAATATTAAAAAAAAACTCTTAACAATGCGAATTTAACGAAGAAAAAATTGGCCTGTAGCAATTAAGGGTGAACGGGGCTTTTGAGTAACGTGTCAGGTGTGTGCGGGGATGGCGAGGAAACCGTGCATGGAGAGTGCTCGGGGCTTTCGGTGGGTTTTCCCTAACAATGAGCGTCACCAAAAGCGGTGAAGGTAGCGACAGCTACGACTACAGAGAAGAAACTCGAGTTGTCTGGGAGAGCTTCGCATAAGTCCTGTAATGGTGTTCGCGGCAAAGCATCGATTTGCCATTTGTCTCGCGTTCAGCGAGCAACGTTATTTCCTCTCCTGCTCTCTGTATATATATATATATATATATATATAGGTAAATACCTGTGTACGTTCAAGTGTAAGTGCACGTTTACGCGAACCCGAACGCGCGTACCTCTTCCCTTCGTCTTCGCTATTTACTCTAAATCCAACCGGTCCCATTGACGCGTGTGTCGACCCGCCTGCAACTATGAACAACGAAAGCTGACCCCTATATCTACCCCCTTCCCTTCCCCCCCCCCCTCCCCCTCTCCCACTCCGGTTTCCTACTGCAATTCCATCGCACGAGAGAGCTGATTTCAATTGCAGTTTAATCGCTCCAGCCTGGCAAATACCTCCATTTGCCATCGGATTACTATTAGAAGGCCAAAAACATACATATACAAACACACACGCACACACACTCCCCCACAAACATCGATTCTCAAAATG
Source organism: Prorops nasuta (assembly GCF_024137725.1). NCBI lineage: Eukaryota > Metazoa > Arthropoda > Insecta > Hymenoptera > Bethylidae > Prorops > Prorops nasuta. The sequence goes on from NW_027116803.1 coordinate 5,359,205, forward strand.
TCTTGCTGCATTGTCATTGGAGAGAATAGAATAATTGAAAAAACAGAAGCACAAACGCTCGCGTGCAAAGAACACAGGAGATCCTGAAAAATTCTTAGAATGTATTTTTAGCAGTGAAAGCTGTTAGGAATGATTGGTAGCTTTGTTTTCGCGCAGCACAGAAGGCTTGGGAATGCTACTGTAGCCAGCTTTTCCCAGTAAAATGCGGTGGGAGCTCTCAACAACCCGTGAACACTAAATCCCGCAATTCTACTCTAAACTAAAGCTATTCACCCAGCGAATTCCTCGGTGTACTGTACCACCACCAATGACTAGTTTTCTGCGAAAGATTCCTATAGTTCCGCCAGTGCACGCAGGGTGCTTCCCATTTTCCCCACGTGCACCCGAAAAGCGAGAATGCTCGAGCGCGCGCGCGCGCGCTTTCAAGGAAAGAGAAGGAAAAAGGAAAAAATGGCTTAATTGTTCAGTCTCGCGTGTAACAGTTGGGTGGCGAAAGTGGGTAGGATTCGCGCGAAATATATTTGAGAAACGGGAAGGAAGAAGCAGAGTTTTGTAGGATTACGCTTGGTTTGCCTGTGCGCGCAAGCGGAGGGTTGTGGAGCGAAGTAGAAGAGAGGGGGGAGGGGGAGGGTGAAACTCGTTCTGTTTCAGCTGGCTCGTCAACAATGTCACTCCAATTTGTCAGCGCCCAAGAAACGATCCTAGCAACTCCGCCCTTTCCGTTCCTTCAAAACCAGGAGCGTTGTATCTTTCTTGCCGCCTCCCTCGAGACGTAATGAACCGTGCTGTGCTGCTGCTACTACCGCTGCTGCTGCTGGCCATTCACGTGTGGCGAAAATCCTTCTGCTTCTGATGTTGTATATAACTATATGTGTGTGTGTGTATACATGCACAGTGCACGTTTGGTGAAAACCGAGGACAGAAGGCCCAAGAAATGGCCAGAAGTTTGTCAACCTCCGTGGTTTCCGTGCGCGCGAGTTCCCCAGTCCGTATTTGTTGACGTCAGCTCGTGGCGAGCTTCCAGGGTAATTCGTTTAATCGTCGCTGAAGAAATTCGGCCGGCAGACGAATGGCCAGGAAACGATGCCGGCATGTTGCTCCTTGCCAACTCTCTCGCTGTACCCAAGAAGAATGCGAATGTTCGCGACACGCGATTGTTCAGCCCCTCCACCTTACCATTTCCACCCCATAACGCACAATTGAAATAACCCAAGAAACACTCGCAATCTTTTGCATTTCTCTACTACACACTCGTTCAGCGTCGATCGAATCATGCTTTAACGATGCGAAGCATTATTTAATATTTCAAACCTATATGCTACAGATTGCTTATAGATTTTCTATTGTTTTTTCCCCCTTTTTTTGGTTTTTACAGTTGCAATAATGACAGTTGTTGACGACGACAATTGATGGGAAAGGAAATGTAGGTGCGTTTACGACGTGGATAGGAGGATCGACTCGTTTTAGTTGAATTACCTGCTGCCGATAACGTCGCTGATGAGTGAGTGAGTACTGCGACAAGATAAATGTACAACGCGATCGCGGCTCTCGATAAGATAACCGCAACGGCTATCCAGCCAGCTACGTTGTCGTAAAACAGGAAAAAATATCAGTCGTAAACAGCCGAGTGGACTCGCGATACATTCCGACCGATTCAGACTTTTGCGCGGTTCGACACTGTATACATATATATTTATGTACATATGTATAATATCGTTGTTTTATCCGATAATTGACGAATAATGATTTTCTCGTGGAGAGGCGCGCGACCAATTAATATGGGAAAAACGTCAATTCTACGATGGGTATATTGCAGGACTGCAATGGAGAGATGAGGAGGTAGACAGATTGGTTGGTGGAAAGAGAATATGGAGGGATGGCGGGCCACGAGGAGAGAAAAGCTGATAGTGGGATGGAAGACAACAGATAGGAGTATTGATCACCTTCATTATCCCCGGGCGGTACACGCAGTGAAATTCGAGAACGAGGGACCATTTGGTTGCTATATATATATATATATGTATATACACACTAATATTGTATACACGCTGTCCTGTCCTGTCCTGTCACTCGTTCTCTCGAATTTTCCCTTTATTTACCACCTCTGCCATTCTCTCGTCAAAAGGATAGCTTTACGAAAAATCATTCATGAATTTCACTAGAGCGGATCCATGGAAAATTGAGAGCAGCTTTTTCAACAGAATCCATGTATGTGTGTATATGGTACGAGGAATTAGATTCGTCTCAATGGTACGCAGGCTGTTTAGAATTACTCGCGTTAAATGAGTCGGCTTGATCACATCCCGTGTTTATCGTGCGCACGCGTGTATATATTATAAAGAGTCTCGTGATGGTGGTTTTGTGGAGAAAGCGGAGCAACACGCGTGGTTATGGGACGGTAAATTTTAATAGCGAGACTGGCCATGATACCCACGCTATTCCGATTATGCCCATGGCATTCCCTTCTGGCCCTATATTGAATACTAATACACGCACCGCTCCCACATACGTAGCTCTCAGCTGGCACGAGGACAGATTAGTTTGCAAACAATTTCATTTCTGTTCCTGTCGGCTACGCGCCACGAATGAATGAGAAGGGAGAGAAAAAAAAGCCTGGCCGATTGGAGAGGCTAGAGATTTTCCAAACGGAGACAGAGAGAGAGAGAGAGAGAGAGACTGGTGGGGAGTGAGAGGGGAGCGGGAGGGGAAAAAAAGGAAAACGAATTAGAGAAAGTAAAGTCGAAGTGAAAGAGAAGGGAGACTGCTGCTGCTGCTGCTGTTGCTAAAGGGGAAGAGGAATTTGGCAGAAAAAGAGCACGAGTAGATTTGATGGAGAGGCCCGAAGGAGGAGCTGGTTCGTTGCAAGAGCGATTTGCCAGGAAAATTGAACCGATGGGTTATACGCTGGAATGAAAAAGCTGGCCGGCAAAGATACATCTGCCAACCCTTTCTTCTTTTTACCAAACGAGGAAATATACTATCATGAAAATCACGAATTTGATTTACGATAATGACACAATGCTAAACTCCTCCATTTTTAAGAATCGATAAAAGTTTGTCAGTTTGCAAGATTATAGAACAAGCATTGGAAGATGGGATATGGTGAAATTGTGGAATTTTTGCATTTCACGGGGATTGTGTATAGAAGTATATAAGAGAATCGATTAGTAGTGTGGAAAAGAGGTGTTATATGCATGTGCGCTGCTGGACAATGGCGCAAGAGGCAGAAATCCGAGCCAATCGAATTTGAGGGAAGGACGGAATCTGATTCCGAAGGAAAAGGAGGATGCTGCGCTGAGAGTGGCTACTTAGACCATTAAGCTTGTACGTCCGAGACTGTACCCGAGGCTACTACTGCTACGAGGACAAAACTAGAGGTCTTTGTGTTTGCCTCTGCTCCGTCGACATCGCCAACTACCACCACCCATGTTTTGCCTTAAATGGCCTCTTCCGCTCTTTTCCAACCCCTCCTCTTTCCCTGCCACCCCCTTTAAAAAGCCGCTCTACTTTTAAAGGAAAACGCGAGTGCGTGACTTTCTCCCAACCGGTGTGCACGCACCTTTATTTATTTATCCGGAGCACGCAATCCTATTTATGCTTGCATTTGAGCAAAAAAAAAACACAGACACACACATATACAAAGGAAAACAACAAATCACCCTCGTTATTACCCATTTTTGCAACATCTCCGAAAATCTTTGAAGGAATCAGAGTTTCAGTTTTATGGACTACTGAAAAGTTGTTGGTACAGCGTTGGATGTAGAGTCGTAACGAATGCAGTAGCATATTTTTCCGAGGAAGCCAAAAGCAATACGCTTATTTCGAGGAAAATGAGGGAAGCGGGGAGTCGAGGTACTACACGGCACCTATATCCCCAAACCCGACTCCTATACTCCGACTCCGACTCTTTCCGCCGCCTGTCCTTCCAGCACTCTTGAGTTTTATGCACGATACGTGCGCTAGCTTCCCTACACTAGGCAGGAATCCTCGAGGGAAGCGAGGCATCGAGGACTGCGGAATTTTGCTCTGCAAGAGCCAGTAGCAGCAGCAGCAGCAGCCAAAGGAAACAAAACAATGTCTGGAATGAAATTTCTCGAAAGAGGAAACTGAACAAAACGTTGATTATGGAAGGTAATTTTTTCCCCAGGCCTGTACACGGCGGTATCTATCCCGGCAGGGACGAAGGCGCGAGGATTTGCCAGTAGACTCGAAAACTTTGAAGGCAGCGTCAAAGTGAGAGATTGTAATAAGATAATTGACGATATTAAATGGAGGGTCGGTTAATTAATTAGCGCGAAGGAGAAAGTGGAAAGTGGATGAGAAATATCGGAGAATGATTAGGAGGGGGAATTAAGCGGGGTAGGTAGTTATTGATAAGAGGAGAAGTACGCCTGGATAGCGTCAGTGTGTGCGCGCGTATGTGTGTGTGGGTGTGTGTACGCGTGGGTGGGTGCGGGTAATAGTGTCCCGCGAATCAGTTGGCGAGAATGGGCTGAAGCAAGCACTAGCAGGCGTGGTGCAAGGTGGTGCATGGTGGTATTGCCGACAGCAGAGTGCATTATTATCAGCACTGGAGCAGAGAGTGCCATAATGGTTGTTCTCCTCTTCGCTACCACTGTTCTTATTGCAACCCTCTGGACTATACCTATATTCCCTCTTTCCTCGTCTCTCTCCGGTGTATAGATAATATGCATATTACACTGTGGAGGATAATGAAGAATTCCACTATCGCGATCAAATATCCGCAAACTATATAGAAGAAAATTCATTTTTAATAAGGTAAATCGACATATCTGCGGTGCGTTTTAATGCAGAGATGATGCTCGATGCACCATATCTTTTTAATTTATTAATTCGTCTCGATCAGCCTTTATGATAAATCTCCTTGCTTCGGTTATTCGCTATTTATAGCAGTCTCAAAGTGATTAGCAAAAAAATCACTCCCCTAATTCCAGGGATAAGATTAATGACCGACACAAATGAATTCTTATGACTTCCTTAAAGAAGACAGTCTGGATTTAGGAAGAAGAATCGTGTTTTAATTTTTGTTTATCGTCCTCTTTGTTTCCCTTAATGCTTCATGGGACTAATAACGGTTTACTCGATTTTTCTTCTTTATAGCTCTTTTTTTCGCCGCTCTCGCCGATGGCAATTATTTTTATGGCCGCGAATAATTTTCTTGCTGAAAAGTTGGAGAAACTGGAGTGTAGAAGAATGAAGCGTTAATAATGGGCGTCTGCCAGTGCAAAGCATTGATGGTGCAATAAGAGAGGCGAGCGAACCGAGGGTGGATGAGAATCGGAGAGAGAGAGAGAGAGAGAGAACTGGCGTCTGCAGGCGTATGCGTGAGGTTTCTCAGTAGGGACTTTGTTTAAGACTGGTGCTACAATGAGGGATGAAATCAGCTTAAGCAAATGCATTTAATTGACTCAATTAGATTCTCTAAGCGCGCGGGCCAATCGTTTATGAGAAATTCTCTCTTTTACGGACCAATTTTAATCTCGACAAAATGCAATCGTGATTCTCGACCTAATTGCGTTCCAATCGAGTCCTCCGAGTGAGTGTCGAAGTGGATCTTTTCGAGTGAAAACGACGACGAGGCGAAATTAAACGAGTGAAATAATTTCCGTGTCAAGCTTGGTAATTCGCTGTTACCGCGGCAAACTGTTGACTGTAAAGTCAAAGCGCGCGAGCGGGAAAGAAGAAAGTGGCGCGGATGGAACGAAGCAAGCTAGTGGGAAGGTAATAGAGAATATTCAGGGGCCGAGGAGAGTTACAAACACAGCCTCGTGCAGTTTCGAAGAATAAAATAAAGAAAAAAGAAGGAGAGAGAGAGAGAGAGAGAGAGAGAGAGGATGACTGTGCTGCGTGGAGCAAGGAGAGAGCTTTCTTGTTGCTATTCAGTAATCGCAACGGCACCGACCTCAATGCTGGAGTGCAGCAGAAATTAGATCTCCTACGAGTTTTCTCTCTTCTCCCTCCCGAGGTTTCCTCTATACACACGTACTATATTTTTACTCTCATACGCAGAGACTTTTTGTTTTGCTTGGCAATAGCTCCCCTTTGTCATCCATTTCCTTTCCGACTCGTCGCTCTTTTTGTTTACCGTTCACCGATAATACTCACTGCCAGGCCCCGGACTTTGCTTTCAATTGCCCTCGCCAATTGCCGGAGATCCCCCGATCGATGGATGAAACGACTCTTCGGAGGAGAGCAATTTCCAGCCGCACTATATACAGTACCTCCGAGTAAACACCGCCACTTAGCACGTACCGAGTCAACTATCATAGCATATTTCCCCTCCCGACTTGCGAGCAAATTAGCAATGCTCTACATACACACACAAATGTACATATAGCGCTACACTGTAGAGAAATAAGCTTTTCTCGAAGATTAGACTAATCCCAATTATGCCAGCTGGCGTATTACAAGTGCCATTGCCTTTTATTTGCAAGCTCTCGCGCGTCTCCTGCAAATAAATCCAATGGTTCAATGTGGAGGAATCGAAGATTTTATATATCGGGTAAAAACATGATTTGCAGGAGTTTTGGGCTGAGTGGCGAGTCGGGGTCGAGTCGCTTAAGGGCCAAGACCATGAAACGTGGGTTAGGGGAAACGAAGGTGCATTCTGGAAAGTGCAGTCCGGCAAGGAGAAGAGTAGGTCAACGACGTCCTTAAGGATTTCTGGGAGTCGAAGGAAAGGTTTCGAAACTGGGAATGCCATCGCTGCCATTATTCCGTCAAGGGTTGGTCGAGAGTGTGCGGAGATGCTGAAGAGGGGAGGGGGAGAGTGTGGTCTGGAGAGAAGAAACGAAAAGCAGGGAAAGCTCGTCCTCTCTGGTCCAGCAGGGAGTTTTCCCGAGGGATCTGACGCTGACCGAAAGCCAGAAGGAAGACACGGCTAAGCGATGAGACAAGAGAATCCGGAAAAGGGGATAGCGAAAGGGAATTGGGAATCGAGAATCACCAGACACACACACACACAATATATATATATATACAAATATACGTGCTTCCACTTGCTTCCTGATTGGTTTACCCACTTTTCACCCCTTCCCTCCTCTCCTCCTCCTTCTCTTTACACAAACACACACACACACACGAGAAACACTAGTCCGATGCAAAACACACGGGATAATTTGCAGAATGAAATTTCTCGATGAATCGTCAGTGTGGAACATAAAAGCGGATTCCCGTTCTCGGCAAATGCAGAAGAGAGGAAGCGGTTAATTAAGTGAAAAGCATCGATGTGTGTGTTGAAAAAGTATAGGTGGAAAGCGTGGTAAGAACTGGAGGCCGATGAAAAAGGAATGGAAGGTAGTGCAGTGCAGCAAGGTAGAATAATTTAGCGGTATAAACTGGATTCCGTCGCGCAAGTTGGCAACTCCGCCCCGACAGTTACGGACTCCCGACGTTAAAAGCGATATTCCGTAAGTATAGAGCAACTTTCTCCTTTGATAGTATGGACCGTGGGGGTCCCGGACTACCAACGCCCGGAACTTTTCGCGGAGAAACGAAGTTCAAGATGAAACCACTCGTAGAACACGCTCGGGTAATCCAAATCATCGTCGTCCCGTCCGTCGAGCGAACGAAGGAACGAGTGAGCGAGCGAGCGACTCGCATTCGCGATATCGATTTCCCTTTTCAAGCCCGTTGCGATAACTTGACTTCTCCATCTGCGCGAATAACCCCGCAGGATGGCAAACTCGGCTGCATAAGCCGCAATGCCCGATGAAAATAGCCTAGCTTCTTCTCAATCTCCGCATCTCCACTGGTGAAATCGTGTGTGCCTTCCACCTTCGCGTAAATCCACTACCGCTACTACTATATTAGCCGCGTATATATATATGGCCACGAATCGCGGCATCTTAGTGTTTACCAGAGTTCACGGAAGCGTACGAAATTTCCCCGGGACTTTGCTCGCAAGTTCCCCTCTTCAAAGCCAAGTTTTACTCGTCTCTCGACGACGTCAGCCATGCAGCCATGCAGCCCCGTCGTCCGTCCGTCCGTTCGCGCTCGCTCCCCAACAAAATGCTCGAGAATTGACCGTCTCGATGAAATTCGTGATGGAAGAAATTTATTGCGTCGCGCGACAAAACGTTGCAAACGACAGCTTCAAGATTTTTCTTCGTTTTGGCGGTGTGTCCGCGTGTGCTCGCTAGTGGAGAAAAATCTACGAGGAGCGAGAGAGCATGGGAATGCGTTGGATAGGAAGCACCTTGACAATATTTTCTAGCAGTATCCATCTATTCCGAGTCGGTGTAGTGATCTCGATGGAAAGTAACGGGTGTCCCATTGTCCGGATGGAACGTCCCTGTATGAGACACTGCAGGACGGCGGCTCTGCTCTATATATATATATATATATACACCTCCACCGCAATACATCTTTTTGGCTCTTCGTTGTCGAGATTTGCTTCTCTCCTCTCTTCTCTGTCTCTTCATCCACTATAAATCTCACCCCCCCCCCCCCCCCACCCTCCTCCAACTCCCTCTACCCGGTCTCTCCTCCCTCGGCGTCTGTCAACATCCGATTATCCATTCCAAGCGTATATACATAGGTATATACATGGAGCAAAAGAAGAAAATTTCTAATTCTCGAGTATATCTGACTTATTCCGTGAAAGATATCGAATTTTTGACTTTTTGCTGACGAGTGAAATCCAAACGGAAGTTAAAGCGGAGCGGAGTGGGAAGCGATGAAAATCGAACTCGATTAAATCATCCGTCGCCAGGCACCGCTAGATGGCTACATCTCGCTGCAGCACTTCACTCATCGTTCACATTTCCTCCCCGAATCCTCCTTATCCGCGGCATTATCATAATGCTATCGCGTGCTACGTGACAGGAAAGATGTATTATCGCTCCGCTCCACTTTCACCATCTCTTTCTCTTCCTCTGTCTCTCTTTTTCTCTTTATATATATATATATATATAGCATAGCTAGCTACCTTATCGCATCTCGGTTTTAAAACTCCGGCGAATTAAGCCACCCTCGACTTCATCCTTTCCTCGGAATCGCTACTGTATTTCTCGCGATTACGACACAACTCTGCGAAAACTCGAAGAAAAAATCTTCGATTGGAGCTTACATCGCTTATCATAAAAAGGTTTTATTTTTATTTTCTCCCCCCCCCCCCCTCTCTCTCTCTCTCTCTCTGGAAATTGCAAGGAATTCTTCGTGGCGAGGATTAGCGCTTTCTGACGTTTTTTCAGAGTAAACGCGTATCCAAGTCTCCAGGAGAGTTTTCTAGGAGAGCGAGAACGGAAGCGAGTGTTTGGCAGGATGCCAGACGGTACCGCACGTTCTTTCCGCTTGCCCTTATCCATCCTCTTGCTGCTAGACCACTATCACTATAGGCTTCCTCCACACAGGCATAGGTGGAGAAGTTCGAGCAGGAAGGATAGAGATATAGAGAGAATTCTGGTATACTCGGCGCAATAATCCTAACTCGCAGGTTAGCCTGAGCTTAATTAGAACAGGGGTTAGTGGCTTGCTAGTTATAGTCACATCTCTGCTATTGGATATCGTTACTCCCCACTCTCTCTCTCTCTCTCCCCCCACTCGCTCCTCTCCGCCTCAAGTCCTCGGCCGTAACGAACGACCGACGAAATCGTTTGGAAGTTTCCGACTGCCGTTGATTATCGCCACCCGACGGATTATCACTTCCGTCTGGTTATAGCTGATATAACGACTGTATCAGCTCACTATCGACACCTCTGGCTAGTGCATAATCCTCCTGTCAACCACTCTAATTGATTCGTCGTAATTGGATCATCCTTCTTGACAGCTCGAACCCCTTTCTTTCGCAGGCTCTTATTAACAGCGAACTCGAGGATAACCTTTATACTCCGGCCGTTCTCTCTCGGTATACCCCGAATAACGGCTTATAAACTTTCGCCAAAAAACTCGTTTTACCTCGTCGAACTAGACGAGATACGCGAGGAAAGCTAAAAAAGAAGCGACGATTTTACTGCGCCCTGCCATGCTGTTGGAACTTTTTTGACAGGTCATCATTGAGTTTTATTCCATTTCTCGAGAAGAATGCCGGCCACAGACTGCGGCGTTCACTCTGCAAACAGCAAATCGCTTCGCATCGTTAAAATTACAGTTGGTCCCCGTTGCGATCGTTCCAGCAGCGACGAGTTTAACTGCACAAACTCGTTACGGTCCAGGAATAACTGCATTTTCGTACCGACGCTTTTCCTTCGAAAGAGGAAATACGTCAGCCGGGAAAAGATAGGAGAGTATAACGGTGCCACTGGGTATTAAGAAAAATACTGCTGTACAACCTGGCAGTTTCGTTAATTAAGTGGCCTCCTCCCTTGCCAGTCAAGTATCAACAAAATTGCCCAAAGTGTTGCTCGCTTTCCTACCTCATTCTTCCTCCACGCGTCCTAATCGTCGATGATCGTAACACCAATTTAACCCCTTTCGAGCTATATACATATATATCCAGAGGCCTCTGCAGCGAATGAACCAAAAACCTGCAGTGTATATATGCACCCATCGAAAGCTCTTGATAACCTGGCGAAAGAGGCAATTTCCTATGAGAATAGCGATCGTCGCCTTTGGAGGCTGAGAAAATGACGAGACGCATAACTTCTTTGTGACAGCAGCAGGGCGTTTCGGTGAAATTTTTATTGCGCCTCGTCAAAAATGCTGTGCGGAATGGCGCATCCTTCACGCAGTAGCTTCTAATAGGCTACTTTGATATGCGCGCCACGCTAGATGGCTTTATCTATCAAGGGAGGATATTCCTTTTCCGCGGTGCATCGCGTTACGTGCGCCGTATACTCTGCCAGCTGCACTTAAAAACCTCCTCTCTCTCTCTCTCTCACACTCTCAAGTCCAAACGCCGCTCCCTCTCATGGAACTTTTCAAAACTGAAACAAATCGCCCAGAGGATATTCCGCTTCTTCCAACACTACCATTTTTTTCATCCGCAGAAAATTGTCTCGTCTCCCATGCTCTGATTATTCACCATCGTTACCAAATAAGTTTGAATGCTTCGAATCGTCCTCCTGTGCATATACTATATATAGGTATAGTTTATATAGGAGCGAGGTACGTGACTCTGAAATGCAAGGCTCGTATAAATCTCGATAATCGCCGCCCACTTTACGACCCATTACCGCCGTTCGCTTTTCCATTCCGCTTTGGCTATCGGCACCGCGCGCCGAAACTAAAAAAAAGGCTAGTGTAACCCAAAGCCGGTGGAAGATTGAATGCGAGCATTTGTAAGTTTACAAGCGCAAAAAATCTCGACCCGGCTCACGGCGCGCTGGTACTGCGGAGCGCGCGGTATGGCCAGTCGATGCTTCGGTCGTTTCGAGCCATGCATAAAATCTATAGACTAATAAACAAAGTTCCAGGAGATCGAGCTGGAGAGCCGGTCGGACAGAAGGTATGTGCAACGAAAAATCTGCAATAGTAACCAAAGGAATCACGAAATGTTTATCGGCAGAAAATAGTGCTCCGCAAGCGATACACGTATCTTCGTTTTTACGAATTTCACTCGGACGCTGAAACTTGGCTGGGACTTTGTCGGAGTGTTCGCGGCGAGAAGTTTGCCGTGGAAATTTTGTGGCGAGGAAGAAGAGGCAGAGGCAGAGGTATAGAGACAGAAGAGGAGGAAGAAGAGAGGAGAAGAAGGGTGGGATGAGGGGAGAAAGCACGTAGCCCGCAGCGGCACGTCGCCCTCTAAACCGAGACGAGAGCAGAACGGCGGGAGAGGTAAGGCACCGATATGGCACTTTCAATTTTCTCCATTTAGAGCCTAATGAAGGACCACGAAGCACCCTCGCTCTCGTCCCATCCCCGCTGTCATTGATGGGGGGGGGGGGGGTGAGTTCTGACACGAAGAAGAAAACCCCTGGCGACGAAACGGGGGTAAGCAGTGCCACGAGTCACCACCTTCTTCCAGGCCGAACCAGCCGAAATCAAGCCCTTTCGTCCCACACCAACTGCAAACCACCCCTAACCTTCCTCATCTTCCTCAACAGCCCCTTTCCTCTTCTAAGAAGAGCAGGCAGTTTCCACCGCACTACTTCACGCGGCAGAACTTATCTAATATACCTACCCCAACCCACAAGCTCCAGGAGCAGCTTCTCCGACCTGTCTGCCACCAACCCCTCCCCTCCCTCGTCTTCCTCCAGACGGCTGCCGCATCCCCCTCCCCCCCTCCCATTCCTCTTTCGTCCTTCCGTACACACTTTACACGCATTCTCCAGGGAGCCTCGCTCCTTCGCTTCTAAAGCGCGCCAGCAGAGTCAGGACAGGAGACTCCAACAAGGGATGAAAGTTCCTCTACGAATTTTATCTCTCGATCGCCCCTCTCATATATATACCCTCGCTCTCTTACATCAATATGCCACCGATGTCCCTGCCTAAAAACGATTATCACCGATCCATCCCCCTACGTACGTACTCTGGCATTTCTTCTTCCCCAATACTCTCTCTCTCTCTCTCTATATATATATATATAGTTTTGCGTGACATCTTGCCAAGCGTTACTGTTAAACGCGTCGTTTTCCTGTATAGGAGACCGAATGATCGACCAGGGAGAGATTAATTGTCACGACAAGAGAAGGCAAGAGAGAGAGAGAGAGAGATAAGAAATTGCATTGCTTCGTATGATATTTCGAGAGAAAGCTATTACCAGTTGGATGGGCAGGCGGAAGTGGCTCTCGCTCTGCGGCAAAGGATACCCTGCGTTTGTGCAGGAGATAAAAGGGATTTTCTACGTCGTGGAAAAGTAGCCCGAGAGATCTGTCGGACGTGGCAGTAAGTTTATTGGGGCGGATACAGATTAAGGAGGAGATCCAACGGGCCGATGCAACGTGCAAGAAAATTATCCACTTCGTCTCGCGTGCCAGGATCGTCTGGAGAAGCTAAACTATTTCGCTGCAGCTCGCACCCAAAATCTCCTACAGGAGACGTTCTTTCCCTGTACTCCGCACGTCAGGATTATTGCCGCGTACACCTGTACCTCGACAATTCCTTAAATTCTCCACACACACACACACACGCACACACACAACACACAGCACTGTACACTGCGACTGGCTATCCTCTCACGAACAACTCGGCCAGGAAAACGGTTCTCGAGGTTCCTACAACATTTATTTACAGTCATCTTGGACCGAAGCTATACAGCTGTGCCATTATCCAGCCGTAAACTTGCATGTTTAATTTTAATTGATATTGAAAAAGGGAGCGAGAATGCCAAAAGTAAAGGAAGAGAGTGGAAACTTTTCTCAAGTCAATTAGGCAAATGGGAGGAAAGGAAATTGAAGGTCTCTGCGCGACAAGCAATTGCGTGCTTGAGAGCGGAAGCGAATTCCGGAAGCCACTTTGACGAACGGCGTTCGCACTGCGCACGGCATTCGTGCTGCTATACGAGCATTTACACATTTCGACATATCTGCAAATACCACGTCCCTGTGCACGTATACGCGTTCCTCTCAGTCATGCTGACCACCCTGCGCGCGCTCTCAATGCGTTGCTATTTAATAGCGAAACGGCTATATCGAGAATCAACAACCTACGTGATATACATATACATATATATGTATATATAATAACTCAATGAGACGGCGAGTTTTGTGTCGATCAAAACCATATATACCGATGAGACGTACCACACCTCGAGAAGCTTTATCTATCAACTTTGCTGTGATTCGATCGAGCGTTTCAACCATATTCGATCAAACTCGATTTATCCAGCGACAAAAATTGATTGTAATATAATATATATATATAAAAAGACATTTTTCAAGGTACGAAATCTCGAATAAGGATTACACCTTGTTCGGCTCTCCTACCGAAATTCGATGGATAATCTCTTAAACACGATTCATTTGGTCCTGAATCGGGACGGCATTACTTGCTTCTCGAGATATTTTTGTCTCTCTCTCTCTCTCTCTCTCTCTCCCTCTCTCTGTGCACCAGCACAGTGGAAAGTCCATTATCTCGGAACAGATGACGAGTAAACGTTTGCGTAATGAAATCTTCGTGGTGATTTTACGAGGGAAGTTTCGTGAGGTGGAATAAGACGTGGAAGGGTGGGCGGATAAAGGAGAGTCTAGCTAGTCCCACTGCCCTCCCCCTTTACCATTCCCGGCGCGCCCTTCATCCATGTATAAGCGACTCTCGTGTGGCCGTGGCTTTTCGAGATTCCAGAAGGAGACGAGCGGAGATGCCGAGAGTGCTTGGAAATTAAGCGGAAATACGTCAGCAGCCGAGTGGCGCGTTAATACTGCACACTCTAGCAGTGCAATTTTGAAAACTGCGGTCCGCCTCTATACAGTCCGCGACACGCTGTTCAAAATGAAGCGCCACCAAGTTCACTTAATGTTTCTTACCTACAAGTACGAGAAACCCTCCGGCTACGTAGTCTGTAAATCTGCTTAATTAGCGAGCTTCCTAGACAAAATTGCGCAAATAAATCTTATTCAAGCATCAAATTACTTATAGCCACATAAATGGAAGCAGCAGGAATCATCGGGGAGGAGAGTGTAAAAATATTCTCCAATGCAAAAAAAAAATGAGCAAATTTGCATTTTTTGCGGTTCACTTATATATATATATATATATATGTATATATTAATTGAGTGATTATACTCGTCGAATCAATCGCGTGGCGCGAAAGTTTCGCGAGATCGTGCCACACGAGGCTGCGGTATAATAGCAGGTAGCCGAGAAATTTTACGTGTAATAGTCTTCGAATTACTTTTCTCTGGCCCTCTCTAATAAACCGTCCGATATACGACCGCACGCGGATTTTCCGGATATGTATCGCCCGGTTGCTTTTAAGCCCTACATCAAAGCACGAAGGATTATGCTTATTCCTGTTATATCAACAAGCTGCGATCGAGTGTACCAGAAAATTTAATTAGTTTCTAAAGTAACTATTAACATTGCCGAAGCGTTCAGCGCTCGAACGAGCATTTCTGATTCGCCAGAAGAGACTCATTCAGCGAGAAACGTGATAATCACGATGAGCGCAGTTTTTGTCATTTATATAAGAGTCGAGGGGAAATGTATAATCGGGAGTATAGAAGTATTATAAGTTCTTGGGAATTTTATCTTACGGTGGAAATATACCGCTTATATAATTAATAGATAGGACGATTGGAGGGTTGAACGCGAGCAAGTGGATGAGGAAGGAATGCGAGTTGGGGTCATAGGGCAATCTTTTATTAAATCTTAGCCTTGCCATCTCGTTCTATACTCGTGTTCTCAGGCCGCTATCCCTTTCCCCGAAGCCAAATCTCGTCTCTCTAGTCTCAGCAGACTCGTTTCTCCATTTACTCCATCAGACCGAGTTCCGACTACTTTAGACCAGGTTTCCGCCTCGCTAATGACAAACGTCTGCTTGATTTCCGTGCGTTTCGTCCATTCCCGCTCTAATTCCAGCTATTTCGCAGAATTATGAGCCTAGTAGGGTACGTACTACTCTCTTTTCATCGAGACCCGGTTCCTTCGTGAATTACAGGGAGGAATAACGGAGGAGATAACGTACGCGCGCGAGGTTAATCTTATTTCTCCTGGTGAGCTAGGACGCGTGGCTTTAAAATTTCGTGGAGGATTGAAGCGGGCGATTAGAAATAATCATGCACGATTAATTAAACGCTTGCGGTTGCAAAGCGTTATTGCTTACTGCTAATGACCGGCTCGTATCAGTATTCAGCATCAAGGGTGCTCAAGGGGCTAATTATTTCCTATTAACGAGCAGCGATACTTGGTAAATCGATAGCACGTCAGGCAGTCAAACTCTCGGGCGACGTAAACGGGACTACCAGGCGGTAACATCGAGATGGAACGACGTGCCTTCGATGCCGAGTAAACCGAGGACGACGTCGAGTACCGTCATCGAGTGGAAGGCGTACGGGTGGGTGGTAGCTTCGGTGAGCGAGAGAGCGACAGAGAGAGAGAGAGAGAGAGAGAGAGAGAGAGAGGACAACGAGGAAGGGGGGTCGAGGTAACCTAACCCCTCAAAGCCCTCCAAAGCGTGAGATTCCGATTGTTGTTAGAGTCGCCCCACTCCACGCCACGCTGCACCGGAGAGACGTCACTGGGTACCTACTGGTTAAGTGCATGTCTGATAACCAATAGCTCTGTTGCTTCAATTAAAGTGACGAACACCCCGAAACCATTTGAGCTTTGATACTACTTCCCCATGGCTACCAGGTGTGAAATTTACCCTATCGCAAAAATCTCTCCGATCGTACGTCCCATTCGTTCCCCAATGTCCATCGAAATAAATCTCGTCGCTTTAATTAGTTCAATGCGCGCACAAAAAAAAACTCTACCCCCATTAACACTCGAGCCAAAAAGCGTTTTATCGTTCCGCGTTTCTCGACTGACGTACGCGTCGCTGGAGAAAGAAAAAGCGAGAGAAAAAAATATATATCACACGGGAGATGAATGGTCTTACAGGAGGACACGTGCACCATGAAATTTATCGAACGACTCTCCGATAAATACCAACTCGTGAAACATTCCTGTATGAATCTTCGGCTTCGGCGAGTATAAAGATTATTCTCCGCATTTTTTCAATCTTTCCAAGGAATTAGCACGAGTGTTCCGGTAGGTTAGGATTTTCGCGCTACCGAAGGCATCTCGTCACGAGTGTCGCGCGGCAGTCAGGAAGGCGTCAACGCGGATGAAAAAAAAGGGTGAAAGGGGGAAAAATGGGAAAAAACGCTGTTCCCTTTAAAAGCACGCGGTCGTGTGTGTACCATTCGGGCGCGACTTGGTTCTACGTTATAGCATACGTATATATATATATATATATATATATACACGTGGTGGCGTTTACACCGCATTTGAAACATCCACTCCCGTGTGTGCTTAAGCTAATGTTCCCAGGCAGCCTTGGCAAAAGTCTCTCCTGTGCCTTTTTTCCATCCATCCAAGAGCCATGTTAGCCAAGATCCTAAGGTACCCTTGTGCTCGCTTGTACCGTATATACCCACTCGTGGACACGTCAAGAATCCTCGAAGATTAATGATCGTTGAAAGGTGACCCTTCCCATGGTTCCTCGCCCTAAAATCTCGTCTTGTTTTCACATTGACAAATCCATCTTTATCGGATACAAATCGCTTCGGTGTCGTTATTGTCGGGAGTGGAGCGACAAAAATTCTCAATGATAAATACGTGGAGTTTTTCAAGATTCCCTGTAGGCAAGAGGAGAGGCGTGCGCGTGCACACATACACACACATGTATAAGTAGAGACCAGGCGAAAACTTGGAGGGAATCGTGCCAAGCCGTAGACGTCGTACGCGGCGCAAACTGATTAAACTACTATTTCCTCGGACCAATGACATTAGAACTTGAAGCAGCAAAGACTTCTTTGGCCGGCTCGTGCGTCACGCGATCCTTGGCACGTATAACGTTTTAACGAGACGTCACCGCGTGAATAACACTCTTTAGTAACATGGCTATATACATTTCACAATTTCGCAAAGTTTTCAACCGTGTTTTGTGTATATTCGGAAAACTGACGCGACGCCTAACACGTACGAGCAAAATGCTTCCTCCACATTACGAATAATAATTTAATTGCTACAGGAACTTTAATACAGCTGCATATCTGCCTTTATCCCGCACAATAAATCCCTTTTTTGCGCAATCCCCTATTAATAAATCCCTTCTTACGCTTCGTATTTACATTTCGGCTGTTCGCGATATAAATTAACGATTTTAAGCCGACGAGAGTGGCAGCAGCTGTAATTAAATAGGGAATACCAGGCCTGCTACCTACAAAGCATTCGGTAAAGAGATAAAATATGTATTGAAATATAATGCGAGCATACATTTATTACTCCACGCCACATTCATAAAACTTCGATCTCATGTAAAAACCTATAACATTATCATAAATCGATGGAGAAGAGAGTAGGGCTCATAAAATATCAACGTTGCAACTAAATATAATCATGAAGGAGCGGTATAGAGGTAAAATGGGGTTATACAATATCCGCGTTCACTCGTCTCTTTTGTACATGAAACAAAAATTGTTTTGTCGCGCGTTGGAGAGCTTCTCCATGGCATTATGCAATAACGAGCGGCTTAAGTCGGCGAGCTAGGATGAATCGCGTTGTTGGTAATTCGATGTTAGTGAGAGGGTGATGAGGAGGTGGGAGTGGGGTGGGTGGAGGGGGGGGGGGGAGGGGTGAGGGGGTAGGAATGGAAGGCGTGACCTAACGATGCCGTTAAAAAACGCCAAACACGGCGTTAGCATCGCGATGGAAATCGTCCGTGAAAGGGGCGATTTATTAAAAGTGCATTCTCATTGTCGCGAAGTCGCTGACTCCGCCAAGTGGCGGCGGCGCCCACGCATCTCGCAGCCCCGGCCCTTCCGCCCCTTTCCTCTTCAACGTATATATATATATATATATATATATATATATATACGGCACGGGACTTGAATTCTGATGGGCGAAGCTTGCGCCTGGGGTGTTACTCGATCAGTGTGCGCTCATCCGTGTGCACATACATACGTGGAAATGTCTCTACATAAAGGAGAGTGTCTAGCAGACTAATCGCGTCTAATGAGCCGCACCCCGTCAGCGCAGATTATTCCCAGCCGCTGCAGTCGCGCCTCCTCGCCGAAACTCCTCTACCTGCATGGTGGCTACGGGTATCAGGTATTAGCCGAGCTTGTAATTTTTTCAACGCGATCGCGTTGAGGAATCGGGACTGCTCCCATCGATATTCCAATGGAAATCCTGAAGCTTCCGACAATTTTTCCCTCCTCCTCCTCTTCCTCCCCCTCCCCCGCCGCGCGTCTCTTTTATTTTGTCCTTTTTAATTCGTTTCGCTCGCAGGCTTTTTGTAAGGGGACGAGCGAGTTGAATTTGCGGTTTTTCGAAGTAACGCGAAAGCCACAATTTGCGGCGAACATTAAAAAGCCATGTTTAACCCTGATTAATCGCTGCGGGCAGGTATTAAAAAAGCATTAGCACGCTGCGGCGGATATTACTAAAACAGCACTCGTAATTCAAACAATTTAAAAAATCATTAGTGTTTCGTCCGTGGCGATTAAAATCAGCTTAATTCGAAAAGGCACGGCTTCATTAATCTCTAATAGTCTGACGAATTGGTAAAGTCGAATTTTCGCTCGTCGTCCCGAGCAATATATATTTTTTAGACTGAAAGGAGCCGATAATGAAATTTTCATCCTTAGCAGGAAACCAACCGATGCTTCTGGGTCAAACCCCCCCCCCCCCCCCCCGCGGTGTCTCCGCTGGCTAAGTGGATTACGTACCGATTTTCAGCAAAGTTAATTACAGATCGACCCATAAATAACATTCGCTTTAAGTCTGTGGAAAATGGGCTGGTAAGGGTATAGGGTGTATAGGATGAGGGGGGAGAGAAGTTGAAGAGGTAGGGAGGGGAAAGGGGGGTGAGTTTAGGCACGTGCAATTGCGTCTTGGCCGGTAATCCCCATAGCCAGGGGCGACGTAATGTGGGTTAATTGTGAAATGTGAGCGTGAGAAAAAGAAGCGGCGGGGACACACTTTGGCAAATGCGAGGAGAGCAACGCTGGCCCAGGTTACCTATCCAGCAGTCTGAGATTTAATGCCTTAATCTGCTGACCCATCTGGGCAGAACCCGCTTAGCCCGATTAAAACAGAAAACATGTTCCAAGTCGTCCCGAACATTCTCTCTGGCAATATTGCACCAGCTTCACCACCCCCTCCCTCTACATCCTCTAAGCCGGCTGGCGCTCCTCGATATATTTTATCTATTTCTCAATATACCTGTGTATATATACCCCACTGAACTACAAATCATATATATGTATATAGTTCCCCATAAATACACTCGCGAAAAACTTGCATCTAATTAACAGGGTGCAACATTTGTTTTTCCAACATCGACGTTTAATCAACTTAGACGGAACACGTGTAACGCGCGTGTGTAGACATAGAATCTAAGAGGAACTAAACTCCATTTAACTGTAGCTCGTACCATATAGTATACAGTACATGCTATACATATATGTCAAATAGATATACTAGTATACGTGTAAGGAGTAATAGGCAAGGATTATCTTCGCTTCCACCACGTATCCCGGCGATAAATACGAACGCGCCAGGCTATATACGTAGTGAATCCGGGAAATACTAAACACAGTCGAACGCGTATACACCATAGACAATTTATATCGTACACGTGTGTGTGTGTGTGTATGTGGGTGTCGAGAAAGCTTTACATAATATCTTTGCCATTGTAAAATGCAAAATACTGCGCGGAAAGCCACGCTGAGCCAGCTTTTCCTTCCGGCGGGTTCGCACTACCCTGCCTGTGTTTGTTTGTGTATATATATGTGTGTGTGTACGAGCTACGGGGGTTGGACCATTAGATAGGGGGTGGCCTGCAAGTGAGACAACCTTCTCATGTAAATCGCAACGTAGCCACGACGTCGATTGAGGGTTTAATACACATACTTTTCTATTTCTCCTTTGCACGCGAAAAGCCCTCTGCGCAATCTTCTCTCATCTTTATGAATATCATAGTTCCCTGTACATATATATTTTTTTGTATTTTTCAACAGCTACTCGCTTCTTCGCGCACCACCACGGTCTACAGCGATTAATTCCCAGTGCTCGTTTGGCCAGAGAACAAAACAATCGGCATATTGAAAGCTGGCGACGAATTCCGTTGGCGCAGCTAGTAAATTTCCATGCGAGGACAGAATTTATTTATGGTAAATTACGAGGCGGATTCGCGCTGAGGTAAATCCCATTTCTCCGTGCAGAGGAGGAACGGTGGAGGTAGGCGGCTTGGCGGGCGTGGATTTTCCTAGAGCAGCGGCGGCGGCAACAGGAAGAGTTGAATTCCCGGCGTCCCGTTAGGTATTTCGCGCCGCTCGTATTTCACACTTTAGGCAAGAGCGCGGCGACGTTTTCGGTTAGCGATATTCCGTCCTTGGTCCGTTCTCAACGCGCAGCTCTATATCTACTTTCTCTCGCTCTCTCTCTCCCTCTCTCCCTCTCTCTATACTACTGAAACACTCTCCGCCCCATTTCGTAGCGGCTGCTCCCGAAGGAAACGTTTACGGCCAAGTTAACGGCTAATCCTTCCCATAGTTACAGTCATTAGATTACGTTTAAACCAACCTTATTGCTCGCATTAGTTGCCAAGTTATGCATCGTCCGATTCTCGCTTCGACAAACCGAAATATTCGAATCTCGACCGCGTGCTTTATAGCAACCAGAAATTCTCGATTCCTCGCGGTTAAAATTAAGATAACAGTCGGCAAGATCGTAAGATGTGAAATTTTACTGTACGAGACCATTGAGAGCACTTTACACTTAGAAGCACTTAAAATAATTTATCGTACCTAGTGGTTGCCGATGGAGTTTCAGCGTGTAGTCGTGACACGTTTACGATCAGCCAGTAGTAGTATTTCACGTTTGGTCAGACAAGAAGACGAGTTAAAACTACTGCCGGGCCTGCCGCTCTATACATACGTAACGTGCATGAATACACACGCTCGCACACGCATGTACACATGCATACATACATAATAGATATTGCACGACCACCACATTCCATTGAAACATTCGAATTACACTACCTCGTCCTGTCTCCTTCAAATTAGATAAAATTTCAGCGACGAAAATATATCTGCAAAGTTGTAAGAGTAAAGTTTTCTGATTAACGCTGGGAAACGCGATAGTTACAGGGGTGCAAAATGAGAGAGAGAGAGAGAGAGGGAGAGAGAAGTATAATGATTGAACGGTACAGTCGAGTTAATTAAACAGAATGTAAGCGATTTTTCAATGAGCATCTCTCTCTCTCTCTCTCGCTCATTCTCCCTCTACGGGTCTCTCTAGCAATAACAGTTTTGTTTTATTCTAGGTTCCGTTAAGTACTCGAGAGATTTTCGAAAAATCGAGTGAAGCATTTGAAATGTGCTACACGCGTTTCGCAAAGGGATTTTGCGAGTGGCAAATTGAATGGCCGGTATACATATATACACAAACAACAAAGCAAGGAGAGAAGCAAGTGTAGCTAACGCTACGATATAAGACTTCGCGCGGAGTCTTGCGTTACATCATTGAGTCGATTCCGATATACTGGCTATAAACATTCGCTTCCAGCAGCAGCCTCGATTTCAGCCCTCCGTGCACAACGTCTAATGCATACCAGCTGCGAAATTGAATTTTACGAATGTACTTTTAGGTATACTTCCCCCCCCCCCCCCCCAATCTGAATTGTTACAGAGGCACCGCGACTAAACATTTAAATTCCTGCAGCTATAAAAGTATTCCAATGATATTTTTGTAGAAGCGTATAACAGACAGAACGGGAAGGATACGTTTTGGCGAATCGATGCCGAGGAACAAAAATGCTGGCGTTACGCAGCTGGGCTAAGATTCTATCTATGGAATCAACGTTAGGTTAACGGTAATGTTTTTAGAACGTGGCGCGCTTGCAGCCCCGGACAGCCTCCGGTGGAACGTGTTTCTCTAGAAATGTGAGTTCCTCCCTCACGTAGCAAGCTACGTAACGCCAGTAGTGTTCGACGCAGCAACACTCTGCAAGGTGCTTTGCAAAATCTTCCATTTCCTTTTCAAGACACACTACAGCAACGCTTGTTAACAGCAGCGAGTTTTAATGATAAGATAGAATTAAGCCGCTGCGAACTCGACGACTTTTCGACCTCCAGCCAACAAAGTCTCTCGACAAAAGTATCGATTTTCCAACGAGAGTATTAGAATCTTCGCTCTAGCGGACGAGAGCGAATTTAGCATTTTTCGAGAGCGTACGAGTGTGTATATTAAACAAACCCGATTAGATAAATGACAAAATTACAATCGACCCCGCATCTCTTCAAGGATACGTTTCGACGCGTTGACGGTGAACCGGAGTAAACAGAGCTTGCAAGAGTTGAAAGCGTCCCGGCAGCAAAACAAGAAGGATGCTGATGCAAGGTTGGCGCACTAGCAGACATTGACCCTCGAACGGGGTGGGTGTTTTGGAGGAGTTGCAGGCTCGAGGAGAGGATGGTAAGGAGAGCTACGGGGAGAGGTGGGGTGTGGAGAGGGCAGGAGGGGGGGGGGAGGAGGAGGAAGAAGCCGACAGTAGTTGTATTCCTGGAGGGAGAGTCCGAGAAGCACAGCGTCGCCTATGAACCTTTTCCCGCCCCCCCCCTCCCATCCTTTCCTACTCCTTTCTTTCGCCAGTCCTCCATTCCATCCTCCTTCTCACCTCCGCTTCTACGCTCTCCCCCCACCCCCACCCACAACTACTCCCCCTATTCATCCTTCAACCTCTCCTCTCCCTTCTCCGCGCCACCCACCCCCTCCCCCCTCTACTTCTTCCTGCAGCACGTCCGCTCAACTTCCTACCTCTCAACGTATGCGTATTTAGCGATTCACTCTCTTTCATTAAGGACCTTAATGACGGTTACCGGCATCCTTCCGCGACGACCAACGACTCTTATCCTCCCTCGTACTTTCCCACACTTTATTCAAAACTCCTTATTCACCGGACAAAAATACCTTATTAATTTACTCGTGCATACATATCTCTCGGATCCTCCAGAGAGACAAATGTCCGTCGTACGACGACGGTCGTAACACAATTTCCGCTGGAGGATCGCGTTTAAGGATTTTCGGATGAAGCAGACGCGCGGAGTGGAGATGATTTGGGTTGCTTTTCAATGAGCAGGAAAAAATGTTGCACGAGAGTGGAATAAAAGGAACGGGTAACAATGAAACGTGTTTAATTTCTGGACTGCTCGGGACCCCGGCTCTAGTTTCTGAACGTGACCACACGGTTTTAAGATCCGTCGTTAAAGTCACGATAAAGCACCGAAAGGGATCTTCGGCGGATGAGGCTAGGACAGCTGGTTCCACTCGCGAAACTCACGTCCCTTGCACGATACCTGCCATAAAAACCGGTGACCCAGCGACTCCTGATCAACCAGATGGACAATTAAGTTCGTGCGTTAAATGTGGAAGAGCGAGGAAATTGCGTCACTCTGTATTTCGAGTGATTTAACGTCTCGGAGGCAATTTTTTTTTCTTCCGCCATACTTTCCACGATATTTTTTATGGTAAAGTATAATGCAGGAGAGGAGGGCGCGAGCTGCGGTGGCGGCGGTGTGGTTTCTGTGTACCGGAGCAATAATTCAAAAGTTTCAAGCACCTTCTCTATAATAAAATTGCGTAGATTTGTCGCGCTCAGATAGGACGAGATCACGTGCCTCCCGGCCGTAATAATTTTCCGCGACGCTTACGACCACCTTCCACGAATTTGTAAACACACCAGATTGCTGGCCACTATGAAGAAGAAGACGAGGGCTCGGCAAACAAGATTTTACCAATCTCACTTTAATTTCCAGATGGAGAGGAATAAAATGATAATTGTTAAGCGCTCATTTGTCGAGAGAGGGAGAGAGAGAGAGAGAGAGAGAAATCAGTGGGCGATTTTTCGTTGAAGCCTTTGCCTCTCGTATAGACGTACCACGTTACGCGTTCATAATGCCCTCAATGCTCAAAGTGATCTTTTCTAAAGGCTTTTATAAAAATTGCATGATGGAAAAGAGAAGCCTCGAAAAGCGCACTCTGCCTCGCGGCAAATATCACTGAAACATCTACTGCAGCTCGACTGGTTTGAAAAAAGCTGGCATTTATTTCGCGTAAGGAGATTTGCTTCTTACAGGTCAAATTTTAACCGAAACAACAAATTCATTCATGAACTTTATTACGCATAATTTATTCGCAGCTTGGCATGAATTTATGAAAATTGTGTTTCTACGAATAGAATATTCGTCGTTCGAGTTTAACATTAAAGCACTATCGTACCGCGTTGGCAAGATTTAATGAAACGTAGCAACTCTGGAAACACGGATAAAGTTTCGAGCAACACCATATTGTTCTGCAGGTATAACTCGAACTACCATAACAGCTACATAGGCCAGTAGCCGCAGTGTGGCTACCTTCAGACTGTTACTTACTCGCCAGTCGATTTAGCCCCTCGTGCGAGAGCCCCAAACTACCACGGAATACCCAATGTTAAATTATGGAACACGATAGCTTATCCTTCCCGATGCAGCGCTTCGTGGGTATATATATACGAAGAGAAGGGAGCAAAAAACAAGAAGAAGGAATAAGAAGAAGAAGAAGAGAATTTATACTGACACATCAGGACACACGAAGATGGATATAGTTGTGAATTGGTATAGGAGTGGAGGAGAGCTATAGGATGAGAAGGGGAAGTGTCTGATTTACATACCCCATGGTTATCTCTGGACGAACGCAAAGTCCTCGTTAGCCGATCATAAATCAATGAGGACTCGTCGGTGCAGGGTGGCAAGTGCGTTGCCCGCGAAAATCCCTTTTCACTCACCACACCTTCGCGCAGGGCTTTCCGAGGAGATTGCACCTTGGCAGCATTACCGAAGCTGCGAGAAGCGTGAAAAATCAAAGGGATGACGGAGGAGGGAGGGGGTGGGAGGGGAGGAACTGTGAACGTGAACCCGGCGAGTCTTCGTTGAACGAGCGAAGACCTTGCGAGTATCGCGGCTGGCTGATGACTGCCGATGACGCTCCGCGGCCAGCAAACCACCCCTCGAGTTGCGCAAGCGCTTCAAAACTACCCCCGCCATACTAGTTCTCCGACTGTCTGCCTGCCTGCTTCCTTGCTGCCTGCCTTTATAACGCTTCATAAGGCTAGTATCCTCGACAAAGAGAACGCAATTTTTCTACTCTTCTGCAGCTCCTATAGCTTCTTTCTAAATCAACAAAAATGATAAAACTCTGTAACTAAATATATATACATATGTGTGTGTATAGCATATACGAATATCGTACAACATATTTTTTATACGATATATTCGAGAAGGTAGGGGTAGGGGGGCGAATCGTTTACCTTTATCGGTGCATGAGTAAAATTAAGGAGGAGTTGTATATATATACGTGTGTGGGTGTACCAGTGCAGGTGGCTTATAGCCAAAACGCGAAGCGCCGCTATTTTCCTGGGGTCGACCAGGATATTTTTACAGGAAACAAAATACTTTTCCGATAAGTGCGCGCTCTCACGTACAGTACGTGTCGTCGGAGCAATGGCATATGTCATTGGCACGTGTCACTTGGGTGCACGGCCACTCTTAAACGGTTTCTACTACCCCCATCCGAGTCAGCCGGTAAAATGTTTAAACGTCCGCTGCACTCCACTTTGTCGCCGAAGAGTTTCTAAATTTTAAAACAAAATTTTGCCGAAACTTTTAGGAAGGCAAAACTCCGGCAGGATAACTGCGCTTGGGGAGAGAGAAGGACCATACGGGATATAGCGTACACGTATGAAGCTAGCCGCGGTCCAGACCACAGGATGACAGCGATCCTCTCGGAATAAATGTCTCAACGGGAACTTTCTGCTTTTATAAATTCATACGCGTCGTCGTCCTTGTCGTTTGGGCTCTGTGAACTTCGATCTTTCGGCCCTCTATAACCCTATATATATACATATACTTATCATTTTCGCTGTCAAAACAAATCGACTAATCAAACTATTACATTAATCCCCCGATTAACGAAGAGCTCGATTGTTTGCATAGAATTTTATAAATTTCACGGATAATGATCGCGCATGTTTCAAAATGCGTTCGGTTCATTGGCTCGCATAATTGCCTGTCGACCTACGTAACCGACAACTCAACAAATACACCGCGCGCTATTCGATAAATCTACACTAGTTGTAGCTGCACTGCGCGAAACCACTCGATAATACGCTACATCTAATTGTAATTAGATTCGTATTCCGTGCAAATAAGCTTCTTCGATTCGAGTTTCAACAAACTTTTTACACACACGACGTATATATACGTGTGTATTTAGAGTCTCGGATTGGGGACGAAACAAGGAATTGAACAATTGAACGACCATCAGAATTATTTGGGCATCGACGACGTTGGTCGAAGTATATAGTCTATTGGTAATTAAATGATTTCCCTGATGAATTCGAGCTACGATGGCAAATAATTGATAGTGGTACAGTTGACCTGATTCTAGAACTATTAAACGGTGGGGTTGGAGCGTGCGAGGGTCGTCGGAGGGAAAAATGGAGAAAACGCTAGAGAGGGAGAGAGGGAGAGAGAGAGAGAGAGAGACAGAGACAAGATCGTGTCTAGCCATAAGTAGCGATTTGAGATAGGAGGCCTGACGGGTGTGTGCTTGCATAAGATACCAACGTCTCGTGCACCCTGTCTTAAATATACTCCCCTATACGTATACCATATAGCTATGCACAGATACAAGTACGCGTACACTGCAAAGTCCAACTTGCCAGCGCACATGTGCGTGTGTGTATACGGCGAGAGAGGTATGACGAAGATAGCGAAACGTAGTACACCGCGTTGGGACATAAAACCACGTTAATATTCGTCCGTAGGATGAAAGATCAACGAAATTAGAGCAAAGTATGAGAATTTTGAAATTATCGGAGAAGAGCCATTATTATACACAGCATATCGATAGAGCGACAGTTTGCTTTTCAGGCTTTTCCAGCCGAGCAGATTTTCCAAGAAGAGTTATACACTACTCCTGAGACTGACGAGCTGGTTAACTGGGCAGCGGCGCGCCAGCTGAACGGGGATGCTAACTCAAAGCAGAGAAACAAGCTTGCAGACAAGCACAGGCGGTCGTTTCTCCGCATCTCTCTCTCTCTCTCTCTCTCTCTCTCTCTCTTTACTGGACGAGAGAGCGTAGATGGAAGCGAGAGCGGAGAAATATTCTGAAAGACTGCAACGACGACGTCGAGGTCGTAGGTAGGAAATGGGAAAGCGAAATGAACCGTGAATAATTATGTATTGCTTTTAATGCTTTATGGTTTACAGCGAAGCTTGGAAAATATTAATGTCAAAGGTGCTTCCTTCATTTTCCATCGCGTATAGTACGTCCTCCGTTGCACCGTCGTCATGCCACCCTGCTGCTGCTGCTGCAGATCGGGATCAAACGATCCACGACGCGAGACTCGATATCCGAGGATTTTACTCGCGGCTTCCCGGACGAATCCAGCGGGATGAAAAGGAGATTCCTCGAATCGCATCGATCGCGTCGCAACGCGCCACCGACCGAAGACTCTTCCTTCAAAGTAACCGACGTTTTCTTCGGCGATTTAATGAATTATTGACCTGGCCTCAACACTGGAGTCACAGAACCATGGAATAGATGAGCTTTGTTGCGGAAAAAAGTCGCGACTCCAGTCATTCCCCCGTCGTACTTTCGGTCAGCTTTAAAACTTCTTCGACGATAGTTTTTCCAACAGCGACAGAACGGCCAGGGGATACTTAAGGTTTTCTCGCCCAACTTCTCGCCGGCCCCCGAGTTTTACCAGAAAACGAGCATGAAAAAACAAACGGATAAATCAATTGCTCTCTCGCGGTAATACGTTACGGTTATATCTCTTACCATTTCCAAATACAACTCTATCACTCGAGTAATTTGCAAACATATGATATGTGTAAAATTTATCGAGAGATGAAAAAACTTTGCCTTTTGATATTTATACAATCATTTACAGCGCACTTGAAACGACGCTTATTACCAATCATTATTAATATATATGTAGCGATATATGCGTCAACAGGAAAAATTTTATTGAAAAGAAAAAAATTGCGAATACCCGATAAAAGTGCGATGCTATAACCAAGGTATATACAGGAGAGATTTTGGTCTGGCTAGGGTCTGTGTGGCTGCTACGCGTATCACATGTTTTCGTTGCTTTTCTTTTTTCAAGCGCGCGAGCTTCCGTTATTTTCAGCACAAAGCGAGTCTCTGTTCCGGACAATGCGCGATCATCGAAAGTCGGCATTTTCGTGAAACTGACGCTTCGGTAATTAGATTCAGGCTAAGAAGTACTATATATATATTTAAGAGCAACTGCGCAAGATTCTCGCGTGGCATTATCCATTATCGTCAATAACAAGCTTCTTACAAACCGCCACCGCTGTGAAATAATTAGCCAGAACCTCGCCTCCAGGCATTATCAATAATTTTACCAATTTTCCTCCGGTGTTCGCGATTATAGCACGAAAAATTCATCGATTAAGAATTATATTATTTTGCCCAAGGTTAAAGAGGTTTACGGCCGATGGAAAAAGTGTGTTCCTCGGATAGAATATAATTTGAAATCCCATAAAAAAACAAGCTCGGCTTGTAAGAAAAAGGCAGCAAGTACATAAATCATATAGCATAATTAATATAGTAAAATAAAATATTTCGATAAAAAAAATTGCGAAATCCTATAATGTTAGACAAGTATATATTTTTACCTTGGCAGAAGGTAACATTTCGAAAAAAGAAAATAGTAAAACAACATGTTACTTGCCGGGGGCCCGTTTTATGAAATCATATCAAATAGCCATTATATGAACCTTACACAATAGAAACACAGCACACGCACTACACACTGCCAATATTCACGACTTTCAATTTGTTAAAGTATATTTTATAAATTATTTAGTCAAGAATTGAGAGAAGCACGGATTCCCAGCACAAGCACAGCACGCTCACCAGGCACTGAGGTTTTTCACGATTATTTGTTGTATTTCACTGTATATTGGGATAAATTTGGATTCCGAATGGAGAGAAGTAGGAATTTCGGCGAAATAATCAATGAGAAGCGTGGAAAGTGCACCGGGGTGCGCAAAAAGTGTGAAAAAGTGAAAAGGGCCCGGTCGCGGCCCCGGTCGCCGTTGGAAAAATTCGAAAGGCCGGTCGCGGCGGCCGATTCGGCAAATCAAAATAAACATGGCGGAAAGCGGGAAGGCGGTGGCGGGGAGAGGGTAGAACCTGCTCGCTCAAATCCGAAAACTGAACTGTTGAGGTCTCATTCGAAAGCTCTTTGCAAACCTTCTTAAAATAAGCTATGGTTAAATCATGACAGTGCTTTATTCACAGAGATATGTGGATTTAAAAATAGGGATGACTAAACTTGCTGTATAAGTTACACGGTATAGCGCTCGACTATACATATATATATATATATACTTGCCGTCGAAACACCACCGTGTCTCTTGATTCACGTGCAGGGATATTTTCACGAGTGAGCGGGCCAGCGGCTGGTGATTTACCGTTCAGGCTGGGATCGTTTCGCAAATAGAAAATCGGCGTGTCTTCGCGCTCGATTCGAAAGTCTCGGTTGCCACTGCTATCGCTGCTGACCTTACAAGGCAACGTCACGGTTCGAGGAAATCGGGCGTGAAATAGGGAAATTCGCGAGGAGATCGTACAAAACTCTCGGACATTTCGAAAATTCACTGCTCTTTTCCGCAGCATTCGCTCCGTAATGCCGCTATCTCAATACGATTCGTAACTCGAACGGATATTTCACCTAATTATATGTATGCACATATGCAATATTACTTTGTCCAGGGAAAATTGTTTATGTATGATGGAGATGAGCGATACGGATAAACAGTATAAACTGTACGTTGAATATTAATCTGAAAAATGGGATCGCCCATTAATGAGTAAATAAGTCTGCTGGAGTAATATAGCAAGTGGAAAAAAAATGGAAACAAAGTTCCCCTGTGATAAAGCTTATTGGTTAAATACACAGAGAGGGGAAGTACAATAAACACACGGTCGAGTAGGTGCGCTTGCGTGTATTGGGGGTGGTGGTGGTGGTTTGTCGGTGGAGGGGAGCTTTTGGATCGATCCTTGGAGCTTTATCTGTGGTCGTCGAGGGGAAAAGTGAGAGGGAGAGGGGGGGGGGGAGGGGGTGAGAGAAAGGAAATATAGGAAGAGAAACATAATGGAAGGAGAGGAGCCTAGAAAAGGAGGAGAGTAAGGCCCTTCATTCGTATAGAGTGAAATAGAGTCCGGTCAGCCTTCGACACTGGATACAACAGTCTTGCCGACCGGATGGGCACTTCGGCAAGTTCCACGCTTCGTTTGGGACGTCGCGTCGCTGCTCACGCTCCTCTATGCTTCTTTCCAATTCGACCGACCATTCAGTGAAACCGATAAGGCCACTCCAACGTAACGTACTTCTCAAAGCAAGCTGATTATCGTCAAATACAGCAAACTTTTGCCTAGCTCCACTATATGTATACACAGATGTGATATTTGCCAAGACTTCAATATATTGACGTGTAAGAATAAAACTAATAAAAGTTGTACAGATGACATTTATGAAATGACGAAATAATTGAACGTTTACATATTAAAACACATGTCCATGAATAAATGAAAACATTTTTTAAAGCGATATAAATTATTGCAAAAATCCTGATGGATCAATGCATGGAATTTCACGAATATGTACAGTAAAGATGTACATGGATGCAAGTGCAAATAACTAAACATGTAAAACATTGCGGATACGATTTCAATTCTTATTCACACGGTAGTACAGTAATCAAGAGAAATATTAAATAGATATTAAGAAGGCAAGAATGTTCCGTTGAAAGAGGCTCTTAACGGTGTTCCATAAACAATACTGCTTCGTAAGCTCGGCAAACTGCAATTATTACGTTTTCCCAGCCAGCGAATTACGCCTGCCATCGTTACATCCGATTAACCCGCAGTGTCCTCGATGCGTATGCGTCGAGGCAAACATTGAAAATTCTTTTTAACAATCGCCTCCTCGAGTAACACAGCAGCGTGAAGAAATAAAACGACGAATTAATAACGAATACGTTTTTAATCTCCACCGATCGAAAACCTATTGGATATCCAGTTAATCCCACAATCTCCTGAGACCATATTAGTTTATCAGCACTATACCGCCACTCCGGAGGATTAAATTGTATATATGTACGAAGCACATGGGTTTTTGCAGTCCGCGAAAAATGATTGAATTGCCGTTAGGCAGAGAGTTGGTTAAAATGAATGGTACGTTCATTGCATAAATTTGTCATCTTTGTTTGATGCTTATTGGATTATACGTATAGCGTAAATAGAGGGGGTTTGCTATTGGATGCCGAGGGAAGAATGTGATAAGGGCGGTTTCGGCAGAAATTGCGTTGACAAAGCGTCAAAAACGTCCGGACGATTTAAAGCGTCCGCGCAGCGGAAGCGCCACTTTCGCAACGCCACCACGTGAAAATTTCTGAGCCCGCCGCGACGCTTCGTTAAATTCCACACAGCCACTCTAATTCCGCGACGCTCAAGTACCAAGCGCGTCAGCGAGTCCTTAATGCCGCTGTCAGTCGCCGTAGCTTCTTATTGTCTTCGTTTTAATACAGTCTGACGTCTGCCATTAACCCCCACACCCACACTCCCTACCCACCGCCTTCTACCCCATCCGCGTATATTTCCAACTACCCCCCTATTGTCTCCGGAACTACTACATCCTGACATTTTTCACCGAACCGCAAATTATCCAAAGTAATTTCTCGCGAAGACAATTTTTTCCTATACCCTCAAATTACACTTGGATTGCAGTAATATTTGCGAATGCGATTATTCGGTGAAAATGCTCGCTAGAATTTTCGAGGGTGTACAGACCCGTAACAGTGGGCCAGGTTTAAGGCGGGTGTTTAGATTTTAGGATGTGCATGGAAACGCGTGAATCCGAGCGCGCGGTAACGCGTATTAGGGTCACGTGCAGATTTGCCGAGGTGAGACCCTATATCTTATGCGCTTCACGTACACTCATCTCCGAATCAGAAACCCGTCATAAACGATGCAAGGGATACGTAACCAGCCAGAAACTGCCCAGACTTCCCGAAAACCCCAAGAAACCTTCGATGAAACGATTCCAAACGAACTAGCAGCCATATTCTCTGTATTACTCTATATTTATTATTTTAGGCATTAACTGAATTAATAATAAATAGGTATGTAACAATTTCTTATTTTCAACTTTTTCTTAATAATGAAAAAACATTCGACAGACTTCAATAATTATCAAAATCGACAGCAGTTTATGGATAAAAAAAAGGGAGTAAATAGCCGATCGCGTTCGAAATTCATTATAGTTTCATTCGTATAATAACCCTCGTTTTAAGCTAAATCAGGCCATTGATTTTTTTTTTTAATTATAACGCTCGACTTGAACTGAAATTCGAGTTTTCATGTAATCAAATCTCTCACGTTCGTACAAATACACGTAAATACGATACTTCATACGTACGTCAATCCGCGATTTACGTATATCCATAATTTTGGCAGAAGCACAAAAATATTACTCCAAACGAGAGGAAAAACAACATGAAAATCGCTATCGAATTTTTAAGTTTTAAATTGCATGGCAATTACAAGGTAGTCTATTTCTATTAATGGACATAAATCAAAATTTATACAATGATAGAGTGAGAGAAGTAGTATGTACAAATATATATATACTATTTTGCAATGTATAATGACAATTGATGCATCGAGGTTAATGTTGTTTTGCACAATAGGTCTAATAGGTCCGTAAATTTTTTGTGCCTCCGTGTCCTTCATTGTTTATAAGTAGAGGTATATTTTCCCGAGGCCGCCAGTAAATAATTTCTATTGAGATCCAAGAATGAGAGCCGTATAACGAATGGCGATCGTTTCTCGTAAAGTTAAATTGTTTTTAATGCCCTTATCGAATGAAACGAAAGGTACCCCAGGTGCGTTATATTTCGAGGCGGAAGAATCGAGAATGATGGAAGAGACAGCGGGTGCGAGAGAGGGCGAGACGCGAGGAGAGAGAGAGAGAGAGAATAGTTGGGGGAAGATGAGCATAAAGTTTACATCTGACGGCGGCTTTAAAGTTGCCTGATATGAAACTGTCTCGATAGGTGGAATGCTCCGGGGACCGTGGTACTCGTACTCATCCCATAACTAAGAATGGCACAAAGGCTTGCAGGAATTTAACAGAGGACAAAAAATCTTTATAAAAATCAGCTGGCAATTTAGCGAGATATTCCGGTAGAAAAGGGAAGAGAGAGAGAGAGAGAAAAAAATGTCTATGTGACACGGAAGCAAAGGTATATATACATATATAGAGATACATATAGAGTATCGATTGGTGGGGATGGATGAGCCTCCCGTTAACGCACGCAAGGATAATGACACTGCAACGCGAGCGTGCAAGGAAATCCAGAGAGTTAATTAGGAAGTCCCCGGTATCAGCCGTGGCGGGCTCGATGCGATGCAAGATGCACGAGGCAACTATAGTAGGTGGGGTTTACCAACAAAGACCTTAATGTACACACTCGTGCGCTTTAAGGACGAAAGTTAGTTGCTCGCCGACGAGAAAGCTCAAAATTAGAAACTTGCCACTAGTGCAGGCCCAGCAGCAAGACTCGCGTGAGCTGCAGTAAGAGGATTTCCTGCCGGATGCCTGATCGATATCATACAATATTCCAGCCTCCCTTATCATAATTACACCGAGGCTCAATCCCTTATTCCTTTCTGCCTCCATCCCATCCTTCCTCGTCGCTCCTTCTTTTATTAACATCATTGAAATAAATAGTTACAGCGCCGACTCAAAGCGTAATCCTCTAATGCCCCGGACCATAATCTGTAACGATTAGCGCTTCAATTATTCAACGCGTTAATCCTCCGCTGATGTTTCGTTCTATCGTTTCTGCATGAAGCTTTGGCTATAGCTCTCGCGCGCGCTGAAAACTTTGCGCCGTCATCTTGAAAATCGAGCGAACCATTTGATTTGAAATTTCGAGAGATTCGTATCGTTGGAGAGAGCAGTGCAACTAAAAAAAAGCATAAATAAACGTTCGTCCGTCTGTTCGTCCGTCGAGTTACCCGCATGCACATATTACTGCCGGTGGGTGTACACAGATTTATTATTCATGCATGAATTTGAAACGCGCGTACATACACGAAATTGCTGCCCTAAAGGGCTCGAGGCTCGCGCGCTGAATATTACAGATCGTTTTTAACGCGAGAAACGATTTTGCGTATCAGATTCATATGTAATGAACGCAAACCGTTTTTGCTGCGTAACGTTAAACCCTCGTCGCTATTCGTGCCAAGTTAAATTAAAGCTACGGCTCATTTTTTTACATGATATATCCAGCTTGCGCAGAAGGGATACCTTTGCTACTTTCTTCCCATATATATATATATATATATATATATATATACATAAAGGAGAATGACTGGTTGTAGCTATATATATATATATGTCGGAAAATTTACCTAGGCCCGGACTTGATTCCCGATTGCGCTAAGCAATAGGATGGATATCGTAATGCGCCATCTCTCCTCGCAAATCGAAATTTATCGAGCTATTGGAACACCGTGAAATGTGCCGTGCTCTATCGCGATAAACATAAAACATGACGCGTTTTCAAGCAATAGGTTCTGGCAAATTCCATATTCCTACTACATTTCTATGTGCTGGTAGCTTTTACCTGCAATGGCCACGAGGTTCCTGCTGCTGCGGATCGTTGGAATTAAATTAAATTGCTGATTAGTACAACTGTCAGTCTAGAAAATGATATCGCTATGCAAGAGATGCTACCGCGATTGCGTTACATGGTACTTGAGTTACGATCATTCTCCTGCTAATGGTTCCAGGATATCATCATCATACGTGCAACCGTCCGCTAATCAAATTGCGATACCAAATTTCAAACGACCGATCGCTCTTTGTAAAGACCCTTTTTTCTGAATGCATCGAAAGGCAAATTATTAACAATGAAGAAGTCTTTCGCGAATCCCAAGATTTACATTATTTCATTCTGTTTATTTTGGCCATTCTCTCACCTTGCGCGATAACTAGAAATGTTTCATTATGATTACATCACTATAAATTCATAGCACCGAATTCATGTACTGTTTGTGCAATTTCCAATCAAGTGCATCACTCGCATATTTCAGGAAGGCAGAACGAGCTAATTATTTGGCGTTAATTAATAAGCTTGAACGAATTTTCCAAAGCTTCTACGAATGGTCTTAAGGACATTGTCAATAATTCCACAGTTACGACGAAATATTCAAAAATATATACAAAATTCAGTAAAAGAAATATTCCATCAATGTTTTTTCGTATCGTGAATGTAATATATTATTTCCTATATTTTATATTTCAAACTTTATTAATCTTTTACCAAATATATACATTTTTCACTCGTTTTTAAATAACACATAATCAATTTAACGTTAAAGTATAGTATACTCCAAAAATTCGACAAATGGATTTGTCTAATTTAATTAGAGGGAAAATATATTCTCGTTTAATACAATTTTGTTAGTATTCGTTGATTTCATCAGGGATTGGAAACATGTTTTACGTAGCCATTTGAAATCTGTCAGGCGTCGACGAGCGGTTGATGAACATTCCTCGAGAAGGAACAGTTTATCCTGTGTTGTGTGAGTTTAAAAGCATTACAGCAATAAAGAGTAAAAGATGAAAGAAAAGAAAAAGAATACACGTAAGAACGATTAATATCGGGTTTATTAATTTGAGAAGGTCTAATAACCGAGGGCCTCTTACCGCTTCATCTGTAGCTGCTGCTGCTTCTTCGGAAAATTCCCTATTGATATTTGCCTTTCTTTTATTGCGCATTCTTTGATGCAGTAGCTGCTTTGCCGCTTGATTACTTGGCAGGAGTCACGCGGACCGATATTACGTCCGTTAATTCGATGCACAGTGGAGCGAGGGGAACGGGATGAAACGAATCTTAATGAGATTCGTCTGGACGCTCGAGATTGGATAAGCGAATCCGTATTACCTGTTTAGCATGATAATATGTTTTATGTATTTCTAAAAAAAGCCTAAACTCGAGAAGACTCTCCAAGTAAATTAATACGACGTATGCGTCGTGCCAGGACAAAACTCCGGCTCTCGATATATAATTCCACAGCTCTCAACAACTCATTCTGATATTCGTAATATACGCTTCTATACATATATATACCGTGTACGACGAAACAAAATGCATTAACAATTCGTTATAATAAACACGTACACTCGAACAAGGAAAATTTTCTCGGATTTCACAGTAGATACTGACGCACGTGCAGTAAGCATTAATCGCACACTCGAGATCTCTCTCTCTCTCTCTCTCTCTCTCTCTCTCTCTCTCTCTCTCTCTCTCTTTCTCTCTCTCAGATTTCAATCGAAGTCTCCCTACAGTCTGACGCGGCACGCTAATCCGACTAATTAATCCAATTCCAGTCGAGGTACTCATTTTTCATAATTGCGAGAAGTAAAATAGCCGAGCCGAGTGTACTTTTAATCAGTAGGGATGAGGAGTGGGTAGGGGAAGGGGGAGGGGGAGGGGGGAGGGGATTGTCGAAGAGTAAAAGAAGAAACTGATGGCAGGGGTTTGGCGATGAGACTACTGCACAGTATCATAGCCATCGGTATAGCAGTGACGCGCGCACGAGTCCAATTCCGTTAGCGAGATCCGGCAATCGCTGAATATCATTCGTTCCATTGAAATTCAGTCGTGGATGTGGATCCGAGACGCGCGATATCACATTTGTCTCTCCCCCTCTGGCTCTGCCTAAACTTTAAACGATCGCGTTTCGGTGGCTCTTGTTCTCCTGTCCAGGACGTGACTGAGCGACTGCCAAATAAACAGCCGAGGCAACCGCTACCATCATCATCCCCTAACGCGCGTCGGCCCCTCATGGCTCATATATTAATACTACCCTCCACACATACACCGTACCACCGTAATCTTGCCAATGTTTTACATGTTTCGTGATCCGATAGCCGCGTTGCTTACGGGAAGAAAGCAGGGATAAAAAGAAGGAAGGGAATAAAATTGAACGCGAAAGCACAGAGGGGCCCCAGATTGTACGTGCAAGACCAATCTTGAATCTAGGAGAGAGAGCAAATCATTGCGAATTCTCGTAATTCTCTGGGTACAGTGTATAAAGGTTGGCGAAGGAGCGTAGAGTAGGAGAGGGAGGGGGAGGCGATGGGTCGACGGTAAAGTGAGAGGAGGGGTAGGAACGGAGGGGGGGGGGGGGTAGAGCTCCCTCTTTCTGGCGGCGGGGTAGAAGCAGCCGCGGGCAATTGAAACTCACGGCCATTTACTGCATTTCAATAATAGTTTCCCCTTCCTCGTACGTGCAACACGAGAGCCCGAGCAGCGGAGCAGCTCACAGTCGATTTACTGCGAGCTTTATGGAACGCCTGCAAGCTCGCACGAGTACCTACCCGACGGCTAAAGTATGCCATGCCTTCTACACCGACTGTATTATTTCCTGTAACCTTACCGAAGCTCACGTACACGCTTCTTCGACAAGCCATTATGTACAGTATAGATACATATACTACGATACACCTGTGCCGCTTCTATACCTTTTCCCCCACCGAAAAAATCCCACCAACGAGAAACTACGGGAAATAATCCCCGAACGTCCAAATATACGCCCGCTGTGCTGCCGATGCATCGATTGGAAAATATGCAGCCTTCCTTCAGGATCATCCGGGCCTTTTTTCTCATCCCTATATTGGACGATGGAGAGGAATGCGGTACGTCTGACGGCTAAATATTATATGTTACGACGAGAGAGGATGCTTGCAAAATGTCAGGGAAAATCAAGTAATCGACGACTTAGTAGCATGGTACAGAGCAGGAATATGATGTATCGTGTTATTGGAGCTACGTCGATAGTAATGCGTAATTGAGATTGATACTCGATCAACGACGCGTTTCACTTCGGGTGCAACGCGTGGATATTCGTTGTTGGTCGAAAGGGCACTGCGAAAGAGAGAGAGAGAGACCATCGGCGAATTGGTATTGGTGAAATCGCCTGCAGTAGATAGCGATACAAATTTCGGCCATTAGCTGGCGACGGAGGATGGCTGTCGCGTTGTTGCCGGTCGGTTCTCGTCAATATGTAAAAGCCTGTTCTGCAGTCGAATATTGATTTGTTCACCCTCGTGAAAACGGAAAAAACCAATGACCGAACTGAGACAACTTTATTATAAAACAATTATTTGCCCAAGGTAATTCGGTTCGGTCCTTATTATTGTTCACGCTAAAGCTACTTAGCGCGCTTACGGCGCCCAGAGACTCGGATTAATTTGACTAAAATAATAATTATCCGATAAGCAGCATCCTGAGTAAGACTTTTACTACACTGTTTACCCGCTTCCATCATTGGGATTTACACTTGATTCTGCTATACGAGGTGTACGGTTAACTTATGCCAACCTCAAAATTTCATACAATATATTTATATATATATATATATATAT
This sequence comes from Prorops nasuta, assembly GCF_024137725.1. Lineage (NCBI taxonomy): Eukaryota > Metazoa > Arthropoda > Insecta > Hymenoptera > Bethylidae > Prorops > Prorops nasuta. The sequence continues at coordinate 5,398,338 of NW_027116803.1, forward strand.
ATATATATATAGGGAGAAAGAGAAAGAGAGCTTGCACGCGATTTTAAAGATAAAACTGTTGTTATTTTTTTATTGGTATATCTAGTTCATAATTAAAAAGCTATTAAGAATTAAAAATTCTTCGACTCGAAACTTTATATTGGTCAGACGCCGTTAAAGATATTTGTTTGCCAATAGAAAACTTTAAAATAAGCAATTTTTTTATCTGTATATAATAGCGTTTTGGATAAAGATAGGAAAATAATTGGTGTACAGTAATCTTATTCTTCAAATTATCGGTTTGGCACGAGTTAGCTGGGCATCTTTCGTCATTATTTTCAGTGACTATTTTTACATCAGATTGAAACAAATATTTTCGGATTCATTTTACACGATAGATGGCCAAGAGGAGTATCGTGAGTTTTCATCCTTAAAACACATGAGTAATTGATGGAATCACCAGAAAAAGGTGAAAATCGAACGAGTCTTTGGAAACAGCTGTTACCGGGTTGCAGATTCCCATAACATCCATGTGTCCATATCAACGAAAACGAAGAACAATGAGAGAGTACCGTGGGATTTAAATACAATATCCCGGGGCTATTGCAAAAACATACACTGGTAGGGAGAAAGGAGGGGAGGGAGAAAGAGAGGGTGGAACTACCCCTATGGATGCAACTCCATCCGCGAGAGCTGTATTATTGTCCGTCAATAACAAATACACATATACACTTCACCACCATTGTCATTGTTACCCCAGATCCTCTGGCCTGTTTCGTTCCACCTGATAACGTATGCGTGCATGCACGGTACATCTCTCTAGCGATCTGTGTGCACGCGCTAAATTACTGCTCGCGAACAAATTTTCAATCTTCGCTTGCCAAGGCACGTTTTCGGCTATCCGATGCATATGTATTATGCGCACTGGCCACACAGGAATCTCGGATACAAGCACCGAACCGAAGAGGAAGCTTGAACGATTGTAATGTACGCTGTAACCGTATTCCTATGCATGTACCTGTATAAGCCTTCCATTATATTTGCTTCTGCCTATATTGACAATATCCCCTCTACCCTTTATCTTCATCAATGAAATTACTCTAACGATTGATATAATAAAAAAGACTCTATTATATTTAAAAATTAAAACAATTTATTCAAATAATCGCCAGTCAAACCATTCATGTTTTACAATTATTTCTTATTTTTATCTCCTTCACCTTCTTTTCGCCTTCATTTGCACCCTGCGTGATTTTCCTAATCTCTGCTTGCCTTTTGCTGCATTTCCTGATTTTCTAGACATTCCAGGCTTACGTGATTGCTTGTATTCGGACATATCCGCCGAACTGGTCCTTGTATTCTTTTTACTGCCACGCTTCTTACCCCCAAATCCAAACTTCTGATTTTTTGCTTTCATTTTAGCTTCAGCTTTTCGATTTATCTTCTTTTTGTCAGAATTATTACCTTTTGATTTTTTATCATCTAAAAAGTCGAGATCTTGTCTCTTGCCTTTTCTAAATTTCTTAACTTCTTCCAGCATTTTCCTCTTTTCAGCATGTTTCTTCAATGTAGCCTCTATTTGCATTTGTTTGCCTACTTTCCGTTGAGCTCTCAGTTGTCGAGCTCTCTCAGACCTTTGAGCTATAACCTGCTTTTTCATCAGATTCTCTCTGACTTTTTGCATGTGTTTGTCTGTTTTTGCCATCTCTGCAAAATAATCTTCTGGTCTTATAATTGGTATACCTAAGTTCTTTAATCTTTCTACCCCTTCTAACACAGCAGCCTGTGCTTGACGATGGAACATTGTTTCTCGCTTAAATTCATTTAATACCGGATCTTCAGCTGGGTCAAATTGTGGCAGTTTCTTATTACCCTGCAACTGCTTAGCACGTCTGACCTCTTGTTCTTGTATCTGCATAGCCAACTCTGGTGCCAAAGGTGCAGGTGGATTTACAATATCTAGCCTTTCTATCCAAGGTAAATTTTGTCTTATTTCAGTTAATCTTCGATTCATAGCAGACTAAAAAGAGAGTATACGATTAGGTGAAAATACATAAAATTTACATTGCTCTATCAGAAACTTACTTACGATTTTATTTTTGTGTACTTTTTTGGTCGATTCAATAATGGCATTTAATCCTGGTTTTAACAAGCCTTTTTCAAAAGCTACTTGCAACTAAACATATGAATAATTGAGGTTAGAAAGTGCAGAATAAGTCCAGAAGTATATAGTTTTTATTATAAGTTCAGGAAAATTATTTTATTGCTGCAAAGGATAAAAATCATATACTCACTTCCTGATCGGAATCGCTGTATTCATCTGAGTCAGAGTCAACCATTGTTGTTGCAAAGTTTGTTATTTTAAATTATACTGCACGCACAGTGCTGTATTAGAGACAGGACTGAAAGAAAGAGTGGAAGTTATTTATTGCTGCTCACGTATACTCTACAGTTGCATTCGATTATTAACTGCGGTCTGCAAATACTAAAACTCTATAATATATGTCACGTAAAATATAGGTTTTCAGTACTGGCAACACTGACCGGCATGTTTATGGCGTCCCTTGATGCATTTAGAAACCGCATTATAGGACCAGTCATCATCAATAACTCAAGCGAAAAAGCGCGAGTTAACATATATTTTGGATTGAAAAACTTTAAATAATAAAATTTAAAGTCTTTTTGAATAAAAAATATATGCTGAAACGCACTTTTCCGTCTTGGGTTACTGATGGTGTGGGGCTTTATAAATGCGGTTCCTAAATGCATCAAGGGATGCCATATATTCCGGTCATTTCAGTACTCACCATCAATACCTTGGCACAATCATAGATGGCGCCAGTAATATCAACCTGAATAATTTATATTACTCTCGAAGTGAAACTATTTAAGGGATTGGTATTTGGTATACATATGTATGTACATACCACATGGATCACACACACGGATACGCTATGCTGTAGGCGCTGAGTATACTCTGTTTATTCAGCCTCAGCATCATTGCGGTCCTAGCATTTTTTATGAACTCGTAGATAGGCTACAAATTACGCCTTGTTGGCTCTATAGAAATTCGAGTTCATATTTTTATCGAAACTTGATATATTTTTCTCATAAGACAATAAATAACATATAAGTTAGATAATATATGATAAAAAAGTTTAGAAAGAATGATTTCTCCAGGGAAGAAATTATATATGCAGATAAATATCCAACAGCCATATATTTATTCTTTATTTTAAGAAACAAATGCTAATTGAGCATTACCTATTCAATAATTGTAATGATAATAAATGCGTAACAATTTACTATTTACGAAGTGTAAGGATAATTAACATTTAATTTATAGTCGTTTAAATACGTACGATCGTGTACATATGTGTACAGTACAGTTGAAGTTATCATTTAATTATTAAGAAATGGTAAGAACTAAATATTGCTTTTTTGTTTGCCGAGGCGTTAGACATTATCTTTCTTAGTTTTTGCTTCTACTTTGCCATACTTGTATTTACACAATCTCTTCCTTTACTTTTCTCCCTACTGCTATAATCATTCAATTTCCCTTAATCTTTGAAATTTAAACCTAATCATTAGGTTTCCTTTTTTCCGCGTTCTTTATATTTATAGTAGTGCAGGCAATGCAGGGTATCGAGGCAATGTACGGAACGACAAATTGAACTCTAAAACAATACTGAAAACGCAGATTTCATGAAAAATAAATATATATGCGTGTACGTATATTTATATATGTATATATGAATATATATTTTATAGAACAATAAAACTTCAACTGTCAATAAAATAATTATTACGAGTAAAAATATTCTACAGTAGGAGAATTGTGTGATGCATGTAAGATAAGCATATATTGTTTTCAGTATCAATTTAGGGATCCAAATTATATACGCAGGAATTAGACCTCTTGCAGTGTCATAATTGAAGATGTAGCATATGTATCAGTCGAGGGGGTCCACAATTCTGACACGTTCCAGTGATCTATAGAATTTTTGCGTATACAAGAAAAATCGTAATCGCAATAGTCGAAAATTTTAAGAAACTTAGTAAACAATAATCAATTGATACACATAACGATTCCTAAGAAGACAAATCTTTCTAGTGTTAACTTGCTTTTTTTTCTCTGATATTTTGTGCCTATACCTTTCATTAAATACTAAGTTTTTTTGGATTCTCAAGACTTTGCAATTACTTTTGTTCCTTTGGCTCATTGACGAATCATCGCTATTATAGCGTACATTAATATTTTTTTCTTATTTAGCCTATCGGCATCCCATAATATGCCTGATTCATCCACGTTGCCTGTAACGTTTCGACAGATTAATATAAAATGTCTGATAACAGATTAACGATGCAGGTTTGTTGATTTATAAAATTAAAAAATTGTGCTTGAACTAACATTTTAATCGAGGATGCTTCGAGTATCGTAACGGGCAATTTCAATTCCAATTGTCAAAGAATCATTAGAGATTTAAAATGTATATTGCATATCAATCTGCGATACGTTATTAAATATATATATATATATATATATATATATATATATTATTTCACCGATCGGTGTGCCAAGATTTTGGTCACCTGCGCTTTTCGAAACCCAAATCTCCGATCGGTAAAGATTTAAATCGAATTCTTATTCTCTGTGGTAGACTGCGCTTAGAATGACATCGATCAAGTCATTTTATATATTACTTAAAAATTAGTGGAAGTATAGAGAGGGAGTGTCGATGATTATCGAAAGAATATAATAAAATATACATATACGCAAGTAAATGGTCGATTAGGATAACAAATGGATTGCGCAAAAAAAGGACGAAAATACTCAAAATGAACTGCGTGAGGAACTTGCAATACTTTTTCCCTTCGAAAGGTAATATTTATGCCAATCGTATTATAAAAGTTTACACATTCAAGTATGTAGTACGATCAGATTAAGATACATTCTCTGGACACTTTGACTAGATTACCTTAACTCTCGAAATTCGTGAACCAAATCTGCATGTAGCATAATATTTGTGTATAAGTTTGTCTCACGCAGATTGCATTATTCGTGATTTTTGTATTGCGATATCGCATTATCCCAATCTCGGCTGACATAATAATAATTTTTCGATAAAAGCTTTTTCTCCAATACTGAAATCGCTGATGATTTTCTCTTTGCAGGATCATTCTAGGAGCGAGTATTTGTGCACGATCCTCGCAAATGTGTCACGAGAGTAGGGAGCTACTTCTGTGAGATAAAAGGAAGAAAGAAAGGGGATGGGGGCGATCGAATATATATTTGAGCACAGAGATTTGAGCTTCAAATTGCACAAAGAATGCAAAAGCAAAGGATCGAACGAGGAGTGGAAATGAAAAACTCTGCTGGAAGATAATTTCGAGATTGTTGAATTGAACAAAATCTGCAGGTTTTACAGCACCACTCCACGAACGGATATAAAAAGACTTTTTCGTCATTGCTACGAGAGTCGTCGTGGCAACAAGGAAACGTCGATATAATTTTTTCCTTCTTTTTAATTTAAATTTAAATTCTAATTAATCGCGAATGGGGGAAGGTGCTTAAGAATTTAGAGGTTTATTCGAAAGCTCTGACAGTTAAATAGTAAAGATTTGTAATAAATTATCTAACTGGGAAGCTTTGCACCGAACTATCGCAGAGCGCAGCCTACCTCTTCCTTCAATTGCGTTACATATATATATATATATATATATATATGTATGTATAAAGATATTTATAAATTAGAGTTTCTTAAGTTATCTTTTAAATTATTGAATAATTAATAGTATTGTTAGTATTTACAGGTACAGGTCTCGTATAGTTGCAGTCATGTCGTCACTGGTTGTTCATCGCGTAACTTTTCGATTTGCTCGCGTTCTACTGAACATGCTGGCGGGTGCCGACAAAATCCGCCATTTCGTTATCGACAATAGTCGAAGAAAGGTCTAGGAAGAAACGCCGGATCCTCCGAGAGCACCAGCGAAAGAATAAAGGAAGATGAAAGAAATCGCTAATAGCAAACTAGAGATTTTCTTTATGGAGGATTTTTTTTTCTCCAATTTTCCGGCATTTCTCCCGTCGACCTCTTTGGATGGACCGTGAATCGACCTTCGAGAAGCGCGAAACGATCTCGGTGCTTCTCAAAATTCGTTTTTTCTTTATTTGCTTTTTCTTGCAGAGTGGCAGTTTGACGACTTCGTTATTTTACTCGTACGTATATTTCTACTAGCACGTTCTTGAATAGGGCATTGGAATGCCTTCGATGGTTTTAGATTAGAATTATAGAACAATAGGACAAAAGCTATGTAGAACGGGGCTCGATCGAGCCTCGTCCAATGCTTACTTATATTGCCTTAAGCAAAGGTTGTACCTCTAAAAAACAAAGTCCCATTAACGAGTCAACAGAGTCAATTATATATACATATATATGTATATGTACAAGCATTTAAAACATTTGCTTACAAGACTTATCAACAAAACAACAATATCTAACAAGTGATAGTTTCCTCGGGGACTCGACGCGCAAGAAAGTATATTATACTATATATAGCGAATGAAGTATATATTGCAACGAATGAAGTAGTCTCGATTTGTGCTCGTATCATCTTATCGCCTATCGTAGATTCTAGTCGTCGCGATGGAAAATGATCTATCGGAGTAGCCGCGTATAACGAGTAATGAGTATTTGTCGATCCTTCTGCCACTCTGGGACGAAGAACGGAGATTCGTCGCGTGCAACTCGCTTAAGTTTCCACGGTTGGATTTTGCGCTGAGAAGCGAGGAGTTTCCGGGACCCCTTGCTACCTTTAGGTACACTCGATTATGTGCGGCTGTGACGTCTCTATCACGCTTGGTCTGCCCACGGAATTGTCTAGATTGTGTAGCGACGTGGAATGGGGTCCATGAGAATTTCCGTGTCTCTCGTAATTTTCCATATGCTCCAGCTCGCAGTCTTTCGGCATGTTGCCTTTAAACAAACACATTTACGTGTTAAACAAAATTTTACTTTTTTTCTTTCTTTCCCCCTCACACACACACACACACACACATGCGTGCCCGCATATTGACTATTTTAACTGATCTTCATGGAACGTACCAACATTCATATCGGGACCATACTCGTAATAGGTAGGAGATTCAACCGCAGTTGCAAGCGCGAGCTCATCCTCGATGTTGTTCGGCCTGCAACTGGTCGCCTTCCAGTGAGTCCTGAGGCCACTGGCGCTTATGTACTTCTTGTCGCAACCCTGGCAAGTATAGGGCCTCTCATTCGTGTGCAGTCTTTTGTGCAGCTTCAGATGAACGAACTGGGTGAACCTGGCAGGGCAGAGATCGCAACCGTAAGGCTTTTGCCCCGAGTGCAGTCTCAGGTGAGTCTTGAGATTCGACGTCGAGCTAAACCTCTTCTTACAGATCTCGCACTGGTGTGGTTTTTCGCCTGCGTAACAAATTTAATAAAACATCTCGATTACAGAGATCCGTTGGTCGATCGAAAACAGATTTTGTGCTTCGAGGGAAACACTGACCTGTGTGTACAAGATGATGCTTCTGGAGGTGAGCTAATTGGGTGAAACTCTTGGTGCAAACCCTGCACTTGAACGGTCGTTCGCCAGAGTGCGTCCTGAGGTGGACCTTGAGGTTCGAGAGCTGTCCGAAGGTTTTGCGGCAGACATTGCACTCGTAGTGCATCTTACCGTCCTTCTTCTTGAGCGGATAGGGCAGGGATCGGTATCCCCTTGATCCCTGGGAGCTGGGACTGAGGGAACCACTTTGGGAACAGGCATGATCATCCGGGGACAATGAACTGGCTGGCGAGTATCTATTGAGGGATGGTGGATTCGCATGGATGGTCAGTCCTGGATGATGACCGAGGTGAAGGTTGTGGGTACCGTCGATCAGTGCCTGATTGTCGTCCATTTGCATGGTGGACGAAGTCGGTAACTGATGACTACTGGTAGCAGCCTCTAACCTTCGACCGTCCTGTCTTTCGTAGACGGAGTTGCCGCTCGGCGTCGGTGAGTACGCGCTGCAATTGATCGACAGAGGCGTAACGTTGTGGTGCAGGGTGGAGCCTTGATGGTAGAGTCCGTACGAATACGAGGACGGTGATTGTATGGGTGAAATGGGAGATACACTCTGAGCACCAGCGACAACGGGACCGGGATAAATGGAGCTCGACTCGATTTGACAACCGTTGTTGCTGGAGTAGAGTATCGTGGAAGTCGACGTAGTGGCTATCGAGGGGTTCGCCACCGGTGACGGACTCTTGCTTTTCCTCTTGGCCGTGTGGCAATCGCTGGTCGTCGTTGCTCCAGAATGCTGCAAGTTATTGGTCGATGTGAGAATTCCACTGGACGTCAGGACGCCCGTGCTCGAGTGCAAACTGCTCGCGTTGTTCGACGAGTGAATACCACCGGGATGACTCTGGCCCAAATTGCTGTTACCGTTGCAAGTACTCGAGTGCAGATTCCCCGTACTAGAAAGAAGATAAATGAATAGGCTGGTTAGGAAGAAAAAGAGCTGTATACAGAGACGATGGTTCGATTCAACGAAATCTAACCTTGAGTGCAAGTTGCTGGTGGGACTGTGCAGAGGCATGGGACCATTTCCACTGGTGGAATTGACACAGGCATCTGTCTGCATCGGTAAATTCGAGCTAGAGTCGGGGCTGCATGGTAGCATGCTGCTGTAATGATTTGACTTTTTGTAGGAATACGCCAGTTCCGTAGGACTGGACGGTGGGGGTGTAACAGAGTCCACGTGGTTCTGCAGATGGATCTGGTGATGCTGCAAGTGATGCTGAGTGCCATTGTGGTGATGATTGTGGTTGCTGCTGTTATTGTTATTGTTGTTATCGGTGCTATTACGTAGGAGGATGTTCTCCAAAATGGAGCTGCTCGGGTTGGGCAGGTAGGCCGGCCTCACCGAGACTGGAAGACCACCTTTCACTTCGGATTCGTAGAAAGGTTTTTGAACCTTCTCTGGAATCTCGTCCTCGGTCATGCTAGACAGTACGGTGTTCTTCTGCAAAACTATCGGCGACACCGATTTTTGTTCTTCCGGTGTCACCGCTCTGCTCAACGATGCCTCAGGCTCTTTGTCCTTTGCTTGGCCATCTATGCTCTTCGCTGCCAACAGATTCCCATAAGTCTTTGAAATTTTTATCTTCACCTTTCTGTACTCGTTCTTCGTCACTGCACTGTCCTGCTTCATCAACACCTCGTTGCTGCAAATGGTAGATTTTGAGTTCTTACTGAAGTCCAGCACGTAGTTGTTCTCGGAGTCGGACTCGCTACTTTCTTCGGGCGGCGTCAGAATTTCGTCATGGTAATTCGAATGGTAGCCCTCGTCCGACCTTACCGAACCGTCCGTCGGAGTCATTTGCGAACGCCTTTCGTAAACTAGAAAATATTTCCACTTATTTTCCAATGTTTTTATTGGATAAGCTCGCATGTTCGTGGCTGTGTGTATTTTTACAGAAAGCATTCATATCGGTAAACTTACGTATTCTCTGAAGCATTAGTTCTCCCGTCGATGGGTAATTTAGTCTTTGAGCGAATTCCCTACAGTACCACACGAGAAGCTCTTGATTAGGAAGTATCGGCTTGATCGTGTAAAAATAAATGTTCATCTGCGAGCAAACGAAATAAAATTTAATTAACGGGCATTTGAAATTAATTGGTCAAGCTGAGGGGAACTGCAGCTTTCTTACCTTGTACTGACACGCTATCAAGTTTTGAGATTCGGATGAGTAAGCTGGCTTCACGTAGCGCATCCAGTTTGACTTTTGGACGTCATACCCGACGATGTAATAGAACAATTCATTGTTCTTGTACACCTGTTAATTGCAATCACCAAACAATTATTACGCGTCTATATACGTTGCACGACGCGTTTTTGCCTTCTTCAAATAATTATATACACGTATCAGAGAGAAAGAGGAGAGAAATATTATTCCACCCAATAATTTACTAATGGAATATCCTCGGGTTTTATACACAAGTGCGAATTCGAAATTCCATCGTAATGATTTGATGAGTTACGAGGCATCAATGGCTTCGCTAGCCATAAAGCTAGCTCTGAAACCAGTTTCTGGTCTTGGCGGGCTTCACTCCCCTCCTCCTCTCCTTCGTGTTCCCTCAATCCCTCTTTATCACCGAACGCGTAGCTCGTGATAAGCGTGAACCCTACGAGACTAAGGCCTGTCCATTACAACGAGATTCAACTCACCCTCCAAAAATATTCCCGGTTCGTATCCGTTGGGACCGAATCCTTCGTATAGACCTGGCCCACTAGAGGCCCAAAACGAGTTCCCTTCGGAATGTAGCTGGTGCTCCATACGCTCAATGCCTTTGGAAGAAAGAAAAGCAGAAGAAAATCAAATTAAAACTCGAGTCAATTCAATGGTCTTTAGGGATTATTGAGAAATGAGCTGATTAGCGATTTTGACAAGAGAAAACTTTGAACGAGAGATGAAGGGAGTTGTGTGTGCTATTTTATTCATTGATAAAATGAGAATTTCTTTAACGATGAGAGAAAGGTGAGCGTAGGGGTTTGATGCAAAGAAATAAAAGAGTGATGGTGAGTGAAAACGGGAATAATTGATTAGTTCATCGCGCTGCTCGCGACACCCGCTCACCAAGGGGTTCTCGAGATAGGATTCTTTCGCGGAAGAACGTACATCGTTGACGGCCTGCGAGGGTTTCAAGACCAGATTCCTTGGCAGCGACGCCTCGGCTCGGTTGGTGTCACCTGGTGACACTGCCACGTCCGGTACCAAGTACACGGCATGTTGCTCGAACTCTTCCTCCCTCAAGGTCGCGGGATCCCACTCGCTAGCCTCCATTCTTTGCTGTAACAAAAAATCATTGCAACATTGATGAAATTTCTTTTTATGCTAATTAACGAAGAATCTATATGTATATATATATATATATATATATATAGTTCATTAAGAACGGAGTGATCCCAGATGAGCGTTCATCCAGCCATACCCTCGATAGTCAGGTCACCTAACAAGCTCCTCATCGCCTATATCAAGCAGTTTTTATACGACGAGACTCTGCTAGAATCTTGCAAACTTATTTTCACACACGAAGAACGAAGCATTGGTTTTTATCGATAAAAATGCATATATTGCTTGGCATACTCCTACGAAGAAAATTTATTGCGTTTGATTGACACGGGAGTCGTCATTGATTGTTGCTAAAATTGGAAAAGCGTGGGAGAAGATGGAATGGTAAAATCACCCCCAGTCTTCAATTTGCGGTGGAGCAACACTTTAACACCGCGAAAGTGAAACCCGTCCACGCATTGATCGACTGTGCGGTGGAGGGAGGAGGATAAGGGGTGGAGAGTGGAGGGAATAGAGGGTGGTATAAACTCGGGAGCCCACCCACGCCATTGCCAAGCTTTTCGCTTCCCGTATAATTTCGATTTCCGTGCAAAACTATGTCGCTACTCGAACATCCGATACATCTTTCTTACAAATCTTTCATAATAATAGACACGATTGTTATCGAGCAGTCCGATTGCGCAATTTTTACACTCCTCTGACACTTTGCATTCAAACCAATAGCTTTTAACTTTAATTCGTTCGGAACGCTGCTCAATTATTTCCTTGCGTTTACTATGTCACTATTACTCTCGCAACGGTGCAATGTAACAATGCTTCGGGAACGATCATCGCAAGGAGAGAATTTTACCACACTCGAAACGCGTGCAATACTGGAGTCGTGACAAAATCGATTTCCACGGAAAGGACACTGCAATGTTTTGGTGCCGCCCGTGCACTTTTAACAGAGATTTCTATCTTTCAGAGATTATACACTTTAACACTGTACTCTTACGATTCGAGGCAAAAACTTGCACATTGATCATCTTTAAAATAGCAACATAGGCAAAGACTTTCGTAAGTTAAAACTATAATTTGTTGTATATCAGCGAGAAAATTCTTACTTCGCAGTAAGAATGTTTCTGGGTGAAATAGAGAAAAATCAGTTGTATTACGTACAGGACTGGCGTAGGCCTACAGCCCGCGTGATTATCGATAGGAGAAGGTGAGGAAGATCCTTAGCGTGATCCTGTGATTCCTCAGGGAGACCGGCATCCCGGCTTGCCCCGGGATTCGCGGGCCGGTTTCCCTCAACATGAATCGGCAAAGGTCGGTAAAACCGATCGCTGCCAGTTTCGTGCAGGACGCCCACGCACTATTCACTGCCACTTATCGATCATCAGGACATATCGAGCGAGAATACGGATGCTGAACTGTCGTTGGCCGATTCTCGACCTCCTGCCTCGGGTCGACACTCTCCCCTCGCTTTTATAATATATTCCCTCCTGGAAACTTTGGCCTTTTTTATCCAGTCTCCGTAAGAACTCGCTATTTCCTATAACTCCCACTGCACTAAATCCAGAGAGGGGAGAGAGAGAGAGAGAGAGAGAAGGATTTCTCTGGAAGCACTGGAACAACGAGAGATAGATAGATAGAGAGAGAGAGAGAGAGAAGCGAAGAAACAGGCTGCGATGTTTACCAGCAGCGGCACACGGACGGGCGCGTCTCGGCAAGGGCGTTTCTCGTGCGCGCGAATATCGTAAACTGTGCAGGTCCACGAGATTTTTGTTGGGTCAGTGCGCGAATTTGAATTTGTCAATTCGAAGAGATTCTCGACGCGAAGATTCGCCAGGAAGGGTGGTCCGCGCGAATTCCGCGGATGGCGTTTACGTAGTGTGTGGGGAACTCGGGTAGACCTGACCTAGCCCAACGCGACTCGGCTTGGCTCGTCCTCCCCGTGGCTTCGTATTGGTGGAGGCGAGCGCATACACACGCCAGCCTTTCCCTGTGTGCGCCAGCAAGCTGCCAGACTAGAGCAGAGGTGGTGCATTCTCTGCGCTGCGCTTTCAATCGACCCGTTGCCGGAGAGTCTACCCTCTCTTTTCATCCTCCGCAAATTCCCTCTCCTCCTCGCTCTTTTACTCCCTACTCCCTCCACTTCCACCGTCCTACTCGTCCTCTCTCCCCCCTTCTCTCTCTTCGTCCTCTCTGCCTCCCTCCCTCTATCCTAGCCAGTCTACTATCCTCTACCCCTTTGTCATTATCCGACAACGCTCGGTTTCTCCACGCCACGCACTCTCTCGCTCGCTCGACACCCCCCCCCCCCCCACCTTCCACCCTCGCCTCTCCCCCTCCCTCTCCTTCGGCTCAATGCAACTCCCTCTCGGTCTCGCTCGCTCCTTTTTACCCCTGCATGCAACCCTTCCTCTTTCTCTCTCACCGTGCTCTCCGTTCTTTCTCCTCCGTTTTCCAATTCGAGCAGCAAACGTTGAAAATATTTCCTCCCGACTCTTTTTCCCAAACTCTCGGATCATCGCTCGAATTTTTTCCTTTCCTCGTATACACGCTTAGATGTATATATATATGAAAGTTTTTGGCAAAGAAAATTTGTCGTACAGTTTTTCTTTTTATCGCAAAATGTGCAGTGGACTCTCCAGCACCGTCCATATCTCCCTTCACTATCGTTTACCCCTTTTCGACCCGCAACCCCACTGTTCCACCCTCGTCCCAACTTTCTCCTCTTGCTTTCTCGCGCACTCCACCAACTCCCCTCGCTTTTAGTTTCAACCATCCCTTGCTCCCTCGTTGCTTTCGGTGCTTCGGCCATGCCACAACACGAATCACCCATCTCTTTCCCTCCCTCCGACCTCGAGCGCGATAACAAAATGCATGCGCCGATCGTTTCCAACTTTAATTCTTTGCACAACTTTGCGAGGATGGCACGCAGAGATTTATTAGCAGCTTCGCTAACTTATTCAACCCTGCCGCTACCACTGTGATAATGAAATTCCCCGAAAGGGAATTTGTTGAAAAGCATCGCGGGGCGGCCATTGAACTTTTGGGGAAAACATAGAGGAACGAGGGACTGAGTCACGATCGTTTTGCCAAAAGTCATATCCATGACTGGTTTTTTTGCGTACGCACATCAGCCGACTTTAGCCTAGCGGGTCAACGACCTCGCCGTGCACGATCCTAATCCCGAAGACCGGTCTTGATCCTATCTTTGCAAGGTTACGTGAGCGAAATCCACCGCGCTCGCAAACAAGTCATTCGCTCGGCGCGTGATACTTTTAATGCTACTGGAAGCGAAGAAGCAACGACCAACCCAGCTTCCCAGCCCATTCAAAATCATTCCAGATCCTACATTTCTGTCAATTTTCCAGCAAGCTTCCAAACACTCGTGTATCGCGTATTTTTATATGTATATCGTACGTTGCGCACCAAAGGAAACCCCTCTTCGGAGGAATTATCCTCTTCTGTCCGAGGAAAATTCGGATTAACGATGATCGACCCGTGCAAGGGTTCATCGAACTTTCGGCATAGTGACGAAATTTTTAGCCAGTCGAGTTTATCTGGAATTTCACTTTTCGAGTGCGATTAACCTTGGCGATTTCCATGGCATGTCTTCCTAGTGAAGAAGTTTCCGCGTGAATCGGCGACGACTACTAACCCAGATACGTCCTGGGGTCATCGATCTTTACCTTCCGTAAAGGAACGACTGTACCAGATATATTAATCCTACTATATCTACGCTTCTTGCCAAACTCTCCCTCTCTCCCGATCGGTGGACCATTTTTTCGGTGCAAAAATCGATAGGACAGCCAATGATAAAATAGACTTCATCTCACCTTACGCTAGACTAGTATTTGAGGTTAAATGATATAACCTACCTGGAAAACGTAAAAAATATACATTTTGCGTTCAATGGAAGGAGCGAAGGACGCAAAAGGGAAAGAGCTTCGTTGTTGAGTGAAGGGATCCACCTGGCAAAAGTCTGGAAAGCAAATCGCAAGGTTTCTAATCGGACGCGTAACAGTAAGAGCGAATAGAAAACCAAATGTAAACCGGAAATGCTGTTTCCATGGAAGCCATCTGGATCGAAGCACTTCATGGCGTAAGGTCCTTTACCCCGTGTCGCTCTCGTAACTATACTATAACTGTTACCTTAGAAAATAGTAACTGAAAATTGTTTAACAATTCAAGGACACGCGTGCGCATCATCTCGAATAATCCAGCAAGATGCCGAGCGTCTGCAGCAATTACGTATACGTGCGCCTATCACAAATCTCAAAGGTCAACGAAATGATTTTCCATTTGTTGGCGCTCGGAGAGGTAACAGCACTTTCTACAAAAAACTCAAACGCAATATGTCCCGGTTCAAAGCAAAGCAGCATAAAGGTTCAACGACCCCTACCAACAGTTGGCAAAGCATCGACCTTCTTACGTGCAGACCTTTCTTAAACACCGGCGTGTCACACCGCTCGAGAACTTGGCAAAACGTATTTTCCAAAACTCTCGTTACCCTTCCCCTCGCTGAAGAAGAAGAGTCATCCGGGCTGAATGAACCAAAACAGAGTGTAAATTTTCCAAATCTTTTTAGTCGTAGTCGAGGGAAATTTTTGCTGGACGTTCCTATAAGAAGGTTTTTCTATGGGTGCACGATCTGAATCTGGTTTCTACTCGGTCGAGTGATTCTCGCGATAGGAACGGTGCTTTAAAGGCCGTCGTACTCGGCGGTTAGTAAAATGTAAACCGGAAAAGCGACGAGCAAGTGAATTAGCGAAGTGAGTTCGCGATTGCCCCTCTCCTGCTTGCCCCGTGCCCCTCGCGTCCTTCTTTCTCCTGGTTCACCTTCCATTCTCTCGCCACGGATCTGAAAGAAGGTCTCTGCCGGTCATTGTCCCACTTGGAGGTTTATACTTGGACTTGGACTTGGACTTGGACTTGGACCACGCCATAGGCACGGTGCACTGAGTAACGAGTCTCCCCCCTTGCATACAACTAAAAATCAAAATACCATTTCTACGAATTTTCCTTATTCTAACGTGCTAACGGTGAGGACCCACTGCGATAAAATAACAAATGCAACAATGTTATTATTATACACGATATGAGTTTTCGCGATGCGAAATTATAGTTCCTACAGCTTATGTATATCTATAGCACCATAGTGGAAGAGAGAGAAAATCCGGGGTCAGGATGTCTGGTCTAATCCGCCCCTGATACGTCGTTCTGCCTGGTTCTCTTTCTACCATCGAAACCGAACCGCGTCACTCGACTAACTGTACCTATCCCATACGTATCGGAGTACCGTATAGGTAAGCGACGACCAAAGCCTCGTAAAAGCGCGAATACGCCAAGACGCGTGACACACGTGGGCCACTCTATGCACGCGTTAATGTATGTGTGGGCGTATATATATAGTATATATATATATATACAGAGAACCGTTGCAGAGCCAAAAGTAAAACCGAATTCGTTTTCGGTGGACTATCGTGCGGCTTATGCTAGGTCCAGAATGTTCTATTCGACGAGTACCAGGTTCAACCTTCCTTCGTATCGATCCTAGCATTAATTTCTTACTCGAAAATTGCTACACTTATAGTATACAAGTATACGAGATTTGTTTGGGAAGGAAAGGTGCGATTGATAATGCGTTGGACACGGAAAAGTAGAAGTGATAGTGGTCAAGGAGCGAGGCGAGTATGCAAGTGGCAATGCTCGGCGTGAGTTCGTACGAACGAGAGTCGAGCGAATGCTCTGTGTTGCTCGGTCGTGGAGGATGATGGGGAAGGGGGGAGAGGAGAGGAGGCGTTTCAATGGGGCCACGTGATCCGCGTGCGCGGAGGAAAATGAAAAGTGGTGGTAGTGGCGTTCTCTGGCGGTCCCGGATCGACTTGGCTGCAAGCGCCGCAGGAGGAGAGTCATGGACGACCGCTATATCATTTTCGCTACCGCCTCGGTTCACCGTTCCGTCGCTGCCGGTTGTTGAACTCGACTTCTCTCGCGCGCTGCATAACCCATTTTGTAATAGCACACTTCGCGCTACGAACCGGCACGCGGCATCCTTATACTCTATACTAGTACGTATACTCGCGCTGTACCGATCGCTATGAAAAATCTTTCCTATTCGTGCGGAACGACCCGAATTTTCACCCCCCCCCCTCCTCTCTTTCTCTCTCGTGCTCGCTCTCCCCTCGTCTAGCTCTTGCTCAACGATTTTCATTTTCCACTCGTCCTCGTTAATCTCTCCTTCACTCTTGATCTTTTCTCTTTCTCTCTCGATCCATCGATGGTACAAATGAATATACCACATATATATATATATATATATATATATATATATATGTATATACGTATGCTATTATAGTATAGGAGAATAATCACAGAAGCCAGATAAGATTGTCGGTTACGTGAATGTATGCGGGCACGGGTAACCATGGAGTGAGGTAGGTCAAACTTTCTTTTCTTCTAGAACGCTGCATTTTATATATATATAGTTGTTCGCCAAACTCCGACTGTACAGTGCTTTCGAGGAAAAGCATCGCTCGGTATTAAAGAATGCTGGATTCGATGAGCTCCGGCGAGAGAGAATACATGCATATATATATTCGACGGAGATAGGCTAGGCTCATTGTTCAAATACAGGAAGTGATTTCGATTCTCAAATACTTCCATTGGATAAGCTCTGAAACTCGTAATCGTTGTGAAAGAGATTAAATAACGGAGTTTGTTCGTTTCCGCATTGAGTAGCCGCGGCTTCAATGTCAATGTCAGACGCCCTTTCACCTTATATAACGAATGAGAACGTTCACTCGCCGCTGTGCCTCGCACATATCGCACACTCGACTCTCTACCATACATCGACAATATATATATATATATATATAGTATACTTGCCTTGAAATCAAACTCTTAAAGAGTTAATAGAAATTTATCGATCAAATTGAAAAAGTAGAGTAAAAATAAGATTCGAGATTGTTTTGCGATAATCATAATATTTTTCGGGTCACAATGGTAATTGGTTAGCAGAAATATTTGACAGAGTAAAGAAGATAATCGTGGAATATTGAAGAATTATTAAGAGAGAGGTCGCAATGAAAGGTTGATCGTGCTCAAGCGAGGCTCATGGCCGTCACTGTAAAAGCAAGGCTAAAGCGAAGCGAAGTGAACCGAAGGGAGGGAATCTCACGGCTGACGGCTGGCCGTGACTTTACTCAACTCAGCCGGCGCAGCGCGTCAATGTAGAACGGTCATTGACTCCTCTCGTACTTTGCTCCATACGTGCGCGCACCTACCCCGTCCACGGGACACCCGGTACATCAATTACCACGCACCAAATCCATCCATCCCCCCTCCCCATACTCTCAACAATTTTTTGCCTTCATCCCTTCGACATTACCCAGCATACCGATCTGATAAAAAAAAAGTCGAATTTAACTTTCCTTCCCGCAGACGACTAATAGGTTTTCTTTTGGATTTCGACGAGGCAAAAATTCTTTTGATTCTCGATCGACCGGCGTAAGCACGGCGTATCGGCAAAGTGGCACGTATACTAAACGGGACACCGGGTACGTTGCGAACGGCCATCATTACGGTAGCGCGTAATACTTTACGGTTCGGCGTATGTATTATCGCGGAATCGCAGGACAAGTGCAATTTTTGCATGGAAAATGGCGATACGGTACTTTCAGCGTCGCCATTTATCCGCGGTGTACGAATCTAGGCTAGGTCTAGAAACGACACGGTCATCGACCACCCCTGATTTTGTTTCTCGCTCGATGACAGAGAAAGCAGCGCTTTGATACCGCGAAGCACCGCACTGTATTATATATATAGCTCATCGTATAAAATGAACAAAAAAAAACATCAACTGTATTTTAATATACTCATCGATAGCCAGTGATAACCTCGAGTGATTTGCTCCGTGCTTAAGTTTAGAATAATGTTAAAGATAAAATTGAATCGCGATCGGTTCGAATGGAATCGCGGAGAATCTGAAAAAACGCAGGAGGAAAGTATAATCCTATAGCTATGAGCCGTTGGAAAAGTGCAACGACCGTTCCAATTGATCGACCGCCCCCATCCCTCATCCCCCACCCCAAAATCATTAACATACGCAAGGTCGCAATGACCGCGACTATACGAACTGTGGTCTGCGAATACCGTTATGTCACATTAGTAGTAGGCACCTGTAGGCGTCATTACCCTTTCACGTATACCGTTCTCAAAATCAAAAACAGCCGACCCAAGGATCGAGCTAGCAGTTGTATATATATATATATATATATATATATATAAGAAAACATTTTGCTCGCAAAGAAAAATTGTCCGGGAATTACGGCACAAAAGGAGCCTGCATCCTGCCTTCAGTCTCCTTTATCCAGTAATCCTTTCACGCTTCCAACAATTTCCTGTTTCCTTCCTTTTTTTCAATCGCCTAAGAATCCCGTTGCCAGTCGTCCTCCTTTATCCCGAAGGATCTACCTGCACGAATTTTCATATGCACATACGAGTGAACACGAATCGAGCATGATAACGGGGCAAACCGTTATGTCATATTAGGAAATACGTTCGTTTAACGGGTCTTCCGCATAGGTGGACCAATCTTTGATTCCCAACTATAGCACCCGCTTCACTTTCACTTCTCGAAAATACTTTTGATTTCATCCACCAAAATCTCTTCGGCCCTATCGTTCCTTTGCTTCATCGCTGTGTACTCCTCAGCTTTTGATTCATCGTTCATTTCAGTTTCTACTGCAAAGAATGACTTTATGTGTGTCACGGGGGTATCGAACCTTAACCTCCCCCCCCCCCCCCCTCCACGAACGCTCGTCGCGGGGGAGTTTGCGAATCTACAAAGGTCAAGTAGTGCATTTTACACCTTCTCCACTACACTCTGGGAATTACGTTGTTGCTTTTACCGTTGTTTTTTTTTTCTTTGGACTCTCTGGAAGTTTGGTACTGGTACCGTTAGGGCCAAAGACTTCGGAGAAGCGAGCGTGAAGAAACACTTTCCGTAGTTCAAGAGCTCTTCCCTCTCCTGACGTAATACATGGGTACTAAAAAGTTCAAGGTACCGATAGATGATGAAAATCCTTTCACATCGAGATAAGCCCACAATACCTCCCTCCCCCCCCCCTCTCTCTCTGTTTTAATCTTATTTCAATATATATTCTGCAGAGGAAAGTATTTTTTTTTCTTCTTATATATAAAAATTTTTTATTGCAGCGAGCTCCTTCTCGTTACGGAAGTTATAAAATCAGCAAGCGCCAATTATTCTTACGGCACGAAGCTTGAACTTGACTCGAGGAACGAGTTGCGCAACTGGTAAAATGATGAGAGGTCGCGCAGATGATATTTGTGAAAAGTGCCAATGTTATCGATAATTGCATGGGTTATTTAGCGAGCACTTTTTACGAATCTCGCGGGAAACAGGGTCGTAGTAGGTTTGTTGTGACGTGACGCACGAGTTTTGTTTGTTTCGGCTCAGAATCTATGTCAGGCCATGACGTAGCTGGAAGACTCTAGAAAATTCCAGTTATCACTGAAAATCATAAATAATTGACCGAATTTTCTTATTCAGCCTAAATAGATTTTCTCCCCTGTCGAAGTTATGAAAAATATATTAATGCGTCTCAACTAATTAATCGTATACCTACGAAAGTACTACGGATCCTTCTCGTTGATGTTATACAAGATCGAGTATTATCGCAAATAAAATAAATGAAGAAACGGAATATTTGCGATTCAATTATAAAGATAATGAAAAAAGCGATAAGCGTATGTGCGTATAACATACCTTTTGGCCTCCTCTTCGAGCCGGTAGATCCTTTATGACCACTGCCTGAGTTCACTCGCCGGAGTCACTGACATATCTCCGCAAAGCCTTTCTGGATACGCACCACCGAGTTTCAGGCGCAAAATTCAATGCTGGCGATAAAACGACAAAAATTCTCTCTCCTGAGTACAAATGGAACACCAGTCACACACTAGTATCTGAATAAAACGACACTTAACATCTCCAGTATTAGTTTCCTACTGTGCACAAACGGAGACTGAGTCTGTAGAGTGGCCAGCGGTCGCATGTAACAGGGTTTGCAAAAAATCGCGAAATGTCAAATTGCAGAGATGAATGTTTGTGTATGTATGTGTATGTGTGTGCACGGGTCCAAAGAGAATAACTCCGAGTGTCCGGTTGTCGTTGAAGAGTAGGTAGTTAACGTGGAGTGTCGTCAGCGAATGACAGTGGATTGTCGGAAGGTTGGAAAATTGCGTAGAGATCCAAGGTGGCAGGCAGGTTGCCGATCGTTCGGCAGAACAGTTGATTCGGCTTGGTCGACGGGTGGCGAATGGACGAATGATCGAATATCGTAGGAGAGGAACCACGTCTTTCTCACTGTCCGATCTAAGTTGCTTTGCTTTGAACTCGATCGTGTGGAGAAAGAAAAAGGAACGTTGGTGGGCCCGTATCACCGTCCTTGACGTAGGATCGTGTACCGTGCGGGGCCGCGTGCTTCGGACTGACGGTCGCGGCGAGCAAGGTGAGTCTAGGTGTCTCTCGGCTCGGCGCGATGTGTGCGCGGGGCCTCACGAATGGAGAGGGGGTCGGGGCTGAAGAGCCTCTTCCGCCGCCTCTGAGTCCTCCTCCGACCGACAGCCCAACGATTCCCGATCCAAACTATATATATATATATATATATATATGTATATAATGGCCCGTGACAGCACGAAAACTTTATCTCCCTCTGCAATATTCAAACTTTGCTCTTATCTCATTTAAAAATTTTAATAAATTCTTATAATTTTCAAAAATACCAATGGAATTGAAAAATCCATTAGACGAGCAGCAACCTTCGATGATCGACCGGTCGAGATTGTTCTTTCATGTTTTTCTTATATATGTATATATTAGGGGATTAATATATGTGTGTTGTATATTATTCGTATATAAATTTCTGAATGTTTTCCCTGCTGTGTTGGGTTCGCTGAAACTCCAGAGCTACGTTGGTTTCGTTCTGTGTTCAACATTCCCCATCGACAGGAGCAACGGTACTTGTATCCCCACCCCCTGGGGCCAGGCTCTTCTCTTCCTCTCTCTCTCTCCGTCTTTCTCCTTCCGCCTGTCTTTCTCTCCCTCTCCAGCAGCGTGCCCTTCCCCTACCCCTTGTCCTTCCTCTTATTCTCACTGTCTCTTTCCATCTTCCCCTCTGTCCCCTTTCCTCCTCTTTCTGCCTTCGTGCCGCTGCTGGTTACTGACCTCCGAAAATACGAGGCACCATCGCTGCTGG
The DNA here is from genome assembly GCF_024137725.1 of Prorops nasuta. Classification (NCBI taxonomy): domain Eukaryota; kingdom Metazoa; phylum Arthropoda; class Insecta; order Hymenoptera; family Bethylidae; genus Prorops; species Prorops nasuta. The sequence continues at coordinate 5,420,452 of NW_027116803.1, forward strand.
ATTTTACTTATACTTAGCACCGGTAACGACGGAGAATCTGTTCGTCGCGGGGAGACTCGATTTTCCGTCCCGGACCGATAATGATCTACGCTCGACCTAAGGCCCTGAATAAGACTCCTCCCTATTCTACAAATTGACAAATCTCTGCCTATCGTTCTAATAGAATCAATAATGATCGTGCGATGGTAATAATGTTCAAAACATAATATATATAAAAACGTAACTCTCTCGAAAATTTGCTAATTCCTGTGTAAAATTTTTATAGTCATCCCCCATTATCGACTCGAATTTAATTGATTCGCGTGGCACGATGGGAGATCTTATTGCTTCATTTGCTTCGACTCTGCGGATAAGGCGAGAGAAGGGAGAGAGAGAGAGAGAGAGAGAGAGTGTCGATGACCTCTGGTTTCTTGCCTCGGGCACAAATTTCGGCACTTGGATTTTAACTTTGACTTACTCCCGGCGAAGGCGAATATAGGAATGAAAAAAAAAATTATGCAATTAAAATCGAGCGAGAAGTATCGAATTTTATTCTCCTTGAAATTTAGCAACTCGATTCCCCGTTATATTTGTCGGAGTTTTTTTACACGTACGGCTTTAAAAATTAACACAATTATCACGCGTATCGTTGATTCCTGCTTTCTTCGTGTGCGAAACTTTAGATATATATTCGCTATAGAGAGACTTCGATGCCGGAGACGCCTTAAACGAGACACGTGTTCGCCGAAAAGAGGCGATTCGACAGTGTCGACGAAGATAGGGGAAAAAACTGAATTTTGCATGGCAAAAGGAATAAATTAATCGAAATCCAAGGATTTTGTCCGAGACTGGTCTCTCTCTCTCTCTGGGAATAAGTATTTGCTATAAGACGTTTGCAACGGAGCAATGAACTCTCGAGTTAAACTGCTCCATATCTGCACGGAGATTGACCTGGATCGGTATGGAGAACGCAGTAGAAGCCGATCGAAACGAAAAGTATGCGACTACCCACTACTTCCTGTCGGGTCACTAACCACGAGAAGCACAGCCGCGTTCTAGCATCTCTTATGTTGCGCTGAACAATTATCGTACGCGGTGTCTCTTATCATCGAACAGTAATATATATATATATATATATATATATATATAATTGCAGGGAATAAATATATAAGAAGGATCCGTCGAAGATTGGAAAAAGGGAAATTGATGAAAACTGATAGAAATAAAAAGTACGCATGCAGGCACTTCCTGTCGGGTCAGTAACCAGTGGAGATGCTTGCTCGTTCCGTTCCGGTTACCCGTGTTCGGTGCAGCGCAAACATCCCATTAACTCCTCGTCGAGTTCTAATCGGTGTACATCGATTATCGTATTTTCAGCAGGTCAATTCTATTTTCGTAAGGAGAAAACGAAACTCGTTCCTCTTTATCTATCCAGCCATCTAGGAACAATGAGCATTTCGCTTACCCGAAAGCTGTCTGGAAATTTCGGTTCCAACGAAAGTAAAACATGTCCACGCACTTTCGTTTTTGGAAGCTCGCGCTGGGAAAGGAGCGCGCGTGCTCGCCCACCGTGGAAAAGAAGGACGAGGAGGAGGAGGAGGAGGACGATGCGAGCAGGGTGCATAATAATTTCAATGCATCTGCCTTGCACCTGTAAGCATGAAATTTATCCAGAGTCTTGCAAAAATATCTCGAGAGCGAATCGAGCGTTGGACTAAAATGCAGGTGTTGATCAAAAAGCTCGAATAAAAATTTGCCACGTGTGTGTGGCGGGCGAAGAAAATAGATTCTCGATTTTTCGTAGAGAAAAAGAAATGATTTTGTGCAATTGCGATGGAGCATGAAGTGGATGGCGTGCAGAACGAGGAACCGGAACGGAACGCCAGTGGTTACTGACCTCTCGCGTCGGCCACTCTTACGCTTGCACTACTTAGCTAACTCGTCGTTATCGGGCCGCGCGCTCACGCTAAATCGCCACTTTTCTCGCGAGCTCCCACCTCCGCCATTATTTACCTTTACCTTCACCTTGAGCTTACCGCTGCTGCTGTTGCTGCTGCTATTGCTGCTGCTGACACCGGAAATGCCACTGTCAACGCCGGAAGCAGCGTGGAAATTTCTCAAAAAGAAAAGTTTGACGGAGAATTTGCTTGACCTGGCGGATCAAGGAATTGGGTATGCTAATGGCAAGATCGCTCGGTTAATTAAGAAGCACGCGGCGTAAGTAGAAAACGACGATTAGGCTGGTGCAAAGGCACGAAAGCGATGATCGCTTTCGAGACAGCAAAGCTCTCCACTGACGTTTCGTGGAAATGGAAAAATGACCGATTTCCCTCGAGCTGCAGATGAGCGCAAAGTAAGACACGGCGAGATGGCCGCGCGAGTTCGTTGACCTCTGAAAATACTCTCTTGCGTCGTGATTGCGTGCTTGGTCTCCCGGTGCACTAGTTTACTTAGCTACTTGCTGCCGATGTCGCCCCTGCGCGAAGGGCAGGTCGTTTATGGAAAATTCGCTTCACCTAGATCGGCATATACCTATATATCTGCACTCGTTACGTGAGATTTGCTTTTATAATCTCATTTTCCTCTAGAATATTGGTCCTCCACCACTATCGAATCCTGGAGATATTTTTAAGAGTAGAATAGGGGGGGGGGGGGGGTAGAATAAATCTTTTATAGCTTTACCAGAAGGTTCCTGTCAGTTTGGAAGCTATAATCTTCCAGGATGACATCGGGAGGTCCGGTTCTGGGTTATCGTAGGGCAAGTCGGGATAGAGATTTGAGAGGCGAAGGGCGTGCAGCAGAGGTTTTCCATCGCGAAGGACAACTGGTTGATCGAGAGAGGGCGGTGGCCCCTGAAATTCGAGCGGTACGTCCCTGACACTCTCAATCTCTGGCAGGCTAGTCAAGGGAGTACTGTTATAGCTATGGGATTCAGGTGGTGTAGCCGGATCAGTGTTGGATGGAAGGGGAGAAGAGATAGCGAGGAATCTTACGGTTGGCCATAATGTAATACCGGACCGAAGGCTCGTGGCTCGTTCTCACTCGCTCGGAGCTCCGACTGCTCCGAACCCAAGTGAAGTGGCACACAATGCGTAAGAGTATTTTCAGGGGTCGTCGACCGCTCCGCTTCCTCAGCATTGCTACTCGCGAAACATCCCGAGAACTCACGTGCCACGCGCGCGAAATATCAGACACCACCCTGTATATATAACAAATACAATCGCAATGTCTGGAGAACGTTTCATCGTCTTTCAAACTATAAAAAAAAAATTGTTGTTCGTATTGCATATGAACCTGAAAATTGTGTAAAATTAAATTTCCCAGCAAATTGATGAAGAAACTCTTATAATCCCTCTTAGATCAAACTATCCCTGAATCAATCGTAATACTTGCTTGCTATACTTCGAAGAGAGGACATGGACCCGATGCGAATCCGTTTAGAAAAGGAAATTCCCGTAACACATTCTTATCGCACCTGCTCGAATCTTAGCAGGGGCTCCCGAGCATATACGGAAAGTCGGCGAGGTTTACTGCTCCGCATACGAGGCATTGACCCCAGCTTGATACCTTACTATACGCACATAGAAACATACGCACGCGTCAACCAAACCGCTTCTAACGGAATCCGAATGGCGTTTCATGAATCTCGGACAGTGCCTTACGTAACTCCACTTTTGGATTCATCGTCCTCTGCAGCGTTATTTATTTATTTACTGCAATATCTTGCGATGAAGAACAATTAGTATATGCATAAACACACACATACATATATATATATATAACATAGAGTATAATACAAAGAAGTATAGGTGATCGAAGGAAAGGGTCCCAGTCCGGTTGCAGCCGAGTGGATGGAGAAGGAGGGCGCGAGGGGAAGTTCTATGCCGTTTACAGAGTTGGGAACGACGAAGACCTAGTTCGAAGGTAGAACGCCGACAACGGCACTAGGTCACGCATTGCAGTTCCTGAACGAGTAGATGCACACAGAGGAGCTTCTGTCCGTACGTGTGACGCGAAAGGGAGGCGAAGAGAGACGGTGCGCTGCTGGTGGGAGAGCAGTTGCATGTGCAGCGAATAGCTGCGTGTGTAGTATGCGCGCCACGCATACGACAAGAGAAAACCGACGATCGGCCAACACCGCCTGCGATCGTTTTTGCGCCACTCGCTCGCTTCTGGTCCTAGAAACAACGCAGACACGGGATTCGATCAAATCCACCTTCGTCCTCTCCAAAAGACTATCGATCGTCTTCATTGGAAAAACTCAACACGCGTGTTGCGACGTCGGAGATTTTTTAAAATTGCTATATATATGCTATATAGCTTCGCGCTAGATCCTTGGTCCTGCGGTGACGTTAACGGTTATCCTTCATCGTTCCTCGTGTCCCGATCGACTTTCCCGATGACATTTAGTTTATTTTTCCTCCTCTCTCTGTCTCTGCAACGTGCAAATGCTGATTTATTTATTTGCACACGTAATCGAGCAACGCGAAGATTCGTTTATTGATTTATCGAATGTCTATTGGCCAATAAAGTAGTCTATGCACGCGATAACGATAACGGTCCTGGGCGTTACGTCCATTCATGTCGAACGTTCTCATAGCTTCTCGGAGCAGCCTCTCTCTTTCGTTTTCCCCTTTCTCTCGCCTTTTCTCTCCATCTCTCTTGCTCGACGTCTCGCAAGAACGGCGATCGTCTCGAGGGCTAACGGTAACGCTTCGTCATTTAGTCCCGATTGCGTTTAGGGAACTTTTCCGTTCATCGCCAATGAAAGTACTACACTGGTAACTGTAAAGTCGCAAGGGACACGAGAGAGTGAATTTTGTCTCCTGTACCGAAATAACTCGATCAATTTTGTTTAATTGCGAGCGTATAATCGTGTCTCGATCAACAAGCTTCACCCGCGCGCTTAGATATACTATATATATATGTACGTTGAAGAAGGAAATCATACTTGATCCGCAGTGTTTTCAGCTCAGCGTTCAGGTGAACGACCCGGAGAAGCCTAGATTTGAAAAAATGCATCTTCCATCCGCGAAAGCAATCCATCGTCGCGCCGCTAGATTTTTGTTTTCCACCTCGAAAGATTTTAATTTCACGAGGCATAAGCCGTCGAGAGCGTGGGTAGCTATAGTGTGGGCCGATGTTTGAATCCACAAAAGCAAACGCTACGAGTGACATTAAACTTGGCCGACCCTATATAGATATAGATTACATCGATTGTTCGCAAGTTCAATGTTCGCCTATTATATACGAATCTCGCTCGAGCAGAGAGAATAATGCGACGAAGGGAGTGCTCTGTGCATGGTAAAGAGGGAGAGGGGGGTATTCTTAAGTGTAGGGAAGATTTTCCGGGGGATTAAAAGTGAAATTTGTCAGGCTATGCTTTTTATAGAGAGTGGGGGGGGGGGGGGTGTAGTATAAGATGCAACAGAGTTAACGCATATCTGGCAAGTGTGTTAAGAACGCAGGCGGCATTGGTGTGGTAGGGTGAACGCCCTCGGTAGACCTAGACCCAAAAAGCATTCGCGCTCCATGGGCATTGGGCATGCATCGCCACTGGGTTAAGGCAAGCTCTGCTATATATATGTATAACTACATAGTGTAGAGTGCACTGCATGCGTATGTGCGGGCAGTCGCAGTCACGCGTAACTAGTGCACCTCGCTCTTCTTTCAAAGATGTACGTAGCATTGTCAAATATCGATTCGCCATCACGTTGGAGAAAAACTTTCCAGCTCTATTATTGTATACACTTCCAATTTAATTTCGATTTTTAAACCTTTCGCTTTTTCACACCCGAATCAAATCGAGCTCTATTTCACATTGGGTAGTTCGAAGGCAGCTTCTCGACTGAGACATTGACCTTGAGATTTTTTACGGCTAAATTTTTTCCACGCTTCGAAGCAGATAATCCTCAAAACCTAATGGAGGATTATTGGGCACCGGTCTGGTCAGGGCACGGCCATATACAAAGCGGTGAATTTCAAGGGCGTCTGGTATTATTGTCCTGTCGCCCCTTTTCCTAGGGCACAGGTAGAAAATAGTTGCCCAGCATCCTAGTCCCACTCCCTTACGACGCGACTTCCATTGTAAAGCGTAAAAACAAGAGGTCGATGACACACGAACGCTCTACACCGCGGTGCTTCTTTTCTCACCAACGTCCGGCTATTATATAGTGGCTATCACCGCGCGAGTTTCGGGGAATATTAATTGGTTCGAGATTTTCTGAGTCAGAGATGGCTTGGTGAATCAGTCGAGGAGACGCATTACGCGCCAAAGCAAAGCACTTTCATTTAGGCAGGTCGAATTACGCCACGAGAGATTTTAGCCGATTCATTCGCGCCCACGACGAGATCCACGAGATTTACAATCCTGAAAAAATGTCACTCCGATGGAAATATTGGGCAATCTGAAGCGAGTGGCTGGAGGGAGATTGAATGGGATCTGGAAAAAGGAGGGAATGTTCATTAATGCAAGAAATTACGATGGGAGTAGAGATTGTTGGCGAGTTCTTGTGGTTTTTCGCGACAAAGTTGATCGGGGCCGCTTGCTACAGGAAGATATCGAAGCGCGCATAGCTGGCGAGGAAAGGTGTGTGAATGTACAGTGAAGTCCCCGGTGGATGGGAGACCATCCTTGATGGAGGTTACTCGAGGCCATCGTCCTACATCTCCTTGGATATGAACTTGCGTCTTCGTTCGACTTGCCGGTCGTCTCCCTTCGGCTTCTCCTTCCTCGTCTTCTTCGTCCTTCTTCCTGTAGCCCGCCACGGCCACCCCCACCACCTATTCCATTTTCTCCTTCTTCGGTATTCCCTCCTCCTCCTTACTCTCTTCCTCTCCCTCGTTTCTCCACTCCCCTCCCCCCTTCCCCCGCCACGGTTCAAACCCTACGCGCAATGCCACTACCACGATTATACCAGTGAATATATATGTATACCAACTGGCAAATCAATTATTATCAAACCAATCTTTGCTTCAAACGTTCGTCAAATATCTCGTCGATTTGTCGTATTTCATTTATTCGTCTTTCCACTTAGAGACGATTGACGGTAAAGGATATAAAAGCAGCGCGAAATAACTTCTCAGCTTCCTATCGATTAAAATGTACATATACTTTTAATGTTTAGCAGAACAATTTTTTCGACAGGATATTTGTTAACGCCCGTGTTTCCATTGGTCCTCCAGACTCATACATATATACACATACACAATCAAGACTCTCAAACCAATAAAAAATGTTCGTCTGGTTTCGCTAAGAGTTCATTCACCGAGAAGATAATAGAGCGGACCCTGAACGTGTTTGCCAAGTCACTTGGATTGCGAAAGCTTTTCAAGGACGAGACGACAAAAAGTCTGCCTATGATTTCGACAGGATCGCTTTCCTGGAGTTGGGTTCGTTGTTCGAAGATTACGTCAGTGGATCCTCTCTGGCAACGAACTCCCTCTCGACTTTTGCAGGAAAGTCTATGAAGGAGGTAAGGCGACCCGGATTACACCGAAACCTGGCTGCCTTTGCACTTTTCTTCTTCCTCCACTTTTTCTTCCTCGTCGTCATCGTTGCAGTTTTCGTCTTGATTCAGCGAATCCCATGATCGAGATACTCATTATCCGTTGGACATTCGTCACTCCTTAAATCCACAAAAATAACCAGAAGCTAGATGCTAATCGCCAGGATTTTCTCGCTTCGCTGGACAAATCCTTCAAAGAATTCACTGAGTTATGTCAGAACGAAGATACAGAAGGAATCTCATCGATATGCATGTTATGACAAATCAATTGATTGTACCAATGAAAAAAATTACAGAATTTTTTTTCTATCGCTTTTGCGAAATCCTAGCCAATTTTTAAAATATACACGGTTTGATTTCAATCATATTATTCGTCGATTAGTTTCCAGCTGAACAATCATTCAGCAACGTTCCCCGAATCTTGTCCTGACAAATTATATTCGTAGTTTAAAATCTCGTCTGAAAGATCGATCGTCCCTCTCGCTAATAATTATTTCGATTGCGAGAGCAACGTTCGCCACTTTCAAACCATCACGTACGCGATGCTAATTCGTATATAGATGGGCTAGCCAAGGATTTTAGTGATAACTGTAAACAGTAAAGGCGGATCGGTACGTACATTGAACCTACGAATGACCTTCGACAACACGGACAACCACTCTCACCTCCCAAAACCGTCCTGTATCAGCTTTTAGTACTGAATAATATTTCTCCACTTCCTACGTAGCTTCGAAAAATCAACGGGATGGTCGCAAATCTTTCCTCCTCCGTAAGCTAATAACTGAGCGGAACGATCGTTACATTAGCAGCGTTACATAAAAGATGTAGAAAATTTGGTAAAGATGTTTTGATTAGATATATGCTAAGACGAGACGACCGTGGTGGGATTTTCAGGGACAGTGGTGGGGCAGAGGGCAGGTGAAATTGGTGGGGGTAACTTCCCTTTGAAGAGGACGCGGTCGAAGACACGAGACCGCTCGTTACGTAAGTAAAGCAAAGGATCTTCGTCTCTCCGTTCTCCTTGGACGATCTACATACGTGATTATGCCACTTTCCAACGACCTCGCTATAACTGCTGTCTATTTTCCAAAAACCGACAGCGCGCTTCTATAAAATTTTAATCCTTGGATTCGCGCAATAGCTTTAATATATTACACAGAAAATTTATATAGTCGAATGCTTGATAGAATCCTTCTGTTTCAAAGATTTACAACTCTCTTCGGAAACCAATGCGAAAAGGTACAATGACCCATCCGTCGACCTCCGACAAAAAAGCCTTGAATCGAGTGTCGTGACCCCACTGAAAACTGACAAATCTCCCATATCCCAGATTTCCAAGGATTATCTTGGCCTCTTGTACTTCTCGCATTTCGATCAGTCAAATTGTGGAAATTTTCAAAAAACCTCGCTGAAATTATTTTTATTCAGTGTTCGACTGCAAATAAGCTTTAAGAGAGTGTCGAGAGAATGTGATGTAGTAGCACCATCTATTGAATACTGGAGGGACTCGGTTGGAATATCATTTGTTGGTAAAGCAGGAAACTTGTCTGTGAGACTCGAGGAGTGGGGAATATTTTTATCTACATCGATCACTTCCATTTATTTTGCTCACCCTTTGTAAACCGAACGAAAGGATCACAGAGAGAATATTGTAAATAATTACATTTATTCAATTATCAATTGTACAGTGTAACAGTATGCGATACGCTGAATACAGAATAATCTCTTGTATCATTCACTAATTAAGGCGATTATTAGTATGTGAGTGGTTCATAAGAACTTATATAGCACGTATAATTTATTGTTCATGACATATCTTTTCTTTTACACAAAACGTATTTCACGTGGGACGTTCACGCGACGAATGGTGTTACATTTATTTTGTTCGTATAATATGTATAATAAATTTTATTAAGTAATAACAATATAATGTAATAAGACGTTAGTTCCTCCTAGGTACTCGTGCGAATAAGGCCACAATTTTTTATCGCGTGTATGCGTTTTTTCCAACGCATTGTGTTTATGTGTGTGTGCATGTGTGTTTCGTGTCTACGTAATATGCATATGTGTCTGTACGTGTATTATGCGTGCAGGTGTTGTTTCTCCTCGCATGTTCTTATACGTAATTCTAATTGGTTAATGCAAATGTTCGTAAGCTCCATTTCATTGGGACTTTTTGTGACTTTCGGCAGCGATCGGCATTCTCCACTTCGAATACCACAATTAACGCACACGTTCCTTTTTTTTTCTATACACACGTAGAAAATATGTAATATATTCTTCCTGAATGTTACACGAGTGTACTGTACACTATAATAAACAGAAAAAGGCAGATAGTAAGTGTATGCGTAGTGTAAGTATGTATTTATGTTTGGTGTGAGTGAATGCGCGTGTAGTGTTAAATAAAAATAAAATTACTATATGTATATCAAATTTAGTTCCATAAGAATATATATATAGGATTCGTATTTTTCCGCATGATTCTCGCTCTTATCCAGACTTCACCCTAGCATATATAAAGCAAAACAATAACATCAATAACGCCATGACTTTTTCCTTAATTAAAAACGATTTACAGTATAGTTTTACGTAAGGCTTGGGGGAGGGGGGGGGGTTTCCTGCCTGCCTCTCTTCCCCATTACGCGTGGCTTCTCGCGAAATTTAAATAACAAACGACTATGTGGTCGCTACAACTATGAAGCTAGGAGAAGATAGCCCTGACAGAAAAAACCGCACTAAAAGCGTGTGTGTGTTCGTTCTGCATTCTCCCAGCGAGGAAACTGCGATTCGCGCAGGTTTTCCCGAAAGGGACAACGCAAAAAGGGCTCCGATTATTTAGGGTATAGTATGGCTTAGTTTTTCATCGATTCATACGAATCTTCCGAAGATGTTCTTCTCCCTTTCCCTCTTCGCTTTCTCTTTCTCCGCCTACGTCCCCGTACTCGCTGCTCGTACACGTTTCATTACATCAGCTTCTGCTTGGCGCACTCTGGACAGATGATGTCTTCTCCGTCAGTGATGAAGCCACGGCCCACCAATGAGGTCTTGCATCCAGCGCAGATGAAGCAATCGTTGTGCCAATGCCTGTCTTGGAACGAGATGAATCTTGTTCCGCCGATTCCTGCAAATTTCACAATGTTTATCAATCTAGATGCTCCTGCAGCATTGCTCCTTCTCTTCACGATCAATACCGCCGAGTTATACGGATTTATATACTGAGAACAACTATATCGACTGACCAGTGATTGGTTTCGAGCAAGATATGCATCTCTTGGCAAAGAGTTCTGCGAAGCAATCAGCGCAGTAGGGCTTTTCGTCGCGGGACGTGAATCGTTTTCCTGCCAACGATTGGTTGCAGTGCACGCAGGTGAAACAGTCCTTGTGCCACGGGGCGTTCTTATATGTCACGCCATTGCTGGTGATAACCTGCAGAAAAATCAAGAATATATAACTATATAGACTCTGTGTATAGGGCTGTCGATATTTTCTCCATAAACTGCTACCAAGCAGCTCTTCCTCGCCAGACTCACCTGGTTACATTTGACGCATCGGGTGGCAAATTTGTCCTCGTAGCAACCAGTGCAGTAGATCTCCTGCTCACGCGGGATGAAGCTGTTGGTCCCAAATGGATTTTTGCAGACTACGCAGCAGAAGCATTTCTCGTGCCATTGCCTGGTCTTGTACTCCATCTTTTTGGTACCTGCCAAACAACATTCGAGCAAGCAATTAAACGCGTCGTTTATTATTTAACGACGCGACGGTCCATCCTTGCATGCCGATACATCTATATATACGTATTTATATATGTATATGCTACGGATGGAGCATCGTGCGTGATCTCGTGCTCGAAAAGATTACGAAAGCATGTCCATTAACGGCACATGCTAATAATCGAGCGCGTCATCGTCTTGCCATTTAAACCTACACACCGATATATAACTTCTCGACATTGTTGCTTTTCCGATCAACCTTGCGTGCGGTAATTCGAGCAGACTCATTAGGGTCATCGAGTAGTAGACGTCAGACCAATTTACTTTGCGCAGCGGGCGTCTGGGTTTATAAAGGTCCAATAAAATCTCTTGTGCACGAGGCGATCGAGCCTCTTGAAAGCGTTCATGAATGGAAGAGACAGGAGGAGGAGGAGAGAAAAAATAGAGAGAGGAGAGAGAGAATTATCAGTGGAGCAAATATGGCGTCTAAAACTTATCGACCGTCCATTTCTGAGGTTTGCGTACGGGTAGCGCGTGGGCGCTCGGTGTTTATCACGCTCCTTGGCAGTGCCTTGAGGCGCTCGGATAAATTAACGACCATTCCGAAAGGTGATCCAAAGCGTAGAAACATAAAATTCGCCTCGTTAAAGGGCGTTAAGCTTGATAACGAGGCAGCGTCGAGTGAGTCAACACTGGACAAGGCTCGCTTGGTCCAGCCGGACCATCGTCGAATTCAAGGCTTTTAAGGTTTTTCCCATGAAGAACTCGAGCGCATAATATGCGACACTATTGCTGTATGCTATTGACATTTCGATTATCAGCTGACGTAAGCATCGATAAACTATATCTTCGCCGTTTGTTAGGAAAAATCCAATGACTCGTTAATCTCGATTCTGCTGCTTTCCAATGGTGAAAGCAGAAATTTCACTCTCTTCGCAATATTGTTCATTCTCCGAATTCGGCAGAGTTCGCGTAGGTCAGGAAATTTTAGACCGAATTATATTTAGGCGTGACGCAGCGTCCGCATCTCTCTCTCTCTCTCTCTCTCTCTCTCTCTCAGGACTGGAGCAGAATGCAAATTTTCGACGCGAATAAGCATCCAGCATGAAAATGCTCCGGATTACGAGCGAGGTTTTATATTGGTGGCTGAAGAGAATGAGCGATTGTTCCAAGTGCACCGTTCGATTAGAACGGTGCATAATTATATTTTGCATGGCTGAACAGTGGCCGAACGCGCGAGGAGAGTCGCTTATGGCGACGCGGAGGAGATTACAACATCGCTGGCCTTGGACCATCTGACTTTATACATATACGGAGGTATCGGTTGCTGAGCTGATGTCACGGACCGTCTTCGGCTCTCGGAGGACCGCGAAAATCACGCGGAACCCTGTTTATACCTCGGATTAGCGCCATACGAATCCTCGAAAATTCTGCATCGAGCAAAAAACACTCGATTGCTCATCCTATCGCGATAACAAAATTCAACAAAAGACGTATAAATTACGCGTGTGCGAAATAATATCGTCTCGGGAAAAAATTAAGAGGTTTTCTTCGCGCTGAAGAGCATGAGTAATGCTGCGGTGGGTACACGTTGGACTGTATATCGAATGACGGAGATGCAACTGTGGCAGAAAAACGAAATGTTTATCGCAAAAACTGTGCAGGATCGGTTTGAAAATCGAATAGGAAAGATACATTGTAAAACGACGTGATTCTGTTTATTCGTGAACCATCGATAAGCCATATTTTGGCGGATCGCTCGAGACGCTGGATGAACTCAAGCTCGAAAGAATGAGTCAACGAGTTTACCGTAAAAAATCCGTGCAATAAATTTAATTTATTGCGCGGTGAGCGATTCGTTTCTGAAAACAAACGCGATAATTGAATTACTCGGCGACTGAGTTATTGTTTCAACAATTCTTGGTAAAGGAGAGATGCAGGGGGAGAGGCAAGGGGGTGAATAGATAAATAATGCAGCTAGTGCATTAGCGACCGGTAGCAAATACAAATTGTTTTAATCAGCCTGGACATATTTACGAGTGTCTCATCAGGTTTAATTGCTGGTTTCAGGTTCCCCATTACCATAGAAACTCGCATAAGCCGTTCGCATTCAAGGTTCCCGAGAAGGGGAGATCCGAGGTGGTTACACGCGGTCTTGACATAATGAATTTCCTATAAAGCTATGCAGCTGGGTGTCATAACAATAAGTTAGCAATGATGATCGATCGCGAAATAAACGCCTTCGACACTCGATGATTTCTCAAAGGAAATATATAGTTACTATATAGAATTGTTATAAATGAAAGATTTGTTCAATCAGTGTGTGTTCTTCACCTGGTTCTGCTTTTCTCGGATCCCCCTCTCGACAGTCCTTGCCGAGACAGCACCTGAACCTCGAATCACCCTCCAGAGGTATCATGCTGAAAATTGCAACATCCTCATCTTTCTCCTTAGCCCTCCTTATCCTGTCATCTCCGACCGTTTTGGTTTGCAAGTGCAATTGCCTGGAGAACCTCTCGCTCAGCGCTTCCGTCGCCATGTCTCAGCAATCCTTTTTTTTATCACACAAATTGAATCGACAGCAGAGCGAAAAGCCTCTGGGTTACGAGTCGCTCGATTGGCGCGAGCGATTGTCGCGGAATTTGATGCACACGATGCGATTGGCCCGGAGTCTTGCGAGCCACTGAGGAGTCACGCAATTCTTGATGGTGTTCGCTCTCGCTGGAGTCGGCGAGCACGCGCAGCCTGGTCCTCGCGCGCCACAGACCTGATAAACTCTCGATTCAACTTTTCCTTTCCCTTTCCCTTTCCCTTTTTCCGCCGCCCCTCCAAATCTCTTCTAATCATCGCTCTTGACAATTCCTCTCGATCGCTCGTCGTCCCGTGATAACTCGAATCACCGGTGACCTTGACTTTCGCGACCATTCGTCCACACACACACACACACACACACACACACACACGAGTGCCGCTGCATCCGCGCCAGCAATTCGACCATATTTGTATCGTTGACCCACTCCAACGATCCCCGCCTCGCTTTTCGATAAAGCGTCTCATTTTTCCACACCATTTCAGGGAAGAGGACCCCGAGGAAGGAGAATTTATACTCGGTGGTACAAATATAGATATCGCACTGGGTGATCGCGCGATCGTCCTTTCGTGACGGAGGATATAGCTGCTCTTATCGAAAATCATTAGCGAAGATTCTCGGATTGATGAGAAGTTTGGGTAAAGGTCGCTCTACGCCGTGCACGGTCACGCGCTGGTACCATTTAATTCGCACGATGAGCCTTATTATTTTCAATCGCTCCTTCGCATATAACGCTAAAATCATCCAACGCCCACTCCGTACAACGTCCTTGATCCAGCCCTTTGGTCTATCTCGACTCTATAAATCCTCGATCGACGAATAAATTTATCCAAACTCGGCCTAATGATAAAAATAAATCCAAGGCTCGGCAGATCTTAATGGGAATCTTTGAAAAGGCTTCTTAAACCTTTTACACGTTCCTCGAGTTTGTAAACGTGGATGAATCACGCGAAATGTGCCGATGGAGTATACGCAGCAACGTGGATTCAAAGATAAGAGCCCTTCGACCAGAGACAGTAAGTGAGAGAGAGAGAGAGATATTGCGATTGGCCCATGGCCACCCACGACCCACTTTCGTTTCATGGGAAAATCAGACGGAGCGATAAAGGCAGGAGGATGGCCGGGAGAAAATCGTATACGAGATATACCGACCGAAAAAAAAACATAAAGAAATAAGATTGGTAACAGTACATACGTACACAATAAACGTCGTTATCGAGATGACGAATTGAAAGTGACGCATCCCGTGACAAGTTTGAAATAAAATTGGTCAACCTTGACTCGGTTACCTTAATGCACGAACGCTTAAACTCGATTCGCTCCATACCTGACGGCTCGAACAGGTGGCTTTTGGGACGCTTCTCGAGGGGATTTCTCACTTTTGAGTTCTCTCTATGTATCGAAGGATTATACGTACCAGCACGGAAGATCTCGCCACATCCATCGCAACGGCTGGCAAATTGGGCGTCGTAACAGTTGCCACAGTATATCTTGTCCACCTTGCTTCCGAATTGTTTGTCCACCAAGGAGACCCTGCACCTGTTGCACAGGAAGCATGCCTCGTGCCAATGCTTGTCCTTGTAGGACAGATCCTGAAAATCATTGGTAAAATCATCGTTACTGACCTAGTACACGGGAATATATATATATATAGAGAGAGAGAGAGAAACCGATATATAATGCCGTATCCAACAAAATTTTCCATTTAAAAGCGAGAGAGAGTTTGGCAATTGTTCAACACTCGGTTGCGGTGAAAAAACATTAATCATAAGTATAAAAAGGAGTGGGGAGGGTTTTAAAAGCCGAAAATTCGTGCTCGAGTTATTTTAGGTACGTAGACTGGCCCTGATGAGTTTTTTTCCGCACGCTATCTTCTCGAGGGTTACGGAAGAACTATAATACGATAGTTGGACTGGAGAATTTTTGGCTTGGCAGAAATTAGCGCGAAACTGTTACGAAAGGAGAGATGAGTACGGAAATACATACTAGCAGGGAGCGACATCATCGCATCTATTTCTAGGAATGACTAAGTCAACGCCCATACCTTTCCAGTCTACGTATAGAGAGACGTTGGCCTACGAGTTATTCGAGAAGCCTTTTAACGAACAATATATTATTAAGGGACGCTCACCTTTGAATCGATTCCTATAATTTTGTTGCATTCCTCGCAGCCGTTGGCGAACACGCTCTCGTAGCACTTGATGCAGTAGGGATGCTCGTCCCTGAGCACGTATCGTTGTCCTGTCAAGGATTCGTCGCACTGCCAGCAACAGAAATGCCCGCTGTGCCATTCCTTGTTCATGGCCTTCGTGTACTCGCCACTGAAAATCAACTGTAACACGAAAATCGTTAAAATCCTCGTCTCCTGGAATAACGCACTCTTTCTACACCTTTATCTATATATATATATATATATATATATATATATATATATAGAGAGAGAGAGAGAGAGAGAGAGAGAGAGAGAGATAGAGATAGGAAGAGAAAAATCCATCTCCTTTAAACTATATCTCGAAATAAATATATCGACCCATAAAATGGAGAAATCTCTTTGGCAAATTTTCCAAGCAAACAATCTTTTTACTCAATGTACACAGATCTATAAATATACTATGGCTGTTTGATGCGTTGCTTATATATGTACCTTGATTGAGTGCTGTTGTATGTGCTGGCTGAGTATATCTGTACGAGATAGATATTTGCGCGTTTCGGGTGTAAAGAGAGTTTTAGCCGTAAAAAATCCTGGAGCGCCACCCTATCCCATCGAGGCCGTATAGGAATTTCTCAGGAAGTTGTTCCTGCGTTCGAGGCGAGTATCATGCACAAAATCAAAAATTCCTCGGGTTCTCTATCGGCGTTTCTATGGGAATAAGGGTCGAACTCGAGGATATGCTATATATGAACATATATACATATACATATATATATATATATGTGTGTGTGTATACTACTATACAAAGACATAATTCCGATCGCAGAAGGGAAAGGGCACGAGAGTGAGTAAAGTGAGAGAAAAGAGAGAGTTGAAATGGTGGTTTGTATATTTTCCGAGTGAAGGGAAGGGTGGTGGGGGGCCGGACTTTATCGTCAGCCAGCACATACTCGTCGATGGCGCGGTGGTTGTTGTTCGCCGTGCTGTCGACCTCGGTGATCGTGACCTCCGCGGCGTTCTGGTCGTGACTCTCGCGACGCTGCTTCGTCGTTTTCTTCACTTTGCGCACCTTGCGCTCCGTGGTCGTGTACACTACACCGTCTACGTCCGCCATTTCTGAGGATTGTGCGAATTGGTCGAAATCCTCGTGAGAAATAGAGAAACCTGAGAGTCGCGATGGACTATCGACGCTACTAGAAGAGTTTCCTGCTCTCGCGGAGTGTGGCCAGCGGCTTTCGAGCTTCCGAACTGACTGAAATCTAAAAGGCCGCTCCGGGCGTCATCATATCGGGACGCTATTTTCGGCGTCCCGACGACTCCAGAAACGCCGCGCGCGCGGCCACCGTGTCCCCCCGCGATTCCCCGCCAGCCCCCCTCGTCCACCTATCGATGCAGCGTGCCGGGTGCAACTCTTCTACGCTACCTCCATCTCGTGGACATCCTCCACTGAATTCTCAGCTCTAAACTTCTTACCACCCCCCTCCCTTCCCACACACCCTCTCTTTTTTCGCTATTATTTTTGGACCGAACGCGTCCCATTGCCACAACGGAATCGACTCGTCATTTTTCTACTCCCCCATCGGTGCCTCCTGCATCGCGAGCTTTCCCAGTCAATTTCGAGCCTTGCTATATATCTATTATTTAAGAAAGAAAAAAACTCTATCGATTTATTCCTTTTAGCGTTATTTCGGCGATGCCAGTAATTTTCGATGCAGTTGGGTTATTCGACCCGCAGAGAGGGATCAAGCTTCCACTCTAACAAACAACTTGGAAACTATGGTACCATGTGGCATTTCTGTCCTCGCGCGAAACGGACGATCTCTCGATTATTGCCTTCGCTCATTCGACTTCTTCCTCCACGCCGCGTATTTTTGGACCGCTTATATCCGATTCCGTCGCTGCATATACGAGTTCTACCTACTCGAGGAATGTCTCGAAAACAGCTCCAGATTTCCCTCCAATTTTGGGTATGTACCTTGCAATTGTTCAGAAAACGAGTAATTGTAATTAATACGTGAAAAATCGATTTTGATCGATCCTTGCAAATTCGATTATTAACGTGTGTTGTTGCATCAGAGAAAAGTTTCAGAAGCCGGAGATAACGGATTTCCTAAAAACATCATGGACGGAACCAAGTTTTTGATAGCCAGCCAAACAGGTGGTTGCTCGGATATGACTCGGATGTAAATAGATCTCCAGACGGAAAATAGAGAAAGAATTGTCGGCACTGTAATTGGGTCGGAATGTTTCGCACATCACCAATATCCCACTGCGACCCACACGCGTTGAAATTTATCGAAAGATTATTCTGTGTAATTCCCTGAATCAGAATTGATCGAGTGCCAATTCACGTTTCAATAACATCGGCATCTTATTTATGCCTGGCAGTAACATGTGCAGTGTCGAAGCTGTCAAAAGGAACGGACCGCGTGTCTTCAAAAGGACACTCTGATCCTGAAGAGTGCGTATAGTCTCGTCCCTACAGTCTCATGTATAAATATATATATACACAAATAATATTTTAACTCCCGATCTATACGCAGAGAGGAAAATGAGGGAAAACAACAGCAGAGTAGACATATACATGGAAATACCTAAGATGTGAAATTTAATCCGATCTGGAGTGTGCAGGGAAAGAGGCAGGAAACGATTGATTAAAAATAACTGATGGGAAAAAAGCGGGTCAGCCAAAAAGAAGCCGGCAATACGAACTGAGTTTCCCTGTCCTGTAAATGTCGTACTGTATACGCGATATACTATACATATATTATTTGCAGACGGGTATGAGATTGATATTTTGGGAGGCCCCACGCTAGGCACACGGCACCAATAAGCACCACGAGACCTCAAGAATTTTCTGTCGCGCGGAATATCAAACGCCACCACGTTTCCTTCCCAGCGTAGGAGAGCGGCCCGCCTCGTCGAAGGTTCCAACGACGGCCGAGAGTAGACGAGCACCTGATGTGCACTGCAGCCGGAGCAAAAAGAAATATCCTATACAGAGGAGAGAGAAAATCCGGCTGCGAATCAGCAAAATATACCCTCTTATGTAAATTCTTCTCTCTCTTGCGAGGCGGAGCTGACCTCTTCAAGTTTACAGTCGTCCCAAGGATCCCAAATAAATGTCTCTTTCGGGTAAATAAGGCTTAAAACGAGATTTATGCCGTTATTATTTTGTCCCGCTTGACTTAACGCGGCGATAAATAAATGCCCTCTGATGTAAATATACGTTGAGTAACGCATTGTTAAGTAAGCACAGTAGCGAGCTTTAAATCCAAGTCCCTCGGACGAAGAATCGCTACATCTTCTCTATAAATATTTGCGGACAGCTGGATGTAGTCGCATTAAAGTATCGGCTGGGACAATTGCGCGGCGATTAAAATACCTGAAATATTTAGAGTTCTGGATGATCGCCAAAGCACAATTGAGATCTGCCGCGGTTTTGTCAATGTACGCAGCCATCTCTCGCGGCGCTCGCGCGACCGCGGAGGGGGTTGCAGGAGGCCGGAAATTGGAAGCGGAAGGTGTCGAGAAACGTTGCGTTCTCCATTATTAGTGATTTCAAAGGAAAATAATCATCGTAAAGAAGGAGCTTTATTTCAAAGGTGCCGATAATAGCAGAATTGTTCAACGAAATTACCCAGAAAGCTTTACTCTGATCGGGATCCGGAATGGCAAACTCGATCGGTCCTTCCTTTCCCTCCTCGGCACTCGCAAATTCCTCGTCGTCGTCCTCGAATTGGTCTCGCTGGTTCACGATCTTCCTGGCGTTATCGTAATCCTCGAGGGTGGCTTCCTCGAACTGCGAGACCTTCGGGGGCCTCGAAGTGGAGGGTGCGCCCTCGTCGGAGGATTCCTTCACCCAGCTGCGGAATCTTTTGCATCTGAAGGACCTTCTGGCCAGGGCGCTCCTGCTACCGAGGTCCTTGCTACCCTCCGACAGTCCCAGTATCGAAGCCTCGTAGTCCTGAAAGGTCTCCTCATCATCCGCGAGCTTCTCCTCGAAGCTCGTCTGTACCTGCACCGAGACAGCGCTGCCTCTGCTTTCCGATCGAGAAAGCTCGCTGTCCGGTGGTGAGGTATTGGTCGACTCGTCACGGTACAAACTACCACCAGCCTGTATCGAAATATCCGATTTCCTGCGTTCCGGCTCCCTCTGCCTCTTGGACTTTCCGCGCGTGCTCAGATTCTCCGCTGATTTACTCACTTCGGCATTCTTCGACTTGAGTCTCGTCGGTTTTCGTAAAATCGAACTCGTCTGCTTGGAGCTCCTCGGCTTCTTCTGCGAGACCGTCGTCGTTATCGTCTCCTGTAGCTTCTCAACGATTACTTCCGGTTCGCTCTCCGAGGCCAACCGGAGGGCCACGTAGCGCAAGTCCTCCGTGACCTTCGCGTCTCGAGAAGGACTCCCCTCGACCGGAAGCTTGCAGCTCTTCGTGGCCGGAGACCTGGATCTGGGCAGGAACCTCCTCAAGGTCCTCTTGACGAAGCGCGAGCCTCCGTGATCGGACTCGTCGATCGAGGAGGCGTCGATCGAGTCTCTGTAACGGCGGACCAAGACCGGAAGGGCGTCGATGGAGGTTTTGGTCGGAGCCTCGTTTCCGGAATCATTGTCGTAGGACTCTTCGCAATCGCTGGACGAGTTGGATCTGGATACTTCCTCGGCCAATCCCAGAGGAATCGGAGTGGGGATTCTGACGTAGCTGTCGGGCTCTGGCAGTGGTACCAGGTTGGAGTTGGAGGGTCTGGAGTCGACGATTCTAATGATCTCCGAGGAGAAGCTGTCCACGGATTTCTCTCGCTGGTCTCGGTCGTCGTTGAAGACGAGGCTCAGTCTAGAGTCTGGCCTTGAGCCGTACAAGAAATTGGTGCTGCACTCGGAGAGGGTGCTGGCATCGAAATTTTTATCCAGCCGGCGTAGCTCGCTCCTCACTCGCAAGCTGTACTCGTGGAGGTTCTCGAGTCTGTGCCTGGCGTCGCGCGACAGATCGAGCTCCGCCGAGTGGCTGAAGGCGCAGAGAGAGTCGTGGGTGCTGAGATTATCGCTGGTCGGGTCGTGATAGGACAAGCAGGGTGCTGGCGGCGGATCGAGGCTGATCACCGCGCCGTTCGAGACTTGCCTGAAGCACTCCAACAGCTCCAGCACCCCCACGCAACCAACCAGCACCGACAGCAGCAAACCCATCTCCCCTTGTCATCCAGACGCGCACAGCCTCGACCACCACTGCCAAGTCTCTCTACCACTCGAGGATCGACTCTTCATCTCCAGATCTGGGACAAAAAATTCCCCTGTCCCCTGCACCGGACCCCGGCTGGAAGCTTCGACCGTTTGGCAAACATTTCACTGGATCTATCCTCTGGTCGGTGTCTGTGTGCGTGTGTATGTGTAATCGCGACTCGGCACACCCCGTGGCCTCTCAGGTTCTCTTCTCCGTCACACGTGCGATGACCTTGGGCCACGGTCCAGTCTCTCCTGCCGCGGCTTATCGGAGCTTTCGCAGCTGACGTAATACGAGGTATTGCGCAAGAGGGATCACTCGCGTGCTATACGTACGCGACGAGATGCTTCGGAAAATCTCAGTCCGGATCGTTTCGTTCGGAGGCGGCAGGGTGTGGATCGGCCTGGTCGATCGATCACATTCGATCGTCGATTATCGGATCAGCCACGCCGGCGACTGCCAGAGCGAACTGTTTTATTTTCCGCGGGCAAAGCGACCGGATAGCAAACTGCCCAGCTACCCAGCAGCCCAGCGGCGTCGCTAGACCGCTCTTATGTCTCACTCTCTTATGTCTCTCTTTAGCTAAAGGCTAAAGTTAGCCCGATGTCCCTGGACGCGAATCGCTGTCCTTAATGCAACCGCGATCGATGAGGCTTTGATAATTAAGCACACGCGCAATTTTGGCAACCTACCATAATTGTGCGAGACAAACTCATTCGGCCACTTTATAATATATACCTATATATATGTATTCGTCACCTTCTTAAAACTCACCGCGCACAGCAGTATCGTTTCAACGAAACTGCAGGGTTCCTGAAAATTCTCAAATTTCATTCTCTATAACGCGATATCGCACGCGCGCATGATACAATAGCGATGTTTATCCCAAGCTTCTCGCGTCATCCGCAAAGTTTTATTTTGGTTATCTCATGGGTTAGCGTTCGACGTCAGAGATACGAGCCACTTTGCGCGCGGTACTCTTTGGCTTCTCTCCAGCGAGAGCCATCCAACAGACTTTATCGAACGCTTCATGACTTACGGTCGAAAGTCTAAAGTGTGCCGAGTTAATTGCTCGAACAATCAATTGAATTTCGTGGAAGTAATAAGTTCCCATTGTAAATAGAGCATCAGCTTTATCAATTAATATATATATATATATATATATATATATATATATAGTATGACAGAGTTGAAGAGACGTGGATCTCCTTATTTACAGTCCGATGACTCCTCGAAGATAACCATGCAAACGCGAGCACCGCGGGCTTCATGAATGAACCGTCTTCAAGATTCGACCTGGCATCTTCGCGAGCTTTGCTTCCGTTGCTGGTCGATCGAGTACCAAATCTCCGAGCAATCCTCGAGTTTCCATTTCTCCAAGGAGGCCGAAAATAAACTTGCCGCCGACGACCCATCGTACGCAAACGAAAATAAAATGGCTGCTGATGCCACACGAAACTCCGAGAATCCATCATTTAAATAGCGTGTATGTGTATTAACGCGAAACCCGGAGGAATTAGTGGAGAACGCTTGTTTAACGCGGAATGCCAAACGTCGAGGAGAATTCAGCACGCGGATTCTAAGGTACGAGATTTTTCGCGAGGCCTCCGCAGGTATGATAGGGAGATTTCGAAATTCAAAGTCCATTTCCGAGTAAAACGGAACAATATGCCAATGTTATTTCCGGCGATGATCGAGCGTGTGGCATGGCCAAAGGGAATAGGGGCGTGCCGTCGAATCTGGAAGATTCGGCGGTCAATCGAAATTAGATTCTTGAAATCGGTGGATCTTCATTCGAGCGTAATAATGAACAATATGGGACTGGGGGAGCGAGAGTGTCGAAGACCCTACCGGAACTTGCGTGGCTCGTCACTGGATGCGTTCATTCGTCCCAAGGTCAAATAACAAGAAACGACTGCGTCCTAATCGCGATTATATCCGTTGGATCTAATACTTCCACTGCAATATCTAATCCATGGCGATAAATCAATCGGCGATCGAGCAATTATACAGCGACCCGCCTTTGTAATCTTTCAATAACGAGCTTTATACCTATGTTGGTTCTGAAATCATTCATTCTGAAAATTACCACTCTTCTCCTCCCCCCCCCCCCCCCTCTCCCCCCATTCTCATTCCCGAGTCAATAAATTCTTTTACGAGAGCGTCAATATTTTTCCTGCGATTCGAGAAGCCTGCCGGTATTTCTTGTAAAAATACAAGCCGCACTTTCGTATTTAAACGCATAATCGAATATATAAGCATGCGCCTGTGAATTTCTGGCCTGATTTATGCACGCTAGACACGACAGGCTTACAAAGTGCTGCTGGCTAGAAATAGACAATGCGCCAGAATTTTACAGAGTGGTTATAACAGTAAATTGCGTCATTGCGCTTCCATAAAGCCTAAAGCGTCTCGCGCCCGTGCTTCGTAACCTTCCCAGAGTGAGAAAACTTGAAAAATCACCGGGAGGAACGATTAACGTCCGGGAAAAACATTTGCCACCTAAACGCCACGTCCAGCATCGCTATAAGTAGGACCGAATTGCACGGCCACCGGAGGCAGAAAGAAATATCGCACTCTCGCACACTCTCGTTACACCTTACTCGGGTCGATACGCATTCTGTGTACGAATCGCTTACATCTATGTGCTAGAAGCAAAAACCTGTTCTATTTTAGAATCTGGAACGTCTTTCTTCGGACGATCCGGCACAGATTTAGCTTACCTTGAGTATCGGTTTTGTGTACATACAATGTGTGCTCTTGCGTGTAAATGTATATATATATATATATATATATATATATATATGCTATTACATGTATAAGAAAGTGGGAAGGGCAAAGAATGCGTGTCGAATGGTTGTTTGTGTATTTTATTGCAAAGACTACAAAAGTCGTTGGAGTTTGGTGCAATTCGAGCGAGAACAGCGTTGGGCCGTTCGGGTTGGTCGTAAGAGAGCGCGAGGATAGGGGATTCTTCGTCAGGATTCACTATCGTGGGGACGAGACGCACCTCTTGGCAATCTCCTCTCGTAAACAATCCCACATAGGCCGTCACTGCTGCTTTATCGTCGCCTGACAGTGTGTACGTGTCTTACGTTGACTCTCGCACGGTCCACTTACCGAAATTCGAAACCCTCCTCGAACAGGCGTTCCAGTTAGTCTGCTTGATTTATTTCTTTCTTTCGGAAGAGGTCAAGGTCACCAGAGGGACGAGAACAGTTATCGGACGCGTCGCGGAAATTCGTGCAATGTATCGCAGGGATGAGAAACGCGATTGGCGGAGATATCCTTCGGTTTCGACTGGCCAACCGACTGACCGACCGATGATGACTCTAAGGAAAGCTGCTGGGAGGAGGAGAGCAGGAGGACCATAGACTCCACTGGTGCAGCATTTAGGGAGGGATGAGCTTTCACGTGGAATCAAAATAGATCACCTCGCTCACCATCGCTAGAGGAATTACAGGCGAATAGCAAAGTTTCTCGTTGGAAGGAAACCAACTTCGATCCGGACTTTATTGTAACGACTGGGACAGCTGGTGCTTCCCATGCCGTGACTGGCCAAACATTCCTTATCAAGACACACTATACAGTATATGTACGTGCTTTCTTCAGGCCTGTCGAAGGCGAAAGCCCTGCAAGCGATAATCCAACTTTTCCACCGCAAGCTCGCCGCATTGTCCTTCCACGAATATCAGCCTCTTTATATTATTGCAGTGGGACGCGCGTAATTTACATAAGCGAGAAATATTACGAGTCGCGGAGCGCAACATTACTTCGTCTTAGCAGCTCTATTTTTGACCAGCTAAATAAAGCCGAAAGCAGCTTGGATCGCACTCCTTCGAGGAGACAACGACGAAACATTGCACAAGTTTTCTTATTAATATATGCCTCGTTTGCGAGGCGGTAAACAATTTCGCCTTACACCGATTTTCGCGAAATTTCTCTGTATAACCCGCTAATTACCAAACCTGCTCCTTCGCTTCAATAATATCTCACAGAGATTTACCGGCAATTATTATAATTTACCGACCAAATCTTTTTATTCGGGTCAGCGTGTTGCGCCGTTTTCTCAACTCTGGCAATGCCATCGTCGCAATAAAACATCCTTACGAAATCGTCCTACCGAGAGAGCTTTCGAGAAAAAATCGACCTCGCGCCACCTTAAATGGACAAGACGACCAGTTTGGACTTCCTGCGGCACTCAACGCGCTTCGTTTAACCATGAAAAATATTTATACTCATTGGCGAATTGCCGATTGTGTACCGTTCGAGCCTTTTGTGGTGTGTGGGTATCAGCATTACGCGATCGTGCACACACCCGACCACTCGACACACACCTGTTACTACACTTCTCTTATCCTATATAGAGAGAAGAGAGTGGTTTTGTTCGCCGTCGATAAAGGCGGAAGTTGCTGGTAATTCGCGAAAGGGGAAAACTGTTATAACGATCGAGTGCAGCCTAGAGAAGACGATAAGATAGATTTTACGAGCGAAAGAGAGTGCTTCGGTTTTAACGAGTCTGCAATTTGTCTCCATGCTTTCTCCCTCGACTCTTATTACTACACTAATGAGAGATTAAAGGTCACTGACCTCGTCGCAAGCGGCGCATCTAGGCTTGAGTTGCTCGGCGTAATGTCTCTCGCAGTAGAGCATGTCATCGTGAACGCAATAGGCGAGATCCACTAAAATTTCCTGGCATTTTGTGCATCTGAAGCAAGCAGGGTGATACATCAGGCCCAGCTTGCTGGCGGAAACCACGAGACTTCCGCTTTCCAGGGGTTCCACGCAAGCACCGCATTTCTAAAAGTCGCCGAATAAAACACAATTAATCAAATATACAGAGGACCAACTGTGCACTTTAAATCGGATATAAAATTTCTCCAGTACCTGGTCCCGGTCCGGAGTCTCCTGTACGCTTCCAATGTCCAGGGCGATCTCGTTCCTAGCCGCCATGAAATCATCCGCGCTCGCGGCATGTTTGGCCTCCAAGTGACGGCAGTACTTCTTCGCCAAGTCCTGCTTGGGAAGTTGATACGTCAATTGGCGATCCCTGTAACGCTCGCCCTCCGTACCGAGGCGGGGAACCAGGGTCTCCGGCAGCAGCGAGAAATACTTGTCCACCTGGAAGCAATGGTGCTTTTATTATATATCTCGACGTGAATTCGACGAGGGTCTCTGCGGAACTATAATAAATAACAGTGATTGACCGGGGAGGTCGTAAAACGCGCGAGAGCTTATAATAAAGCTGCAGTAGTGATAAAGAGCAGCTCCCCGGTGCATTGAGTTACGACGACGCCTTTGGGAATTATCGAAGCCTGGCCAACGTCCAAGATCTCGATCGTGAGCACGCGAGTCTGTCGTCTGGCAGCGGCGCGCGCTCTGTAAACTCGTTACTTTAGCCATGAAAATTTGTACGAGTAGCGCCTTAAGGATTTTCCCGCGGATGAATCAGACTCGTTATTTTTCGTCGGCTTCTTTCTTTCTTCTTTTTTTTTTTTTTTTTGGCATTCGAGCGCGGGCGTTCTCTGGATATATCGATGACTAAGAATTGGTTGATCGAGCGGTATACCTTGTGAGGAGGCAAGCCAGGCGGAGCCCATGCGAAGCCTCGATCTCTCGGGTCGGACCCCAAGGAACCATTGGCTTCGTCTCCCTTGAGTCCCAGACGGGACCGGACCGATACCCATTCTTCGTGGCACACGTCGTGCGCGTTCCTCGGACACTTGCAGCTCGTGCAGTTTTTCCTGCGAAAGAGAAGAAAGAATTGGAAGTTGGTTAGAAGCTTGCGCAGCATCGCTTAATCCTATATATATATATATATATATATATATATATATATATATATATATGTAGTCGAATGCATGCATGGGTATACGATAAATATTGGCCTCTTTTCTTTCCATTAAGATCCCAGCCAAGGCTTTTATATACGAGCGGACTAATAAAAGTTTATATCTCTTTGCCTAGTAGATATATAGTTCAATGAAACACGCGGACGTTTGTTTTAATGGCGCGTGTCTTCTCCTAACGCGATACTCTTATTTATGATTTCATTTAATTAAGTGCATTGTAAGAGAGCTTGTTGCGGCCAATCAGGGAAGGGGGAATTAAGTTCTGCCGTGTCAACTATCATCCTACGCAGTATTGAACGGTAATCGTATAATCAGGGGATGCATTTGCGTCGATATTTATCGTGGCTTTTACCGCACCCTTCCGGATGTCAGATTCAAGGCCGTCGACGCCCTCTCTGATGCCTCGCTTTTTCTTTCTCTCTCTCTCTCACACTCACACACACTCGCTCGCGTCCAGATACACACCTCATCCCTCTCGTTTTCTTTCCATCAGTCTTGACAGTTCAAAGGAATAGAGAAATATCGCGAGAATAATAAATTCGATTCTTCCGGTTAATATTTCGCTCGGAGCACACGGAGAAATGTGTTCCTAGTGATTAGGGAATCTCATGCAACGCAGATGGCTGGAATAAATTCGAGATCTGCAGACGAGTGTCTGAACAACTCTGATTGAATTTCTGGCGATATTATTGACGTTAGATCGTGTATTCGCCAGCAACAGCCAATGGTATTCGACCGTCATGGGAAGATGGTGCGGCTGATGACGTCAGGCTGTGAATTATTTTTGTCGTCCAATAAAACGTCCCTTTCGAGTTGCAATAACGTCTTCTGTCACACTTTGATGATCGCCACGATGTGGCAGCACGTCTCATTAGCCGCGCACCCTATCTGGAGAGGAGCTTTCTCGGTGCTTTTAATATATCAGATGTTTGACACGTATCAACCAGCTCGGTCAGTCCTCGACCTCTTGCCAAAATTATTTGTTGGACGGCCAGGTTTCTTTACGACCAATTTACGCCAATCAATCAAATCCCCCTATTTGTGTTTATTTGTTTCTCGGTCTCTTTCATTCATCCACTCTATGATTTTATATAAATAAATTATGATTTTTAGTCGGAATGATAAATCGATGCAGGATGTATCGCGTGTGTACGGTAATTTTTATAATGCCACGTAGAAAATGTCAGTGGGACGATTACCCGAATGCTCGACGAACCGAGACTAATATTCCAAATAGACTCTGCACAGCCGAAATTGTCGACGTTGTAACAATAAAGAATTACGAGTTTCCTCGAACGAACGATTAATTCTCTCCTGCACTATGGAGAGAGAGAAAGAGAAAATTGTACAAATTATTTTATTTTCCCATAATGAATGGTGGGTAAGTGAAGCGAACTGAATGAAAGTATAGTATATATATATATATATATATATATATACACATGTACAAGAGTATATGCGACGGGGTGGATATACAAAGTAGTCTCGGCACCTCGTTAACTCTGCCAGCAAGACACTTAATCCCCGAACGGCAGCTATAATTCAGTTAAATTCGCGTTACGAACGATTTGCCACTAACACACCAGTGGAATCGAGGCGTGGATGCTAGCACGTGGCGGTGTGCGTGCAAATAATTCGCTGTGCGTGAGGAATAAATATTAATGGATATTAATTGCGCTCCCTGGAAACCGAGTGCTATTAGCCAAATGACTAATTTACGACCGAAAAAGGAATACTAACTACATTAGTCCTGTAATAATAAAAATCCATGGCGAAGCGTGTTCCACACCGAGAAGGGAAATCTGGCGTAGGCGAAATTCCAGCGTAACGTTTTAATGGGAGAAAAAGGGAGAATCATAATCGGGTGAGAATGGGTTTAACGCAATTACAAGCGAATCGTAATCTGGCTACCCTGCGCAGTTATATACCGTTACCAACGAGCCTAATCCGCGATTTACGCTCGTGCAGTTTTACAACTGAATAGAATAGAGTTCTTGTATATATGAAACAAAAAATAGGAAAGAAAAGAAAAATTATCCACACACAATAGAAAATTAACGAGATGGACGAGCAGGCAGACAGGCACGCACGGTTTTAATCCACGGTGAAGTAAGCGAAGCTTTTACATGCCAAAGAGAAAAACTAACGTCTATATATATATATATATATATATATAGTATATGATGCACGAAGAGAGATCGAAGAAGACGGACGAGAGTGCATGATGAAGGGATATGGAAGTAGTTACCTAACGATCAGCTCGAAGAGTTCGGACTGTCGGAAAACTTTGCAATAGAGATGCAGGACCCTGACACAGGCCATTTTCATTCCAGGCCATGGCGCCAGACTGAGGTCAAGGCCGTCCTCCAGAGGGCACTTGTCGGGTGGCCTGAGCTCGGGCCCGGAAATCGTAGGGTACCTGTTCCTACGGTCTAGCATGGGATTCCTTCTGGGAGCGGACGTTGGACCAAGGCCTCGTTTGATCTCAGCCCCGGATAAGGTTGGGTACCTCTCGCGTCTCTCGAGGGAGACGCTCTTCCGGTAAAAGTCCTTCTCGGAGACGGTGGGGCACCGGGCCCGCGGGGCCTTGCTCACCGGAGGACTGGTGGGCCTCTTCTGGGGCTCGGGGATCCTCACCCGGATACCTTGCGGTTCCCCACCCGGCTCCGCTATGCACGACACTCGCACTTCCTCCATCTTCGGGCCCTCCTGATTCGCCGGACCCTTCGGACTCATCTTTCGACCTCCCAGTAAACTCGGCGTCGTGTGACGCCGCTTCAGACGTCCGTTCAGCTTGGATCCGATGCGCGATCTACCTCATCCTGCCTCCTTTTTTCTCCAAGGTAGCTCGCGATTCGAGTCCCACGACGCTGAGGCTGATCCCAACGGCCATTCAACTCTCGCAGCAGAAGCCCATTTTTTCAACCTGCACGAAAACGCGTCGTGTTTCACACTCTTATTACTTTTCCCAGGATCGAATTAACCTCTACTCGTCCTCTTCCCTCGACAGATCGCGGACTAGCATTGTAGGTCGTTGCGAGCAAGATATCAAGCTGACTGTTGTCTCCCTCCCTCCCTTATAGCTTCCCTCGAAAATATTCACTTATCTCGTGACTGGGGAGTGAACCAAATAAAATCAGAGTGCCGTATGCTGTCCTGTCGGTAAATTATCTCGATGGATTCGGCTATTGGCGATAGCGTTTCGATCGATGTCCATTGAGAAAAATAAAGACAGCTATTATGGATATATTTCCGAGAAAATCCACCGACGATGCATGTAAATTCCTACTGTATATATATATATATATATATATATATATATATATAATTATACATTCTAATCACAGCCCACTGATGATATTATTTATGAAAGTCTAAAGGATACGATGGCGAGTCTCCGTCGCGCATCCTACTTTTATAGTTTAATCAAAAGTATAATAAGCAAGCGCGGTAATAATAGGAGACTCGAACAATATCGTTGCCTAAACACCACTATATAGCTTCTTCCATTAAAAGTGAATCGTTCAAAGAGGATTCTCGGATCGAGCGATTCGCTCTGCCAAAATTCTTGTCTAAAAGCGTCGCTAAAGACAGCTGTACACTGTACACTATATTAGTTATATATGCAGAAGCTCCTTCGGTTTAACAAAAACAGGACACTGCAGCTTTACAAAATTGCAGAATCAAATTTAGAAAAGGAAGCTCTAGATGGTCGGGAGGGATTTCTCTGGCAAGTGTTTCACGAGTACACGCGGAACCAGTTTCATTCACTTTGCACGTGTCTAGGTCCAATCAGCAGCTACTAATAGTTATTAATTGAAAAAACGCTGTATATCGAGATAATACCGAGTGTTGGAAGCACAGCTGCGTGGTATACTGGTTGTGCACTAGTGTCGGACACTAAGAAAAACCGCGTTCTTTCCTCGGGCTTGCGAGACAATCGCGAGAAAATCGATATAGGAAATCCTGCATGCGGGAAGTTTACAGGGACACACTTTTCCGTCTCAGCCGCTTGTCAGAGCAAACTAATCGGACGCGAGCGCGTTGATTCTTCGTGGGGACGAGGAGACGCGCGAGGGTATAAATTGGGAGATATAAGGGAGAGTACAGAGGTAGGCAGGCAGGATATTTACAAACACACTGTGGTGGGGAGAGGGGAGGGGGAGGGTAGAGGGGGGAGCAGGGCGAGTTTCTTTCGGAGAAGACGACGAGGACGCGCGCGCGAGTGCATCCGCAGGAGAAGCGTGCTTCAAACTGGCGCCATGAGATTCCGCGGAGACATAGGTAGGTGCGTGTGTACCTATAGTTATAATACCGGGTGGCCCGAGAAGTAGCGCCAGTCGTGCTCGCGCAGGCGCGCCGGCCGGCGGCTTAGGAGCGTCGCGACGCTCCGCTCTCTTTGTTGACGCCGCGCCGCCGTCGTGTCATCAGGTGATTCGCTCTTCATGCACGTCGTCGCATTAAAAATAACATTCTTTTTTTATTTCCCACCGAACATTCGTCACTTGTTATATATTCGCCGCTTTATTTTCTGAAATACCCACATTTTTTCCCTTAACCCAGAATCAAATTATGCCTGCGTGTGTCGTACGTACACGCGTCAACGACACGTTTCGCTTATGCTCGGTAAATCGAGTCTCGATCGGGATTTTCAGGAATCGCGCTATATAAGAGAAAAGTGCAAGCTGGCTGTATAACACAAGCGAGCCAGCTTTGGTTTTACATAAGAGAGAGAGAGAGAGAGAGACGCGATGAATAAGCGCACGCGAAACCATCGGCCATACTCGAAAAATGCCGAAAGAGCTGCGTAGTAATCCACGAGACCGTGACATAATCTGACAGAATCTTGGCAGGCTCGGAGCCTCGTACCGATGGCAATGAGAGAGTTGTTTGCAGAAATTGGGTCTATACGTTTAGTATAACGATCGAATAAATATTTTTCGCCGAGAAAAAAAGGAGTTTTGCTTGGAATTGGGAAGGACACCTGTCGAGAGACTATTATTATCGTTATTATCCTCGTAAATCGATCGTTGAACGAAAACTGAGCAAAGTTTTTGTGGAATTCCATTTAAACAGGAATAATCACCTTGGCAATGGACATCGATGGATATTATTCTCGTCTAAGATTTATCTAGCGTGCATCGGACGCTACGATTTTGGCCGGCTACGAGAAACTTTCTTGCAAATTTATTTCTGAGCAAGGACATCGACTCTGCGCGAAAAATAACCGGGAAGCGTCAAAACTAAATATATGAATGCGTTTTCCTGAATGAAACCCGCGACGTTGTTTATGACGCTCAGCCTCGAAAAGAAGTTAAATCGAAGGAATGCGTCGCGCCAAGAGTATCCAGAAAAGTGTTTTTTTCTTCGTCCTCCAGCATCCTTGAATTATGGACCCTGAAGAGTAGACACGGTTGACGGGTTAAAATCTCGCGTGATGTCACGGGGACTCAGCGAGCGCAAAAAGGTGCTTTCTCGACGACCTTATTATTGCGATGAATGAAAACCTGAAGGATATGGCTATTACTAAACCTATACTTTATAATACTTGTTTATTTCTCTCGCGTGTCACACGATCGATTATTTACGCGCAGCTTCTAATATCTCGTTATCGGTTCGAGCACGAGCCAATGTTCCAAGAAAAATATTTATAATATATATATATATATACATATGAAAAAAATTCTTACGAGACGGTCACGTTACTCGTTGCTTCCACGTCCTGCGGAAAGAGCGCTGCTTCCGGAATCGGAGGGGCTCCTATCGGGGACGCATCGCCTAGAAAGGACAAGGTCCTTCGGGGACCTTTTCTCCTCATTGCAAAGTTTCGTTCCCTCGAAGGAAACTTTGGGGTTTTTTTCTTCATCTCCGTCAGCTCCTTCACCGACAATCCATCGTCCCAAACCATTTTTACCTCACTGTATACTTTAGCTACAATCTCTCTCGCACAAAAATCTATCATCCGTTCTAGAAAGAGCAAACAACTCGGAGAAACGTTTGAGAATTACGAAAGAATTTGCGAGAAATGCCCGATGCTCGTCCTTCATGCCGGGATCAGACTGAAAGCAGGCGTAGAGAAGCATTAAGTAGCTGCCGTAGCTCCCTGCACACACATTGAACGTCTCGCGTACGGGCCCGAGAAATTGAATTAACGTAATACAATTACGCTACACGCGCTGGACTATATAATACCGGGCGTTATAAACGGTCGAAGCTAGCGGAGAATAAATCATCGCGCCAATGAATGGTCTCGTTGATCGAAGGAATTCACGGTCTGGTCCGGACGGGATTAATGAAGAAAATTTTTCTCTCTCTCTCTCTCTCTCTCTCGCGCGCGCGCGATACATCGTCACGAGGTAAGAGCGTGTCTCTGTAGCATGGCGCTGCGATCGCGCACAGACACTACATTAATAATTAGAAACAGGCGTATACTGTACACAACGACGAGAATGGCTATAGACACACTTGCGAAATGCTAATATTCGATTCCGTTGGCGTATATTTTATTTGGGCTTTATACGATTTTACATTCCTTCTTCCTCCGACTCGGTAGCGACCTCGTCTATCGGCCGACATCGAATCTTCAACGTCCAAGTGACATTGGCGCGAAAGTAATCGCCTTCCATGCCGATTGACGCGCGACTTTCGACTGACTCGACGGCCCCCGCGACGCGAGACGTTGCGCGTCCCGCTTCCAGAAGACGATCCACCGCGACCTTCGCTCACTGCTTTGCATTACCAGCCATTGTTACGATCCGTGCCAGCGCTACCGTCACGCTAGCCCGCATAAATTGTCCCCCACGACGATAAGAAAAAAAAGCAAAACAAAACACTCGACTACGCGGTGGCTCGGCTTACGAAAGGACTCGCGAAATTTTCGCGGGGATTTCGATGCCCGATCACGAAACGTTTCATCGTTTATAATGTTATATCCACATTGTTTATAATACGCTTTTTGCTCTATCCTCTATACTCTCCGTTAACAACTCACGTCATCATTCTCAATCCCACTCGACTCTAGCGCGAAACGTCGATTCGAATCTTGCAAAAATGTTTGTCGTTATCCCCCCCCCCCCCCCTCCCGAAACGCAAGGATACCACGGGGCAACAAATTTCACTCTCCGCTTCCACATGAATTATTCAACGCACGATTATATACGCACATGCGAGTTCGATTATATTGCTGGAAATGTATCGTTTGCTGACGATCGTGGATAACGATGGAGGTTCACGTTTGCCACGGCAATTTTCCAGCGTTTCGAGCGAACGTAAACATTTACGATGAGATTGTTGCCCGACACTTAATTGGACTTTGACCTTTTCTATCCGGAACCGACCGGTAGCCGTTCCAAGATCTTATCGTCTTTCACACACCATACGAAAAGTCGCCTGTGAAAATTCAGTCCAACCATTCGCAATTCTCAGCATTTCTCACACTTTTTCACGAGTTGAACGATGCTCGACACTTGTTCGCGCCATATATTTCACGAGAAATTCTTTAGAGATTCCTTTACCTCCGGTTTCTGTCTTGAGCGGATAATCGCCACGGTTTAATTTGTTTCCTAGGCCGGTTTCGATGGGAGGAATAACGGTGCGTGATTAAAAAGAAAACAGAAAAAATACTCCATGTAGCTTTAACTCTGGATTAAAGTTGGAGTAGGCCGAATGGCGTCGATCGACCACGTGCAGAGTGCGGGGAACACTTGAGAGAGCTCACGACACTCGCTCGAGAGAACAGAGGCGCGACTAAAGCCACGCAGTGCCAGCAGCATTCCTGTCGATAAAGATTATCAGAAATGAATAGCTTTCTTATCTCGAGACTCGACGGACCGAGGCAATCGGACAGCTGATTGCAGCTGTGTGTAATGCCACTCTAAATAGCTCTCCAGCGTTTCCATTCGTAGCGAATCATAAATCATTTATTAATTTTAAACTAACAAATGTACAATAGTATATATATATATATGTACGCTGGTCTCTATAATTAAATATGAAAATCTTTTGCTCACTTTACAGGAGAGTGCATTCGTTGAGGAGCAAATTGTCTTTGTAATGTACAGTGTGGAGAGGGAAAATGAAAGCTTGTGGGGGAGGAGGCTCTTGCACTCACCGAAAGTCACAGCATTTGTCACCCTCCTCCTCATCCTCTTCGACAGATTTTTCATTTTTGCGAAGAAGCGAATCGTACTTGAAATTTTCCCACTCGTCGACCATTCTCCCACTCACGGGCAATAGTCGCGTAGAAATAACAAAGCGAGGTAAAAACTTGGCGAGACAACACCTATGTAACAGGACGATTCCCAAAATTCTGTCAGCGAAATCGTGTGAAATCACCCTGATAATTGTCAACGTTACTTTCTTCTTATCAATTCACCCAAGGCAACGTCGCTCTCTTTATCTTCCAGCTATTTAACATTTTGATAGCGAGTGCCTCGCACGATCATTCTCTAATTTTATAGCAACAATTAAAATTTCACTCGTAATCGCGAATACTATACCGGTCAATCTCGCATCATTTGCTTCAGTCCCTTAACGATTAAAATAGACTTAACGGATTAGAGAAAAATTACTCGCGTATAAATTTCGAAAGATGTACGGAAATGACTACGATCGGGACAGGAGACAACGAGATGACTGGAGAGTCTAAAAATTTGAGGGAAAGAAGGAGTATGGAGGAGCGAAACCGGCTTGAATGTCGCGCGAATGACTTTATCGCCCGGCTATTTGTCTCGATGGCACGAATAACCGGTCGATCATACTCTAAATTTAACCCAACGCCGTTGTACATACCAACGATAGAAACAGTCCAGGGAATGAGAAACCATCAATAGTGGGGAATGACGTTGACTACTCTGTCAATATCGGCTGAGCGATGTACGCTTTATTGATTTTACCAATTGCAAATTGCAACGCATCTACGCACTTCTCCTTTAATTGTCCTCGGAATTCTCTCTCGAGAAATTCTCTTTGAGATTTCTTCCTTCCCATTCGTATAAAATCCCCTGTTGATTTTAGATTAAAGCTCAGTTTTACGAGACCTAAGAGCTCATGCAAATAAACCGTCGAAAGAAGCTACGTAGACTCGCAGACGACGCCAATGTTTGCGATTGTAGCGCGCATCTTCCAGCCAATCCCTTTATCCGCCTGACTCGGTGACTAAATTATATCTGTTGTCACAGTGTGCGACGCATGCGATCGCAATAAAATCATTAAAATCACGCAGAATGTTGTTTTTCCTTGTATATTCCTTCGTTTCTGAATCCAAGAGTTTCCAAGATTTTCGGTCACACTCTCTCGTTCACGGAAAAAATATAAATAAGCCTCTCTTTAGTCATTCTTTATTCCCGTCGATGAGGAAATTAATTCGTGATCGTTGAATCCGCACGGAGATTGTGTCACGAAACTTTTGCCAGTAGAAAATTCACGAGAAGCCTATGGCCCTTATTGCTACCGATGACAACATCAGGCAAAGCCTCGTTGACTCGATACGATAAGTGCTCCGGAGCTATAAGTGTATCGCTTGCAAAACAAAGCTCCAGCTATTATCTCGTGGAATCGCCGTAACGAAAGACGACTCCATTTGTTTCCTACGTAACTCTTATTAACTCGTTCCGTTCGTCGGACGGAGAATTTTGAAATATTCCAAAAAGTCCTCAGCAGTGTTTGGTTTACCAGGCACCTTATCACCTTGGTGCTAAACGAGTTAGCCTTCTGGTAATATAGTAGGAGCGCGACGATATTTACGAGAAATGTCAGCGCGACTACCCTTTTCCGTCCTTAGCACTGAAAATGGGAGCTGCCACGCCTGTGATTTACACCGATGAGCGACGAAGAGCTTTGGGGAAAAAGCACGAAAAGCTAGGAGGACTGTTCCATATATACAGAGGTCAATTAAAACTCGTTAAAGCTTAGCGTAGACCGAGTCAGGAAGGCCAATTTAATAAACGCATCCGGAAGAATAATTGTAGCGTGACTCTGCGGCTGGAAGAAACACGGGGATGACGTCAGAGGTAAGTTTACCCGAGTCATCGAGACCGGTGAGCAATTTCGCGCGAAAGGTTCTCCCAAGTTCGCCTTCCTGAGAGAAGAGAATATTTTTCGAGACTACCTCGCGCCGGGAGAAGGCGAGAGTCAAACGTACAAAGGTGATTCGAGGCTGCAACGCGCGTGGGCGTGTCAAAGGCCCCGGACCGGAACCATCTCGGCGCGCAATAATCCAAATGGCAATGGAAATTGCAGTCGGCGAGAAATGGCGCATGCAAGATTTGTCGTTTGTCGCGTTGGAAACGCGCGAGATTCTCTATCACCTTCCGTAACGTGGCATAAATCAACAAATGGGTAGTTTGATTAAGAGCGAGAGTGGTGTTAAATCGTTGGAAAGGAAAACAAGATCCAATATATGTATAAGTGCGACGGGACTTTGTTGTTCTTGTTCTCGTCTCGTGCCCGTCGAGTTTCGTTCGTCAGTTCCGCGTCGCGCGCGACACTGTACTCGTAGTGGGGGGAGCGGCAACTGCACGGTCCGCGTGCTTCGTGCTTGTGCGGCAAATCGAGACTATCGAGAGAAGAGGTCCCCTCGTGCTAATTCCAGTGGCGCCTGCGATCGGAAGAAATCACCACGGCACCGCGTTGTCGTCTGGGGGCCAGTAAAAACAAAACGCGCCACGATTATACTCGTCGAAAGCAGCCATCGTTGGCGTGTGCGCGCAACGCACGATTGATCCATCGGGATCTAAAATATCCCGAGCATACAACGCACGGTATACATCCTCGTAATCGCGCCAGCTTTCGCAAACAAATCACGCGTTATTTTTCCTTCGACTCCGTGTCTCTCGGCCGTTTAGCACGAGACATTAACGCTTTTACCTATGGCGCGCGTCTTTCCGTAGATTTCCGCTTGAAAATAGCCAAGCTCCAACTATATGGGTCAGGAGGATAAATCGCGCTAAAATAGTTGCTATGATATTGCTTAAAGTCGTACGTACGCGGTGCGTAATATACTACGCGTTTAAGTAGGAAATAGCTGCGCGTGTATCGAGTTAATTGGGAGAGGCTTCTGGGAAGAGAGGCTGCAGCCATTTGCGCGACGAGGGGGATATATTTCAGCCCGAGGGGTGGAGCTAAATCTCGGGGAAATAAGAAAATCCTGAGGGAAGATTTAGTAAATGCGAGAGAGGAGGGGCGGACCCGGTGGATGTTAACGGTTAGCGCTCGAGTGAACCGAGATAAAATGGGTCTTTGAGCGTTACTCACGATCCACGGCGCAATGACACGGGAGAACGAAACACGCGTACGTCCATAGTACCGTACAGTGCACCATGTACAAATCGCGCGAGAATGATGGTGCAGGCGGACAGCAGGAGCACACCAGTCAGAGCGTTCACCACTAAGAGATATCTTGCTAGCAACGCCGATCTTTGTTCGGATAAATCACGGATGCTCCACGAGCCAATTGCGTCCTACGGACGAATTACCCCGTGTAAACACCCCGTGTGTGATATTGCACGTGTGGCACGCGGAGGACAAAAACAAGTATACGTATAGCATTTTGTTTCGACCAATGCTCGCTATACTCGGTGGGACATTCGAAACACACCCTGAAACGTTGAGACATGGATGCAAGAAAATTTTCATCTCTCCGACCGTGAAGGATGTAAATTTCTTGCACGAGACCTCTTCGAGACTGCTTCTCATTCGCTCTCGAAGAGATCTTGCGCGAGAAATTGATATTTCTTTTTCAAGTTGCGAGGAAAAAGGAATGTTTCTACGTTCTAGATGTTGGACGGTTTCAAATATCTCACCCCGCACAGCCGATGCGAGTATATGGACCGTAAACACGAGTGACGAGAAAGAAAAGAGTCGATGGTTTACCTCGGCTCACTGACACTTTTTTTTTAACACGATTGGCTGGTATTTACTGAGAAAACTGTTTGGCCGTTGTGATCCGTCATCCATGGCATTGGCAGCGGTCGAGAGACGATATCCCGTTGGAACAGCACTGTATCGACGAGTCACGCAAGTATATACCAAAGCAAACGCAGGTTATTACCTGCGATAGCACGATATAATATACAACGACACTTTGCGGATGATGCTCACGGGTCAACGAGTGTTATCCGACTAACTGGTTAGCCACGCGAGCTGCGTGCATTCTTATCTATGGCTGGCTTTGAAAATACCTGACGTCACGATCCACCGCAAGATAAGATCCGGATAAAGAGATTTTCACTCGGTCGAATTTATTATTAAAAAGGATATTTTTCGCGCCATGCACACACGAGAAGAAAGATGGCGTCGAAGCACGTGCGCGCACACCAATTATTTACGCCAACCACTTTGATCTCCGCAGCCTGACAATACTTTCTGCCAAGAGAAACCGCAAATTCCTTTCCTCGACGAAGCTCTCTGGCCTTATTGTTTTTCACTGCAGGATTGCTTCGGCTTTTGCTAGAGAATCGAGCTAGGAGAGCGTGTGTTAAGCTCGGATAGTGTTGACCGGCTCTACGCGAGAGCACGTGCGCGCGCTTGTCGAGCGAAAAGCCGAGATGCAGTGAGTTTGCTAGGCCGAGAATGACTCACAAGATCCCCACTGTTGTGCTGCTGCGTATAGTACACACTGCTGTATATACGGTGTGCGCGCGTGTGCGTGTCTCGTGCGACATAGTCCACTCGTGCGTGTGTCTCTGTGTGTATAACAGTAGAGAGAGAGAGAGAGAGAGAGAGAGAGAGAGAGAGAGAGAGAAAGAGATCGCGCGTGCCTGTGGGGCCCCTGCCTGCTCCCTCGCTTTACAGTTTTACACGCGATACCTACAATTTCTGCAACGGTCTCGTCCCGCAACATTCGTCACGTCGAATTCTACGCGCTTTCCTCCATTAACGAATCCAACCTCGCTCGTTACACCGTAACAACTTGCGCAATTCGCGCGTTTCGTAAGGACGACGAGGCGAATCGTACGTGGTGAATCGTGGGGGCAGATGAACGATTTTCTCGACATTAATTAATACCAATGCTTTTAATGCGTTTACCAGTGCGAAGGGGCTCGACCCGAGAGCTTCCTCCTTCACTCACCGAGGCCGACAGGAATATATATATATAGAGAGCAAAATCCGGATCGCCAACGGAACATCACTCTGGCCATCGTTGAAATTATTCAAATGGTTTCTCACGCTTGGTAGCTGGATCTATTCGGCTATGCGAGAATTTGCACTGGTACGAGCCTTGCGTGCGCTTGTCCAAGCGAACTTGAGCAAAGAGCGCGATGTTGGCGAGCGAAAGAGAGAGATTTTCGCCACGTCCAAGTGTGCGTGTAGAGTCTCGCATCAGCTACGTGATATACCGTGATATTTGTCCCGGATTTATAGAGCCACGTGATGCAGCCCGATAAAAGCAGCCGAGGTAATTACGCCAGCGTGCACGCGGAAATAAGCAATACTTGAAGAATTTTAATGGCCACCATAAATCCAAATCGCTGTTAATACTCAATTAGGCTAATTGAACGCGTTTCTTGCGCAATTCTCCGCGCCTCTTAATCCAAAAATAAGCGTTTCAGGATTATCTCGTCGAGAATCGACTGAACATCGACAGCTGCGCCTTTGGAATATTCGCCTTTTCGAAAATCGTACGACTCTATTAAATCAATCGTATACGAGTTGGCTCGC
The DNA here is from genome assembly GCF_024137725.1 of Prorops nasuta. Taxonomy (NCBI): domain Eukaryota; kingdom Metazoa; phylum Arthropoda; class Insecta; order Hymenoptera; family Bethylidae; genus Prorops; species Prorops nasuta. The sequence goes on from NW_027116803.1 coordinate 5,461,121, forward strand.
CCTCGTTAAATACTAAATCACGCAGTTTTATAGGCAATGGATGGTGGCGGGGACGCGATGGGAACACTGGGAACGTCTAAAATTAGCGAGCCACGGTATAATATCATTATCAATTTCATTATTATTTCGTCCCATTGCTTGGCACATGTGTGCCACTACCCAGTTGATATAGTGTAAATTGTTTATACACAGATAATATACCTTATTATGTAAGACTATAAGGCCGAGCCGAGGCGAGTTATCAATCATCTAAAACTAGCAACAGCCGACTCACCCTATGCCATGTGATTTATTTTTACATTCGTATAGCATCTCGGGACTAGTTTCCAGAAGAATTTCATCTTGATTTTGATCGAATGCCTCAAAGATAATATTTGTGGGAAGGGTCTTGTGTTGAATTTAAGTCGTGTAGCTACAGAATGGAAGGGGGGGGGGAGATGAAGAAGAAGAAGCAGAGGACGATGAGGCTAATGGTGAAACTGTTAAGTGCGGAGGCTCGCAGCGTATCCATTACACGAAGCGTAACTGAGCAGCGGTGAAATTACCGGTGGGTAATTACCTTTCGTGACTTACGGACCAGCAATGCGGTAATAACGAATTAATTGCCGCGGGGACTGCGCGCAGGCAACGGCCAGCATCCCCTTCCTCCGCACGACGACGACGACGACGACGAAGACGAAGAGGACGACCAGTGTTTCCCGTGTGCTCAGCCATCTTAAACGAATTTTAACGGTTATCCTGAAAAGGCGCTGCTAGATCTCCGCACGGTGCGTCTGCTGAAATCCTTGATTGGCCCCGCTACCGAGTAATTAACTTTGGACTTGAGCTGGCGCATCTACTTGTTCCAAGAAAGTGTATTTTTGGCAGCCTATAAATAAGCAGCTTCCTACCGAGATCTACTAATTTACTCTTTTAAAAGAATCCTCGCTAATTAAGCAAGATGAACGGGCCAAAAGGGATGCTTCTTCCAGACGAGGCGTTTCGCCAAATTAACTGGGATCGCTAATGGAAAAAGTCGTGCGATTATTATTGTAATCGCGCACGGTTTCGATAATATTCGAGGGACAGGGTGACCCAGGGCCGCGGGCGAGATGATACATCGATCATTCGAGTACCAAAGTCAACAAGAGACGAGAAGGAGAACAGAATATTTGAGCGAAGGCCGATCTACCAGGAAGCTAAATACCAGCTTGCCTTCCGCTTCTTTTGTTCTTCTCTTCTTGTATATATAGGTTTGATTTTTCTTTACCTGCACACTTCAACACTCAAAATGGTACAATACATCTCATTCATATTGTAGACTCATTGAATCAAGTACAAGGTGGGTTGCTGTTTTCTTGCATTTTCCGATCGTTTTTCATCTACGATCCTGTTACAAACTTTCTGAAAAGTAGGAATAGATGATGAAAACTGTGTAGAAAATGGTACCCCAGTTTGCACTTGTTTAAAAGACTCTACATATATGTAACATGTATTATAAGATTTTGAGTGTAACAGTGTAGGTATGAAAAGCAAATTATATATATATATATATATATATATATATATATGCATATACATATATACTATATCTTACTTTACTCACCTCCAGGTGTGCGCCGAGAATCCAGGACACGTCTCGCCACACTGCAAGCACGGTTGACCATCCTCCACGTCCGTAATTAAGACACCCTGAGCAGACAAAAATATTAGATTGTTTAATAATACAGTAGGTGAGCTCTAATGCAATGACTCGCTTGCTCGCTCCTACACTCGAGCGCTTTCATAAAATTCATAGTACTTTCGACACTCCACATCCTTTATACCAAAGCTACCTTAACTGTTATTACCGCAGAGTACTACTGCGCATATCTAGGAAAAAGAATGGGATCCGTGATAATAATTCTAATAATTAATTACAGGCTAGATTTCGAAAGGAAACGCAGAGCGTTAATTAATTAATTCGGTTCTTTCTTCGCTAAATAGGAGAGTGCAGACGTCAACGCGAGCAAGCCACGCGTCATGTGGCGTAGACTCATAGATGATGTGGGACAAGGTCGGAAATCGAGAGTTGCCTCCAGCTGGAAAAAGTTGCTAATTGTAGGAACTATATTTGCGTCACGATAAACCACGGTACATGACCGACGATTATTTTTCCTCTCGGTCGAATCGTTGACGGTTTTCCCCCTCTCTCACACATGCGCGCACACACACACACACACACTCACGAAATATTCGAGCGAGGAGCGCTAAATGCAGAGAGGAGGAAAAGAAAGCAGCTACGCGTTGGAAGCGTTCAAGAACCTTTCTGGGCTCGCTTATATGGTCGGTACGCCCACGTCGAACAGGTCGCACCAACAGCATCGCCAAATATCGAGTAGACGCGCGTGTACCATGGAAAATACGCCGATGTGTCTCTAGCTGCCTATATATAGTAATGTTGAATAATGATGCCGTCCGAAAAACTCGTCTAACAATTAACATAGCTCCCATCCTGAGTCACCGAGCGGTGAAAGGACCTCGGCTTCTTCCGTCCGCCTAAAATCACTCGCAAAAAAGAAACTAAAATATGTATATATGTAGAGGTATAGTCCCCGCAACTCGATCGATATATTCATCCGCAACTCGGCAAAAGGATAAAGTCAAACGGGACACGAGAGAACAATGCTGCGAACCTTCCCGAGGACAGCTTTCAGCGCGAAGATCTTTTGCCGGACGTGGTCGATTCTCTCCGTGGAGTAGAGGGAATATTACCGGTTTTCCGCCTATTAACGCCAGATGCCAAATAACCGACAAAGCCAGCCTGCTAATCATCCACTCGATTGCAATAATTTTTACGATTCTGCACGACGAACCAGCGAAAAACTCTCCATTTTTCCATTATTTTCCTTCGCTAGGAAAAATACGAGAAAGATCGACCATTGAATTTGTGGGCGGTTCGCTGACATTTGCAGACACGTTAGCCAATGGATGAAGAAATTCACAGCACACGTACACATGCACATAAGCACGACGACAAAACCTGCGCATATAGTCATGTGTTAATTCCTATAACGGCCATGCACAAGTTGTCTGAAAGATATATAGCTGCTTCTACTTTATTTCCAGTAATAAAATCGCACATGCTGGGACAATTTTCGGGATTGGAGAAATTAATCAGACAGTTTCTCTCGTTGAGGAAAATAGTAATTTAATACAAGGTTCTACAACAAGAATTTTTATAAATTGGATATATAAAAGAAACATATTCCTATGAAGAGTAAATTGCATGAGATCAATCATCGTGTTAATCATATCGAAGAGATTGACAGCTGGCTTATCCTTCAAACAACTTTATGTAGGTACGTATATATATATATATATGTATGCATATATATACAAATTAGAGTTATAGCTTTGACGTCGGAGAACACCGAGCCATCATCTTCTCCACCGGTTAACGAAGAAGGCTTCGCGTTTCTGGATCATGCCGGTCTCATTGAACGCGATTGACTCATGAAAGTGCCATACCCCTTCGCGATAATTCCACAATCTTCTGGACGGTGCGAGTCCTGCGCTTCTGCCGGGATTCCTCGTCCGGTCGTTCCCTGCGCGCTCCTCCTCCTCCTCTTCGTCAACAACATTTTCGTCCTGTAAGGACGATCGTCGCCCGAGTACCGGAACAACCTCCTGGCTAGGACGACACCGTCGTTCCTCGGGACTCGCGCGGATCCTTATTATCGTACTGCCGTTTCGTTCACTAGTTAAAATATTCGAATTGCTCTCTTCATCATCCACGTTGACCCTGCTGGTGACACGACGACCGTCAGCCTCCTCGTGCTGCTGCTCGCCGACAGGAACTTCCGGGTACCCGATAGGCGACATCTCTCGTGTGATTTTACTGTTCTCCTGGAGGTACTTGCTGGCGAAGACCTTGTTGCTCTCGTGCCAGGATTTGTTCTTCGAGTAGTTACTGATGTTCTCGTAAGGAGGTGTCAGAGGCCTCGAGTGTCTGTCCGATCTCCACTCCTCGCGACCTTTACCCCTTGGCCCTGCTTGCCTCCCGTTTCCATACTTCTCCGACACTCTTCCCAACTCTACCTCGTCGTTTTGATCCTTCGACGACCTCCTCCTACCGTGACCTTCTCCGTTTTCCTGAACGATCTTGAACGAAACTCTCGTCACTTCGCCATCTCCACTCTTAAACGAATGTTTTCGACCCGCTCCAGAATCCTGCTCAGCCTCTTCCACCTCTCTGAAGGACACTCTACTCCCAGGTTTGGCGTGATTCTTGTAATTATTACTCCTGGAGGACTCCATATCCCCGTGCCTCAGAGAAACTCTAATGACGTCGACTTCAGGACTCTTCAGGTGAATCTTCTCCGGAGAGATATCACGATTTTTCAAGGAATCCCTTCTAGACGCACTGGAAGGTTCCACAGAGGTTTTCTTCGGAAACTGATGACTATTTCGATCCCTCGACGTGCACCTCGCGTGTAATTCCGGAGGATCGCGTCGGGGACCAGTCTGCGGAGCTCTCTCGTATCTTTCGATGCGCACGTCAAAGTTCTCCGGAGAGTCTTCAGGGTTCCGGTGTCTCCTCGACGAGCCATCCCTGGGAGTTTTCTCACTTTCCCTGGATCTTCTCCCGTGGGAACGGCCCTCCGATCGCTTATCGGTCCTCGATTTTCGATCCGATGCACCAAAATCACTCTCCCTGTTCTTCGTCTCCTCCAGGTCAATTTGCAGGGCTGTACCGAGGACTCGATCGTTCAGTCTATCGCACTGCTGCTTCCTCGCGGGACTGAGATTCTTCCTGGATCTGATTTGCTTCTCCTCGCGCGATTTCAACCTCTCGATCATCGCCTTGATCCTTCGATCCGGCGACCCGCCGTCGACGCGACAAGTCTCGATCTCGCGCGCAACCAGGTTATTCCGGTCGTCGGCATCATCGACATCCTCCTCTTCCGCCGTTTGCTCGCGATTCTTCCTAGATTCCAGAGACCTTGAGGAGCGTGACCTGGTTCTTCTCTCCCTGCTCAACGAGCCCGAGTATCCCTCGTCCCTCGTATCCAGATTGGCCAGCTGCTGGTCCTCCGAGGAATCCCGCACCACGTCCTTTATATCCCACGAGCCAAACTCTTGCCTGCTCTTGCTGTAGAGGAAATCAGGGTCTTCCGCCTCCTGGGGGACGGCTCGTTGGCCATTCCTCTGCTGCAGGTCTCTCCTTACTCTCTCCAGCTTCTGTTGCTGGCCGTTCTCCGGCTGAATCATGCCAAAGTGGTAGCGATTCTCGTGCACGCCGTTTTTCAATCCAACCGGATGCAGGTCGCAGCAGTCTGCGTGAAAGTGGTCCTTGGTAAAGGAGGTGCCCTTCGAGGCCTCCTTGAGCGAAGGGCCGCGCAGGTGGGACGTCATTGCTGCAGCAGTCGGTAGGAACGCGGCGTAGAATCCCGTGCATTCGCGAGGTTCCTCGAGGGTGTGCGCGGTGCTCTCGGTCAGCGAGCGTTTCAGCAACGTCGTGTCGGACGACCCTGAAACTCGTCTGTGGACTTTCACGAACGCGAGCACTTTGCCACTTTGCCGGCCAGAGTCACTACGCGCGAGTGTAGAAACGCGAGAGAGCGTGTTCGGTGTGTTCCTCCTGGCAGTCCTGCCGCGCCACCTGCCCCCTCCCCCCTTCCCCTCCCCAACCTCCTCCCCCCAGCTCTCCCTACTACCAGTCGAGAGAACCACCTCCACGTCCGCACCGGACCACCTCTGCCTCCTGCGCGGTCCTCCCCGAGGTAAGGAGCACCGAGCTGGCCTCTCCCGTTAATCCACCGCTGCCGCCGCCGCCACCGCCGCCGCCGCAGGAGTTCACCGTGACCCTTCGCTTCGCGCACGATAGGATCTCGCTCTCATCGCGCGCGGGATCTAGGCCGATTCACCGGATCATCGATACCCCTCCTATCGCTCGCTGCACATGCACCTCTTCTTCTTCTTCTTCTTATTCCTTCCTTCCTTCCTTCCTTCCTTCCGTTCCTCCGTTCTTCCTTCCGTTATCGCCACGGAGACTCGCTCAACTGCTCTCGTTATTAAGGAATAAGAGGCTTAATAGAGTGCGAGGATCGAATCCCCGTTAGACTATAGCGCGAGGGGACTCTAACACACGATCCGTGCTCGTGCTGCATAAGGCAGCATCGCCTACTCGCTCGATGGAATGTCGTTTGCCAAGGCATTGCGTGCCTTTAACGAGACGTCGCGGAGCCCTTTCAATCCGGAAAAGGATTACAAACGCTTTTACTCGCTTTGATAAATATTATCTTCGAGTCACGTGTTCGTGGAAAAACGGCCGCTCGGCCTTACGTTATACACTTTTAGACTGGCAATTTTCCCCTTTCCCAAAGTCACGCATGGTGGGTCCAGAGCGATGAAGTTGCTTTTTACCGTAGACGACTTTCTACCGGAGGACTACGGCAGCATATAGGAGTTTTCTTGTATTTATCGAAGAGTTTCGGTGGAAGCTCGTCGCAAGTACGGCCCTGTATGTAGGTTGCGACAAGGTCCCGTCGCGACGCCCCCGCCTCTGCCGGTTCTCGCTCGCACACCACCGATCCGATCCGATCAACACTGACGCATACGAATGCGCGGTGAGTGGGGCCTTACGACCTTTTCGCCCGAAATGGCGAGAACGAGGATATACGTCGATTCGACGACTCCCGGATTATTTGTGTCAGGGAAAGGATTTTTGTCCACTTTCGTCGACCAATCACCGTGATGCGTACGCGGAGAGGGATATATGTATATATATATATATATGCTCGCTCTTCTTATTTTTCTCACACATCCCCACTCATTATATACCCCGGCCCCTGATGTATCTCTTTTAACAACTGCTGATTGTCGAGAGCGCGAGAAGCCCACGTATTATTTTAATGGATTCAAGGGCGATTTCACACGTGGCGTGCTAATTTCGTTCCAGGCAAGAAGGTTTCCGCCCGATAGCCGGAGGAGGTGATAGACGCGATTCGATTCCGATTCCGATGCCGCCTAGTCGTGACCGACATATCCCAGCGCAAACGTAAAAACACGAGCTACAGCTGAGAAATGTAAACCGCCTCTTCGAAAATGCCTTTCGTGACTGGAATTCATCGGCCAGAAATATATAGATATATAATATGTATGTATGTAATTTATGACCGTTGCACATAGAGACGTATATATATTATGTGTACTGTGTATATATGTATGTACACACACGTATATACTTGTGCGCTTGAAACTTGATATACGCGCGTCGATGCCCGGCTGAGTTATTAGAAATTTGCCAGAATTTACGCTACAAATCGCTCGATAATTCATGGCGTACGTCTGATCGATCAAGACCCCCCCCCCCCCCGCAACCCTTAGACTTCCAAACGCCTCATTTTGGATCACATTTCTCAAGGATCTCATTCTCCCGTCACCCGAAACGGCTCAAAATCCAAACACGCCGCCTTTAATTGGATTTAACGCTGAAAGCGTAGAGCGTTTAGCGGTGCATGTCACCATTGTCCTGGCTCGCCTCGCTGCTAATAACACGGTGACTCATTCGGGCTTCTTGTTTGGAGAACGCTGGACCGGCTCGGCTCGGCTCGGCTTTCGCATTCTGGCCACTTTGCAATCGCCGCTCTTATCGACTTTCAAAAATTCGACTCACTTTCATTACTCAACGCTCTTGCCATTCCCATTATTGCATACGTTCAAAAGACCCTCTCACCGCGCGATAATAGCTCTCGTACAGTACTACTATATACTCGAGCACGAGCTCTTTTTATTTTCTCTCGTTAATTCATTTCTGTATACACGGGCGTGCATGTGTGGATACGTGTTGTTGTTTTGAATATGAGATTAACGGGGGGATAAGAGCAGCGCCGGGGCGTGACATCTACCGGCGATCGATGGGAGGTTTTGGTAGCGTGTCTGTTTTACCAGCAGCCGGTAAAACAGTGATACGACTATGCGATAAGGAGGGGGGATAGCGAGGCGCGTGCACGCGCGAGAAACCAAGTGTATAAAGTGATATCATCTCTCTCGCGTGTCACGAGAGCTAAAAGGTGAAAAACATTAATGACGGAACCCTTTTTTATCTTGGTGCAACAAAATTGCGGGACTTTGCCCAGCCTTAATGAGATGGCAGGTACACTCGTAGCAATTATGAGGTGCATTGGTAATTAAAGTGGCAGAGTGGGCAGAGTTGTCATTTGTCCGAGTGACAACAAACTGCGACATTGAGCTGTCAGGAGTGATGTCACGCCCGCGGAAGTGACATCATTTCACGAGTTGGATTTACGAATAATCCTTGGTTGACCTTGCCAGGCCCAATCGAAACTCAAAATTACCAGCGCTGTGTACCGATCTCGGCTGCGATACAAACTACGTCAGAACGCGTGACACAGCCCGTCAACTTTCGATTATCAGATCTTCTGCCCCAGCCACTTTAATCTCCCTTGCTCTTTGACAAATGGACCAAACTCCGTGGAGGATATATATACAAGCGAGGCAATATTCGAAAGCCGGTTCGATTTCACGGATTAGCCGCTCAAACGGCGCTTCGTGGAGCCCCGCGCGCGGTGCACCGAATAACTGGACGAGAAGCATTCGACATTGGCATTCCCAAACGATGCTGTCACGTCTCTTTTCCTTCCAGCATTTGCGTATTTTCGTCCATATGCGTCCTGCACGATCTCTCCAATTTTCCGCCTGCGATCTTCTCCCTGTGTATATATATATATATATATATATATATATATATATATACACATGCACACGTTTACTCGCGGCGTATAGGCCACTCAACCTGTGCCTCTCTGCACGATCGGAATGCTGCACGACTATATTTAGATTCGACAGATTTAATTAAACGACAATTCATCCAATGTCTCTATATATACCGCACTTGTATATCATACACAAATGTTTGAATAATCGGTGAGAAAATTTTTGCAACGATATAACTCAACCGAAGCTCAGTTGTCGTTCGTGCTAAATTGAGTTTTTCGCGCCTATAATTTTAACGCACAGTCGATGAAACTACACTCGACGAGAGTATAACAATTTTTACACCGGAAGAGATATGCATTCTAGGCGTTACTGCTTCCGGTAAAACAAGATTACGATAATCAGAGAGCAAAGCGCAAATGTTGCAAATCTTTCTGCTGAGCATATCTAATTATAGCACAAAGCTTATTCTGCTCTATTGAATTTCATCGTGGATGTATAGTCTCTTCTCTCGATTCATGCAGGTGTGCATACGTATGAAAGAAGCGGCAGGGGTCACTGGCATATCGCGAAAAAAACTGGAAGAACGTGCAAAAGAAAAGCACAGATGCGAATATAGAAAAAGCTTATTTTCATTGAATATGAAGCGCAACAGGTATAAGACTGCTGCATTTATAAAGTTATACATATATATATATATATATACACGTAGATAAAAAGCTGTCTTTACAGACTATTATATATATATATATAACGATGCTACGAGCGAACCGCTCGAAAGTCCAGACTGAAAAATAATGATTCGAGCGGTTTGGTATTTTCTTTCGTAGGTCCGAAGAGTTTTGCGCGTGACTCAATCCATCATTCGAAGGCATTTAACCTGGTTGCGTCAATCCTGCGAGAAGCAAAGCCCAATCGAGTTTAGATTTCGTCCCGTGTAATCGATGCTTCGTTCTGCAAACTGTAGTGTGCGACAAGGACGGAGAAGGCTAAGGGAAAAAAGAAGCCGTAGCTATCGTTCCCGAGCTAATCTTTCCTCGGTCCATTATCATTCCGATTGATACGCTCGGAAAGTGGAATAAAGTCCCTTATTACGGCGCTGTTAAATCGACGGTGCTGCTACGTGTTTTTGCAGCTGAGGTTAATTCGTGTGGGTAATATGTCATGGTGACTTTTGCGGACATCAGCGCGAGTGGCCTTTGCGTGAAAAAGTTGTCGCGAAGGAAACGTCAAGGCCACGTGAGAATTATTCGAGTCCTCCTACCCTTGGATGCTCGGGGTCGGGACTCGATCTTTCCCGTGGGGCTTCCTGCGCGCGCCACGCGAAGCCAATAAGAAACCAAAGAGACGGCTAGATTTTCATGGACGCGCGAGCCAGGCTGCATAGGGGTGGCAAGCGCGGAGAGGCGGAGGGACCGAAGGGTGCAGCCTGGACAGTAGTGGACGGGAGCTTCTGGATAGCTGCAGGGTGTGGTCATCGGGTAAAACAATGTAATTTGATATCCTTCGGCAAAGGGGAGAGGTGGAAGGAGAGAAAAACTCACTTTTTACGAGTGAAATGTCCCTCGCGAGGAATCCGAATCGCTCATCATTATCGATTTGATTAGCGGCCTCCGCTGCATCGGGATTTCAATTTCGTGGAAAATAATCGAGCGAAAGGATCGTCTCGATCGGTCTCGACGATCGTCGTAGGTGGATCGATTGGAGAATAAAATCGGGGGCCGCCGAGACTGACAATGCCAGTGTCACGCGACTCGCCGGATCCTGGAGGACCCTTCAAGGAGCAACGGTCACGCGATGTTCGCGTAAAACTTGGTCGGCGGAGCTTGCGTAATTTTATCCGAAAATACGACGAGGAATTATGTCCTCCATCCGTCGAGACTTCTTCTTGCGCAAATTGGTGCCTACACGCGTGCCTATCTATATATATTATAGGACATTTCATCGGCTAGACAAATAGGACTCGTTTTACGAGGCTGCCAATCAGAATGATGGACGCCTGATCGAGTCAACTATTATTTCACGAATTTATCAGGAGTACCTAACGCGCGATACCCGAAGGGCCATTCGATCGATTGGAAATGCAGTAAACAAAGCGACCTTCCTACACCGCGGAGAGTCGACGCTAGTTTGCCGAGGTTAAGACCTTCGGCATCCGCAGGCTGGAAACTGGCAGAAACCCACGCGCCAATTCAAACCTGCTGAAGAAAGGCTGTCCTCGCCTTAAAGAAAGCTGCTGACTTTGATTTCGCACCGGTATACTCGCTCGTAGCCGCGATCAATTATTCGATGCTAATTAAAATCCGTCGACGCTTTAGGAGATTCGCATCGAGAGAAACCAATGACGCTATAGTTACGCGTTCTTTGCCTCTCCATTCGTACACGTACTATTTTCATTGTAGCCATATATATATATAGATGGGATTGGCTTATCGAGCTGTATTTGCATGTCAAACACTGCCGATGACATCAGTCATTGGGAATCAGAGTTTTTGCTCCATTTTTCCAATAACCAATTTATCCTAAATCATATATAGTATACGTAACAGCGATAAGTGATAAGCTAAGCGAATTGATTCGGTGTTTAAAGCAGTTGCGAAACGGTCGCTCGCCGCATTTTACAGTATATCCATTAAAATGCAATTTCCCGAGAAACGTGGTACTAGTCCATATTCGCTCCAACTCGTTTCACCATAAATGAAAATACAGCATAACTTTGGCACGATTCTAATCGTTTCAAGATGAACGGCTTCCCTTCTTCTTCTTCGTCGTTGTCGTCATCGTCGTTGTAGTCGTCGTCCGTATAGTAGTCATCACGGGTCACGCGAAACGCGATAAAGCCAATATTTGAGAAATGCAATTATTCATAGCAAATATTGAAACTGCGTCGTAGTTATATTTACAGACTCCTCGTCGTGTAAATTATACTCGAGTTATTTTTCGTGGACATCGACATATCGGGTGCTACATGAATCAATATTATATTAAGGCTGCATGATGCGTCCAGTCATTGAAAATAAATCAATAAATTAACGAAATGAGACGGCTGGATCGAATAATGATTGGAAAGGAAAGGCGTATAAACTTATGTGCTATATATATGCGGCGACATAATAATTATATAGAGGTTGCATCGAGCGTATATAGTGACCGCTGCTTTTCGGAGACAGAAGGAAAGTGGGTGAACTCGACTCGCCTTTACGGCGAAAGACCGGACTATACCACCTGTTCCCTCTCGTACCCCGTATCCTCCCGCGTCGCGCGAGCTATCGTATTAAATATTGGAGGAGCTTGCGCAACCCTAACGCGTATTTTTCTTTTTCCTTTCCAGTGTATACCTTAAACGCTGCAGTTAGCTCTTATATATATATATATACTATATATATCGCAGTGGCTGGCACTCGTTGCCCTGCGAAATTAAATCACTGACACGCAAGGTACGAATCCAACTGCGATCGATGCGTTCGTTGTACATATATATACATAATATATATATATATATATATATATAGCGGCCAAAGTTCTTACCTTTGTCGTGTAGGCGTCGAGGGGCTTTCGCTGTACACCGTTCATGATTAACAGTTGCGGATTAAAAATAGTTCATTGTCACAGCCTAAAGGTACACTTTGACTAATAGAAAAAATCACAAGATCAATTGACCAGAATCGTGTAGAGCGTCCGGCAGAGTTCGATGCCCGCGTGCCATCAAGTTGCTCTCGCACAAGTTTCACGCCTGCTGTGGAAGACCTGATGAAAGAACAAGAGGATTGCCTATCGATATCCGTCGGTGTATTTTCCGTCGGGCCCACCGAAGGGGTACCATCATATCCCGCACTCTCGAGCGCACTCGATCTGCACGCGGTTCGATCGATTAATTAATTCTTTATTTTACTCTATATATATATGTATGTATAGTATTTGAAAATCTAAAGCGAAACAAGTCCTCTCTTCATTGATGCACGATGGTATCCCTTTCGATTCGCGCAAACACAGCAGAGAACTCTGCGGCATTAGCCGAGCGAGAGGAGATTTGAAACTCGTCTGGACTCTCGTGGGATTTGCGCTTGCGCCAGCAACATTTACTCATGCCGAAGTTGGCGAACACGTGGTGTTCCCTCTTGCTTCTGAAAATCAAGCGGGACCACGCTCTCGCTCCGCGAGAAAAGCCTTGTATTCGCGATAATACGGAGCTGCGGTATACCGAATAAACGTGAAAACTGGTTTAGCCGATCTAATTTATTTGAAAATCAAATGGATAAGGATAGAAGCGGAGGAATTGAACGTTCGCAAGGTAGATTCTGTGGATCTAATAAGATCGAGAAGGATCCGTTGTTGGAGAACTGGTTTGATTAGGAGAAGAAGCGGTAAGTGGCTCGAAAAACCTGTATCGCTCCAATCATATATATATATATATATATATAGAGAGAGAGAGAGAGAGAGAGAAAGACACTCTTTCTCTCATGAAAAACGATCCATTTCTCTGTATATAAATCGTTAATTTGTATCTGATGGATATTATTTACTGAGCGAGAGGAAGAGCTTCTCCAGGGACCGTTCGGGACAGTTTGGCGATGATTCAACGCCAAAGGGACGGAGTTTCGTTGCGATTGGTTTCACTCGCGAGTGGGTGTCGAGGATTGTTTGAAGAATGACACGTGCTTCACGCATGTCCTGTCTTCTGGAGGGTCTACCGGGCCGCTCGTAGCGCGATATGCCAATGGCGAACGGCTATTGGCGAATGTCAAGTGATCAGTGAGGTGAGAGGTAAGACGAGTGAGAGACGAGTAGCTGAGGAACGCGTGTAGCAGCCGGCGTTGAGGCGCTCCGCGTCGCGACTGCCGACAGTCTCGACGCAGCTAAAAAACCATACGATGACCTCATCGCACCGGCTATACTCTCACTCCTGTCCCTGTTAGCCCCTGTTCCTACTCACGCTACTCCCTGCCCATACCATTTCTACTAGCCATCCTGAAAACGCTGTACGCACCGCCGAATCCTGTAGGTTATCCATTTCTTCCATGCAAATTACGTTACATACCGTTTTTATCCCCCTACCTTTTTTTTTTAACATTTATCGAGTGGGGGACCTTCGTTAAATATTTTATTTAACTTGTAGAGTTGCTACATAAAAATCCTAGTTCTGATATTAAGATAGTTTTAAACTATATACTTTTTTCTTACAATTCTTCATTTTTTCGTCATGCAAATATTTTCACTTTTACATTTTCTTTTTCAAGATTCTAAAGTCTCTGCAACATTTGAATTTTGTATTGAGCGCGCATTTGACTCTCGATTGGTCGACTATCGATAGCACTCCACGTGATCAAAATCAACAACATTGATGACTTACAAATTGTTGTGTGTGTAATGTGTATTCGATTTAGTTTTTGGAGGTTAGCACGTTGTATGTATATCGACTAATAATGTCGGAACCCAATGCATCTGTACCTGAAACTGTTAAAAATATTAAAATTGAGCCTGGACTACCTACTTCTACGACAAGATTAACCTCTTTTCGCCTTCCGAGGGACTTAACATTGGGTGGAAATATCAAGACTGAAAAACCAAAAAAAGTTTACACTCCAAATCTTAATGCTCTAAGGAGCAAGAAGAAAGAGTAAGTTAATTATTTGTTTATTTTTCAAGTTTCATACAGATAATTTAATTTCAGTGACAGTCCTGTAGTAGTTAAGCCCGAAAATGTAAAGGGGCAGAAAGAACGGGGTCGTGGCAGGGGAAAAGGAGACAGAGGCCGCGGAAAAGGCCAAAGCAAACTCATACAGGTACATGTTGAAAAATAGTTTCTATTTCGAATGTCTTACATATATATATATATTTTTTTTTTCGCTTTAGTCTACAGGTGTATTTTCGGAGGTAACATTGGACAGACCAATTAATAGACGTTATGGCTCTGGAAGCTCCAATGATTCTAATAGGACAATAGTTAGACCTGTTTTGGAAAAATCAAAGCTTAATTTAGATACTAAAATTGATAAAGATGAGGAAGATGCAAAGCTAAAATTACTATTGAGGGATGATTTCATTGATGATGGGTTAGACCCTGATTTAGAGAATGCACCAGTAATCTTACCTATGATTGAAGAGGGTAACATTTGTTTCGTTTTATGTATTTAATAATTTGAAGAGCAAATTACACTTTTAAAAATTATTTTAGTACAATTATATAAACAAGAGAGCATGACAAATAAAATAAGAGATAAGTTTGAAAGTACAGATGAAATAGACGTAAAACCAACTCTCCTAGAAAATGGAGATGCAGTAATGGGGAAACAGAATGTTAAGATTAAATTACCTGCTGATGTGAAAGAACAAAAGAAAACAACTACCATTCCAGAAATCATTGACAGTATATCCAATTCTTATTTTTTAATACAGGTTAGTAAGCAATTTTATCATTAGGCCATAGAGTATATTAGTAAAAAATATTTCAAGTTCCCAGATTGTTTACCGGGCTTGCAATCTAATAGTGATAATGATGATCCCAGATCCAAGGATGCAGACAAATCTAAATCTGAATCTTGTACCTTTAAAAGCTTAAAACCAGGGTTTTTGGGAAAATTACAAATCCTTAAATCCGGTAATTGCCGTTTACAATTAGGAGAGAATAATTTAATTGTTGAGCTAGGATCAAATATGAGTTTTAGACAGGTAACTAACAGCTAATTAAGAGGAAATATAGTTTTTTTATGCAAAATGCTGATGATTTTTATTTTTAGGATTTAATAGCAGCAAAAGTTGATACATTAAATCTTAATGGCGACCTGATTAACTTGGGCTCAGTAAAAACCACACTTATATGTTCACCCGATTGGGAAACCATGTTGTCTAGACTGTAGCGTTTTGTAAATATCTTTCATAAAATAAAATTATTTAATGTCTAATTATCAGATTTTATATTTTATTACAGCTAGTAAGAAAAGGGTAATTAATATCAAGTCATACACATTTTTTTTTTGTAAATGATGTATTTTCAAGTCTTACGAACGAAAATCAGGATTATTATTAACCCTTCGAATTACGGAAAATTGTTGATACTCCCGATATAATAAATATCGTGCCAGCGACGTAGACGGAGCATTAAAGATTAATTCATTCGTCGCTTATAAGTAATGAGTGTAAGATGATGTCAACGGGTTTAAGCATGCATTTTTGAAGTCGATAAAGGCCTTGATTTTGCCAATCGTATGAGTAAGAAAACATCAATTCGCTTTTGGATATATATGCATGTATATATAATATAATGTAAGATAATAGTACTATATTACTAAATATTGATCAAATGAGGACATTTGATTGAAACTAACTTCTTTACAGAAATTAAATTAATATACAATTCATCTCGTTTATCCTTTACAAAAAAAAATCAAATTCATATAAACGAGGACATATTATTGTAAGACATTTCATTGAATCATACTTTTCGTGAAACATGTAAAAATTATGTTGTAATACGCTTCCCTACTATATTATGTTCAATTGTAAAATAAACTAATTCAAAACGTTAAGTAATTCAATAGAAAAACACTAGCACAGGTAGTGCTATAATGATTAATTAAAGAAATGGGCATTGTTGGCATAGCTAGTACTATAAAATCAAAATGCGTATTCAATAAGTAACACAAAACACTCATTTTCTCCACAAACTTGCTCGGCACATGTACTATGAAAACACGCGCGACAATTATATTTTGCAAAGTTAATCACTTCGCTCAATACTATGTCCTTTTTTCATCGACTTCAATGCTTTTTCTCGAAGTTTTTTTTCTAATTCCTCGGTATTGCCTTCGCTTGCATCAGATTCTTCGGAATCAGCGGTCTTCTTCTTTTTGTGTTTCCTATGCTTTTTGTGCTTCTTATGTTTCTTATGTTTTTTATCTTTCTTCTTCTTTTTCTCCTCAACCTCACTTTCCTATCAAAGATAAAAAATATATGAACATTTATTCAAACTATAAGCAGCGTTCCACTATTATTGTAAGCTTCAAGTACGGAGAATCTATACTTTATGTATGTGTGCAACACAAATTATATATATCATTACTTGTGCATCTTGCAGTAATAACAGTTCGTGGTCATAAATCAAATTAAGTAGCACCTAGATTTAAAAAACTAAACTTACCTCAGATTCACTAGTACTAGTCTTCGTTTTCTTCTTTCGCTTCTTCTTTACTTTCTCCTCGTCAGAGCTATCGTCAGCCTTGCGCTTTTTTCTCAACTCCTTCTCAACAATTTCTTCCTCATCAGAGCTTGAGTCACGCTTCGATTTTTTTAATTTTAATTTTCCTTCATTCTCGCTAGTCGAGTCTTTTCTAGACTTTCGGTTTCTTGACTTATCGTCTTCCGAAGAGCTATCCCGCTTCTTTTTCATTTTCTTCGGTTCCTCGTCCGAGCTAGATTCTTTTTTCTTGCGAGACCTTGATTTGTCATCTTCACTTCTAATTCTTTTTGATTTAGTATCTTCTTCGCCGGACGAAGAATCTTTTCTTGACCTTCTCGATTTTCTAGACTCTTCCTCAATTTCCTTCTTAGCTCGTTTACGACTGTCGCTCTCACTTGTATCTCGCTTCTTAATTTCTTTCGTATCCTTGTTTCGCTCGATCAGAGAATCTAAACAAATATATATTATATGATTTATATTATAAAAAAACAGATTGACATGCAAAATAAAATAAAAATCAAAAAAGTATTTACCAGGTCGCATTGATTCTTTAGCCTTTTTAATTTTTTCGAGGTGCTTTCGGTCTTCGTCAGAATCAGAGCTAGAATCTTCTTTGCTTCTATCAGACTTATCATCATCTGTAGGAGTTCTCCTGGATTTTCGAATTCTTTCTAAGGTCTTTCTCTTTTCCTCACTCTCACTATCTTCTGAATCGGAGGACCCAATGTTTCTATCTCTTTTCGTCTTTTTAAGTATCTCTAAAGGTTTTTTTGTCAACGTAATTTCAACAAATTTTGAAGTGGTTTTTTTATCGCTAGAAATGGTTTTGGATAATTTTGTCAATTTGTCATCCTTCTTTAATGGGAATACATCTGAGGAAGGAGCTGCACTCGACGATTCTGCAACTTTTGGTGACTCTACTTTGCTACTTTCATCCCTAAAAATGTAAATAAATAAAATAATTTGGATTACAACAATATTATACTGACTATACCAAATTACAAAATTATTACTTAGATGGTAATTTTGGTTTGCTTGCAGCAATGATGTCCTCGGTTTTTTTGAATGGTGATGGTGTACGGGATAAGCTCTTGGAAAACTTAACAAAAAAAAAAGTAAAGCATCAATGACATTTTCCAAAATCAACAATAAATTAGTAATGCATACTCTGTGTCTAGATATTGGAAGAATGGTAGATTGAGTTTTCTTAGGAGAAACGATTAATTCTGGCTTCTTTGTAACCACTGGCTCAATCTTCTTAACCTCTTTTTCAGGGCGTTTAACTGCTTCTTCTTTATTCACCCTCTCTTTATCCTTTTTCTTATTATCTTCGGGGAGCTCCCGTTCCTTCTTATCCGGGAGTGCTTTCGATTCCGTTGATTTTCTGAAACCAGAAGATAATTGCAAATTAACAATTTTCAAAGGCATACAAGATGAGATATCTGGAGAGAACAGGATTGGTTAATGGGACTTATTCCCAACTAGTTCTACACTCACCTGGGTATTTCATCTTCATTACTAGAGGAACTACTCTCGCTACTTTCCGAGCTACTTGATTTAGACCTTCCATTTCGCAATTCTTTTCGTGACCCGATATCACTCGGGCGTTTTAATTTTTCGTCCACTTTTTTCTCCTTGATCTTATCCCTTGCATCTTTCGACCGATCAGGTGATCGCTTCCCGTCTTTCGAGCGATCCACGGATGAGCGTTGGTCTTTAGATCTGGATCTACGATCTCTAGATTTTGATCTACGATCTTTAGACTTTGATCTACGATCTCTAGACTTTGATCTACGATCTCTGGACTTTGATCTACGATCTCTGGACTTCGATCTACGATCTCTAGACTTCGATCTACGATCTCTAGACTTTGATCTACGGTCTCTATCTCTCCTATCTCTGGAACGATCTCGCCTACTCGATCTGTCCCGGGAAGATGATCTATCGTACCTGTACGAGCGGTCGCGACCATTAGGTGATCGACGCCTGCTGTCTCGACGATCTGGTGACCGTCGCCTATCTCTTCTCTCCGAGGATCGTCGCCTTCGATCGAGCGATCGCCGCCTTCGACGATCTCCAGGGCTGGATGATCTACGCCGGTATCTCGCTGGGCTTCTTCGCGGAGGACTGTACAAAACATAAACATAATTAATCATCGATACCTTGATAAATAATACTAAATTTTTACATACCTTCGCCGATTAAGCAATCTGCGAACAGATGGTGGTCGCATGTTTCGGCTACCGCTATATCTGTCCAAACGATCACGATCCCTCTCTCGTTCACGTTCACGTTCACGTCTTCTCTCACGATCTCTATCCACGGATAGTCTTCTGTATTAAAGGTTAGGGATTAATAAAAATGTCATGCTTTATTTCTTCTTTTGACACACATACCTTCTGTTCCTGTCTCTTGATCTATCTCGAGATCTGGATCTGTCCCGTGATCTGTCTCGCGATCTGTCCCTGTCCTTAGATCGGCCTCTATCCTTGTCTGTCTTTTTCTCTCGACTAGAGTCAGTATCACTCCCACTATCATCTTTATTGGTTTTTCTGTACGACCGTTTTGCCTGAACACCGTCCTTTTTCTTGCGAATTTCAAAATCATTCTTGTCCTTCGTACTTTTCCCTCTGTCAGAGTTAGAGCTGCTGCTGCTACTAACATTTCGTTTCCTCCCAGAATCATTACCATCCTTCTTCTTATCTGGCGACTTCGATCGTGATTTTGATGATCTTGAGTCGCTAGAGTCACTTCTTGATTTTCTGGATTTACTTCTGTCGATACTCTTTGATCTGCTTTTCCTCGATCGTGAACGCGACCTGGAATGAGATCTGGGACTTTTGCTCTTAGATCTCCTCGATTTTGAGCGGTCTTTTGATCTTGACTTTGACCTTGTTCGAGATCTTCTACTTCTTGACTTTGAACGGGATCGCCTTGATTTTGAAGCGGGCGAACGAGATCTGCGTGACTTGGGGTCTCGTACCGGTGACTTGGAATGAGACTTCTTCGAACGTATTGATGGTGATTTTGATCTTGACTTTTTTGCTGTTTTATCCGCTGTTTCCGTCGATGGAGAACGATTATTTTTCTTTTTGCCGTCGGCGAGACTCATTAATTTAGCTTGAAGACGCGAAATAACTACAGCTTCTCTAAATAAATAAATAAAAAAAATAATAGTACAAACAATTCATATTGGCTTTTTTATGAATACTTACGGCTTAGTCTTATTTGGGATTAGCGGAATAGCATTTTCCGGTTGTGGAGATTCGTCTCGTTCTACTTTAATTTCTGGCATTTCCTTCCCGTTGTCCTTTATAGAATTTTTACTGGGTGATCTAGAAGTAGATCTTCGTTTGCGACTCGATCTATCACGATCCCTATGACGGTCTCTTGACCTGCTTCTTCGATTCCTACAAATACGAGAAAAATCATATTGAAATAAAGTAATTGCGCAAGTCTGTATATAAAATGCCAATTTCTTTACCTATCTCTATCGCGATCTCTACTCCTATCTCTTCTGTGTTCTTTAGAAGATCCTCGCTCCTTTTCTTCTTTTTTTATCTTGCTTTCCGCCTCATCTTTTTCTTTGTCTCTATCCTTCTCCTTTTCTTTTTCAGCTAGTGATGCTTGTAGTTTTTCCTGTTCTTCCTATAAAAATGAGTATTTTGGTTTTGATTAATAAAATTTATATAGGTTATAAAAGGTTATGTCAACTATTGGAATTCAATTGTTATCAGTATACTACACTTACCAATCGTTTTTTAATCTGATCTTTCTTCTGCTGTAAAAAAGCTTCTGGTATGCCGGTGACACTTTCTTGGGCAGAGACCAAAAGGTCCCAAAGCTCGCCCATAAAAGCTCGTGCATTCCTTGCATTGAAGAAGCCTGTGAGATTGATCTGCATTTTTCGAGGATCGGGAAACTGTAAAATTTTAGAAATAAATCATTAATTTCAATCAGTTTTATTAGGTTACAGATCTCGCGAAAAAGAAAAATAATATTTTGTTTTCAATTGGAACTAACTGCTTTTCCCCCTCGAAAAAGCAGATCTATTATTAAGTCCTAAAATCTTACCACCATAGTTGGCATCATATACCTAAGAAAGAATACATTAGAAAAAGAATTTTAAACATTATTAATATCCGTAGTTGATGTACATATCCTGAAATGAGAATTATACAGGCAATGGTGGTCCAGCTAAAAGTGAAAGAATTGTGTGAAATAGAAGTTACACCATTTCACCAACCTGTGGTATTGACAAAGACTGTCAAACCATGTAGAATACCACCTCCAACGTTGCCTATGGCTGAAAAATCCTTCCACTGACGAAACCTTAGCGACATTGCATCCATCGTCAGTTGAACTGCTGACTCCAACTCAGGAAGTCTTCGGTTGGTTTCTTCATCGGCTTCTTGGAAGTAGGCCCGGTAGATTGGTAATCCGAAGACATTTCTGCTCAGCTGTGTGTCTGAGCGGGCAGAGTAGAGACATAAAGAAGCCGTGTTGATGCTCCCATATCAGGATACTTGTTGACATCCGCGCAGAAGGGTAGAGGCAACCAACAACTGCATTCAACTGCTATCCAGTCTTGTCAGCAATGATGTAAGATGCAGCAGACGATAGTTGACGGCTGCAGGATTGAAGAGTCTTGTCAGGGAGGAACTCTCCTGACTTGTAAGACGATCCTCGGCTATCTCGATGATTGTAGATTCAGCAGTAGAAGAAAGATGATGATGAAGATGATGATGATGATGATGATCACAACTTGGTTCAGTCACAGCTGTCATCAGCTGTACTAGGGTTGACGGCTGCTGGAAAGGCGGCCAATCGGATGTTGAGAAGAGCACATCCGAATGAATGCCATTTGGTCTATAGGGTTGAGCCCCAGCAACGGTCTCTACTTATACTAACGGGGAATTCAAACATATATGATAAAAGATTGTTATAATTATTTATAACTTAGCAGGTTCAGCTACATCAGTTTATTATTTTGTAGAAGTAGGAATGATTGGATAGGATGAATTAAACTGGACATCGGATAAAATTTAGGAATGTTTGGTATGATGAATTTTATTAGTATTAAAAAGCATTAAGACAAAACCATATTTTTCTGTCTCATTGCTTTTCAAATCCAAAGTCAGCAAATCTTGTAGATTTTGTATAAAAAATATATATATAGCTTGTACATATATATGCTGAAACAATGTGCATTTATTGATTTCCTATTATGAGGGGAAAAAGCCAAGTGAACGTATTTTGTTATTACTTCACACATGTGTGTGACTATCCTATATATAATACAATTCTTCTCTGTCCAGTGAGAGAACAGCACTAATGTCTGAAAAGAGAGTTTTTGCCCTTTTTGTATAGATCAGTCTGATCAATTTTACTTATTGATACCAATACATTACTAGCATAAGCTCTCTGTTACATTTCACTTGCATAGAGAATGTTTAAGGACAGAAAAATTTATAAGATGAGTTACTATGGAATTTTTAAAGTACTATGAAATTGATGGATGAAACAGAATGAAATCAAAAACAAATGAGTATCAAACTGTTTATTTCTTTTGAAGAGAAACACTCCCAAGATGCCGTAAAATGACTCAACTTCAGAAATCAAGAGTAATAAAAAAACAGTTTGTTAATCAATAGAGGTAAAGAATCTTGTGTTGTTTTAAGAAGTTTAGAAGATGAGATTTATCGATTTATAGGAATTGAAAAACATGGCGTTCATGACAAATATAACAATTGATTTACCAACCCTGCTTAATAAGCAAACAATTCAGATGATTCAAAAGTCTGCATAGAGGATTAACCAAGAGATTTGTACCTAGTTAGATTCTTTGAGTCCAAAGAAAGCATTAAATCACTTAGAAGAGATAAATGATGATATAAATTTGATTAGACTTCAGGTCAAATTAAAATTTTAAACATAGTTCAATTTTCATGAAAACTATTTAATATCACTTCAAAAAATAAGAGCTTTTGACTGCTTCTTGAAATAAAAAGATGAAAGAACACAGATTCTTTCGAAAAAATATAATACTCCAAGAGAAAATTGAAAGTGTTCGTTATTCACTATAATTAATATTCTCAAAATAAATGCTGCTATAATAATGAATAAGCCTTTATTAGAAAGCCAAATTTTAAAATGTTCTACTGATGCAGTTAATTCTAGCAAAATTAGCACTGGATTACTATTAAAAATTATATTAGGTTTACTTTTGATCATTGAAGGTAATAGCTCTTGTACAGGAAGAAAAATATAGAGTAAATTCTGAAACGTGTTAAGTTTAAGAATCATAAAACTAATCCTTCTTTAACCGGATGAATTTTATGATGTCAGAAACCAGCTGAGTCCATTGGACTCACCCAGCCTTTAATAACACATTTCATGTTTAAGTTTTCCATATTTATAAAAATGTAAATTTATATTTAAAATAGCTCAACAAATACAATCAATAACCTACAATGACTTTTATTTTCAACTTTTTCAAGATTTTTAATATTGATAGACAATGTGTGTCCGTTAAACTTTACCTGACTGGAGAAGGGTTAAAGTAGAGAAAATATTTTACAAGATGTACTACTTAAATTGTCTCAGAGCATGAAAGCAAGAAAACATTTACCAGTTTTAACTATAAAATATATAATTTGTTTTTATGTGAGACATCTTTAAGGAACCTCCTTGTTCATATCCTGAGAGACCCTAAGTAAAACATTTATATCTGCTACAGTTTTAGAGAAAAGCAAATTCTTATATCTATACTATAGTGTGATATAATATTATATTGATTGACGCCAATTTTATGTCTGAGAATGCCAGACTAATTATTCAACCAGTCTGTATATAATCATTAAACTAGAGAGCTATGAGAACATGGTTTGTTAAGTGAAAAGGACTTGTGTAAAATATTGATGAAATTATAATGGAGCTTTTAGAAGCCTTATAATACCTGTGCAAAATTGTGCCATTCTCTCGCTGGACAAAATATATATATAAATATATATATATATATATATATTTATTTAAAGTAGATAAGAAAGTTTAATAATCCCTTACCTTTTCCTCCAGTTGATTATACACAAATTCTACTACTACATCATCCTCCATTCCTAAGATTTGTGTGATCTTTGTTGTAATCCATGGCTTAATAACATCAAGCTTCACTTTGCTCATATCCACCTATTAACAATAAATATTAATACATATATATATATCTCTAATAATTTATCTTGAATTTAGGTAAAAATGATGAAAATCGTATAAAATACCTTTTGAGTAAGAGAATCTCCGAATTTCATTTGCTTTAATAGCTTTTTCTCCTTATCGCTGAATCGTGTATCTTGCGAAGCAGTAGTTCCCTATAACCCCACAAATAAGTTTACCAAAGAATCGTAAGACTAATTTTTCTTACGAAATAAAATATTTCGAACTTATATAATTAATTTTTAAGAATTTCCCACTATACTTACTGTGTACATCATCTTGGCAAGATAGCAAAATTCTTAGAACTGCAAAGAATTACGATATTGCCGTCTAAATACAACGCTGCTCCAAAGCAGACTGTAGCTGCTCGTCTGCGTGAAATATTCCTATGGGTTTTTAAAGATCCGTGGACCGTATCTACCTTGTAAACATTACTATTGGGTCAATAATGAGATAAATCTCGATCTGGTTCACTTTGATTACTTCAATCGATAGATTGCGTTAGACGGAACAGAAAAGCAACAGTAGACGCGAAACGCGAATACGCGAAGAATAAATCAATCCACGAAAATGGCGTCGAGAGCGGGAGAGGCAAGCAAGCCTTGCTTGCCGCTTGCGCAGTGCGCTCTTGCCTTGGGGATAATATGGGGAATTGGTTTTAGTGTTTGACGACCTCTTGAAGATAGCTTTACTTACTATGTAGCGCAATGTTGGCAACTATAAGTTATAACTGCAAGGGTTACCAGTTGAAAATTTGAATTGAAATTCAAAATTAAGTAAGATGTACGTAAATAAAGTAAAACGCGTACACAGATATACAGAATTGATTTTATTTAAGTGAAAAGGTATAGATGATGTTTTTAAGAAGATAATATTCATAATAATTTAAGTACACACTTTATTTTACTGAATTACATATATACATGATGAAATATTCTAAAACTATATTCAGTAAACTGAACGAGAGACTGAATTAGAAACGTAGATGATAATAAATCCAGGAAATGAATAGTTTAACGTTATATCCTATAATAAATTATAAATACATGATTGGAAATTACATCTATATATATATATATATAGATATAAAGAATGAGTGGGTCGATAATTGCACGCCTAAGACGAAGATGGATAAAATTTGGTGTAAGTTAGGGAAAGGGGAAGATGAAAAGCGGAATTATAGTGTAGAAATTCCTTGTAAAGGAAGGATCAAAGGCGAAAGTAATGGAAATGCAGAAACTGGTGATCGCACTGGCGCGGGACGAGCAGTATGAATGAAATTCTTAGGGCGGTGCGTCGTCCAGGAGACGAGCAAGGTTTCTATATCTATGAAGTAACGAGTGACGCGTAAATCGAGGTTAAGGGTCCCGCAAAGAAGTAACGGTACATTACACTCGTCGGAATGTACAGTACGGTCCATTCGGTTGTCGGTGTCCTGGCGATTCTATCTTTTACCGGAGAGGCTAAGGGTGGGGAGAGAGGGACCGGATGCAACCCAGTACCAAGCCGGGCGCCGCTTCGCGGATGATAAGCGGGCCAGTGGTGTGAATCGTGACTGCGAGATGTCACTTTAGCGAGGCTTCGGAGCTTCGAAGCTTCGGGCTTCATCTAAACTAGGCCAATCTCCGCTCTTTACAAACGATCTTTCCATTGCTTAGCGCCCCCTCCAAGAAGCCTACCATAACGGCTGTTACCCTATTACGGGAATAAGTCGAACCTCGAGTAATTCCAACACTGAAATTTTTCTACGGCCCGATTGTTTTGGGCGATAAAACTAAACAAGCACTCCAGAGAGTCGAGTATTCTCGTGATTCCGGATAACGGTTCTTCACGGTATTCCGGCTCTCTAAGCTTGATGATGTATCAAACGATAATTGGCTTTTTCACGCTCCTCTCTTAATGCCTCATCTAACAGTCGCAAAAAGTTCCATTCTGCGAACTGGATCATCGGTGTAATTTATTTGATAATAGCTCTGCCGTAACTTAGCATTATACGCATTAACGGCAGTTTATCGAATTAACGCGATGGATCGACAAGCGTGAAGCGATAAAGATCTCATTGGCAATATAGTGTGACCGGAAAGGATAATAAATTAAACACGTGCGCGAGAGAGAGGGAGACAGACAGACAGACAGACAGAGAGAGAGAGAGAGAGAGAGAGAGAGAGAGAGAGAGAGAGAGAGAGAGAGAGAGAGAAAGATCTTTGGCTAGTGATTGCGTACCGTGATGACGAACCTGGGCCGATTAGATTTTTTTTTCTTCTTTTTTCGAAAGGACGAGCTACGGTAGCGGAGATCGGGTAGATCCGAGTGCATTGCACGTCTCTACGGTGAACGAACGCGCACGCAGAAGGGTCGGGAGAGGAGAGAAACTTGAGAGAAGAGTGCGGAAAGTGTCGGAGAGCGAGAGGGAGAGAGAGAGACTGCGATGATAGAAGGAAGGAAGGAGAGAATAAGGTAGAGAGATCGACGGTGACGCGTGCAACTCGTTGGGTTTTGCAGGTTTTGCACCACGTAGGATAGGATCGCGCGATCTGATATAACGTTACGATCGCGTTTAGGAGGTTTCTCGCTCCTTCGTGGATTCAACAACCACGGCACCTGCGCGAAACCGGCTTCAGTCTGCTGAACTCGATCGAATTCCGAGACCGGATTCTGCAAAACGAGCATCGCGGCCCGATTTGCTTTTTCGCGATGCCCCCTTTGCTTTCGGATCCTGGGATATATCCAAGGACCACGAGAGAGAGAGAGAGCTTCATAAATATTTCACGAGTGTGAATAGCTAACAGTCTTTTTCTTCTTCTTCGTTTAGATTCTCCGAATTTCCTGGTGCGCATGGTATACAAGAGAGGGATACATATAGAAAGAGAGAAAAAGGGGGGCGAGGATTGTGAAGGAGAATGATGAGTGAGAGCTCGAAGAAGAAGAAGAAGAAGAAGACGGTGCGGTTGGTGGCAGTGACATCTCGTGGGAGTTATCTTGGGTTCATTGACGATGAATATCGGGTCGACGAACGCTTAAAAACTGGGAACGGCCGGAGGCGGTTCGGAGGGGCTTGCCGAATTCTTCGGCTTGCAAACGCAACCACTCTCGACCAGAACATAATCCTGCCCTGTCAGGGTCACCGGACCCAGTGGTATCACTAGAAATAGATACGGCACGTAGGTCTGCGTACACTCGCCGTGCACCACGTCGCATTCCTTGGATCTGCAAGAAAAAACAAAAAAAAAATTAAACGCACGTTTTTAATACAGCCCCAACCACGTTCCATCGTTTCACGTTATTTTACTTGCTAATTTTAACACTAGTGGGAAATTCCTCGGTTAACAGCCTCTGCATCGCGCATGCTAGTTAAAGCCTGATTTCTTTCATTAAAGACACAAGGCAAATGCTCGAGGAGCTGCCAAAAGTGGGCCGAAAGTGGCTCCGAGCCGGTCACGAAGTCGTGGGCCTACTGTGCCAATTCTAAAACTCATATCGCTTTGCTATTCAACCGGCTGAACCGCACGAGGAATTCCTAATAGTATTTACATGTATACACATTTGTATTTATAATTTTAGTTTCACTTACTCGCAAACCTCGAAGACGACCTGTTGCAAAAGGTCTGGGAATTTTTGGACAATGGTAACCGGCTGGCCGCTGGTCAGGCTCACACCGTACATAGGTGCCGTGGTGTTGTACCTCGTCTTGCAGAGTCTACCCGGCGTTCCGCACGTCTCCTTCGAGGAATATGCTCGTCCTGAAAATTCATATATAAACTTTACAAAGTTTTGTAAAAATTACCAAGTGCCTGTTAATTACGCCGCTAATTTCACAGTCATCTCCCCCCCCCCCCCCGAATCCCTCTTTCAGAACTGACCGAACCACCAGTGGGTCGAAGGATCCCGTTACAAACGCGATAACTGTATTATCGGTTGGACAATACCACGCTTGATTATCTGTGCAGTGAATAATTATCGAAAGTACGCAGAGTCCTTCGGCGATGGAAATAGCAGAGAAGCGAGAAAGACTCCTTGGTGTATTTTGTCGAGACTACGAGTTGTGTTTTAAGAATCGGGTTTTCGTGTCATAAGGACAGCTGCATATTTCAAGGCTCGCGAGGCAAACCGGTGGACGTTAGCCTGTTTGTTGAATCGGACAACCGGCTGTTCTAATTTTCGTGCAGTTTTATAAATGAGAGCAACCTGTAGAATTTGACCTCGACTGGAACGCATCTCCGTCAACAAATGCATCAATATTTATGAGTGTCTGTGCGAGCCTGGGATCTCTAATTGGTCACGGGGCACCTTGGAACGCGGGGGTTAACTACATAGCTAGACGAAGGGGTGCGCGTGCATAAAAATTATGAATATGCGCGGGATAATGAATAAACTCGTAAGCGGCCTCAGAATGTGGGTTATAACAGCATCTCACAGTTATATTTGCGATTCCACGGGTAATGAAGCTTATTATTGTGCGGAAGAGGGCGTTTATCTCAGGTATATTTCCCATGCTACAGTAGATATAGTAGAGAATCTCTGAATGGGGCTTCGCAGATGTACAGTTTTCAGGATAAACAAAGTGCATCGTAAAATATTAATCAACTCCTCTTTCGATTTGTATCTTTCAGCTTTAGCGAGTTTTCCGGTCTGGAATGTGAAAATCTTCTCAAGCGATAAATTGGCGTCGTAATGAAGCGGTGAGCTGCTCACCGTTTCGAGAATTTGCAGCGGCGATGGAGTAGTCCCCGTGGGCAGCTTTGTAGTTGTGAAGAAGAGCTTGTCTCGTCAATTCAGGGTCGATGGTGCGTTGCTGATGAGATCGTCCCGTTCGACTGCTTCCTGCCCAGAGATTCTTGAAACTTCTCGATATCGCTGCTCTGCAAATGAACGATCGCTCAGCTACCATCGGCAAAATTCTTTCTCCGATACTTACGAAGGGTACTGTACGTTATTGGGCCCTATGCAGTCGGTTGGGTCCGTAAGTGCATCGCCCCAAACGTACTTGAGTCCCAGGCCCCCTCCTTCGCATCTTCTCGCGCTGTACACACGTGTGCCACTGGCGATTAAGATTAACGTCAATCCGATGTACCTGTACATCTGAAAAGGATACTCTCTGTTAATCTTGCATCTGTACCACGTGTGCTCGTTGCATTATTATTATTATATATATATAGTATATTAATATTACGATGAGGCATTTATACAAGTACCCGAGCGAGCCCGCGCGTAAGCGAACGGCCATCGAGTTTGGGTTCGCCAGAGGTCAAGAGCAAGAGTAAATGACACATAGTTCAAGTGTAGTATACGCTCATGTTCGTGAAAACAGGTTTCGAGATTGAGGTCGTGCCTGCAACCTAGACAGCTTAATAGATTGATAATTCCTCATAAATTATGGTCAATTTCGCAGCGATCCTGCCGTGTGCATGGAAAAAAAGAATAGAGAGAATATCTAGGTATACATATTTGTTTGTTTGCGTTCTGTACGGTGTGATGGGGGGGGGGGGGAAGGGGGGAGGTAGAGGAAGTAAAAAGTCTCAAAGACTGTTTCCCTTTCGTGCCACCTCGCTCGTACGCTGAATTAGCCGCACGAAGAGACGCGAGAGAGTGACGAGAGATGCGCGATTGCGAATAATAATTGACCATGCGTTATTGATGGCTTTCCTTATTTGCACTAGGAGGTTTCTGGGTTGTCAGCGGGGCTTCCGCGATGCGTGCTTCGAGTGAAAGCACGAGAGCACTTATTACCCACTGTCGAATCTTGAGAGGTTGCCAACACTGGATAAATTTTACGGTGAACGCATATACAGGTACCCGCAACGCATCCGAGCCCTTCGCAGCATTGGAATTGTCGTCTGACACACAACGCATGCGCGCCAAGTCTCCGGGGAAACTATTATTCGCGCTAATTTTCTTTACTCGATCGAACATCGATTTATCTCGATCCTCCGGTAATCCCTTCCAAATTCATCAAGGCTGATTATTCTCTTACATTCTGAGCAATCCTTGCTCGACTACTTTTGACCTTGACGTTTTATAAGCTAAGAGCTCGCCTCGAGCCGCCAATCGCGCGTTTACTCTACGCGCTCTTAATTAATATTTTCCTTCGTGTACTCTGCCACTTTGCTCATTTCTTTTTATCTTCTTCTTTTATATACATAATAAAGTATTTCATCTCGTGCACGAGTATCTCCGGCAAGTAACGTTACTCCACCTCCTTAGTGGCCTTGCAATTAATTAGAACCGTTCCCAGGTTCCGACGGTTTTTTGCCATCCAGACGGAATTTCGCATGAAAGTATACGGTGCAACCACACGATAACTATACAATAAAGGATTATGTTTGAATTACGCAACGGTCGTCTCGTGAGAATCGCCTGAACTTCGAGTAGTCTCCGTGAATCGACTAATTCGAAAGGTCAGTGTCTCCCGAAATGTTTCTTACACGCGTAGCACCGATATAGCCGGGATACTGGATTTTCCTCGAGTTTTCCAACAAGCTTTCTCCTACGCACTGGGAAAACTCTTTTGGTACTTGCTTAGCCGGATGAGATCTTGACGCACGTGTTTAATATTCTAACGGTACGCGTGAATCGTCCAAAATACTTTTCGTCTCGTGCAAGAAGACGATATATATATACTATACAGGCTATATATGTATACGTTTATTCATTCTCCTGTACTATACCTGATAACGGTAAAAGGTTTCGGCGTTTCGTGAATAAATTATTATAACTGTCTCTCCTGCCGTCAAATTCTTTTCTCATTAAACACGTGGCAGGGAAATGTAGTCGAATGTCTGTTATATAATATAGACATATAATATTCATGTATCTTTATAGAAATAGTTTCAGGGAAGCGTGCGGAGGGTACTCGCTGCGGAAGATTAGTTTTTCTCGCGTGGCGAAGACGTATGAAAACACAATTTCTTGGTACGAAGACGCATACCTGAAGAAAAGACTTGTCTGGAATAGCATACCCAACGTTATACATTCGCCCTGGATAATAAACCCTCGAGAATTCTAGCAGTCTCTGGGGCACGGATGCGCTTGTTTCTTTTAAAAGCTTCACGCTGAGCTTTGTATACCTGTCGGAATTCCCGGCACCCCCTCCCCCCTCCCGAAAATTTCAAGATCTTACAAAAAGTGCGGCCGCTCTGATTCGAAGGATCGTCATGCTTTAATTTCTTAGATTTTCCGGATCATCAAGATATATATTAAAAAGTCTATCCTCTCTGTTACATTTTATGTAGTATCATATTTCAAGTTTCTTAATTCTTATAATCGTGATTTTTGTCAGAAGTAAAACCCTATCTTCTTGTATATACTGGTAAGAAATGTTTTGTCGTGGAGATTTTATTTTTTTTTTTTTTTGCAGAAAGCAAAATGTTTGTTTTTAAGGGAAATTTACTCACCATGTGAGTCACGATAAACACCGTACGTAACAAATCCTGGATCTTCCTGATGATGAGACACGCGACGTCAGCGGAACATTAATCAACGGGTTGGTGTATGAGAGGAGGGTGGGGATGGTAAGCGCACACGAATCTTTTAAACACCGTTCATGTCACTTCACCGGATGTATTGTGGGGTCGTGCACCTCCGTCCTCGCAGGTGGATGTCCAGAGGTTGACTGTAGGATGTGGGAATCGTAAGTAGCCGCTCTCAGTGCTCAGATAGACCCGAGAAAGGGGGGCCTGCATATAGCAGGAGTAGGGGATATTGGCCCCTATACCATCACAAAACTTTTATATTTCGTCTTCCATACACTCACCGAAAACAGCTGCAGGAATAACTTTGATATTTTTCTCGTTATCGTTGTAACCATTCACTTTTTATCAGACAATTAGTTAATCGTTAAATTATTATTTATTCAGGGAATTAAAAAAAAAAAATAATAGAAATTAATTAATCGTAAAATATGTAATGTATTATACACAGGAGTAATTTGTAGCTTTGTCAAAACTATTGTTCGGATTATTGAAAGAATCATTTTCTATTGATTAATAGTTTTAAAATTTGTAACACTGAGAGCTTTTTTGTCCTTCGTTTTACTAAACCACTTATAGGAATAGTACAAAAGTATAGTATAGAAAATAGATTCAATAAAAACATGATATTTAATTCGTTTCTCAGGTACTAATACATAAAAGAATGCAGAGATTTTTTCGCATATTAACACTTTACGTACGGGAAGCCTATTATTAAACATATCTGCAATGCTATCGGAATTTTTCCATACAAAAATTATTAGTCATTTGTTTTAAAAATGAATTTATGATGAATGTCATATTCGTTCATATGTACAGAATTGAAATTGAATTTGAAAGTAATTTTATATTAACGGCTTCAGATCTATAAACACGAGAAAACAATGACTTAAAAAATACGGTTAAAATACAATAGATTTGTTTCTTGTATTATAATAATTTTACATTAACTACAAATTAAGTCAATCTTCATGACAAATATTGACAGTAGCTAAGAAACTCTAGGAATGGTGAAATTTATGTTTAACGAAAAGTAGCTTTCGAGAGCTAGTTATGTCATAAAATCTTGATATATGTAATTATTATAATTAACATATATATATCAGAATTATAACATACCATATCCATTTTATATGACATTACAAATAACTGTCGAAAGCTACTTTTAGTTAAACAGATATTGCCTTTCCTAGAGTTTCTTGAACCACTGTCAATATTTTTAATACGATTGACTTAATTTGCAGTTAATGCAAAACTAGCGTAAAAGAGTAAACAAATCTATTATATTTTAACCATAGCTTTTAAGAAATTTGTTCTTGTGACCGCGTATAAGTAAAGCCATCATCAAAAATTACTCTCAACCCCAATTTCCATCCTGTACATGCAAAATTTGTAATAAATTTGTTACAATAGAAATAGTTAAGATACAAAAAGTCTCTGCAGCTTTTTTCTGAGTATAACAGAAATTAATGAAAGATCGTTATTTCTTAATCTACTTCACTATGTATTTTACTACTATTTCTTTAAGTGACTTAATACAATAAAATCTGATACTTCTCAGTATTACAAATAATAAAACAATTAATTAATTTAATTATATAAAACTATATAAAAACTTTATATATAAATTAAAACTTATATATAATGAGATGCGCTTTTTCGTCAATACAACATATAGTGCATTGATGGAAATTTAAATATGATATTAATCTACAAAATTATTCGAAATGGAATAAACTAACGTAGATTCTTAATCTTATACTAATTAATCGTCAAATTTGATAGAGTTTACTCCGACGTCAATACGGCCACCTCGATAACTTCCACGTTTCTTCTTAGTCTTTTCATGTCTGAAGGATTTACCTCGTGTGTAT
Source organism: Prorops nasuta (assembly GCF_024137725.1). Classification (NCBI taxonomy): domain Eukaryota; kingdom Metazoa; phylum Arthropoda; class Insecta; order Hymenoptera; family Bethylidae; genus Prorops; species Prorops nasuta. Next base: position 5,494,549 of record NW_027116803.1, read on the forward strand.
TTCAAGTCGAGGTTAGCCTTCTCGCCCCAAGATCCCCTAGCACCTTTCTACAGTAATAAAAAAACAAAAATATATGTTATAAATTTATATAAATTATTTATAATTAAGAATGTAATCTCGTAGCCCACCTACATTTATAACTAACAGCTTAATCATCGAACGTTATTTTTTTATTTTGGGGTGGTGTCGAATTCTTATCGAATGATTTCCTATTGTCGAAACCCCCTCTACCGCCTCTAAAACCACCGCGGTCACCTCTATCGTCATTACCCCATGATTTTCTAAAGCCATCTCCTCTTCCTCTACTATTCCTATCATTGCCTCCCCAGGATTTCCTGTCACCATCTCCGAAGCCTCCGAAGCCACCACGGCCTCCACGGCCGCCACGTCCACCTCGGAATCCACCTCGATCTCCTCCACCTCGATCTCCTCCACCTCGATCTCCTCCACCTCGATCTCCTCCACCTCGATCTCCTCCACCTCCACCTCCCCTACCTCCGCGTCCACCTCGAAAACCACCGCCACGACCCCCTCTATCTCCCCCACCTCCTCGCCCCCCACCTCCTCGCCCCCCACCTCCTCGCCCCCCACGAAAACCGAAACCCTGTCTCCCACCCCTGAATCCACCTTCCTTGTTACGTTCCCCGTCATCATTCCCATTATTCTCCTCCTAAAACAAAGAGAAACTTCAGGTCAGTCGTCGTGCGACTACAAATGAAAAAAATCAAACAGCAATAATTATTCCTTTCATCACAATCATCTTTATACTATAAACAGCAATTACAGAGGCACGGTGAATACACGGAAACATAATCTCAGTCATTTCAAAAACGACGAGTGACCTGTGTTTCTCGGATATGTTTCCAAGCATTTACCTTTGCCTCGAAGGAATTATTAGCCAGTTTAGGATTCATCTCGATCTCTTCATCGTTTACTCGTCGAAATGGAACTTTTTTCTGTTTGTAAATTAAAGATTATATAACAGAAGTAATAAATTTCTTGTGATATGATTCATTAAAGAATATTTTAAAAGATTTACCTTTTCCGAATTGAAGCTATTGTTCGCCTTTATAAAATTGTTGTACTTGTCTTTAGATAATTTAGCTGGAGGCGCATCTCCATCATCTTCGTGTTTTCTCTTGCCTGCTTTAAAAGATGACTTTGGTTTAGTCGCATTTTCTGCTGCTTCGTCCTTATTCTCATCTTTATCGTCATCAGAGGACTCTTCGTTAGAGGATTCAGTTTTTTTAGTTGGTTTTGCAGCTTGTACTTTTGGCGTTGATGTAGGTTTGGGTTTTGCAGGAGCTTCGTCCGAATCTGAATCCTCGCTGGAGGATTCTTGCTTTTTCGCAGCTGGCTTCGGTACGGGTTTCGCTGCGGGCTTGGCTGGACTTTCTTCCTCGCTGCTATCATCGCTAGAAGAGCTTGTTTTCTTTGCAGCAGGTTTCGCCTGTGGTGCTGGTTTCGTGGGAGATTTTTTGGTAGTGGTCTCTTCTTCGCTGGACGAGTCCTCGCTGGATGATGCAGCCTTGACTGGGGGTTTTGCTGCTTTAGCTGGAGAATTGCCTGGCTTTTTAGAAACGACAGAATTAGCGGGTTTCTCATCCTCGGATGAATCATCACTCGATGATTCTTTCTTCGTTACTTTAGGAGTTGCCACAACAGCTGTTTTGGATACTTTGGCAGGAGGTTCTTCAGAGCTATCACTACTGTCTTCACTAGAGGATTCCTGTTTTTTAACAGCCACTTTTGTTGCCGGTGGAGTTTTCATCTGCACCTTTGGAGGCTCTTCCTCAAAGCTGTCAGAGTCACCTTTCTTAGCTGCTGGTTTGGTAACAGGCGTAGCTACTTTATTTTGTAGCTGTGTCTTTACTTGAGATTTGGGAGTCTCTTCCTCGTCGTCTGAACTATCATCAGAACTTTCTTGTTTCTTTGCAAGTGTTACTTTAGCAGCAGGAGCAACTACTTTTTTCTGTTTTTGAGCTTGTGGCTTAGGAGTCTCTTCTTCCTCGTCTGAACTATCATCAGAGCTTTCTTGCTTTTTTGCAGGTACTGCTTTGACAGCAGGAGTAGCAACTTTCTTCTGTGGCTGTGCTTTAGTTTGAGGCTTGGGCGCCTCTTCCTCATCCGAGCTATCATCATCAGAACTTTCATCTTTCTTTGCAGGCACTGCCTTAGCAGCAGGCATAACTACTTTCTTTTGTTGTTGTTGCTTAACTTGTGGCTTGGGAGTCTCTTCTTCCTCGTCTGAACTATCATCAGAGCTTTCTTGCTTTTTTGCAGGTACTGCTTTGACAGCAGGAGTAGCAACTTTCTTCTGTGGCTGTGCTTTAGTTTGAGGCTTGGGCGCCTCTTTCTCATCCGAGCTATCATCATCAGAACTTTCATCTTTCTTTGCAGGCACTGCCTTAGCAGCAGGCATAACTACTTTCTTTTGTTGTTGTTGCTTAACTTGTGGCTTGGGAGTCTCTTCTTCCTCGTCTGAACTATCATCAGAGCTTTCTTGCTTTTTTGCAGGTACTGCTTTGACAGCAGGAGTAGCAACTTTCTTCTGTGGCTGTGCTTTAGTTTGAGGCTTGGCCGCCTCTCCCTCATCCGAGCTATCATCATCAGAACTTTCATCTTTCTTTGCTGGCACAGCTTTAGCAACTGGTGTAGCTATTTTCTTATGTTGTTGTTGCTTAACTTGTGGCTTGGGAGTCTCTTCTTCCTCGTCCGAACTATCATCGGAGCTTTCTTGCTTTTTTGCAGGTACTGCTTTGGCAGCAGGAGTAGCAACTTTCTTCTGTGGCTGTGCTTTAGTTTGAGGCTTGCGCGCCTCTTCCTCATCCGAGCTATCATCATCAGAACTTTCATCTTTCTTTGCAGGCACTGCCTTAGCAGCAGGCATAACTACTTTCTTTTGTTGTTGTTGCTTAACTTGTGGCTTGGGAGTCTCTTCTTCCTCGTCTGAACTATCATCAGAGCTTTCTTGTTTTTTTGCAGGGGCTACTTTAGCATTTGTTACTGCGGGTGGTTTTACTGTTACAGCTTTTTTAGCTGCTTGTGATTCATCCTCACTAGAGGAATCTCCGGATGAAGAATCAGGTTTTTTATTAGCTGCATTAGAATTATTATGTGTTTTTCCATTTACCACAGGAGTCGGTTTTTGTTCTTCATCTTCATTCTCAGAGCTAGAGTCTGAACTACTATCCCTAACTGGAGCTTTTATATTAACCTTCTTAGAGGAATTCTTCTGAAAGTAGTGATATACATCTATAATCGTCGGCGCTCCTTTGGGCAGTGCAGGCTAAAACAACATTAAAATAATTATAATGCGATTCTAAGAAACAAATGAATTTAGCTTAAAAGTAATAAAGGGAACAAATGTACTTTTCGAAATTATACAGCGAACCCACGTGGTTAGTGGATGGCGGCATTTTGGTTTTCACGTGGCGGAGAAATACATATTTATAGAATTTCCCAAAATTAAATAAAGTTAATTTACAATACTTACTGCTTTTGTTTTCTTTTGAAAAACTTTAGCCAATGATGTGTCTTTTTGTAATAAATAATCGTATATTAGCGCAGAAACGCCTAATTCCTCAGCGACTGCCATAGCAAACGCGTGTGCAAGCAAAAGAAGCAGCGGTTTAACACGGAGGGGATTATTTTTTCCAGTTGCCTCAATGTGCTACCAACCAACGAACGATACCGACCGACGACGACGATGCGGTTGTCGCTTTTGGGTGTGTTCACGGAGACGTTATCAGCGCTACTGCGCACTGTACATTACATACATACATGTATGTATAGAGTGCGTTCACGGAGACGCTATCAACGCTACTGCGCACATATGTATAATAGGCAATTTTCTCTGCGCAGTAGCAAAAATAGCGCTAAATAACGTCTCCGTGAACGCACTCTGAGGGAATTTAAAGCCCCCACCAAACTTCCCGTTCCCTATGCTGGAAAGAGGAAAGTGGGGGACCCGAATTCCCACTTTCCTCTTTCCAGCATCCGCTGAGGATACCGGCTACGTAAACCGCGTAAACGTGACACGTGCCTTCCACAGTATAGTCTACAATCGTTTCCGGTTTGAACCGGATGGAACGCTGAGGTAGAGTAGTATAGTTCCCGTGACATGAACTATGCTAGATCGACATTTTTACTGGATAATGCCGATAGTGGGGGACCATTCCATTGGGACCTCTAGGCTTTAGCGGCTCTAGCGCCTCTAGCGCACCATTGGAGAAATTTGTAAGCGAAGGGAAAAATGTTGTGTAGGTTTCTTCTCTTAGCTTTATAGTTTACCAGTGACTATTTCATCGACAACACATGTAGTGGGAGAGCGGGACGAGGACTAGCGGGAGTCGTTATAAGTTAAGCTTTTTAAAATGCCAAACTGGCTTTCACTGACTTTGATACAATATAGTCGTTTTACGGTTTAATATAATTGATGTTATTTTATTTTATTTTATTTTATATTTAACATTTTTATTAAATAATGACTGAGACTCAGCAAAAAGCAAAGTGTATCACTTTAAAAGGATCTGCAGAATTAGTTAAGGAATACCTTCGTGAGTATTTTAAAATGTTTCTTGGTCTTTGCTTAAATTTAAAATATTTCTTTAAATTACAGATTATGGGATCAACAGTATACTTTATCAAAGAGGAATTTATCCTCCGGAAACGTTTGAGCCGGCAGAACATTTTGGTTTATTTTTTCTGATGTCTACAGATGAGAAAATAAAGTCCTTTTTAGATACTGTTCTTGGTCAGGTTCAAGAATGGCTTACATTGAGAAAAGTGCAGAAAATTACCTTGGTTATAACAAATGTACATACTAAAGAGGTTTTGGAGAAATGGGACTTTAAGGTTGATTACGAGGGACAGCCATCGAATGGAACTGCTGAGAATAATACTAAAAGCTTACCGGAAGTAGGTACAAAGGATGTGAAGTCGATACAAAAAGAAATTCGAGAAGTCATACGTCAAATAACTGGTAAAGATTATTTTTTTAATTTGAACAATAAGAGAGGTAATGTAATCATTCTGTTTTAATTTTAGGAACTGTGAGCTTTCTCCCGCTATTAGATTGCCTTTGTTCATTTGACATTTTAATTTATACTGTACCTGATTGTAATATTCCAAATGAATGGGACGAAACACAGCCTGTATTCATAGCAAACAGCCAAGAGGTTCAACTCAGATCATTTTCAACCTCTATTCACAAGATGGACACAATTGTTAGTTACAAGAATATGTAATTCTTTTTAATGATATCATTGTAAAGTATACATTTTTTAAATCTCATTCGAAGCATAGAGATTTTTCAACATGTATATATTTGTACGTGGGGCAGTTTACTTGTTGAAATTGATTTATATATTAAAATTTGGCTATTTAACAGTTTTTATAGGATTAGGATATAAGAAGAGTAAAATTAGCTTAGATTAAATTTTAGCTGATTTTATTAGAACATAATTGACCATTACATTTAACACAGGAGTTATATTATTTTTCTTGGCAAAGCATGAGAGATACAGTTTGAATAAAATTTGTTGACGCTCCGTATAGAAAAATGCGATCGGTAACATCTTCATTATTTCATAAACTTTTATGCATACAATAATATTTGTTCTATTCGTTGAACTCGATAACTTTAATAAATATTTTCGATATTAGTGACACTCACGTCGGCCTCTCAATGAAAAAAGTATTAAATCAAACACGAAAACTTATTATAAATAAATATAGTTTAGAGACATTGTATTGCTGTACGATTATTTCAAACGGATTTGAAAAATGATTTTACCTAAAATATAGTATACTATCTTCCCCATGATGGAGCAATTGCCAGTAGCCCGATCGACAACTAATCTTGCCGATGTACTGGGACTTGATTTTCTTCTTTATAAGGAAGGTAGACCGCTAGGAAACATCAATGGTGACCTATGCGTAATGGTGTAATGGCGTATTCGTTATTTTACAATATACTTCTTGCTATTAACTTTAATACTTTGTGCTGCTAGAAATTAGCCTTAGTCCATAGTGCATTTTCTCCCTATTAGATTAATGCGGAGTATCAACTCGCGCCACACACTAGTCAAAACATTTATTCCGTTTCCCTTAAAATCCATCTGTTATTTAGTCTAGAAATCAATTTGACGTCTTCTTATTATATAAGAAAATATGCTTTACAGATAAAATCATAGTTGGCGGGAAACGAGAACGTAATGCTCGACAAAACCAAAGCGCACTCTTTTCACCGTTTCGTAGTCGCTTAAATCATACTTCGGATTCGGATTAATTCACACATTGCAAAAGCTGCTGGAAATACGCTGAAATTTATAAACATTCTAATTCGACTGGTCCGCAGTTTCGCATTCAGGCAATACTATAACATTTTTCAGAATTCTTTGATAGTTGTGCTGAAATTCGATTTCTCCTTTCGGGTAAACGTATATCAACGATATGAACAAGTGAAATATTTAACAATAAATATCATTATGTCAGAGAAATGAATTAAAATAGCTGAATTATTTAAGGTAAAACGGCGAATCAGATCGAGCTATGTTTCTTATTATTTATATATTTGTATAATTCTCTTGATTATACCGTAGAAACGCGTCTCTGGTAAAAACATTGAAAAACAATAAGGCGAAATAATATACAATATTTTACAGTAGCGCTGTAATTTCAGTAAATGGTGGTTAGGCATTCACCGCGGATCGGTAATATGTTTGATAACTCATAAAATGCTTGATATACACATATACTATATGTATATAATAAGGGTCGATTGTTCTCGGAAAGCTAGCGTGATCGGTGTAATGTACATTGTCGTTCTATCGCTAAAGTAATATTAATCGTAATAATAACAGTAACAATAACAATAATAACAGCAGCGGCAATAATGTTATCACCGTTCCGCGGTCCCTTCCACTCTGTGGGTCGAAAATCGCCTATTTTCTTTCCTCCTCCTCTCTCTCTCTTTCTCTCTCTCTCTCCCACTTTATATATATATATATATATATATATATATACTCTACACATAGTCGTTCTCATTCTTTCGTCGCTCCGTTTAGATACAAATTGCGATCGTTTACAGAGCAGCTTTCTTTTCGCACGGAAAATTTGTAAACTCCTCGCGTCATACTCTCTCGCTTTATACAAACCACTTAAAAGTTTACCTCTAACTATATAATATTACTATAGACATACGATACTTTATACGTAAAATATCATAAAATACATTCTTTCTTTATTCGCTATAATTGTGGACTCGTCGTGCCATCTAATCACGTTGCGCGCGGCGAGATGTAATTCGAGAATCTCCCGGACGAGAGCTTTATTATTATCAAACACGAAGCAATGGGTTCGAGTTCGCTATGTATCATACTACTAGATGGGAGAAGAAAAACTATAGCTGGGCGAAATTATTGTTAATTATACTGGAGATCGCGGTGCTCGAGTTACAAACGCGCGACGGAACGGTTTGCGTCAAATGGGACGACGAGTCGATCGATGGCTCACGATGACTTTCATACGATTCGTACCTCTGTACCTGGCATCCCGGTCGGTGGCCGGTGGTGCAGGTGTGTGTACGATCTCGTCGATAATGAAATTTCCAATGAAAAAGCTTGGCGGCACTAGTAAGCTTGCACGGACATCGTACTATATACTACACAATATGTATATATAGTCTCAGTCAGCATATATGTACCAATTCATATAGTTTTTCTGCAGAAAACACTCGATCACTCTCGTCGTTGGTTTTTCGCTCCTTTCTTTGCTTTCTTTCTTCTATATTCATCAGCATGTAACGTTTACGCGCAAGAAATATTTCCTCGACGTTTAAATAGGGGATTCGAATGGCGGAGGGAGAAGGAAGAGCGCGTAGAGACGGTTGTGCGCGCGCGAGTGCGATACGGCACCGATTTCTCTTTCGTTGGTGGAATGGTTGGATAGAGGGGAAAGGGGGGGGGGGGAAAGGGTGCGGAATGGAAAAATATAGTGGATGCCTGCAGTAGCATACGATTTTCGACGTGGCGTCGTCGGTGGCGTTGACGTTTCTGTGACGCTACGCCGGAGGATCGACGTGCACGGAGATCTTAAGGAGTCGAGGAAACGCGCGCGCGCTCCGTGCGGGCCGGAGCAACGCGCGGCAAACACGCTGTCGAGGAAACTCAATGCTGAAATTTCTCCCGAAACGGCGGGGGAGCGATGCTTCTCCACGCTCCAATGGATTCCTTCCACATCCAATTGCGTATAGCGGACTTTCCAGGCAATTTTCAATTTCGGATTCAGAATTTAATTGTAGACATTTCTAAAGCCCCGACCATTCACCTGGAACTCATTAACGCGTCGCGTGCGTAATTTTCACCGCAATTCTCCTGCGCTTAAAATGCCATCTTAATTAAAGAACCGCGAATTTAATTAAAAGTCCGGAGAAGCTTCGTCAATATATATATAAATATATGTAGCTCAGGGAGAATCCGATATAAATAATAACACGGGTATACATACTGCAGCTTGTGAGTTTTCCTATGGGCTGGCCAATTAGCGGTGTGCGAATAGTAACGAAAGACCCCGTTCCTCCTCCTCCTCCTGTGTGTATACATTGATCTGTACTGCAGTACATACATACGCTATTGAGAGGATCGCGTGAAAACGAATACCTATACGTCGCGCCCACGTGGACGTGGTAAGACCTCGCCTACCTACACGTGCTTTTTCCTCGAAGGTTTACGGAGAGTCCCTGCTCACTCGCTCGACTTGCTCCTCTTTTTCTACTCGGCTAGCATAAATCTCCCCGGAACGAGCCGTCCGCAGCCTCTCGTTATTATACTATATATACTATACGATAGTTTCCCCCATATTTCTATATAGATCCTTCCGAGTCTCTTTTTATTGTATCATCTACCTATTCATCTTCGAGGAAATATACTCTAATTGATTTAAATTCTTCTAATTTAATGTACTTATGAAAGATATCTCCGTAACCTCCCTGATAATTTATGGCGCGATTAATCTTCTTATTGGCGGACGGCTGTAGGATGATTTTATTGCTGGATCTTGAACGACGAAACTCTGTGGACACAAAACCATCGAATTACTCTTTTAATGTAGGATCTAGCAAATTTTATTGCTATACATATATATATATATATATATATATATATATAGTATTGTGTGTGTGACGTGTTTGACATTGAATTGGCCCGAGACATCTCGGAGGTAGAATTTCGATTGTGCGGTATAGTTACTCGGGAAACACAAATATAATTTGGCCTATATATACATATATACAGCTTGACGTTAGGCAAACATAACGGGTGATATTTGCTGGCCAATTATAGCAGCGTGATTGTATCAATAATGTTCGCTCACCGCTAACATTCCACTGTTACGTTGTTATACGAAACAATTGAAATAAATTTCTAACATGACGAGTTTTCCATTTTTTTCTGCGCATGCACGCTAGCTGTCGCTCGGAGGAGATTATACTCTACTACTGTACTATATATACAAGGTGTGTATGTACAAAGTAACAACGTCCCTAAATATATCGAATGTTAAAGATTTAAGAAAACAAAATTTAAGGAATAATTTGTAGTATTTTTAGAACTCAAGTGATCTTTGCAGTTTTACATTAGAGAGATTTGAGAGTACCTTGAGTTTTTTTAAATTGAATTTCGCTAATTTCTCTCGCATATTCTTGTAGCTTCCTCGAGAGCTTTCCATAACTCAATACCGACTTATCTTTTTACACAGCCGTTAACGAAAATATAAAAGGGGGATTTAGAAAAGCTTTTGAAAAAAGTTACGAAGAATACATAATAGTACCCAAGGTAATCCATTACAAAACTTCAACGTGACCTTCGTTTAACCTCTGAATGACCTTTCAATGTCAAATTTGTGAAGCTGGCACATAGACTAATCGGAGAGGAAACACATTTTCGTTGGAAACATTTATCTCTAAAAGGTTGTTGTTCGATCTTTGATATACACCCTGTATAAAGGTATAGCTATATAGGTGTACAGCGAGACTAACGGAGTTATCGCCGTCTTCTTCCGTTCATCCGTTTTATTTCGACAAGTGTTCCAGCTGTTTCTCATTTGGCGAGGCGCGCGGCAGTGGAAGGAGATTTCTCTGTTTTCCTCAAAAGTTCGTAACTGCGGCGTCGTCGCATCGCATCGATACGCTTCATACTCCCCGAGCTTCGCGGTAATGGACAAAGTATCGGCGAAAAGATATCTTTTTCCCAGTGGAGCGCTCGGCAGAAATTTTGTCCTTGTTTGCTCATTAGCCACCGTCTGACGGTGTGACGTTCCCCAGCTTATCTATATACTTTTTTTTCTTTCACTTTCATTTTTTTTTTGCCACGGAGTTTTTGCCGCACCTTCGACACCGAAACATCTTCATCCTCGTAGAGGAGACTTTTAAATAATAAGCTGCGCTGTTCGCTTCTTCCGCCGTTCTTTCGCAATTCCATTGTCTATATCCTGATCTTGTTTTCTCGTCGGTGCCGTTTACAGTGCCAGCTCGCCATCGCTTTTTTCCACCATTGTATACCTGTCTGCTCATCGTACTCGGGGATGGTTGCGAGCTGTATTTGGGATAATAGAATATCTCGAGTGTACGAACTGCTAGAGAGAGAGAGAGAGAGAGAGTAACAGAAGCAAGGTTGGGTAATGGAATCGACGTGGCTGCGATAGTTTACTCCGTCTTCGCTTTAACGAGAGAACCAAATGGAAATTCCGTTTTACCGTCCGTGTTGTACGGTTATTCTTACGGCTCTCCTCCTTACGACTACCGCCACTTTGGCTTTTCTTAAGCAGACCAAGGCTAAACGCGGTTTCCCTCCGTAGTTCCACGCCTCGGGCCAATCGTAGATTCGTGCCTTTGCACCCTGCTCGCAAAGCAAAATTTTACTCTGATTTGCTCCTGGCCCCATTAAGACCCTTTCAACTCTATTGTCTCATACCAATCGATTCGCTACGAAATTCATGATTTTCTCACCTTATTGCTCTGCGTCATCGGGAGAAGCGTCATCCACGGTTCGATTGAGCGAGGAACGTCACACGCGAGTCGTCAGGCTATGTAGTGGTGGTATAGCTGAGCGCTGCCCAATCGAGAATGCTCCAACTCCAGATGGCGGTGATCTACGGCAGGAAGTGAATTCTTGGCAAATTATATATATATATATATAGTAGTCATGGTAGAAGTGCATATATAGTACGAATGCGTATATATATATATATATATATATATATGTATATATAGAAATGCCGAGGCTAATGCCAGCTTTCCCTGGACTTCCCGTCCTAATTAGTCCCAAAGCATTAAGTTTATCTATGGCGAGTCTGCTTCTCCCTAGGGAACTTGGCGCACAACTTTCTACGCGTTCACTGCGAAATCATTAGGCTTAGCCGCTTAATCCGACCGTTGCTTTTGGAGAGGTCGACGAAAAAACTTTGAGCGGTTCTAAAATAAAGAGGAGAGGAGGGGGGGGGGGGGGGGTATAATAATAAGTATCGAAGCGTGATAATATAAATGAATCAATTGAATCGAATTGAAAAGGATCGTGCTAATTGCGAGGTGTATCGAGATATCTTTCGAGTCTTCGGCGCAGGATTATCCGAGACGACTGGAAGCTGCAGAGACGCGAGAGACGAGCGGAGCGAAGACCGTGGGACGATCGGGATCAGCCAGCTGGATGAATTCCCTCTCCCCCCCCCCCCCCCCCCTCTCTGCTCGCAGTCACCCAACTGGTTCTATCGCTATAGACGCCCCAATAGGAATTGACTAACGGATAGACGCGGTCGGCGAATTTCTTTTTTGCCACATCTAGAAACCAGGCGATAATACCGCCCGTTTCTAATTAGCACGGGCCATTAAGTTTATCTACGACCATTAGACTCGCTGGAGTTTGCTTCTTGCTCCAGCTGCCGACGAAACGATTAATGCGTTTTGCTGACAAATTTTCCTACGATCACTGAGACCGCTTTTGAATATTAATTACTTTGTCACTGCGAATACCGCGCGCTGGCATTGTAAATGAACGGAAGCTGAAGAAAGCGGACTGAAGCGTTTTTCCAGGAATGACAATTGCAATACCGAGCAGCTGGCAGTGTTTAAAGATTGATTAAAGACGAGATGTATAGCATAGGTGCGTACATATAACGGTGCATGGCGTTAAAACTTAATAAAGGGAGGATCCAAGAAGTTTAATTGGAGGATCCAGTGTAAGGTTTTTCCCCTGGGATATCCGCCGGGACGACCCGTGCACATCCCTCTCCTCTTGGATCAAGCTCTGTGAATTTTCACGTGGTACACCCCTACCCGTGCGAGCTTCAACGTTCTCTGGATTTGGATGTGAGGCGAGCCTGTGCAGCCGCTGCTTTCGAAGCGTCGAGATATCGGGGAATCCCATGGCGCCCTTTCTCACTGCTTCTTTTTTTTCCCGGCGCGCGGCGCGCATCCCTCTCGCCTAACTAACCCGAGGGAGTCGCCTCCTGCTCTCGATGATAAATTCCTCACATTGGAATTATTTTGCACGAGGAACGAGTGGCTTTCCTTCCGAGGGACGTGATTCGCCTTATCTGGCCCCGTTCAGTTGACTTTTTCCCTTCCCCCCCCCCCCTCCCCCCTCCCTACCCTTTTCTCGCACAGTGTATGCCGGATTGAAGGTTTTCTTGGAGGAATATTGGCTCGCCGCGATCTTTCCGCGCGAGAAGAGAGCGATTAATGGAATGAAATTGTGGAGTAAAATCATTGTCAAAGTATATATATATATAAGCATTAATGCTATATAGGTATATATAGAGTCCAAGTTGGCCTGTGTTATCTTGCGAATATAGAGCCGTCGCGGTGTCTCCGGTACTTTATGAAACGCGGCATAATAAAGTCTCGTGGAAACTTACCTTTGAGAAATGACGGTTGAGCCAGGTGCGTGTCGCGAGGTCGAAACAAAGAAGAAGAAGAAGAAGAAGAAGAAGAAGAGGGGAGGAGTAGGAGGAGGAGCAGGAGGAAGACGAGTGGAAAGGTAGAGTGAAGTATGGGAACGAATGTAAATGGGAAAAGGGGAAGCAGCGAGGAATGGGATTCTCGTGCAAAGGGTAAGTCGAGATTGCTGAAGACGGTTTCCCCAGTTGGGAAATGGGAATTCTGTGGAGGAGGAGGAGAGGAAGAAGAAGAAGCGGGGTAGGACCGGGTCCCGGGCAAAATTGCTGGTACGCAGACGCGGACGCGGGAAACGGGAAACGGGAATTGGGAAAGGGCGTGGGTGAGGCTACAACAAAACAAAACACGATGAATGTCCCGATGTGCAAGCTGCAAGTATACAAGAAGATCGAGAAGATCGATGGTTAGTCTCGGTTAGTTTAGTCCAAGGCCACTGAATTATCTGGATAAATTTGCTCAGGACAGGTGTCTCCGTTCGCGGATTAATTTCACGCTAGATAAAGATTAGAACTTCGATCCTTAATAACGTCCGATGCGAGTCTTACTTATACTTGATGTAGCTCGCGGCAAAATATTCAACTCCTTTAATCTCCTCGCTACACTGTACTGTACCATATACAATAATACCTTGTACCAACACGTAGAGACGCGGTGACTGATTCACTCCTGTCCCTTCGATTTAGCGGAATAATTCAGTGCGACGTAAATAATAGTCGCACGCGAATGTAATTAGCATGTAAATTAGCCACAATTAATCCGTCTCTGTTATTCGACGCTTAAGCATAAAACACACAGGGGCCACTCGGAAAACGAGCGCTCGGTCTGCACCTGTGTATTTTGCTGCGTCGTGTAATTGTTCAACTGTCTCCCGTCCAAGAAATTTCTTTCGATCGTTCCGTACGCGCGTGTGTGCATGCAGTATACATATATATATATACGTGTCGTGGTCGATTTACCTTGATAGTGCCGCTAGATGCGCTAGAAGCGGGCGAGCGTCACGTCTTCGGCGAACGAAGAGAATTTATCCATATCTTTGCGTGGAAAAAAAGGAAGAAAATCATCTGTAGAATCGTCACAGTTATTACAGAAATTTTTATAAAGGATTCCTTCACATCTACTTTTATGGGGAATTTTCTCCACATGATGGTGAAGATTTTTCACGGGTCCTTTCCAACCTCGTACTACTTGATAACCGTTGAACAAATCTGGTCAGCAGCAGGGCTTTCCAGGGATGTTCTCGCTTAGCTATTTCCGTGCCTCGTGAATCACTCCGATTGGAGTTGTCCCTCGTCAGGACCGGAGAACGATCGCATCACTTTAAACCCCCTTCGATCGTCCGAAAGAGAGAGAGAGGCAAATATAAGATCTATTTTTGCCGGAAATAAAATGAGATTTTTTTGTTTGCTTCTCCTCTCTCTCTCTCTCTCTCTCTCTTTTTCGCCAAACTACAGCTTTCCCGTCTATAACAAGCTCGCGTGTAACTTTGGTTTAGCAAGTCAATTTCAAGTTGCGTTATAACTCTATAACGGAGTAATATCGTCATCCATCTATACTGGATAGACCGGCTTCTCTGTACTGTATCGCATTTGCATTAGACGTATCGGTGGTCCTTCTGGCTATTGCGTAATTACAATATAATATCGGTCGGTGCCTAACTATATAGAGCGCCAATTAACACGGCTAATTCGCTTAAGAATCATTCTGGCTGCAAAATTTCTCTTTCCACGCGAATTCAGCGCAAAGTTATGCTTGCCTGTTGGAAACATATACATTATAACTATATATATATATCTATATATTTTATTTACACACAAAAATAGTGCAAAGTTTTCTTTCCAAGATTTATTCGTCATTTGAAAAAGGTCTCGTTCTTGCGTAACGCGTGTTGGCTCATTTTCCTTTAGTATATTAAGGCACGCATCACTCGTCCCTCTTATCCTTATTTCTCGGTGAAATAATTTATCGTCCTTGCTTTGCAGCCAGGATGCGCATTATTTTTAAGCGTTATTTACGAGTTTAATTTATTTGTGGATAATGAGAAGGACGGAAGGGGAGATTTTGGAGTCAGCCTGGCGTAGAAGAGTGTAATATAGTATACATATATAGTATATTACGGTATAACGGTATATATATCGTAGCGATCGGTTTTACGACTTTCATTAAAAGCAGTTGGTCCAGAATAAGAGGTAGGCTGTAGAGCATCCTGCAGTGGAGGAGGTGGGTATCCAAGAGGGTTGCGGATTTCACGTTAGACCAGTGTTTACACGAGCGAGCACCCTGACGCTTTTGCCAGCAATGAATCCGCATTACGACGCCGCTCGGCGCATTAAACCATAACGACTGTCAGGACATTCACTGAGAGTAAAATCCACCTAAGCGTCCCCTACTACGACCGCGTATTACCGGATATTCCTAGTCAAATCTCTAATGTCCCTGGCGAAAATCTCCCGGCCCTTTTCCTGCAGTCTTCAAGAATCCATATACATTTATATATACAGTACTAAACTGCGTATGTATACGCATGGTGTATGCAGAATTATAAAGCTTCCTCTCTCCTAAATATAAATATATAGGCATATACATACACACATGTATATAGAATTTCGCGAGCAATATCGAGCGCAGACTCGTTAGGATCGAAAGTACATTGGGGAGTGATTGTGGCTTATATTGCAAACGGTTTAGCGACAAAAAGATAATTGGTCTATGAAGCATATGATTATGCAGCAGGTCGGCGATATTGACCGGCGCGCGTAGCTTTTGCGACCGAAGTTTGCATGAAAATCAGTGGGTAGAGCGCGAGACCGGGTCCGCCCGTTGCATTTGACGATGAAACGAACCATTACGTGACAATAATTGCTCATTCGTGAGCGCTTGAGCGACGCGAACAATACGCGCCAATCTAATCTACATTCTTTTAGCGCGAGCAAAAACGTGCCAAGCTAGATATAAAATTATATTATTCTATACGGCATATATGTATATTTTGCAAACAAACTCCCTGCACAAGTCGCGTCCTTCTCTGGTCACCAGCAAAGATTCCAGTCAAAATTTCAAACGTCGAGCTTGTGATGCCACGTCAGGTGCTTCATATATACATATATATATGTAGAGCACGACGAGTTCAAGAATTCTTGCGTTTAGCTCGAGTGATTGGAATTCCCTGCAATATCTGCGCAGGGGTTAAAGGGGGGGGGGGGAGGAGGATTTAGCGAATCGTTAACGAGTCGTTGGCGAGGCAGAGAGCAGCAGCCGGGGAACGTCGGCGAAAGCTGCGGGGAACTCTGTCTGCCATCATTCAAACAGGTATACGCGGCTGAAGCTGCTTCGGTATCAGACTACATTTCACGCTTGATCGGACCCGGCCGTAGCCCCATAGACGATTTCCCAAAGGGCCCTCCCAGCTCTCTATAATGGCCTGACTATAAGGCACCGGAGCTTGCGTGCTGCTCGACGCTCGGATTGAATGAAGCCAGCAGCCAAATCAAGCAGCGAATTTTACGAAAAACCAACGATATATATATATATATATATCCTCCACTTCTATATCTATCTCTCGAAAAATTGTGCGAGAGAGAGAGAAAGAGAATTAATTCGAGGCGATGCTTAATTTCCATGGAAGAAAAGTTGCAGTGGGACTTAACTGTGTATATATAAAGGAGGAAGCATTGTACTCGTTTCATTGAATAATTTCACCGAAAACAATCGATTAAAAACAATTTACTGCATCTCGAAATATTCTCGAAGAGAATTATAAAGCGATGAGAGGCTTTGTTGACGCTTTTCACTGAATCACGGAGTTTCGTAAATGCTTCGAGTTGGTTAGGGGGGAGAGGGGGTGGGATGGAAGGGAGGAAGGAGGCGGACCGATTATGCACCAGCGACGCTTTTACGAGCGTTCGTCTCTCGACGAATGACATAATGTAAAATGACGGAAGATTTACATGCCATTTGGGCTGCTTTGCGCGATTGTTCGTGCGGCAACGACACTTTGAATTTGGAATCTCTGGCCCGTCGACGCTTCTACCGCTGCTGCTTCGAATTTGCATCGGCACCAGCGCTCTATACATGTATACACACACACACATATATATATATAGCAAGCAGCCAGCGTGATTTAAATCCACGTTCTCGGGCGAAGCTCTGTACGGCCAAGAATGTCTCGGTTAGGAATATTATTGGAGCAAGCGATCTTTATTAATGTAACACTTATGCATATATATATATATATATATATAGCATATTCATAGTCGAATCGTCGATAGCGTATATCGATTGAAGTAGCGCGGGTCGCGTATCTTGAGTCCCGGTAGCCAGGAGCAGGTTCAATGAAATTAGAGGTCGTTGAGTGAACTGGTCGGTGAATTTAATGGGATAACCGTGACTATCGGGGACTGTATCGGTGATGTGGCTCGCTCTATCGTTCGTGGGGACTGAGCATCACTGGCCCGTAATCGGCCCGTAACGCTCTCTTGCGTCGCGTCCGTTATCGTCGCTCGGGCGACAAAATGCAAAATGGACGAAGATTTGCATCCGAACTGGCTTGCTTCACGCGCGGTCGCTTGCACCAGGCAGCAGCGGCACAGTACCAGCAGCAGGTAGATGGGAGTGTGTGGGTGGTTTGGGGGGGGGGGGAGAGGAGAAAGGATCAGGCAGGACTCCTCTCTCGTTCGATTATGCGAACGTCCGTGTCGTCATGGACGATGTGCGACGCGGCATAATTTCACGCTTCGCACATAATGTCGTTCACCGAGAGCTACATGGTATAAGCCGACTGCTCACCGATGTATCGCTATATATATATATCTATCTCCCCTTATCGCTAACGTCGGCGTTACCTCCAAAATCCGCTCTACCACTCTCCTTACGCGTCATTTACCCAATACGCCTTTCGATATTATCATTATCCCTCAATTTCATTCGGTCCTTTAATATAATCGCGCGCCACCCCTCCCTCCTATATCCCTCGATCACACGACCAAGTATATCCCCCCCCCCCCCACCCTCGCCCTGCGCATATCTGGATCGCCTTAATTCCAACAAAACATTTTTCTCCCAACAACCGGCTTCATTGATTTTTCATGGTAAATTCCTCGTCGTTGTATGCACCGTATACGTACACACCTTTCACGATGAATTATTTGGACCACGAGAGGTCGCGTCGATGTTCATTGAACGGTGTAGCGTGCGCAGGCATTGCAGAAGCCACACACGCAAATTATATTCTATACGATGGCCGTTCCCTCTCGCCGCTCCGTTTATAAGAGTACCGCGAGAGTCCGATATTTGGATAATCGATCGTACAGGTTCTTTGAACGTAGGGTATATATACTTTGGAGTGGGATCGAGTGATTTAATCTGTAACGCGTTTAGCATGACGTTCCACGCGGCATGTTTCACGAGCCATTGTCTCGAAAAACGGATATTGCGAAACGCGTAGCGAGAGACCTTTTGTCGGGAATTCCCCAAATCGTTCGAATCCCTAATTTCCAAAGGTATATAGGAGAGGTGATTTCCACGATAATATACGCAAATATTAATTATAAAGCGTAAATCGAATCGGGAGAGGAGCTTTCTGGGAAAAAGCTGTAAAAGAGATTGCGATCGTGCTGCGTTCACGCGATCAACACTCGCGTGCAACTATATATATTACATTCTGGAAACTGTAAATAAATCAAAGATGAAAATTGATAAGGATGGCATTAGGGATCGCAGGATTAATGCTGCTCCTGTTTAATATCTATTTACGAGGAAAGAATAAAGAACGCCATATACGTGGTGATGTAATAATCACAAAGGATATGTTTCGTGGAATAAATGACAACGCGTAAAATTTTTAGTATATCGATTAACGATAGGCACGTTTTCAGCCCTAGTAAAGAATATTTCGATCTTGATCATTGGCCGATGATCGATATATAGGAATGAAGGAAAGAAAAGGAAGATAATAAAGTTGGTGATAATAGAAAGGAGAGTGTATAAACGTTAAGGGTGTCGGTGAGCAGCGAAGAAGCGATGGGTGGGGTCAGGGGTGAACGTTTACAGGTCCGAACGGACAGTTTGAGGTAACACCGTTCGATCTTGATTATTGGCTATCGGTAGTAAAATCGCTGCCATCCGATAATAGCTGAAAATGCGAGGCAGTTGGCCATGTCGGTCAATAATTGCATTGAACGTTTGTGGAACGCGCATTAGTGCATTGTGTGTCATGATTTTATAAACATCCCTTTGTGCAGGTGGCTCGCTAATTTTCCCATGCTTTCCCATTGGCGCCAAAATCGATCACTAATTCCACGTTCTATAATTAACTCGCTCGGCTGCTAATGATCTATTCAGAATCCTTGACGAATTTGTCATATTTTCCAAAATAACTCATCGTACTTGTACAAACATTGGCTAAAAAATTCATGTGTATATAGCTCCCTCTCTCTCTCTCTCTTTATATATATAGGTTATATTCAAAGAGGTTTAATGACACTATGGTGTATATAAATTATAGCGTTGTTACGGAGAAGCGAGAGCCAATTATCTCTAATGGTGAGGTCAGGTGAACGGACGAATCAACTTTTTGACAGAAATTCGACAGGAGTGGACCCGCGCTATTGAAAATTCTCTGTGATTCGGTGCAATTGATTAGCATGAAGCGTTCTCGTATTTATGCAAGGCAGCCAGTCGTTAACGCGCGTGATTTCAGTTTGCATACGATCTGGCTAATGCCCGTACAAACGGTACCCGGAGCTAGCAGTAAAATTAACGCAACGATTAATGATTCCACGCGAAACAAAAAGCCCCGGCCGACACGTTACCATTACAACTGCCATTGCCACTGTCGTCCTTTTCCTCCTTTTTTAATCGAGCGCATGCAACCGTGCACCCACCACCACCAAGTGTCTCCCTCTCCCTCCCTCTAATTAGCTGGGAATAAATTAGTTAACGCGGTAACCGCTGCACGAAAATATCCGGGAATATTATTTGGATAGTTTGGTCGCGCGTGCTGGTGTGTATATATATATATATATATACGAATGAAAAATATCCCTTTGCAAGCTGGCTGTACGATATAATGCTGGAAGGCGCGATAAGTATTTGAATAATTAAACATTGACGAGAGTAAAGCGAATGAATTTGACGGGTAGGTATATATATACGGTAGGTGTACCAAACCTGCAACGCTTGATCATCTCTGTAATAATATGATTTGATCCGGACACGAGAGTATTTGGCCCCCTGCGATTGATTAACCGGATAGCATTGTTTACTCGTCACTTCGGTTTACGCGATGCATGTACCTATGTGTATATATATGTCTATCTAATAGCTGTGTACCTATGTAGTACTATAAATAGTGCATGGGCTAATGACAGAAAGATTTGGAAACACTCGTTGTTACGAGATGAACGAGTGGACGAGCAGCGAGAAATGGAGGAAGACGAATATTCAGGCATTTTTTGAGGATTCGTCCTTGAGACGCGCCAGTTATTTATGCCTTTTGATCATGGCTCCGTAGTGATTTCCATGCGGAAATGGAACACCTTGGAATATTTCGAGTTGAATTTAAATTTAAAGAGAAACTACTGGTATGAGTCCCGGAAGAACGATAAGAAGACCTTTACTGTTTTTCCAATAAAGTCGAACTCGGTAGACTCTCTGTCCTTCTCCTTCTCCCCCCCCCCTCCTCTTTCTCTCGGCACGTCCAAGTTTTTGCAATCTTTCCCTGTTTCTAGCTGGCAGCTCGCATTATGGGATACCTACCACCAACCAAACCTCTACTTGCTTACCAAGCTTGTTTTCTCCATCTTCTTCGGCTCAGCCGGTACTTAAATTAGTTTTCAATCTCCCTCGTTAGTCCACTGGATATTTATATTTCAATCGGGCTTTCCCATCGATTTCTCTCTCGAGTCACTAATAAGTCCTTGTATCGAGTTACCTGGACATTTACATGGTAATAATAATGGCGAAGGCTTCGGGAGGGACGATAACAAGGTTAAGAACAAAACTGTATTAGTGAGAAATGCGAAGAATTTCCCGCAGAAAGTTCAAAGTGGTGATAAGGGTGCTGTCGAATACTACCCCCTAAAATAGCATGCTTCGTTAAGCAAAAAACAGCACGATGCATTATTGGTCCTAGCAAAAAGCAATTTTAAAACTATATTACTCTGCTGAAAACGTGAGAGATAAAAAGCATTTTTTTAATAAAAATAATTATTCTGCAGAAATATATAGATGTAGTACAGTCACACGACAGATATTGGAGGAAAATTCAAGGTGGTAGTACAACGGAAGATCATCGTCGAATACTGTCCCCAAAATAATATAGTTTATAAAAATTAAACTGCGCGTATATAGCTATAAAATATTAGTCTTGGCACAGAAAAGCACGATTAAATCCACGAGCTTGCCAGAAATAAAAAAATGATAAAGGACTTTTCACATATTCTCAACGACGGAATAAATGTTGTAATGAATAAATGAAGATGTGCACGATAAAGTTGTGGGAAACTCTCTGGGGAGGTCCGAAGTGGTGGTAAGGGCACTGTCAAATGCTATGTAGTCGTAGAGAGGTATCCGTGCTCTCTCGGGGTAATAGTACGCTCGTATTGGTTATAAGCACACGTAGACGCGTGTCAGTATTCTGTCGTGGCAGCTGGACGTGGCGAATCGAAATCACGTATTCGATTGGTAACATGGAAACCGTCTGTAGAAATATCTTTTGGGAGTGACAGCGTATAGGGAGTCGCACCGAGGTTGCATCGCCACAAACGTGAAAACCTTCAAGAAAACTATAAACGTGCGACAAATTCCATTCTGAATTTCGCACGGTTTTAACGGCAAATACGTTCTGGGAAATTTTGCGGTTTTTCTCCGAGCGACAAGCCGTTTTCTCGTTATCGCCCTTCCGCCTATTATACCTTTCTCCCTTTATCCGTTGCCGTGATTGATTCCTTTTCGATAATTACCGACGCGATTAATCGCTAACTCGGGCGTGTACATGTATATACATACCCACACACAGCGAGTACATATCGATTTATCGACACTCATTGGATTTTTCTCTCCGATGCTCCTTCGTCATTAATAATTTATACCGTTTCTATTATATATCGACTGGGTGCATTTTTTCATCCCTCGATCCATGGCACGGGGAGCCTATCAACACGACAGTGCTGTAACACCCTGTATCTCTGTCTGATGCCCGATAAATTGCGCCAAGTTCCGGAAGGAATATCACGCTAAATCATTTCCTTCGTCGGTTGCTTCGCATGCGGCTACAGGTGACGCTCGCCACTGATTTATCGCTCAAACCTTTGCCTAATTTATTCCAGAATTACCGTGCTTTCTACTATACTATATCTTGAAGCCGACATCCGGTATCTGGCATAAAATTAACTTTATGCATTATCGTGCGGTTTAAGATTCATTGCGTCCGTAGGATTGCCGCCAGGTTAAACGACGGTCAAACGAAGCTTGAGAATTTTAATGCCGCGGCTTTCCGGCTTTCATCTGTGTACTACCGATATCTTCCTCTATACTCGACCCGTGGACCTTATATATATATATATATATATGTAGAGTTCCGAAGCCCCCTATATAGCTCTTTGGCCCCTCCACCGATTTAAAGCACAGGAGCTTTTTTCCATCGATAAACCCGACCGACCTAATAAAGATAACTTTGTCCGATATCCTTGGAAAATCGATCGATCGACGATCCTCTCGCGTAAAGCGGCTTTCGGGCCTAAAGTTCGATTAAGAGAAACCTTACCGTGCGTCCTTAGCCCTGCGGGACGAATGTTCCAACGCTTCCAAGCTTTATGGAGCACCGAGAGCTTTTTACGACGGCTGTACTCCTGTCCGAGAAGGAATTCGAGGATGTTTCTCACGAAATTTCCTACTTTGCTTTGCCTCTAGCCGTTTCTACCTCTATAACCCCCTCCTACACCCCCCTCCTCCCCCATACCCCACCGCTACATCTTCTATCCAGGGCTTAACTCGTTAAAGCAGGAACCTACTAAAGTAAAGATAAACGATTTAGAGATTCAAGCTTAGAATCTATAAAGCGAAGAAGAAAACAGAAAACAGCTTGCCAGGGAAGAATAATAAAAACAGTCTTAAGAAGCACAACAGGTGCTTTCAACTTATTACCGGAATAAGCGAGAAAATATATGTCTGAGGGAGAAGGAAGGAAGAAAAACAGTCATTGGTATACTATTGAATTAAATTACTAGCTGGAGGAAACAACTGTGATAAATCGTTTCACTGATTTTTTCGTGAGAGCCCTAGAGAAATTAATTTCAGTTTTAAACAAATCTACGTTTGATGCGCTTTATTTCTATTTATCCCGCCACGCGAAACTTATGATACTTTAATATCCGCTTTTCATTTTGTAATTTGGCAATGGAGCTTTGCGCGGGCGAGTAATCTAATTAGGAAGAAATCAATTATGGCTTCTAACAGCCAAGTTTTAATTGACCTTCGGTATCGTAAAAGGATTAATGGCTGCTAAGACGCACTATATACCTATAGTATAATAGTATATAGGGTCGTGTTCATTACACTTACCTGTCTAGAAGAGATAAAATTACTCTAATAATAATAACGTGCATTGTGTGTTGGATCCAGGGAATATAATGAGAAGAAGAAACAAAGGAATAATAAAAATAAGAACGAGAAACAAATGGTTGCCGAGGTGGTACTGACGTTTAATTGTAAATCAATAAAATTAAAGAATTAAATAAATAAATTAAAAAGTTTATACACATATATATATATATATATATAATATAATATAATATAATATAAAACATAAATAGGGTCCCGAGATTGCTGGAGCACAGTGCGCATCTCTCAATCCTGCTTCCCCTTTTCTGTTTTTACTCCCGTCATGCTTCGAATCTGCATTATTCCGGAGTTTCCCCTAAAAACGTTAGATTATCAAGAGAAAGACATTTTTTTCCAGCCCGTATAGAAAATAAGACGGAAGGAAAACTCAAGTGAAACTGGAAATAATAATAATAATAGTGAAAGAAAACGATTGAAAAGATATTCGGTTGGAGAAAACGTTTCCTCTTGATAATTTTTCGACTGGATATTTCGAGAATCGTCAATAATAAAATAGCCGATGTTGGCGATGCGGAAGAAAGTACGAGTCAGCTAACGCGACAATTTAATTAGGAAGGCCAACAGCTATATGTATAACTTCCTAAATCGTAAACGCGACGGGACGAACGACTACACGGTATATATATATATATATATATATATGCACACATATATACATAGAAAAGCCTCTGGACTTTTCTAATCCGTTCGTCCCTGCGGCACGCAGCAGCTGACTCTTCAAGACGAACTCCACCGCTGTACAAAAATCTCTCACTCCTCGACGGTTTCGTACACCGTCGTCTTCTCTCTTTTCTCCTATTCGTAAATCTCTGCTTTAGCTATCGTAACCTATTACGCTATAATATTTTACATTAAATTGTGTTTTGCCCCTCGTGGTCTCTGATACGCTATTTCCATCGAAGCTCCCATAATCGTCCGTTCGTCCTACGAAAAGTACGTATGTTTTTTTTTGGTCTCGAAAAGAAGAGAGAGAGAAAAAAAGAACTGTTACTTTATGACTCTCGTCTCTATATAGCGGTGCTCGTATTTTACATATTTCGATAAAAAAGGGCCAATGAATTTTTCAACGCGAAGAGGCAAACGATCGTTCCACGCCATAATACAGGAACGTGAAATTTCCTTATTTTTTCGTATGGAAGAAGAAGAACTTTGTAGGAAAGGGCGTATCGAGCTAAGAATACTCGCGTCGATCTAGAAGTTTCAAGGGGTCATTTTAAGATCGGTCCGGGATATTCTTGGGGGAGACCTTGGGCTCTTTGGTATTGTTCTCTCAGCGGAGAGGCTTCGAGAAGTGTAGAAGCTTCGGATCGAAGCCGGCGTTTTGTGATCCTTGCCGAGTTGCTTGGATCACACACAGTATTTTCGGGCCGGTCGAAAGTCCGTCGAGGTCCTCGACACGAATCTCACTGTGGTCACACGCGCACGCACTCGTCACACACGCATACACGCACACACGCAAACAGAGTGAAGGAAGGAGGGAGAAAGAAGGAGAAGGTGGTTGGAATGGGATGGGGTAGGGTGGGTTGGAGGAGGATTGTGGGGGGGGGGGGGAAGGGGGGAGACAGAGAGAAACTAGACGGTAGACGTGCCTTCGATCTACAACCCTCGACCCTCTCACGCCACATTTTCTCTCCCACTCTCATGCATACATTCATGCATTCTTTCATGACCTGTATTTCCCCACATTCTCCTCTTTCTCCTCTTTTTTCCCCCAGAATTCGCGTGAGAGATAAATTTCTACGGAAGGGCGAGACTCGTACGTATCGCGAAGCTGCTACGCAACGCGACACGACGTTTCACGGATGAAAAGCGCAGGATTTTCGCAAGAACGGTCAGTCTTTCGGGACGTTGGCGCGACTTTTCAAAAAAGAAATGCAATTTTACGCAGAGAGGGACGGTTGCACCACGGCGACTCACCATTCTCTCTCTCTCTCTCTCTCTATATATATATATATATATAGCATAATAACTATATCGATCGTCGCGTGCTTCTATCTCGCCTACGAGTTTAATAACACGTTATCATTTTCTATACATGCATGCATTATACATAAACGATGGAGGAACTGCATGAAGGCGACAAAGCTAGCTATACTTGTCTCTAGCGGTTCTCGCGTATATACTCTCCTTGTATTTGCGCATGTATGCATCAACGTTCGCGTTAATTATCCGAAAAAGACGATGAGGATGATGAAAGAAGATCCTAATATTATTTATATTAGATAATTTCGTTTCTCTCTGTTGGCGCACGCGCGTTGGCCCTCTCGCTCTTCTTCGGAGTCTACCTTTGCGCGTCTATTATATAAATATATTTATATATATATTTGTGCTTGTGGTAAACGAGAGAAAAACAAAGAAGAAAAGGGCCCCGCGCGATTATCGCTAGCAGTAGTACGAGGTGGAGAGTCCCAATTTGCAGGAGAACGGCGCTCTACGCCGATTGTACACACTTCCGGTGCTGATGACATCCTTCGTCTCGCACCGCAGACCCGTGAAGCCTTCCGCGCATCTGAAACAGAAAGAGGAACCAGTCAGTTTTGAAAGGTGGAAATATTCTCTCGTTATACATATATATATATAGGAAATTCTCGCGTTCTCTCCTCAGCGCGCGCAGCGAGACTTCTGCATGGAAGCTTTGACCGAAAGTTAGTAAATAGGATCAGCGAGCTCGTTTGCGACGTTTCTTTGGAAAAATAATGTTATGTCGGCGCGACGATATTTATAGGCTGGTTAACTAACCGTGTCGGAGAAGAGGAGCTTTTGCCGGACTCTGAATCTCTCTCACTCTTTAGCTTCATCCTCGCTGCTTGCGTATAAAGCTTATTTTTGTCACGACTGATTCTCGGAGCGTCTGTGCGTCTTTTTATTCGCCCGTAAAATCGCCTGCATAGAATCGCCGTCTGCTGCTGCTGCTGCTGCTTCGAGAAGCTTCCCTGCCCCCCTCCCCCCTCCCCCTCCCCATTCTCTGTTTTTCGCACACTCTCTCCCTCCTTTCTCCGTCTGCAAGCTCTCCGTACGGTGTACAGTATACGTATATATGTATATATATATATGGAACGAAAGTACTGCGAGCGAAATCCGCGGATAGACGCAATAATCGTCGACATTGACCACTAACTGCGTGCTTTCCCACCATATTTATCGGCCCTCGAAAGCTTCTCCGAATTAAATTCTGCGCTGCGCCCTGTTCGCCTGCTATCATATCGTTTTTTATTGCCGTTATCTTGACCGCGCTTGGAAATAACGAAATTTTTACGGCGATTCGGACTCGAGCGCAGATTTACGGCAACATTCGCTAAATGTACTTCAGTGGAGGATTTATAGCCGGACAAACTAAAGCAGTAGGGCAGATAGTAGTACAATTTACCGCAGCATTCACTTAAACCCATTAACGCTCACCGACAACTTTACCCTCGCCTCGCCAGTAATTGACGTTCCATTGAGATTTATAGTAATCATGCGCCCTATTATACTATATGCTATATATATATATATATATATATAGTGTACACTCGAGTACTCGCACCCTTCTTTCTCTTATTTCGCGATTGGCCAAAATCATTCGCAAAAATCCTTTCAAATATACATGGAAAAACGTACGAGTTCGCTCGCGAAACACAAACACACACACACACACAGATATAGAGACGCGCGCGCAGTTTGAACGTTATCCCACGCTCGATCGCGATTTTTCCTCCGTTCGATGCTTCTTTTTTCACCTCTCATTCCTTTTTACGTTCTCATTTATTTCTTCCATTATATCCGTCGACCGAGCCAGCCGCGTCTGATACTTCGCGTGTTCGATGAAAAATGTACGCGAGCATCCAAACCGAGATTAGTTTATTCATTTTAGAAGAGGCTTGTCCGAAAAACATATGCATCCAAATTGAAGCGCATAAAAATGGGTGCGCGGTTCGCCAAATAAAATAAAAGGAGAGTAACTCGACCAAAGCCGCGCGCGCGTACCGAATCTCGTGTTTCATGAGTAATAAAATCGCACGAAACAAGCCGCTCCGTGGGGAAGAACCAAAGGAATATAACCCAATACAACGGAAATTAATTTAAAACCGACTGCCACTGCTGCGAGTAAGATGATGCGCGAGCAATTGCGGAACAACGTTTGCTCCGATTTCCCGCACAGCTCATCGCTCCATGCGTTATTCCCGTTAATTGAAAATGCCGATTGCACCGCAATCGTTGCTCCATTATGGATACCGACGATTCAAATCAGTCAATTTTCCCGAGGATCGATACGTACACTCTAATATCATCGCTCGATATCGTGCGCGCAGCTATGAAAAAAGCAACACACTCCGAAATAGCCGGTCGCGCGATCCGATTGGATTTTTGCCGATAAATACAGCCGCACAGCAGTGCTAATATTTTTCAACCTCTTTTTCACCTAAATTAAATATCCCCTCGCCGCCGAATAATGGAAACAAGTACTAGCATGGGGCTGATCGGTCGCCGATCGGCTTTGCGTTTCTTTTTATACTCCGCGGCCGCCCGGCCACATACTGCGCGATCGAACGTAAAAAACCGAAACCGAATGTCTATCAAGATTAGCCAGAAAAATAAAGTTCGCGAATAAACGATAAAATAGTTTTTAATTCTTTCCCACAAATTTCTCCCTACGCGTATATGCATATATAACTTCGTAGAGTGTATTATTGTCTATAGCCGTGTTTCGCTTCAGTATTCTTCTTTGAATTTTCGAGTTTCGCCGAATAGTATATTCAGCGCGGTATTTCATATAGTAATCCAATTAATAAAAAGGGATTAACGGGCACTCGTGCCGAGAGAACGATGCGTTGTTGATATTTTGAAACGACGAGCGTATTCATCCGCCGACTGGAAAGCGGTAGTTTGCATGGGTCGGGGTTCTTGGTTGCAGAGAGTGATAGAGGGAGAGGGGGGAGGGGGGGGGGGAGTGGGGGTCTGGCGCTTATTGGGAGAGGAAAATTAAAAGCATCCCTTTACACGGTGGGCAGTTGAGGTAGGAGAGAAGGCTAGAGTCGAGAAGGCCGGGGTCCGGGGATGAGCCCGGAGAGCCCGAAGAGTGATGAAGGTGGTTCCTACGGTATTAGTTTGGTGCCTGCAGTGGCCGCAACGAAGCATCGCTAAATATACGACGACTCGGAAGAAACTTTTTCGCGGTTTACTTAATTTAATAATGTTTCTGTGAAACGCAATTTCAAAGATAACATTTGGCTCGCTCGAGAAGCCTCGAAATATATAAGTGTTTTGTATATATATATATATAATATACATGGTCGATGTTCGAATGTAAAAACGAAAGAGAGTGTCCCGTTAATTTGATTCCAAGTTTTCGTATTATATTATATAGAGGTTTAATAATATGCGGCCAGTCCGACTAGTCCATATGCAAACGTAAACATGCAAACGTAAACATGCGATGTGCGAATATAGCGAGCGGCTTCATCCCTCCTATAAACGTGTGTACGTATACTGTATTCTCGCCACAAATACAGATATGCGCCTCGTGGCAGAGCGGTGCGAGCATTTACGATGTCCGCTCGTTGGCCGCACACACCAACACAGTTATACGGATCTCACGTCCCGCTGCTTCTCTATATTTCTACGTGTGTGCACGTTGCGACAGCACGTGCCAGTGCTTCTGTTTCTGGATATGGAGGCCGACGACTCCGACCGCCTATAATGTAGCGTACTTTATCTCTCTCTCTCTCTCCCTCTCTGCTCGTCCTCCCCCCTCCTCCCCCCCGACACTCCCATCATCCTCTTTACCGAGGCCAAACTGGGTTACTCGCATCCTACGACTCTGCATACACCCCTCTAGCATACTAATGCCCAAGACTCACCCCAGCACAACTCTTAGCTTCACCCTTACCCTTACCGCAGCCGGTACTACCGGATAAACAGAACGTGACGTCAAAAGATAACCGGACCTCTACCCTTTCCAAAGATTGCCAGCACCGAGTGCAGGCCGAGTGGTATAATACGTGCTTAATTCCAGCCGATATTAAAAGATTAGAGAATCGCCCCGGAAAATTTTGCCAAAGGGAGCAGACCCGATGGAGAAAATGCCATCTCCATTTTGGATATCGGGCGATCGACAGATGTAGCTGCGAGGTTGGACCTGGCCTCCTATCGACCTTATGGCTAGATTTATACCCTGTCATAATCTTGGGACGTGGAGAGCTGCGAGAACGACTACGACGACGAGGAATAACGGAAGTGGCTGGGAGACCTGCGATGTTGCGAAGGCATCAGCTGGTAGGACAGGCTATACCAGCTGTGGAACGGCGACTTTCTGCTCGCTGGACCGTAATTCGATCAAAAATATATAGTATGTCGTTTCATGGAAAATATTCGCCAGCCTATAGATTTTTCTTTGCTACAGAGTTATATATACGTGATGCATCGACTAGATATGTATATATTTAATGTATATCTATAGTATATATGTATACATTTCTCGTTTCAGCGCTGCTATATATATATATATATATATAAATGCGTGATACGTTTCAATTGGCAGAACCGATTGTCAATTAGGTGGAAGGATATGGCCACGTATTGGTAGAATCGACAGGGAGATTCGTATAATGGCACACAGGGGTGCCAGCTGGCATGACAAATTACCGTAGCTGCTGGAATTAGGACGCTGACCATTCTGCGCGCGTGTTCACCGTAGGGCGAACTATCGTTCGTTCGAGCAACTCGAGTTTCTCAACGGTGACACAAAACTCTACTCAACTCGAGTATCCGACCGAAGATTCTACTGCGTCTTGGCCAATTCAATTCGGATCGTGTGTATATATATATATGTATACGAAAGCTAAAAACTTTCAATCGAATACGGAATTACTGAGCTGGCGCAATCTCGTGCGAAATAACACTCGTTCCTCCGAAAACACGAGTGCGCCAAGGTTGAAGCGTTTATTAAAACTAGCGCGCTTCGAGAGTGTCCCTGTAAATCTTATAATGCTCCTCCCTATATACCTGCTCGGGGATCTTCAGTTTTGAAAGAAACTCATGCACGCGCAGCCCAGCTCCTCCCGTTCTCGCGTGCATGCCTTCGTAAGTGTGCGAGGGATTTGTCTGCAGGAGTGGGTCACGGAAAAAGTTTTTGCGAGTTATAGAAATAAAACGGCTGAGCGTGTTTTCAATAAAAAGGGAAGCTGTAATTTTAGGACAGTCCAAAAATAAAATTCCAGTCGAAGATGTGCTTAGGCCAAACATCTTCGACTCCGAATTGCTTTACGGTAGGGGTAAAGTTATAAGATGAGAAAAATATATATATATATAGAATATATATCTATATTTGTATGAGTCTGAAGTGCTTTGATCCGAATGAACGAGGCCTTGGATAATTTGCGCGAAAGTTTGCTTTTCCTCCTTGCGGACAAACGATCCTTTGGGGAAGTTTCTTGTACAGACTCTCTCCTCTCTCCACTCCTCATATCCTCTCGACAGTTTCTGAAAACTTTGCTGCTTCTTATGAAATCGCGGCCCAACTTTGTTGCAACTGTTGCGTGCTTCGACGCTTACGTAAGTTTTTTACTGTCATCCGGCTAACGCATTTTTAAGCATTAATTATATAATATCCTCGTGAAAGAAGTTACCACCTTGGTGCATAATAATAATAATGATCATAATTTCGTGGAAAAAAGTTGGCGTTAAGGAAGTAGTTGCGGAGTGGGTAGAGGATAAAAAGGGAGGGAGGGAGAGAGAGAGAGAGAGAGAGAGAGAGAGAATTTTTTTTAACGATTACCATTCATTGGCATGCTTTAAAAGCTGGTTGCACCGGACAGTTCTATTTCCTTAAGCGATTGGTCCAGGGGTAGTCAGGGGATGGATATGTCAGTCGACCGAGGATCGGACATCCCGGCATATCACTTCCGGCTACCGAGCAACGTATCTGTAGACGCCAAAAAATCTCCGTGACTGTATGTGTGTGCCGGTCAACCATTCCATTTCAGCTTTTTCCAGCTTTTCTCGTTTATTCGAACTGTCCAGCCGATTTTTGCAATAGCTTCTGACTCCCCCGCAAGATCTATAATTCATCCCATATACAATGCCTCCATGTCTGTGTATATAATACACACTAGTGCATACTGATCGAATTAAGTCACGGCTTTCAGTTGTTGCGGTAACCCACGACCTGCGCAAATCTCTAATTGCCTATAGAGGTAACTGAAAATATTTTAGCGCCCTGCACGTGACGCGAGTAACTCTATTAATTAAGGTGAGTCGTTCTTGATTGCTCTCGCGTTTTACACTTGGCACGTTGAGTAATAGTCTCGCTGATTAATACATTCTGCAGATGCTACAACGACGCGAGCACTGAAATTATCGCCCTCGCGATTGAATCGTTACGGGGAGTTACCGGATGCTCGAATTAAATTACACTCAGACATGTCCAACTATTGATCGTTCCACCTCATTTAAGATCCAACCTACAAAGCGAGAGCCTCAGATATGAAATATGAGTACTACATGGCCAATGTAGAAGTGATTGCCAATCAGAATGGACCAGACTGGAAGCTACCAGTTGCGAATAACGGATGGGCCAAATATAGGTATAACATCGTCAGAGTACAATAGAGTATTCGGTCGCACCGACTGAAACAAGAAAAATCTTTGCTTCTGTCTATTGAAAATTCATAACGTTGTATGCTATATTGGGTGTGTCATTGATACTCGGTCAAATTTAAAGGGATTCTATGGAGAAGGGCGAAAGAAAAGAATTTTTCACAACGAACCCTTTGTTTAAAACAAATGTTGACGTTTCTCTCGCGTGCTGTATATTTTTACATTACGCGAAAATTATTTAGAACTTTGTAAGTGAATAAATTAAGAGAATCGATTCGAAGAACAAAACACTGTGTTCGATAGTGAGAATTAAAAATTAATGAAGTGGGTTTAGTATAGGTACTAGGCATAAAAGGGTATAATTAAAAAAAATGATTTTTTTTTATATTCTTTAATTACGACAGCTTAAAATATTTCTTAGTGTCCCTGAAACACCTTATATATATATAGATATATACAATACGTAAGAAAAATGTATAAGAAATAATATTGATAAAAATTCATGGATTCTGATTTCTGGTGATTATTCAAGTGACATATATCCTGGATATAATGCTGTGAAAAGGTTTGATTTTTTGTCTTCTATATATAAGTAGCCGAGAAAGGGCCTAGGAAGAATGGAGGATATTTTGAGCGAAGTGGAGGAAGGACTATCGGTATCGCTGGTCGTTTTTATTAAGCCAGCTGAGCTCGCTAGCTTCCTCTTTGTCCAGTTTTTTCGAGCCGGCATGGTACAGTGCTCGCGTAATACCGATAGTCGCCCGGTTATTCGCCTATAAATTCTGCATTGGCGTTAACGCAAATATATACGTATCGGCTTTGGCGTACAAAGACCATTCCCCTCGTTCTCCCATTCTCTTTCTATTTCGCATAACCCCTTACCCCTCCCCTCCGACCCCATCTCCCTATAGCAAAATTTATCTGTTCAGGCCTCTCGATTCATGCCACTCGTAACGCGGATTTGAATGATTTCGTTTCTCGGGCAAATTGTGTCGATAAGAAGACGTCGTGACGATGGAAGTTATATAAGAATGCTGTCCCGCACTTGGCAGTCTCCGCGGCATAAAAAGGAATCGTAAAGTTTCTTTTATACGCGACAGTAGCTTAATATTGTTTTGTCGGTATAACAAATGGTATTGGAGTGTTTTGCAAAGGTACGCGGGACAGTTGGCGCACACGGACGACGGGAGAAAAATTCAAGTGCTCGCTGGCAAAGTTTGCAGAGCGGCGCGAAAAAGCGTTTAGCGAGTTTCACGAAGAACGCGCGTTATTCGGCGCAGCTGGAACGTTTCTTCGCGCGTTCCACGGGGCGAAATAACAGAAAAAAGGGGGGAGGGGTGAGAAAAGGAAGTAGAGCAGGAGGGAGAAGAGAAAAAAAGGAAGAAGGACTTGCGGTAGCCGGCATCTCAACGACACGAAAGCTCGGGAAAAAAAGGAGAAGGGGATTCTGTCCCTTCCGTCCTCGTCCCCGTAGCCGGCTGATGCGTCTCGAGAGAATCTAGCATCGTTGCAGTTTCTCTCGAGCCGAATATACGGCCACTGGCTGATCGAAGCTAATCCCCAGGATTATCTCGGACGAACGCTTTCCTCGGACTTGATTTATGTACGGGCACTCCCGCATGGGTAGATTTACACCTTTGGAAATTTTAAGCTACCCCGTCTCTCTCTCTCTCTATCTCTCTCTCTCTCTCTCTCTCTCTCTCTCTCTCTGACGTACCGCTTCTTAATCATAGGTGGTCCTGCAGTAGATACTCGCGAGAAAATTCGATAAATTCCGCTATGTGAGTAGCGAAATAAAATCCACCGTACGAGCGGTTAGTATTTTTGGCCAATAAAACGAGAGTACTAGAAATGATGTACGAGAATGTAACTCCTTGCAAGGTACTCCAGGCGGAATGGCTCGTTGCTTTATTGACGAAGGCAGGTCATTTCTGGGAAATGTATCAATCTATAACGTCAAGCATTCAGCCTCGAACAATATATATATATATATATATATATATATATATATATATATATGATATCCTTTCGACGTACCATAAGGCAAATATTTACGGACAGTTTCTCGAGCACATCGAGGCGAATAGGATGCAGGGGAAAAACGTAGAGCACTTTGACCGTTATCATCGTTAAAATTGCATTATTCAAAGTTGTATAGTTATTAGGGGTATAAATAAATATGGAGAAGAATAAGTGGGAGAAGCGCGATAAATCGATGGTGGAAAAATGGTGCGTCAGCAAGCTTTTTTCACCGCGCGTCCGCATCGACCAGGTGTATCTTTTTGGCCGGGACGCAAGATTTTTGGCCGGTGATCAAATCTCTCGCGTGTTTTGGCTAGCCTCGGCGGCCGGTACCGCCTTGTCTGCCGTGCTGCTGCGCGGCGCGTCCCGAAAAAAAAGCTCGCAACTTTATTTTGTCTCGCCGAAAACTCGTCAGGGGCGTAACACGCCTCTTTCACCGTCGCTGCTTTTTCTAAACTTTTGTATTTTCGTCGTATAGCCTGCACACACACACACACACACACGAGAATCAATTTCTGCCGGGTTAGATTTATCACCGGCCACTCTCCGCGCGGCCCCGCTATATTTATAAATCACTTTTCTCATGCTTATATATTCGCCGCGGCCGGGGGAAAAAAAGCTGCCGAGTGATACGCGATAAACGGAAGTCGATAATAATAATAAGCTCTCGAGGGAATTTCATAAAGAGATTCTCGTAATAGTCCGCGCGGCACTTTAACTACATCGGACTGCTGCACTTATATAGGAAAATAAGTATATAGATATACTGCGAGAATGAACGATAGTCGTTTATTAGTCGATCGAGAGAAGAATTGCGCGAAGAATGTACATAGGAGAGGATTATACACGTATCGCGGAACATTGTTTTCCTGATTGAATAGTTTCCGGTTTATACGAGGAACGATTACAGTTTGGCAGAGGATATAACAGCATCTCTCTAACTGGATTTTTATTTCTTTCGGCAGGCTGTGTCGACATTTCGCACACGGGTAGATCTGATTATATTTCCGATGAGTCGAGATTCCCATGTCATAAACTGACTGTTCCGCACATCCCTTCCGGCAGCTTCTCCATTCTCCACTTTGGACGGTGAGCGCAGAGTTTTGCAGTACATGTCGATCGCACATGGCGAAATTTCATTCGCCAGCGTGTTTCACTGGTCGGTCGAAGCTTCCCGAAAATTCCTGCAACGTTCCCCGTTCCTCGCGCGCGCGCGCTATATAATACCGAGATACAGGCGTGAAACTCTCGTCTCGATGGAATTTCTCCCGTTCGATTTATCGTTAAGGGAAAATAATGGTGGACGGGTGCGGGAGCCGCACGCTTGATAATTGTGTTGCTGGTATAGTTTAACGCGCTGGCGTTAAGTAATAGGGACGTGGAAGAGAGAGAGAGAGAGAGAGAGAGGGGGGGGGGGGGGTGAGAGGAAATAGAATGGCTAGGGTTTGTAGACTAATAGCAGGGTGCACGCGGTGGTGGGAGAATAAGCAACGTTGACCTCGGGTGCAACGGGGGTCAACACTACTCAGGAGGAAGCGCCGACGCTATTAAGGCTTACTAGGATAATAGGCTAGCTAGCTAGCTAGAGCAACCTATATATATATTATATATATATAGGTAACCCCCGTACGTATCCACGATGGATAACTCCTCGCGGTGGATTTTCCGTGTCCGACGTGCTAAATAAATCATTATCCCGGTAAAGCAGGCTACTTTTTGAATAAAACAGCGTGTGGCGGAGGAAGCAGAAGAGCAAGGTGGAAGCTAGGGTGTAGTAGGTTTCGGTAGGTTGGCTGCTCGGTGGACCAGTCAGGCCGTAGGACCTCTCCACTGCTTTTCGTGGATTAATTGCCCATTCATAAACCACCCTTAACGCTACGTGCTGCCACGGGTTAAAAGCTCTCGCATACCCCACGGGTCACCGCAAGACATTGAAAAGAGGCCGCAACAAGGATATGCTATACGCGCGTCTCTGAATTATTACTTCATATATGTATAACGCTTTAAGCTTCCAAAAGGAGCTAGAGACGCGCGTATAACGAGATTTCTGTCCAAATTGTAATATTCTCCGGGTGCAGTGAGCGCGATACAGCCTGCGAGCAAGAAAAATCATTTCCTGCGCGAGCTTTATCGTGTCTTACACGTGTCCAGGCTTTTCCCAGAAATGCTTTTTACGATCCCCGGAGATACTTCCGATAAATCGTAAATCCATGTCCGGTCTCGTTAAATCGAATTTATTTTCGCCCATCGTATTATGCAACATTTTAATAATGCAGGGACACGCGAGACGGTAGATACTGTGTACTATAGTATATATATGTGTGTGTGTATATATATATATATATAAGCTAGATACGTTACCTTTATTCGAAATAATAAATTTCATACTTTATTGCCGTAATTTTTTACTCTCTGCACCGGCATGAAATAGATTTATGTCTACGGCCAGTCGAAAGCCCATTTTTTTCTTCCTTTCATTTCGTTTGGTTTTGCTTCGCTCCTGCTGGGACAGAGCAGCGACAAGCGCTCTACGAGCTTTTACTATTTCGAAAGCCCCGGTACGCGCTCGTTATAGGGTATTTATGTCTGACGGGAAAACGCGCTATCAGCGCTTCGCATCGAAGGAAAACAGATTTCGCTCTAGTATATGGTGTAGCTATATAGTCTGGCAACGCAACGGCAAGTGGCAAATTATATGTACTACTGAGGGAGAAAAATCGAATTAACCGCAAAGTCGATGCTTTTGCAGTTTTACACTTTTTCCTGCAACCGCGTTGCGTCGCGTCGCGTCGCGTCGCGTCGCGTCGTCCACTGCACTTTCACTCTTTGCTTTATGAATTGCTCCCCTCTACACGTGTAATACATTATATACATATATGACCGATGAAAAAGCATCGCAACAGCTTCAAAGCAATATCGCAAGCGCGTATATATCGCAAGCGCGTATATATCGCGCGCGTTTCTATAGAAATTGCCATATAAAAATAAATTCTTGCAGCTTGGTATGTATATACCAGGTTGTTTCGGTTGACGCGTTTGGGGTTTATATATGGACAATTACAATTTCATTAAGACGCTGTCTTAGGGATAGTACGGTGTAACGCCTCCTTGGCATTCGGTGGTTTTCAAAGAGATCTAGCACCGTCTAGCGTATAGAGCAGCGAGAATGCCAACAGCGCATTTACCGAAAAGCTTCTCTCTTCCTGGAATGCGAACCTTATCGCCGCTCGCTCGCTCGTGTCCCTCCAGTGAATTGCCTGGAAACGGTAACTGTCCAGAACTACCGGTACAAATACTGCAACCAATCCAGCCAAACTCCCTTTGACACTCGTGTCCGGGCTATATGTACCTACAGCTCGCCCGCTCCTATAACAGTCTTCCCAAAGCACGCGCAAATCCTGGCCCTTCCCTTATTATTCCACGCAGCGTTAGAAAATTAGAATATTACCGCCAAGCTTTTGCTGCTTTTAAATGGGAAAAATTCATCTTTTCGCAAGAGCGTAATTTTCATCCGACCGCGCGGATAAAGGCGCGGAGCTGCTGTACTATTTCATAAAGCTCTCGCTATAACGCGTGAAAACTGGCCTGCCATTATATGAGAAAAAGCAAGAAAGAAACCAGAGTGCTCGAGAGAGCAGCTTCCTGGTGCAGCAAAGCCACGCGAAAGGCACACAGCTCTATACGTATGGCTGATATGCGCGCTGCACTGTGCATTGCATTAATATCGAGGGGAATTTTAACTTGATGAAACGCAGCAGCTCTCGCGCGATTATATATTTCTTTTTATGCATCTCGCGTCCGTAGCTTATTGAAAGTATACGACGAAATTGTGTTAAGGCTGAATGGTTCAAGACGAGGGATATATAGGTGTGTATAAATGCATACATGCACCGCCTTGCATGCGGAATAGTCAACACGAACGAGTAAGCCGACGCCTGTGTGGTGGACTTTTGAAGACCGTATACGCGCGTGCATAAGCGTGCGCGCCTCAGATTCGTCGACTAACGAGCGAACGAGACGGAGAGAGATGGACAAACTTTTGTATCACTCCAATTAGAAAATCCGAGCTTTTGTATAATATATAACGGCCGGTACGTCCCTGACTATAAGATAAATCATAACTGAAATGAATTATTTTTCTCGTATATACGCGAGGCGCTGGAAATACCTTTTTCAATGTCCAGCTGTGGATTTTGTGTAAAAAAGATGGAGCTGCGGCTATTCGTCGTAGAAATTTTGTCCCGCCCGTATTTTCCACGGTAATTTGGCAGCAAGTGGCAAAGCCGTTAAGTTAACAAACCGTGAGTGGCTAACATAAGAGAAACAAACGAGAAGGAGAAGCGTGGCCGTCTGGTGGATAGGAAAACGCGCGTCCTGGCGCCACTCCGGGTCAGCGGAGCTCTGGACCAGTTGGCGTGCAAGAAATGAAAGTGGAGTATTTTTCGGCTTTCATCGCGTTCTGGAATCGAGCGCAATTTATCAGAGTCTTTTTCTTTGTATTTCGTCGAGATGCACAATATCGTGGAGGAGGAGGAGGAGGAGGAGGAGAGCCTCTGATGCAGGTGCGCGCTTCTGGAGTGCAAAGATTTTTATTCCTTTATTTCTGCGCAGGACAGCAGGCAGCATCGAAAATGATCGTCGGATATCGTCGCGACTGCTATAATCGCAGCGAGAATATAGTACGTCACGTATGCCTCATCAGTGCGAGGTTTTCTTTTATTTCCAGGAAATTTCACCTACCATATTCCAACCGAATCTCATGTTCTTCACATTGCACTTTTTAGTCGAGCGCGCGTTCCCCTGCAGTCTCGTTCCTTCGTAAAACCAATAAACCTCGGTGAAGCAACGCCAATGCCACTGCGGTTCCACTGGCTCCCCCTGCGTATCCAGCCCATATATATATATATATATATATATATATATAGCCGATACACGGCGCGTTTTCTCCTTCTCCCAAGAGATTCGTCGCTTTTATCCCGAGAACTCACCGGGACACTGTGCACCGTCTACCTCGTCGCTTGCCAAATTTGTTTAGCCATCAGCGATGACTACTCGCTCGCTGCTTAATTGTCAGGACGAACCAATAGCTTCGCTTTTTGCCCACTTGTACCGCACGTACGCGTCCCACATACGCGATACTCGTCGAATTTTCATAATTTCTCCCTCTCGTGAATCAATTAAAACTTGCAATTCAAATATGCCTCTTCTATATTAATGAATATTAATGTTTTTTGCCGGGGTATATGGCAAGAGAAACTTTATATACCGCGCGCATTAAGAAAAAAGTTTATAGCCGAAAAATATGTCGACACCTTGCTATATACTTTCGGTATAAAGGGTTGGGTAAATTTTCATAATGATAAATTTCACGGAGCGGAACTTTGCCGCTGCGCGCGGCGTGAATTGACTTAACCGAATTAATTCCTCGTGTCCTTCTGGCGAATATTATTTCATCCACTTATAGCGATATTTTTGAGCCATTCGAATTTTATCCCCTCGCGATGATAATATATTTTAAGGATGGCTGCTGATGGCGCACGATGCGCCGCGAGTTACGGTCGAGGCATGTCGAATCGCGCGCCTTGAGAACTGCGATAAGAACGCATAAAACGAATAAGCTTCCTGTATTTTTGATTACTTTCATCCCAGTTTGGAGTATAATTTTGTCGCTTTTGTCGTATCCTCTGGTAATAACGGCCGCGCACCTTTTATGACAGGAATACGTAAAACAGTATGAGAAAAAATAAATTATCTCGTAGATATAAAAACGATCGAGAGAAGTTTATCGGCAATCGGTTTTATCCGATAATTGCATCTTAGGGAAGAGCGGAAGAAAATCACTGAAATAACTTTTTCCAATAATTGAATTGTTTCACGGGAAAAATCTTTCTCACTGAAATCTCTTGAATTTTAAAAAGAAAGGTAAGGAAGGATGACGACGACATTGTGGAGCAACCGAACGTTTTCTGAACAGCTTAAGCGAAAAATTGCGGAAACTTTATTGTGCGTATACACTGCAGTTTGAATCGTTTTGATATTTCTAATCTTTTTCGAATCCTTTCACGGACGGTGCACTCTGCGACCAATCTCGAAAGTTTTTCCCGTCAAAAGTCAAGAAAATCAATTGCTTTTACCTTTTATATACGCCCTCCTCGACAATATCAATCAGAGCCCAATAAATTGTATATAAATATAACAGATTTTATATATATATATATATATATATTATACTCGCGATAGTCATTAATTTTGCTTATACAGTTTATATCCACTCGATTCAGCAAATTTCAGCTAAATCGCTCGAATTTGTGGAATCATCAGTTTCCCATATTAAACCCACAACGTTCATTTTTTAAAGTTTGATTTTCATTACGAAATGCAGCTGCCACATAGCAAGCATTTGTATCAGAAAATGATGCGATCTGAAACCGTAATAGAAATTTGACTGCAACGCTTATTGGGTTCGACCGATCAGTTGGCTTTGTTATTTATGGAGGCTTGTAACGCTTTAACTGGCTAGATCTTAATCAGTTTAACTATATCGCGCTACCAATTTTACTAAACATTTTGCTCAAGGCTATACGTCGCATTCTAAAATTCTCGTAATACACAGGCACGTACACATCCATTATT
The DNA here is from genome assembly GCF_024137725.1 of Prorops nasuta. Classification (NCBI taxonomy): domain Eukaryota; kingdom Metazoa; phylum Arthropoda; class Insecta; order Hymenoptera; family Bethylidae; genus Prorops; species Prorops nasuta. The sequence goes on from NW_027116803.1 coordinate 5,535,350, forward strand.
TTTAAAACTCATAAATTTCCTCTTACATTTAGCAAGGTATTTACTGTGACTTATGCACTCAGCGCTGGTTTCCAGCTTTAAAAAGTCTCTGCTTACGCACCACGAGCATGGATCAAATATTTTTTTAATCATCCTCTCATTCCGTTATACACTTTTCAAAAGAAACGTTAAATTCTTTTGCACACAGCTCTTGCGGAAATACATTTCACCAGGATTAGGAAAGGTTTAGTTAATAATTTGCATTCATTCGTCATTCACTCTGATTGAAAAAAGCCACGTGCAGAATCCGGTGAGTTGTAAAAATTTTGTACAATCGCAAGTGGAAAGATGAAAAGGGCTTTTGTGGACAGAGAGTAATGACGTGTTACTGATATATTGAAAATCAAAGTAATGGCATTAATCTTGCTGTATATAGACCAGTTTTCCTCGAATATATTTATCTGACTAGGTACTAGACAGGCCACGACAAAAAACTGGGTATATAAAATTTAACACACACACACAGAGTTATGAATGATAATAATATATATATATATATATATTAAAGACTCACCTGCATGCTGGTTCACCGACGGTTTCGAAAAATAGACAGGTACCACCATTCATGCAAAAGTCTCCTGCTATAGGGCATGGCTGCTCCTGCCTGAGCCAGGCTGCCGTCGCTGCAACAAAAAAGTAGCTAAACTTTATTCGAGTTTTAACGAGAAGGTCCGAAGAAATGAAAGCGAGGGATAAGGGCTGTCTCTTTTGCTTTATTCCTTTCAACGTTACACATGCATGTATATACTATATACATAGATGAGTTTTCCAGCCGATCAAGCGCACACGAGCTTTGACTAGGCAAGCTCGATTCGATATCGAGTTTTCTGACGGTTCCAGCAGTTTTCCTTTGAGAAACCGACGCGACAGTCCAATCTACGCTTGTACATTCGGACGACGAATAAATTGCGTGTACCGTAAAAAGCTTTGTTCCTCGTAAGAAAACCTAAGAGTCAGTCGGCCTCTTTGAGATAGAGACGGATGGTGGTGGATGTTTATTTCTATCCTCCAACTAACAGATTAGTCTTTGCTATGCAAATACAACGGTCAGAAACGTCGAATTTACGATGTTCTTAAAACATTTCGTTTTCTCACCTTCTAATCTATGGAGCACATTCTCCACATTTTAACTCCAATGCTGAAATATCTGGAAAACTATATGTACTGATCATATATATACGAAAAAATGTCAGGGGGAAGTTGTTTGATTTCGAGGGGGATGTAAGATGGTACCAATGGTTTGACCTTGCAATGTTATTTGAGGGGTACGCGAAGAGCATTATATTAATTTATTATTTCACCTCATTTTTTGCCATGTATTTATGTAGACTTGAATGTTTAAATAGGTGAGCGAATATACTTGTATCAGAGTAATGGCCACAGACACACTACTTGGAGCAAACCTAACGCCAGTATGCAAATTCAAATGAAAATATCTCGTAAACGACTGTACGAAATGATAAATTAATATAGCGTTCTTTACTAGTACCCTTCAAGTGACATTTCAAGGAAAAATGAGGGAGGCTTTATTATACGCACCCTCTCGAAGTCGAACACAACTTTCGTCTAACACCTTTTTGTATACGATCAAAAGTTTTCCGTAATATTTTAGTATCCGAATTAAAATTGGACACCCTGTGTAGCTATTAAAATATTTTAGCCCTTCATCTTGGACGATTCAATAATAATAGACAAAGTTACGCAAGAGTAGCAGCGGGAGAATCTATGCAAGGGCTCCGATACTGTCAAAACTCTCTAATAAATAAGAAAACTGAAAGGAAATTTGTTTCTGCGGGGTTGCAATAAGCTCATGGCATTGGCGCAAGAGCTACGTACGTTATTTCCAAAGTGGATTATCATAAATTTTACCGGTAGATTGACGTCGAACATACATACATATACATATATATTATAGAAGCTGAAAAATTGAAAAAGACTGCAGGGTAGCACAGTGCGGTTGGAAGAATTTCGTAGGTTAGAGAGGCTGGATTATTGGAATTGACGAGCTTTCGCGGGTGCAGAGTGCAGAGTGGTGCGGAGGAAATCGGAATATTAAAAATTCTGATGAAACTTGGAAGTCGGTAATATAGCTGGGGTAGCTGAGTATATTGGGTGTTTGAAAGCTTTGCCAGGGGCATTATTACACTCGGATTAGTACTCGTTGGTAGAGGTTGCAGCATAATCCTGCGGCTAAAAGCAAGTTGACCTTTTCTATTGTTTTTGCTATTGAAAAATCTGCTTCTCTCGGTATAGCTAGCTAGCTTTTTCGTTTTGATGTACACGTACGTCCAGCTATTTACACCAACTGCAACCTCGTAACATTTCGTCTCGTTAGACGTCGCTATTGGCTGAAATTTCTATTATCCCAGAGACGAGAGAGTTAAAGCAATTTTGCCTTTCTGTTGTGGTTTCTGGGCTCTCGTCGTAATGCTCTGTATAGCCGCACACGTTGGCTGATCTGCAATTCTCCGGAGTGTGAGAGAAAATATATACCGACGCCGATAACTACGCGTCCGTAAGAGATCTGAAAAGGCACTCGAAACGCTGTGGTAATATTCGAAAATTCTGTGGAGGAGCTCTCGACGAGGCGTGAAAGCACGGTGTGAGCACGCCCTGCGCACTTTCCGGGCGGACCGTGAGATTTCGAATGCGAGCTGAATTTTCTCCATCCGGTTTGCGCGTCCCCTCCTCTCTCTATAACCAGTATAACAGTATACGTGTATACACGTACCATTCTGCAACGTGTGCATGCAGCCTTGGCCGGAAAAGCTTGCTTGCTTGCCGTTGCCACTCGCCACTCTACTCGATTCTCCCGATCGTTCCTCAAACATCAAATATTTAAGAGGCCAAAACTTTTCCAGGGAATTATCTGGAGAGGGATGAGTCACGATCTCCCGCGACGCCACTGTTCCACTTGCAGTTCCAGTCAGGATCCGAGTAATATTCAAAAGTAGACGGCAAATTTTCTCGGAGTAACTCGAAAAGCCCAGTGTGTTTATTTTCTATCCGAGCTCGTTCTATATGTCGCGAATCGAACTTTCTTACTTCGATCTCTTCAACATTCTTGCGTCTCGGCTTCGATGAGCTCACCGAGCTTCCGCTTTCAAAGGGACCGAGATAAAACACTTTTAGAACTTTCGCATTTAATTTGATACACGCGTATAACTAGAGGGAGAGGAAAAACTGCTGAGGCTTCAGATAAGGAAAGGCTATCCTGGCAGGCCCTAATGAGATTCTTGCCAGCTTTCATTAACGATATTAAAAAGCTTCGTGGTTGTTAGATAGCCGTCTAGCACTGTTCGTCGAAAGAAAAAGGATTCTTAAACCGAGTTTCAAATAATATGCTGAGCTTTCTTCGATAATTGTGTATTCTCTAGCTATTCTATTCTTTTAGTATAGTTGTTCATATTGTTATTTTATAAAGAGGTCCACTATTACCAATTATAAAATCATCAGACCTACATTGTAGCTACTTCCTTTATTTGTCTTGAGCATTAAATTTCACGTAACGATTTTCGATAATCGTTAAAAATGTCAATTAGTCGTCCATTCCAATGAAGATGTTTCCAATGATATTTAGTACCAATTAGCAAAACAAAAAAAAAAGAAAGAAATAATCCACACACTGATTAATTTACTGGCTCTTGAAAAGATTATTTTTAGCAAAGATATACAACATTCGACAGAAGTTTGCAATTTTCTCAAAAATTGAAGGCAATAAATTTTGTAAAGTGTAATCCACTGTTTATTCTCCAAGAAAAATCATTGGTATCGAGTGTTACATCTCGCGAGAGAGAAAGGTATTAAAATTTGCAAAAATTTAAGTATTTCAAAATCACGTTACTTTACTCTATATATACACGCATTGTCTATGCACCCTTTATCGAAAGAAGGGGCGAACAAAGACTTTTTCACCTTACTGTGTAACCATTACATGCTAGAATTTTGCGTTACACAAGGGTGAGGCGAGGCCATTATTTTCAGTATGAAGCAGCTATTAGAGGAGAGGCTAGAGTCTTATAGGTATTTGGTCGCTTCGTAAATTGGTCGGGAGGTTAGGGCCTATGGAACGATGCTAAGCTCAAAGCTGTAATATTGATTGGTGGTAAAAGTTGTCGCAGGCAAGCCGGTAAAGACAGGAGATGCGTATAGTAATAAGCCTCGCGTGTACAACGTATACAGAATCGAGTGGAAGGCTTGTTTGGCGCAAATGTAATATGCAGGTTGAAAACAGATTTGCACAGACCACCAGTGCAGCTATCCTATATAATTATACCATCAAGATATAATTACCTATTTCCATGTATATATACGTACGCATCTGCAAAATATTAAATTTGTAAAATTATGGCAGGATCGATTAGTAATCCTGCATGGTTGAGGAAGGAGATGGTTGGACACCTAGCGATAGCAGTATAATAAATTTATATAGGCCATTGTAGGAGGAAGGAAAAGAATATCGGGGAGCTCGTGTTAGATATGGAAGTTTTATTACGTTGGGTTAAGATAGGAAATAAGCATCTGCTGGATATGAGAGTTTTGAAGATCTCGAGAGCTGCCGACACGTCGATTCTAACACTTCTAACAGTGCGCGATATCTGCCTTAGATTACACCGAGGACAGGAGCTGCTGGCTGCATGTATTCGGTACAGCGGCGTATCGTGAAAAGAGATAAGATTCAATAAGAGAAGAGCAGCTCACGCTGGATATTGCTGACCCGAACTAACATTGTCGACGATTCTGCTTCGAATTCCAAATTTCCCTTTCCTCTTGCATTTTCCTCCAGTGTATACCATATATAGGTATAGTCCTCTCTCGCACTTGCAGGACCAGACGTGCAACCATCTTTCGCGTAAAAGATACGCCTCCCTAATACATCCTACGCTAGCCTCGAGCAAAATTGCGCAAATGCTTCAGTAAACGCCCATGCAGCGGAATTATTTAACGTATTTACGTCAACCTACGCTACACCAGTCAAATCTTGCGAAATTAATTATATTACTGCAGAGAAATTGTTCTTTTTCAACGTAAAACAGATTTCACGCTAGCGAGGCTCCGGATGAATATTAACGGAGCTACTAACAATATCTCTCCCACATGGTGAATCGTGTTTTCAAGCAACGCATCGCATTCCGTGAACTGCCGCGCGGATTGTTGTAGGTATACATATACCTATGTGTGTGTGTGTGTGTGTACCTGGGAAGCACCAGAGATATATAGGACTGTATTCAATAGAGCGCTCGGCAACTCGGCAAAACCGTCGCTTTACCAACTGAAGAAACTTTGTCTCCTTAAGCACACTTTTGTTTACCGTGAGCTATCATGTTTTTAGCTCGACTTCATCACGGCGAAAAAGCATGAGCTGCTTAAACAAACTTTTACCCCTTTAATTTGTCTTATTCGATTTCCCTCCTGCTCTTTGATGCTTGTACGCCGTTGATGCTGTTGGGATAAGGATGGGGTTTGCCCGGAGACTCGTAGAAATGTACGACGTAACGGTCCAGTCTGTGAAAGAGAGGTAAATCCATTCAAACCAACGACGCAAGTGTGAAATGCTCGTAGAGCTTGAAAATCCTCTGTGTCCATCCTGCTTCGGAGTTTTCGAACGAAACGTAGCTGCCGAGAAAAGCGCTAAAGCGAACTTTAAATTGACTCGTGCAATATTGAGTACTGTACTAGCACCAGGAGTATTAATAGTAAAAAAAAAACAGACAGAAAAAAAAAACAAGAAAACCTTTCGGTAGCCTGCACCTATATTCGTATACCACGTGATCTACTAAAATATTCCAGCTCCCCTATTTTTTTCATTCACGAAAAGCACAAAGCCTTCTATATAAAGCGCAATGTCACAATTGTTAACGCGCCTGTTTTAATACTCTGCCAGATAACCGCTTTATATACGCAAAAAGAGTTCCACGAGAGAAGTAACAGCCTGAGAGACTCGTGCTGGAAAGCTCGCTAAAGTTTCCTGGAAATAAAACATTCCGGGTGAGAGAGAGAGAGAGAGAGAGAGAGAGAGTGGAGGGAAAAAATGAAGGATTTTTTGTAGCTTCGATAAGCATGCGTCGATACTAATTAAGATGGATTTACGAGGGCTAATATAGCAATCGTGGCACGCTCCTAATAACTGATGCATATAGTATCGTTTCAATGTTTTTTACTCTTCCTCCTGTATATATATATACACATATATATTCACGTATATGTATAACATACTCGCGCGCTCCAGCGAAACTTCATTCTTGTCCCAGAATTATACACGGGGTCTTAATCAAATTACACGCTTGTTATTGCGATATAAATGGTTTTGGCGTTGAGTGTTCCATTGTTGGCTGGTTATAGTTTAAAGGAGAGGGTATGTAAATAATAATGGTAGGAGGAGTCGACGATTGGCGTGTAAAAGTTTGGATTTTTGTATGCCGCGCGTACGCGTTAAGGATAATAAGAATGATTTTCTGGCGTGCAACCAGTTGTAAAATGCAGCTGGCACGATTGGAGAGGTCGGGCCACATCGTGCTCGCGCCGTCAATCGAATTTTCTCCTTGCTAACGCGCCTTTCCCTTTGAAGACAAACGTCAACGGAAAAATATTTCTCTCGACTCGACAGTGAGATTCGGAGTGCTTCCGTGCGAGTGTACCTATATATTTTCACTGATACGACGTCAGCTACAGAGCGGAGTGCGCCTGCGTTTGTATTCAGACAAAATTCAGCAGCTCTAGAAATAGCTGTCTCGCAGAATGAAATCAGTAAACTTTTCGACATCAAAGGCTTACTAGCAAAGTATGTACACACTGCGCACCGAGCTACTATAGTATATCTAAGCACCCCATGCTCGTACCACGAGATAATTATAATCGAGTAAACTGCTTATTGTAAATAAAGTGCTCGTTATCTGTATATGTATAAATATAAAAAATAGAGTCGAGGCAAAAACTGAAATTTAATTTTCCCAAGTAAAACGTCGAGGATCGTACATCGCAGAGTCGGACAGTACATTTCCGGCGAAAGCTTGAAAAATCTTCAAGTTTGATTCATGTAGGAGAGAAATGTACGTTAGTGTTCGTAGGAAAGTTTCGAGTCCCTATGGGTGAGATTGACCATCATTATTGCGGAGAGAGAGAGAGAGAGAGAGAGACGATACAAAGCTCCATGGGGGTGCTGGTTCACGCTTGCGGCGAGCAAGATTGCCACGGGCAAAAATTGATATTCGACAAAGCCAGTTTGTATCTCTCAGCGGGAATGCGAAAGTGCACGCATTTGTGCACGTTTCCCAAAACACACACGTATATATATACACACACACACACACACACACACACACATGTACGTACACGAGTTTAATTCGGGGTAAGCTGGGAAGGCACCTGGGGGCGCAATCTTGCTTTTGCGTTAGCTCACCGTCCTGCTGGTAGCGCAATCCACTTTGCAAAAAGACTAAGAAGGTTCTGTGTGTCTACTATACTATACCCCACCGCGGGGCTATCAAGCGCATTTCCGCTCTCCCGGACTCCTTCAAAATCTCTCTCCCTACCTCCCTGCCTCAAAGAAATTACAGCCTCGCACATGCGATCGTATACCGTTTCCATATTAAAATTCCAGCCTAATAAAATGTTCACATTTAACGTCTCGTGACCGAATTAACTCTGTATTTTTTAATGCTGCTTTTTAATTAATTTCTCGACTCCTCGAGGCTTTTAAAGCTGCTCCGTGCCGCGGTACGGTCATTCGTCTAACGACTCTCTCCTACTCGGCCTGCACTTCTCCCTTTTGCCTCGGCAGAGTAGAATGAGAATGCGAGAAGTCTGCGCGCTGTATACTCCAGGACTCTACTATGTCAGAGCTTTCTGGTACTGTTGGTGTCGCTGCCTGTAGAATTTGGCGCGGTCCAGAATCTCCACAATGGAGTACCGCCACGACACCCACCCACACCCACACACATACACACCTTGAATAGATTGGCTTTACTCGCTCCTGGTGCTGGTATGTACGCGTCTATATCACTCATCTCATTCGCAACTCCGCACACTATAATTCACAGTCTCGGCTCAATAACAGCGGAACTTCCTACCGTTCCCTCTCCATTTCCTCCGCGCCCCAACGACCAAATCCATTTAAAGGAGGATGCGATTTGCCAAGTTTTTCGCAGTGCCAAAGCCGCTTATGAGCGCACGCTGCGCCGGAGGAAATGGAATCAGGCCGGAGAATAAAAATCGAAGCAGCTTTCGTTATCTTTGCGATTATTATGCGCCCGCGTTATCCTTGTAGAAACTCTGCGTATGCTCTCTGCTGTCCGTAAATGCAGTATATTAATAATGGAATAAGCTAATGGGTGTGTGTGTGTGTGTACAACGGTGCAGATATTATTATACGCAAGAATGAATAGAACGCGGTGTAACGGAGGAACGGTGATAAAACTTATGGGCTTGGAACGGATGTTGATTTGTTAATAAAGTTTGATGGATCGGCTGTATAGGTGTTAACCATTACCTTGTTAGTATCGCATAAGAAATGGCCGAGTATGGTCGTAGGGAAAAGCCATTTACCGATCCGCAATCCGACAGAGAGCATGCGTTAAGCCATTGTTAACTTTTTTACGTGTCACGTAGGAAATACAACCTTCGGCAGAATGCAGAAAGTTTCGTTAAAGCCCTCGGCAGGATCGTGAGTGGTTCTCCTGCCACGGCCACATCCTGCCTTTTATTTCGCTTTTTGTTCGATACGTTTCCACCGAAATTGCAGGTTGAAAGAGCACTGGGAATTTTTTCTTCCTATTTTCTGTGTTTTGCGAGAGTGTTTTTTTTTGCGTTTTCTTTCTTGTATGTTGCTTTTTTCCCGAAGCTAGCCACGATAGGAGTCGGCGGTGTCAGGAAAGTTTGCACGGCGAATCCGGGGCTGATCCGAGGAATCAGAATCACTGGTCCGACGACCGAGCTCGTTGCGCACATCTGGATTGTCTCGCATCGTACCGGTGGCACTATACCCCGGCTAGGCCACCTACGAACATTGCACGAAACTCTCATTCGACCCTTCCGATTCTCTCTTTCACTCCTCGTTGCACACCTTTCCCATTCCGCTCTAGTACATCGATAAACTCACAATAAGACCACTTATAGAATCCAGCCGTTTAGTGGCACACGATTCGATCGATACTTTCCAATAGAATTGTTTTTTCTCGCTGATCCGAAAGCAACGCTCGTCTATAGGAAAATATTGAATATTCTAGTCGCTATATATACGGCTGTATATACCTGGCCGAAGGAAAAACATTGGAGATAATACGATATTTTGCCTAGAATTTCCAAAATATCCCTCTCGATCGAGTTCCAGTCCACAAATCACTGCGCGAAATTTCATAGGGAATAATATGTATGTACAATGGTATGTCGAATTGAATTAGTCCAATAAATGCTACTAATTAGATTTAATTTGAAGCGTGTGGAGGATGGGGAGGAGGATTAAAAAAAGCAATATAGAATGGAAATCCCCTCGTGACAGATTCGTAATTGGGTTGGTTTGTCATCGAATGAATTTGTGATCAACGATACATGTACGAATATTCGTGTATGCACATGACGATACATATATAGCAATGGATAACGACCGACTCGATTATCAATTAATCTAAAATTGAAATGAAAAATTTGCAAGATGCAACGGGGAGAGAGAAAGTATCGTCAAACGTATGTATATAGACAAACGAGAGAATCTTGTAGTACGTACCAACAGCACTTGGCTCCTGCTCCTCCTTCTTCTCCTCCTCCTCCTCCTCCTCCTCACTTATTTATCACTGCAGTCTTGAAAATTCGCCTCGAACCTATATCGAGATACTCCATGTATCGTCTAGATGATCCGTAGGTACCAACCGCAGCTGCTCTTTCTCCACTTAAATTCAAAACTAGCCTGATTGGAGCTCTTCTAAATCGGTCCAGCCAACCATATATAGCACGGACAATTTTTCATCAATTATATGATCGTAGGTTCGTAGTTCCACAGTGGGATATTAAATATTCCGATCTTACCGAGTAGCTCAAGCCGAGCAAACAAGAATAACTAGTTTGCCGAGGGAACAATTCTGCTGCGTTATGAAAACACGGTGCGCCTACGTAAATCAGAGTCCCGGAGGGGCGTAAGACCCCATTCTGTCCCGCGGGAGAACTCCGTTGCAAGCTCCTTCAGCGTTCTTTCGAGGAAATCAAAGATTAAAAGGTACAAGCCCGTCTCTCGCGTTGTTCACGATTCTCTCGGAAAGAGAGAGCGTCTGCCCTTTCGATTGTTCAATAATGATAAATCAATGGGGAGCTGAATAAATCGAAACGGTGAAATTCACAAATCAATATCACACACGCCAAATCTACTCTACTTTCATCGGCCAATATTTGAGGAAAAAGGAGAGAGAAGTTGTCTCTAATAACTTCCTCTCGTAAATCAAAAGGGTGGTCGAATTTTGTCAGACCACAATCGAATCAGCCATTGTGGTAATATTAGTCTAGCACCGGTACAACTAGGATTCGTGTAAACGTTAAAGAGCAAATTTCGTACGAGCGTTAACGGTCATCGAAAAATTGGTAGCTTCCTCGTTTTCGACAAGAAATCACGTTTAACTTTATAATCGATATATATATATGGGAATCGACTTGTGCAAACGTGTCTGAAAAGAGGCTAATAAATTAATATTATCCGTCGAGTGAATTAATCAAAGATACCAGCAGTGCTATATATAGAAAGATGTCGAATTAAATTTTCAATATGTTCAGTAAATTGATATTAAATTTGACACTTTTGGCACGGATAAATTTCCAGGGGACAAGGAAGTGTAGAGGATTTCTCGAAACAAAGGGTTGATCAATTTTCCAAGGACTATGATTCGACGCCATTCTCCACTAATGTCTTCGATTGGTGTAACAATTAAAGCGAGGCTGCATGATGTATCCTTACAGGTATATATATATATATATATATAGAATTAAAACCGAAGGAGTGTTTATTCGTGGAAAAAATTAAAGGCTGGAGATAATTCAATTGGTAGTATATACGCGAGAGCAGCAGTTGACGATGACGAGGACGAGGGGAGGACGATGTCGATAAGCCCGAACCACTCTTGTATACACACTGCAGGGCCATTGTCCTTCCTCACATTTGGCGCGGTGTAAAAAGTGATGGCACGAAACGGTGCCGCTTCGATGCCCGATAAGATTTCGCGTAAAAAACAGAAGCGCATTTCATTGGGCGGTTAGCGTGTACGCCCTCGATGTGTACACAGGGTGTCGGAAGACTGGCTGAGTCATCGAGCCAATTGCAGGAAATTGAGCGTTGCAAAAGTTCAAAAGCACCTCTCGCTCCCGCGCGAAAAAGAGGAAAAAGTCCGTTTACTCGGGATAATTTTCGTAGGAAATCTGAATAACGATCGGACGTGGCGAAAGCAGCTAAGCTATAGCTGGGGAGGAACGAGAGGAGAACGCGCGAACGACACGCGACGTTCGAGGCGCGCAGCTCCTTCGAAAATCGCGACATCCACTTCTGTCTTCCGCTTTGATGCGTTCAATACCGAAGACAATGGCTCCGGGCCTTTCCCATCGCGCGGATCTTCCTAATGCGGCACTTTCGTCGATGGAACAAGTCTTTCTCATAAAATTGAGAGCTTTCCGCAGAATCACGGAATAAACGGTGTGTATAAGATAGAAAGAACGAGGCAAGTGTATATATATATATATATATAGATGTAGATATTGGAGGAAGAGGTAGAAAATGGTGTGAAAAGTTGAAGTAGGCTGCAGCTAATTAATTCGGCAGCGGTAATGAGCAGCGTATATCCGCGAGATAATTTCGAGCTTCTTTGACGTAAACGTTTCGAGGAAACAATGGGGTGTTAAAGGCAAGGCAAAGCACGGTAAGCCAAGGAAAGTAAAGGAAAGGCAAGGATACGACGAAGGAGACTATCGCTCGTCTTTAGGAGCATTCGCGAAACTCGTCGACACAATGAACAAGAGCTTCCCTCCTTTCGTAATTGCTTCCATCTCGTCACTCTGGCATCCCTTTGCACCCCCTTCTAATTTGCTCTCCCCCCCCCCCCCTCTCACTCTCTCTCTCTCTCTTTATTCGAACCTTGAAAGACTTAACTCCTTCTTCCCGGCCAAGCTAATTAGAATTATCTCCTCATCATTGCCCATTGAAAGACCCGTACAGTTACAATTATACTAATTTAATCTCTACATATTCGCACCACTGACGCCTCTTCTCAAAATTACTCGATTAAACATTTATTTCTACGCTATTTTACAATCAAACTTTAGCCTCCCTATGCATAGTTTCAGTCTTTTGCGTTTATAACTTTGCCGTACCCTAGCCAGATTCGTGAAATTAGAACGCATTAGCCACGAGTGGCTTTCACTTTTAGTTGGTCGTGCAGCTTCGGTTTGGCCAAACATTAAAGGGATAGAGACGCTGTACGTAGATCGTGTAGATTCAAAGTACGTACTTGGGTGATTTGCGGAAGTGATTCCGAGACTGATAAGATATTCTTTGATTTCACCCCATGCATTGGATATAGAATAATATTCCTTCGTATATATACGCGCGCAAGAATTAATCTTACACTCGGTATAAGCGACCGGAGAGTTTTTTTTCGATGCCAGTTTAATTTGACCTAATAAAAGAGCAGAGAGAATTTTATTGGAAACGCTTATTGAAAAATATTCGCTGCAATTGGTGGCTGCTGGAATGACGGTATCCAATAACGTTTAATTCAAGTCTCGCCATTAATGTCATTAACGTCATTAGCGCGGTTCGTCGAGCTAACGAGTATTCGTGGGTCAAACTATTTGCTAACGTTCAGCGGCTTGGCAGCGAATGGACGGACAAACGTAGGGACGGACGGACGGACGAACCGATCGATAAAATTATTACAGCCAGCCGTGACTCGACAACTTAAAGCCTGTCAAAGCCCAAAGAACCGCTTAGTAAGTATTCCACAATTAATTCGCGGATAAAACTTGTCACGTAAGTTAATTGCTTTATTGATAGGATTCGCTGGGCTATATAGTTTTGGCTGGAATAAAATTTGCCATAAATGATGGAAATTCGCAAAATCGATCGAATCGGCCATCTAGCCGAGACAAAGCTAATTGTGAAGTTGATGGAAGGCTTAAGCTGTCCCTATATCGCGCGTCTACATATATATATATATATATATAGCAGGAGCAAATTTCCTGAAGACAATAAGATCGGTGAGCGATTTTGTCGTTGAATCTGAGAGAGGCGGAGGACGTACGGGGCGATTGTGGAAGCTGGACTGGTTCTGATGGTCTGTGTTTCGGCGTTAACCGAGAGAAACGGCCTGTCGAGCTGGCATCGTTGGCATCGGCCAGCCTAGGGCTATACTATGCGAAGCCCTGACGCGACTACCGGAGTAGTAATTGTCGCCCTTTGTCCGTCATGCGAGCTTGCGAGGTCGCGTGGCGGCAAACCGCAAGCTTTCCTGCTCACCCTGCTCTCTCCCTCTCTCTCGAACTGCTGGACCATGCCAGCATTATCGCATCAAGTGTTTAATCCTCGGTTTATCACCTGCGACACCGGGGGGCCTGTCCCGGATAGGGACGTTTCCGGCTCCAGTCACTCGCAATTTATGCCTGCCCTGTGCTGCTCGTGCTGCTCTATCCTGCTCCACCCCACACCACCCCCCTCTCCACTCCCCCTCCACCCACCTATTTTCATCAATTTCTCATTCTCTCATTCGGCCCTCTGGTAAAAATTTCATACCAAGTGTAACCTACATTCCCAGCCCAAGCAACTACATCATTAATCACCCTCAACAAATCCGCCTAATTATTATAAAGTACGTCGATGCAAATTTATAAACTGCTTTACTTGTAAATCTTCAGATTTTGACGCGATACTTTCCTTGAAATATTTGCCTGCTATTAACCCTATTTACGTCATAAATCACGCGAGGCCCTCTCGTACCATGCACAGTGTATACGGATTATGCTTCTATCTAATCGCAATGGGATAAATTATTGGAGAAAAAGGGCCGAATGGAGCCTCGTGTTTATAGTGTATTCCCGTGCGTCTATACAATATATATATATACTATTATATCGCAGAGATATTATAGAGGAGCGTGATTGTAAAAGTTGTTTGCGGTATGGCAGCGTGGATGTTTATTGGAACAAGGTTTCATAGGTTCGATAGGATGTACAGCAGGAAGCTATCGGAGGAAATCGATACGCGAAACTTGCCTATAAGTTGGCTATATCGAACATTTATGCATATCGCGAATGTTCCTGCTGTGCCATAGGACGAAATGACGCTCGTAAAGGACAGGGGAGCACACGGGTCGACAAAGCAATCGACCGTACTCAGAGGCACGTGCATGCTCAAAAGCCTCGTCCCATCTCCAGTAACAACTAATAGTATAGTCTACTGTATATATCTGCGGCCAAGCTTACATTAGCGGAATAATTAAACGATCCTGAAAATCTTTCGCTGTAACAGCGAAAAACAATAAAAATCTAACTATATATATATATATATATATATGTGCATTATAGGAAAACGCTAAACACGCAATTCTTAACGATTCGATTTAAATGCTTGGTCACTTGGCGCCTCGGTCGCAAATATATTTATCGGTTGCCGTTGTTTAGCAATTAGTACAAGTGTTTCCTGGCTGGAAACATTATACACACACGTATTTATATACAGATATAACATATGCTTTTTGGGAGTCGTTTTAACGCACCTGGCGCTCTTGAGTTTCCCGCAATTTTTTTTTTGCGTTTCCCCCCTCGTATTGCCGCAAATATACATTTTCCATTTGCGTTGAAATACTCGTTATTATATATATAGTATAAAATACAAAAGGATGGTATACTCACTTGTTTCCGGAAATCTGGGATCGTGAGCGACTAGAAGCTGGGCCTCGAGCTTGGCCCGGTGACCGGAAGTACTCTCGGCCACACACTCGTATTTCCCACTGTCCTCAGGCTTCGCGGAGGATATGACGATTTTCGATCTCCGCCTGAAACAGTGGATGAACGCACAAAGAAATCGATTAGTCCTTTATTACCCAAATCACTGTGGGATGATTCGTTGGGAATATAAATAGTTTTCTGACAAAGTTCGATAATAAATTCATGAGTGCGATCTGCTGGCTTTTATAATGGACCAATTATAGCGTGTATTAATAGGCTATTAGCTATAGCACGCGATAATGGTAGGAAGTGGTCTTATATGTGCGATCCTGGAGGATTTGCCAAAGAGAGATCTCGTGGTTGAGATTGCTGGGGAGTTGAGAAGGAATGAGTGTGTGGGAGGGGGGAAACTGAAAACGAGGAAAGTGCCGGATTAACTTATTATTATCTACGTCGAGAACGAGAGAGTGAGAGAGAGAGCTTCACTCGTACAGCTCGCCGAAGTCACGAAAAGATTGCGCAAACTTGAGGCGAAGGTCAAAGTTTTCGATCCGGAGGAAATCAGCGATCCTCTCCCGTAAGCTCTTCGTCCCGCTGGCTGGCCTGTCGTATAAAGCGGAAATTTAAGAACTTGTCGCGGTCCGCAAGCTCATTTCTGCCATAAAAAATTTCAGCTTCCTCATTTCCGGCCGATCAAGTTTTCATCCCACGCGCAGCTCCGGCAGAGCGGTATCGTGTGTTTTGCTCGACAATCCGGATGGAAGTTTGGACGTTAAGGTTCTCCGCTATCTCCTATATAGCCAGCCATATATTTCGAAGAGAGGGAAAACCTTGGTGGAATTTTTTCGTCCAATGCGGAGTTTTAGAGAGCTGGCAGAGCAGTCCGGGACGTACTTTAACTTTAACCCGCGCGATGGCTCCTTAAATTGGAAGCGATTCAGCAGCCAGTGGTCGCTTATGGCTTTAGCTATTGCAGCATTTCACCTATATCCTATTGTGGCCGCTTAAACGCGGACTTAATCGTAAATCCATATATATAGAGCGCTCGTCGCCGAAGCTTCGTACCGGCCAGATATAATTTGCTACGCGAACACATCGCTATATCCTGCAACGGGGTTTCCTGCTGCAGCTACACCGAGATTGGCAGCCCGGGACCTCGAGCAGTCCTCCTTTTCCTGCAGCTGTCAGAGGATCAAGCTCCTTCCACTCTTTCAGCCAGGATTTACTTCTTTCCTGCAAAGCCCGCCAGCTCGATCTCAATCTAGCGAAAAACGCAACGAAACGCCAACCTGAAACCACTCCTCCTATACCTCCCATCTCGGCGAAGCTCGCGCAAGGTTATCGCGATCTTACTACGACTATTTGCCACCTCGCGCCGCGCCCAGACGTACTCATTACAGGATTCCTCCGGCTCTTCTCTCATCCTATCGAGCTCTGTCAATTCAACTTTTTCCCATCGCGAGCCGCGCGATAGGCAGCGTTCGAGGAATATAATGCGAGGAATCCGAGGCGCGAGATGGGAAATTAATACTGGATTTATATTCGAAGGTCGAAGCGACGAGGTCTTTGCCTCGTGTCGCGACCTCGATCTTCCAACGCTGCGGAGAATCGCCCCTCTGTATATATATATATATACTATCGCTGTTAACCGCGGAGAGAGCTTTTATCGAGTAGTTTTGGTACGGTGTGAAAAGATCCAGCTCCCCTTTGTCATTCCTCGCAGTTTTCTTTCTTCCTTTCAACCGCTTGCGCCAGTGGCCGGTATAATGGCAAACCGCGCAGATTGCCGTAATATCAGCCCTCGAGATTCGAGCAGTAAAACTTTTAAATGCATTTATTGCTACATTGCTCAAGTTTTCATTGGATTATTCAAGTTTATCAAGCGCTCTGCTGGCTGTTTCGAGAGCCGAGGGCTGGTACTGCGAGCATACGTGTTCTAGCTCGCAGATGAATGGTCATTTCGACGTATGAGCGATGCCGGATTAGTGTGTATATGTACGTTCGGTGTGACGTATTGTACGCCAGTCCTCTAATCTATGCCAGTCCGTCGGAGAGCTACGGCTACAAGCAGCAAAATTACTGCACGAATTTCCTGGAACGCTCCCAAGCCAGCTGTCAATTCCCTGCAATTCTATCAATTAATTCATCGAAGCAGTATCGCGCGATATTCATCCGAGCACTTAAATTTCTCCCAGCATTTCTATATATATATATATATATATATACGTGCTATTATATAGGTGTGTTGAACAGTGGAAAAGAAACTTTATTTCACGTTCGATATTTTTTACAAATCTATCTTCGAGCTAGTCGTTATCTCTCTCTCTCTCTCTCTCTCTCTCTCTCCTTTATCTGCGTGTTTCCGTATATAATTCAGAGTTTGCAGTCGAAGCTGGATTCCGGCCTATCAAAAGGGAAGGGAAGGAAAGACACAGGGATGAGGAGAACTATCGAGCTTTTTTTCCATTGAAGAGCAGAATGCTTTACCGATTCTGAAGCAAATTGCGTTACTAAGGTGCAGTCTGTAAATTTAATTTCGACTTCTCTAGCGAATTTGGATAAAAGGAAAAAGATATTTTTCAACTAGCTTATTTCTCTCTTCTGTCGTTTCACTTTTCTTCAGCGCCGGCTGCTTCCATCCAAGTTTTTCGCGAAACTTTTAATTTACGAAGTTGTAGAGATCAATGGGAGAGGATTGAAATTTAAGGAATTCGCGGTACAACGATTCGAGCACAAAGTTCCTTCTCTGCCTTAATCACGAATCACTGGTATTATCTCCTGTATATATATATATATATATATATATATATATGTATATAGTGATTGAATCTGCGTCAAGTGTTTTAAAAGGTTAATATATGTTATATATATTTATATACGTGGCGTGAGATAATAGCGATGATTACACACTTGACAAGTTTACATCTTGATCGAACCTCGAAAGAAGCTTCCGGAGCGAGGTAGGATAGAGTTAAGCTCGGTAGACGTTAGAGTGGCTCCGCGCGCGGGCAAAACTTTTAATCTGCGGAGTCGTGAGAGATCGGAAGAGAAGGAGAATCAGGAGATCGACGAACGCGAAGAGAGGGCGTGATAACTACCCTTTCTTCTTGCGTAGAGTAGAGCTGTAGGGGATGAAGTAGGGGATTTAAGGTAATGAAACTGGTGGGACGCAATTTGCGCTCTGCGGGATTAAGTCCAAGTTTTTTCCTTTACGGCCCACTTTTATGCCTCTTTTACGCCGTTTTAACGTTCTCCGCTCGTTTTCCCGCTCAGATACCTAGTATCTGTGCGTGAACGTAGCCATTTCCACCCTTCCTTCATTCCTTCCTTCCTTCCTTCCTTCCTTCCCTCCCTCCTTCCCTCCTTTCTCCCATTCTTGCACCACATTCACAAAATTTCAATGAATATCGAATTCCTTCCTTTCCGCCACTCAAACAAGTGTATTCAACGTCATTGGAAAATGTTAGTGGGTATATAAATATATATATACATATATTAAGTTTGTGCAGATTCGTTGGAGGAATTTTAGCTCGGTAAATTCATCGACTAGCTATATAGCGGTGAATATATTTGGGATTCTCTACTCTTCTGCAGTCGCAGAGGTGTCGTAAAACCTATTCTTAAGACTAAGCCACATCTAAGCCTCAAAGTTCTCGGCTAATCTTGGTACACGTAACGAGTTCCTATAACGGAACGTCGTCACTTTATAGGACTGTGATCGAACTCTGCCCCTTATCGTCTTACTAGCTCCTAATAATTTATTTGACTCGCGCCACGAAAAAACTGTACACCCAGTTTATCCCTTCAATTAGCACTGATGAACGGGTAGAGCTTACATTGATGAGATGATTAACTCAAAGTGCTTCGGCAAAGCAGCAGTTTAATAGTAAAGAGCGAAATGTTTTGACAAAATTAAGAAAAATGCCAACTTTCCGATAAATCTCGTCTCGCCAAAACCTACAAAGTTGGATGTCTTTTTATTTCTCATAGGCTGCTGCTACATCCCCCCTACTCCCCTGGCCTCTCTCACTCTGCACAAACTGATTGAACGAAAGTTTCTAACAAAGAAGAGCCAGGCAGGGCTGGGAGAGTTCTAGCGTAGTTTCAGGCGAATTAAAAATATCATCTAAATTAGAGTTTGACTTTAATGACTTTAGCAAAGATCTTTTCTGCAAAGGCTTGGATGGAGCAGCTATGGTTGTATATATACGTATAAAGCTGGCGAAGATAGCAGGTACGCGTACAATATATACAGTCGCGCGTAGAGGTGATGGTACATTTGGGTACAGGTTGGCAGGCTGCAGGATTCATGGGTTTGGAAAGGAGCGGCGGTTTCGCGTTTTGGTAGATGGAAAGGTGGCCGCTAGCTCCGGTGCACATGCACGGTCTTGCGTGGTCCGGCATACCGCAGTAGCTTTATGGCACTCGAAAGGGGGAAGCCTTGTTGAGTGCTTTCTAGCTACTCGATCCATGATGCAGGCTTTAAGCTCGTGCCTTGGCGATTTGCCGGGGTCGTGGAAAATTTCGCTGGATCGATTCTCTTTGACGAGTGGCCAGGTCAAAGGGTTCGCAGGGCGGGATTGCCTAGGGAGCCAACGGTAATCAGCCGCAGAAACGTAACGAGATGAAAGGAGAGCGCGGAAGACGGACAGACCCATGAACGAAGTGGAATACATAAATAGAAACTTGCCTCCTCTCTCGCTCTCTCTCTCTCTCTCTCTCTCTCTCTCTCTCTCTCTCTCTCTGACACTGGCTTGGCTCCCCCGCTCTTCCGCCAGAGAACCACACCAACCTTTTTCTTCTTCTATCATTCAACATCCGACTCATCCCCACCCGTCCAAGCTCTCCTCCGGTGTCGGCTACTCCTTCTATCCGGCTCCCATCGCCACTTTCGTCTTCCATCCAGCGCCACACCGTGAACACGAGTAGTCTAGACGGTACGTGTCGATTTTTACCGTAGCACCAAATTAGAAACTTTATTCCTCGACTCTCCCCTCGCGCTTTTTCTTCCTCCCGCAGCAAATTATTCAAAACTCTGCAGTTTACTCGTTAGAAAAACTACTCTTCGCCCAATAAGACTTTTTCTTCCGCCACGCGTGTATATATATTTATCACAGAGAGGGCGCGTATGAAATTATTTTAAAGGGATATATGGACAGTTGTGCAATTTCCTCTCGATGCATCAACCTTTAGCCGTAGCCCGTACGCGTTTCTCCAGTCTTCCGGAGGTTCTTACCGGCCCGGCAAAAAGGTCGTTAGAGGGGATTTAACTATATCGGATTATATTACGAGGATACTGCGAGAAATAGCATGAGTGGTATATATATGGGCCTTTATATAGAGACGTTACATAGAGTTATATGGACGATGTTCTATAGGCGTTCGGCTTATTTACGGTGAAATAATATTTTAGCGTGAAAATAACGGAGAAACATTGCAGCGTCCGCCGCGAGTCCAGTTGGCCAAAATTAATCCCATCCGTGAAACGAAGCGACGGCTGCTTTGATTGTAGCGCTGCACGATTATACACCAACCGCAGTATATAGCTTGAAAATGTTTTACGGAGATTCACCGCTGAGACGATCAATGCACGGAAATATTATATAAATCGTCGAGAGCTTACTCGTATGGAAATATATATTCTCCGCTGCTCTCATCCACAGTTAATATATCAGCAAGCTGTGCAAGCTGTACATCAATGCCAAAAGCTAGCGGGATATCAAGATCTTGAATCATTCAAGTTTCAACGTTCAAGATGCACCGAGCATGGAATAGTTTACGTAGAACCCCTTTCAGCGTTAACATAGCTAATGCGACGAGGGTGATCGATACACTACTACGAAATGCTTCAAAACAATTTCACTTCACCTACAGAAAATCGATGATATACGTGTGTGTGTGTGTGTATATATATATATAGAGAGAGAGAGGAAGAGAGTATGGAGCATCTCAGTTCTCTTGGGACGGTTTTATCCATTATTTCCCTTACCCCCTTATTGTTTTTCCTTTTTTTTTTTGCAACTCTTCGTTGGCCCTTTATTTCCACCTTTTTATGCTGGTTGAAGCTCGGTTACCGAGAAACACAGGCAATTTCGGCCAAAATGCTCAACTTTCTCCAAAGCGAAATATCAAATCGATCGGTGGAGAAGGTTGTTGCAGAACGGTTTGTGCACAATTGGAAAATTCCTCCTTTCGTACGTGCGCACAGTAGGGAGGGGGGCATATATGAAGGAAAAAGCTGTGGATGATTCGCGTGCAAGCTTCTTCCTCCGGATTACATCGACGGGGCCTTGTTGCAGGGTTTGGTGCGAGCGCTCGTGATAATTCAGGCCGAAAGGTACGCAGCTGCGCTGATTATTACCGGAGCCCCTGGATACTTTATAATTCCGCGCCTCCCGCCAGATTAAGTAGGAAGCCGGAGCACGGTTTCCCCATTATGCACTCCGCAAGAAATATCGACTTGCCCGCGCGCCATTGGATCCTGCATAAGTAGAGAGTCGCTAAAACGTGGCTCGGCCAAGTGGTTTTACTCGCAAATTGATAAAAAATATCCTAGAGAAAGCCCCAACCCGCAAAAACTATTCCCCTAGCTTTTTTTACAAGATAAAGCAATTATACACCCGATATTCAATGAACCCGCTTTCGTTTCAATGTACGTATACGACAGGGCCGAAAATAAAGAAACAAACTTTTAAACGATATTTTTCCTGTTCTAAAACTGAAACCGCAGCTCCAGTGAAAAACTTATTAACAGTTTAAATGTTGACCCGACCCTTTGAAATTCAAAAACCGCTTGTGAAAGTTTTAGTTGTAATTACTTCTCTGTGGTTGATGCGAGGGAAAAGAAGAAGCGAGATTTGACTTTTTCCATGGAGTATTATTGGGACGGCTGGATATATAGTATCTATGCAGAGCTAGGGAACGAGGAAAGGATAGGGATGCGACGCGACGTATCTTTACGCTTGATTTTCGTCTCGAATGTCAAAAACGTGACAGTTGGCACACGAAATGCGACTGGTATTACGCTTAATTTGCTTGTTCCGCTCGATCAGTTGGCCAATTGGTGCCCCTGCCTCATATTTCTCTCCCTTTCCCTATATATATATTCGCCTGTGCATACTTTTCTCCCGGGAGCTTAAACGAACTCGCAATAGGAAAGTTACAATACGACTATTCGAACGGCGGGGTACTGCGTGAAACGTAAAACGAAATCAAGTAACGGAATTAAAATAGTTGAACTTGAAGGAAAATTGAATTATTGATTTTCGACTGGCCATTCGTTCCTGTCGTAATTTGCTGGAAAATTTGTCCGTTTCCTGATTGGGTTGGGAGGGTTCGCGTGTTATTTTACATCGCGTGCAAGCGTGAAGTTTCGCAGTCACCTTACACAGCAAATTTCCTACGCTTTCTTTTTACGGGAGCTTTAATGAAAACGCCCTCGGTGAACCCCCGGCACTTTCTCCTATTAATTAGTTTGTCTCCCTGGAACGTTTTCGCCGGGAATCCATTTGAGCATGGCGAATAATTTACTGACCCGCTTTCGCTCGATCCGCTATGGCGAAATAGCGCGTTAACCGATTTGCGAAAAAAATTCGTCGAGCGCGAAAATTTCCTCGCGTTCCGCTGCACAATGCTGGCGCGTCATTAAAGCGACAAAATTTTTTAATGCTTCGCCAAAGAGCTGCCAAGTGTTCTCGACTGATTGAGTGGCTGGAAAATGGATTCCTAATGGCGAATGGTTCGAGGCGGACGTCACTGCGGCGAATGCGAGGAGAACTATCAGTCTTGTAATGGAAACGGCATGTCGTGGAAACTGAAGCTCTGCGAGTTACGGGGAGCGAGCTGGAGAGAGAGAGAGAGAGAGAGAGAGAGAGAGAGAGTGAATCGGGGGTGGGGCAAAATGAGAGGAAGGGGGAAAACGTCGAAAATGAGAATGAGAGAAAGGCCAAGAGGGAGCGAGAGAGGCTAGAGAGACACGAGACTCTCTTTCTTGGGTTTCTCTCCTTGTACCCTTCTGTTTTTCTTCCATCCCGTAGAAGTAGTTAATGGTTTTCTTTTGGATGGCTGCCTCGCTGCGTTAATGCTTCTGCCAGTTGAATGGAGTCTCTTCTCCTCTCTTCCCCACTATTCACCTTCCGTGTGTACCCCTAACTCCTCTTCCTCGAGCACAAACGTCTTCACCAAGGAAAATCTGCCAATCCTCTGGCTGTATCGTCAAGAGGCGATCATCTCCGTGTCTTTATCGGAAAAATCACCAGCGCCAGACTTATTCCTAACCTGTACTACTTCCAAAGAATCAATCTCTCTGAAAATATATATCTGTGAGTATATATATATAAATATATATACGAGATGGGTGGACATGTTTTTTCAGCACCGAAACAGTCGAGGCTAGACAAGACGACGACGACAACGACGGTTTCTTCACGGTATATACACACATATACATATAGAGTATAGTTGACGAGGCTGCACGAGAGCGTTGGTTCTAAATTTAGTTGCGCCACTGCTCGATGGCGTGGCTTCTTTCGCAAAGACGGGGCGTCGCGAGGCGATATTTTCGGCCAGCTCGATTTTTCTTCCGGATTTCGATAGGGAAGTATCCGAGTGGAAAGCGATCTAAACAATTCTTTATATTTTTCGTATCGACGCCCTCTCCAATTTTTTTCACTTCTTCTCTTTTATATATATATATATATATATATATATATATATATATATACAGTTGTAAGCTTCTTATTGATGCGACTATTTAGGAGCGAGTAGCAGGGAGTCGTGGCTAGGTCGATAGGCGAGGATGGCTCTTGACGAATCAGGGCATAAGCGCGTGGTATAGTGTATCTAAAGGAAGTAGAAAAAGACAGCGGTGGTATAGAGAAGTAACGGTAGATGAGACAGAACGCGCGCTACTCGGACAAGACCAGCGGCTTTTCGATGGGGTAGACCATGCCAACGCTCGAAAGCCCTTCTAGAGGACTTTACCGGAGAGTGCTTCATACTACGAGAACCATTCCGGATTCCCCGTTTCTTTTCTTTGCCAAAACTCACCAGCAAAGTTTTGTTCTGCCGCAAAGCAGCAGCAACCTCGTATATATATATGTAGTATTCTACAAAGAACGTCATTAATGTCGCGCATCCCTTGCCTACCGCCTCCTGCGACAATGAAGTGCTTCACGCTTCGACAGGGTAGAATCAATCTATCGGATCTCGCTTGCATAACCGATATGCAAACCCCTTTAACCCCCCTTTATCTTTATACCCACCCGCCACAATATCTCCTTCGCTTATTCCTACACATAGGTATATACATATACCAGCCTGCAGGATCCACTTGTTTACCGCGTGAGAAAAAAAAAGAAGGAAAAAAGAAGGAGGAAAAAAGACAGGGTTAAAACCTTCAAAGCTTCGACGTGCTTTCAAGTCGCGATAGATTTTCCCACCTCTCGCGTTGATTATACGCAACTCTCGCGCGATATTTCGAAAAAATCTCAAATCAGAATTTCTCCTTTTTTCTCAGGGCCTACGTAAATCATCCAGTTCATAAATATTTATACGACGTCGAAAAATGAAGGGGAGTGGTAGAAATTTATTCATCCATCGGGGGTTGCGAGAAGGAAACAAGACGAGGGAAAGGGGGAAACAGGGGAATTAGTTGTGGCACACAAATATTAGTGTTTTTTCTTTCAAGAGTTTCACAACTCTCGGTGGATCGCGCGCGCGCCGGAGAAAGAGGGAAAGAGAGCGAGGGAATGAGAGAGATGAGAAAAGTTGGTGCACGATCAGCGCAGGATTGGGATTCAATTAAGGAAAGTCTCGGGGAATAACAAAGGTGAGCTGGGATAATCGAGCGACCATTTCGTGGTATTAGGTGAAATGAATCAGAAGGCTGATACTCGCCCCTCCGTCTGGCGTCGGTAAGTCCTGTTATTTCTCTTTAGCAGCTCCATCCACCAGTTTCCCCTCCCC
Organism: Prorops nasuta; assembly: GCF_024137725.1. Lineage (NCBI taxonomy): Eukaryota > Metazoa > Arthropoda > Insecta > Hymenoptera > Bethylidae > Prorops > Prorops nasuta. The sequence goes on from NW_027116803.1 coordinate 5,560,265, forward strand.
TTAAACCAGTGTGAATGGTGCAAGCCGTGCCATTGATGGGTCGCAGTATTTATAACTCGTTGGGCACGCGAGAGTTCGGCCGCGGGGAAACTTTTGACTCGTGCAACGACCATTATTTCGGAAGATCGCCCTTTAAGGCACCAGTTAGTCCATCAAAGAGAAAATCACTCTTTGGGACAAGTGGCCACTCGGAAAAGCTGAGCAATAAATCAAACCTCTTCCCCTTTATTGTCCGGCCCGATAAACAGGAAAATACTCGACGAGCATCCAGCAAGATTCATAAGCGAGATATAAAGAAAGTCCGAGGGCAAAAGGGATATCGATTCGTGGTATTACGCCAGAGCTAATGTAACTGCAGGCTCGCCAATGGGGGAGGTGTGGTTTCGTAGGAGGTGGAGGAGGTGCGAAAGAAGAGTAGAACCAAAGGATTGGAAAGGGAGACAAAATTGGAGAGCTTGCAGTACTCGTAGTAGAGTCAGCCGTAAAACGACCCGGACTGCCTGAGGAGTGGAAACGGCCGTTCGGATTTATACACGAATTGTCGAGATATTTCTAGAGGGTTAGCGTCAGTATTGGTAGGTATTTTTCTGAACGGACCGATTTAAATCTAAGTACAATCTTGGCAAGCGCGGAGAATCGCTGAGGTGGTGCTGCTGCAGGGCGAAAAATATGCTTTCTAAACTTATTTCGTCGAGCTTTCTTCTTGGCCATCATCCCCCCCCCCCCTCCCTCCCTTTCTTTGCAGACACTACTCCTCCTATACTCATTTGTATTTTGGCGCGTAACAAATTCTATTGTTACTTTTATCCAAGGACGTGATATCGCTTTTTTCCCTTTTCCCCTTCTCTTTGCCGCTCCGCCAGTATTATTTTTGTCCAAAGTAAAATAAAATTTATCTTCTCTCCTTTACACGCTTATTTATACCCTCTACTACCAATACCATCTCTCTCTCTCTCTCTCCATCTTCTTTTCAAATGGTGGGATTTTAGCGTGACTTACGAATTTTATCTTTGACCCCACGGAATTATCCCGAACATGTTTAGGTCAGATCAAAGCGTCGAGACGGTGAAGCAGACGACTGGAGAGAGCTTTTCTTCGACAAATTTCTTTTCCACCAAAGTATCTTCTCACCCTCTCTTTCTCGCCGGAGGTCGATGAATTCTCGTTTGCGTTTTATTTTTGGATTAAAGAAGGATGAACACCTCTCCGTATTATCGGATATTGAAATGACTTTCTGATCGGTACAGAAGATTATATTTCTTTTGCATGTTATCTTATTTGTGCTAAACAGTAGTTTTCCTACTTCTCTGTCCGACATACTTTTAGAAAAGGCAAGTGAATAAGGTAGTGGGGAATATATTCTCTCCTAATTCCATGACGTAGAAACAAATTTTAGGAAAGAATATCCAATTCTTATTATTGTTTTGCGACCTCTATACGCTTTTATCTGTGAATGAGCTGTTTTGAGTTATTACTAAATTTGTAAATTTATTACAGGTAATAACATAGGGCCGTGCATGATATTGAGTATATGGAATTGGATCGCGCTGTATTATACATAAGACTCTTATGGAAATAAAGGGAAATGAGGTTTAAACGATTTTTAAAAAGCTATTAAACATTAAAAATTCATAAAGCGGAAGTAATTCTATTGGTCAACGAGTTGCCCTAGAGATACCAAGGCAACAAGGCGCGGCAAATTAAGGAATTCTTAATTATGAATAACATTTTAATCAACTTGTGTATATCCGCACGGTTTTCAGCTTGGCAGGAATTAACCAGCTGGTATTATTATTATATATATTGTTGAGGGGCAGCTTTGGAGGTAAAGGAGCGTATAAGAAATTATGCAGGAATATATGCGAAGTATGAATGTATGGCGGAAATGTAATGAGTGGAAAGAAGCGGCTGCTGGAATGTTCGGAAAAGAAAGATATAGAAATTTCAAGAAATATGATTACCATGGAATATATTTGAAGAAGGGTTGAACGTAAAATGTATGTGAAAAGAGTGAGAGCCGCGATAAACCTTTTCCCTTGTATAAGCGTATTATGCCCGGCTCTTATAAAAAATGTAATCTTTCTTGTTAACGTTATTTATTCGTTTGAGTTCTTATTTCGTTTAAAGTTGTTCAGTTAAAGTTCTCTTTCCAGTTATTACCCATTTACATTATTTCTATGCGCGAGATCGTAAGAATATTTTTTATTACCTATTTTTTATATGATAATGTATCATTCTGTAAATGTTCCTACCTCATTGCGAATGACTTTTTTACGCCCAATAAAAATCCTCAGTTCAAAAACTACAATCTGATTTTGAGCGAGCTTTACGGCAAAAATTATTGTTACTTATGGGTATACAGTCTCTCGATGCGATTTCGCAAACATTGTTAAACTATTACGCACGATATCTTTCGTATTTGCAAATGGAACAATTTAACGGATTTTTTATCGCGTTCATTTGTTTCCGGATAAAATCAGACTTTCGGGAGCTACGATGGTTTACGGTGGAAAAACAGATATATAGAATATCAGCCGTGAGATATTTTTCGATTCGGGGGGTAGTACTCGCGCAGAGAGCTGCAAACTAATTTTCTAGCGGCGTCCCAAATGTTTCGGGTGTCTCCTTCTTATTGCCGAGACGGCTGTTTGTCCTCTTGATTTTCTTTGGATCCCCTTCGCCAGTGACGAGTGTGGAGAACACGCGTGACTCATCGGTGAGCCAGCGAGCGAGCGAGCGAGAGATGGTGGACCTTGTCGCAAATCTAAATAAATACCAAGCCGACTACGTGGATAGGGAGTATGGCTAGCTAGCGCGAGATCCGCTTAGGGATACGCAAGCAACAACTCACTGCCTTCGTGGTAAATTTATTTCGTTCCTGCTTACTTGGCCATTCCCTTCCGCCGCCGCCGCCGCCGCCGCCGCCGCTTGAGAAATCGTGAAATTTCCAGCGTAGCCTCGATTTTGCGCCTTACCTTCTACGCTTGATAAATTTTCAATCTCATGCATGCTGATATGATACAGCCGGTGCTATCAGCTATTCGCTAAATAAGTAGAAAAGGATGTACCAGTGGAAAAGTAATGCTACTGACAGCTCAATATGAAGTTTTTATCGCTTCAGTCTACTATAATTCTCTGTACTGATGAGGCCTCAAACTGATTTTATTTCTCCACCTCGCACTTCGCCTCGCTTTGCATCGGTCGATGAAATTGCGTTTATCACATCATAAAGCACGAGAAACGAGTCGTAACGGAAAAAAATGGAAGCAGTTATTTTGTTCCTATACAATATATGTATATACACATTGTAGGTACATGTTGCATATCAGGTATAGCACACACAGCATTCGAATAATAAACTTCTTTATTTTTTAACGCGTGAAACGAGCTCTCGCAATCCTTATCGGAGTGTAATAACGATATAATCGGATAAGGATCGATAAAAATAAATTTGAATAAATGTTGAAGGGTGCGTGTCGTGTATAGGCGTGCGTGTCTTGGAATGCGGCTATTTTTGGCAGCGTTTTCACTTTCGATTTGATTTGAAGAAACGAGAAAGCTGAATGAAGTGACGATAGTGGGGGTGGATGGTAGGGCAATTAGTTACGATTAATTAGGAACGTTCGTATCGCTTCGTTTGCATACTCAGTTTCCAAGGAACAAGCATCCGGTTATAGTGGAAGTTTCGTAACAGGGATAGAGGAAGGCACAGGCAGGCAGGCAAGCAAGCAGCAAAAGGTGGCTAATATTCGCGATGGATCCGGTCGCGGAAGACCCGGCGGCGAGTGTTCGAGGGACGCAATAAGGTATAGTGGCAAGATAGTGGATCAAGGGCCGAGATCTGGCCTTTGTGTGCCATAAATTAATTATTAATTAAAACTGATGGCACATCTGTGCTTAATAAGCAGAATCTCTCGAAATTGGGAACACACGTACCGCTCAGCGCCTTACCGTCATCCCTTATTCGCCTTTCAACCAGTCGATTTTCCCAGCTATTTTAACGTGGCCGGATTCCAAGCTCCGAGAACTAATTATGTGCTCTTTTGGCTAATTCGATTATCCGGCCAAATATATACTATGTATCTCTCTTCTCCAGACAAAAGCAGCGAAGATTAGTCTGCGGAAGCTGCTTAGTAATTAATTCGTAAGTCGGACAAATTGGAGCAGTATTTAAGCGGTGCAATGTTGGAGAAGTTGCTTCGGCCGAGATTTTGCAGTTTCTCAGGTTTTTTCTACTTAGGAGCTGGGAGGACCGGCCAAGTTAATCGTGATTGGCTAGCGTCCAGAACACAGGGCTACCAGAAGTTTTAAGGGCAACTAGCGGGGTATTAACTCCAAGTACGTTTGCCTTTTACGCTTTTGCGAGTATATATACGTGGGGAGAGAGGTAGAGGGGGTGGGGGAGGTGAAGTCGTACATAAACGCGTAGAGAGAGAGAGAGAGAGAGAGAGAGAGAGGCGGCTTTGGCGGTGGCGGTGGCGGCTCGACTCGGCTCTACCAGTCGTTAATCCCTTTTCGCCTGGTTTCACCCAACTCGCGCTACCGCTGTACAGTAAGCCTTCCTTTTTTTCCACGTCACAATTCTGCCAGATTCTATGCTCTCTCTTTAAAAGCGCTAATCCTATATCTGTGCCGCGCGCCATTGCTCTGAATTCTTTTTAAGCATTGTTGCGCGCAGGGGTGAAAATTTGAGAGAAAAAAAATGTACATTTCCACTCGGTGTGCATCTGCTTCGGCAAAAGTTGCTCCGCGAATAATCGATAGAGGCTCGCCCCGAGTTTCGCGTTACCCACCGCGCTGCACCTAGCCCCCTCAGGAAAATCGATCCCAGCTTTTCATTTAATTGGAACTTAAATTACTGTCGCGGAATTCGCAGAGATTATTTGTTCGCAAAAACTGCTGGCCTCCGCGAATGCTCTACCAGCCAGCCAGCCAAGCTCTGGGTGAAATGAACGATTTTAATGAGACGCGGAGAGGATTTTACACGCACGGAAAACCTAGGATAGGGGTTAGGGGATCAAAAAAAAGGGACGAGACTTGAAGAATAATGTGCAGTGTGACTCGTACGCTACGTTGAATCTACGTTTATTCTTTCCACCCCTTTGTAATCCTGCCATTTTTCAATCTACTTTGAATGCAAGCGCGGAACCTAATTTGTTCAACATTTTTCCAACAAAAATCATATAATTTCGTACATATATATATATAACGATAACCTACGAAGCATATTTTTATTACGTCAGATTAATATTTTTATAGGTGCGTGTTTTATGCTTGGCTTATTCAAAATTGAGTTTTTCAAATGTCGCTGCGCGATGGCTTGTACTGCGGAAAAGCGATTCTGCCAGGCCGTTACATCGGTACGCTTGAAATACGTAACTGTTAATAGAACGAACACGAGAATTTTATTTCGCATTCGCGTCAACATTTGGAGGGGTGGTACAGGGGGGAAGGGGTGGGGGAGGCGACCAAGATTCGAAAAATAATTGGCCTCTGTCCGTGTCTCGCGGTTCACCAAATCTCACCACTTCCATCCATTTATTTATCTTATTGCACTTTCACCTGCCTTTTTCAGTTCATTTTTTTTTTGCTACCATCAATTTCACGTTTCCCCTTACTGGGACAATTTTTTCGCGTCTCGCATAGTTGGTGAAATTAATGGATCGATGCGTCGTGCGTTATATACTTTTAACGCCTCTTCGCATCTTTTTGCTCGGGCACTTCCGGGCCACGCTGCTTTGCGTAAATCTGAATTTGACCCTATCTCCGCGCCTCGAGGTAAATTTTAGCCCGGTGAAATATATTTATCGGCAAAATGTGAGATAGTTTGCGAGAGTATGCAAATCTTGGTGGGAGCGCTGCTCTTTTTATTGGTTCGCAGAGCCCAGCTTTGAAAAGCCTGGCTCAACCCAAAGCCGAGCGGCTGCAGGACTGCGGCCTGCTCCTGCCGATTGTCGACTCTGTTGCTTTCCTTTCACTCCGATTTTCCATGTTTCAAACGATTTCTACACTTTTTTCTTTCTCTATTCTCGCTCTTCCGGCGAAAAGATCATTTTTTCCGAGACAGCAAAGGCGACTACAGTACCTACTTATGTACAAATATACCTTAATTGTCACGAAAGGTTTTTAGAAATTGCAGAGCACTCTAATACGAATGTAAAATCCATCATTTATAGAAATTTCACTGGGGGACTCAAAAATACCTTTCCATTCGAATCAAAGAGTCAATTTCCAACACGAAGTCTAATTACGCTTTGCTTGCATTATTCGTACCCGTGCTGAGACTAAACGGATACTCAATCTCGCTATGATACGCAGTGGATAAGTATCCCGCAGTAGTAAAACCTCGCGTATGATCAGACGGAAGAAAGCAATTTCATCATCCTTATCGTTAAATGTGAATTCCCACGCAATGAATTTATTATTCTTCACCCATCCTCGGTGACATTTTGCTCTCTGTTGAATTTATGCACAAAAAAAATTGCAAATAGAAGTTAATGCGATATTCATTTATTGGCAAAAATCAGACCGACGATAATGTATACGTTTAATAATTAATTCAAGCTACTAGTAGCTTATGCATCAATAATTTATCGGAAATACGTAATTCCAGAGGACGAGGCAGGTGGTTATTCTTCGATTAAAACATCCTTTTCGTCGTCTGCAGGAGCTTCGAGGGGAAAATTGAAAATCGCGAGGAGAAGACCGGTTGCGGAGCTAAAGTTTCACCGGCAATTAGCAAGAGCTCATAAAATATACGAAGGTCCATTAAATTTTTCCTGGAGAAATATTATATTCATTAGTATTAGGATTTCGCGATCAGCAGGCAAGCAGGCAGGCAGGCAGGAACCGACGTGTAATTTCGTGCAGAGTATTACTCGGAGCTTTTCTAGCGAGAGAACGATGTTGGCTGCTTCCTCGATTGTCCGTATAGCAGCGAGTAGGGTTCCAGCTCGTTATCCTATTAAGATTTTATTGCAGACAATCTTTCCTGGAGTCTGGCCCGTAGAAGCCAGGCAGCCAAGCGAGCTGTGCGGAAGGATGAAAGAGCTTTCGGCGAGCTTCCGCTTGGGGTAAGGGAACGCGAAGATTCGGGAGTGGAAACGCGAGAAATACGAGAGAATAGCTTTCAGCCTGTACGGCTATATATCAGCAGCGAGATCGCCGGGGCGATGCAGCTTGCGCGATATAATTTTATTATCCTTTCGACAGCTAGTGAAAGGAGAAAGGGGTGAATGGAGAGCTCTGGGGGCGAGAGGAGAGCCAGGGCAACGAGTGGAATGGTTAAAACGAGTCCGGGGGATTCCAAAGCTGATAATCTTCGTTTGTACGAGGCCATTACGGCGTTCCTTACAATCTAATCTTACCGACTTTACGTCCCCCTCTTATCGCAAATGCCTCCCGGTGCTGGACAAAATCGCCTCTCGATGCGTCGCGTCGTCCAAATCTGCGACCCAATTTTCAAATATTTCTTAGCCAAAGTCTTTTAAGCGAGTACTTATCTTAAGTATCCTTATCGAGCTATACTATAGCCCAACTTTGTGTAACCTTGTCGGCTAACAAGTGAGCCGTAAAGTTCCGAAAATCGGTCCGATTAGATTTCCTAGGATTTAGCGTGGCTTAAAAGCTCAGCTTGCGATAACGCCCCCCCCCCCACTTTATGTCATAATCAGATTCTCTTGCCGTGCGCTCTCTCTCTCTCTCTCCTTCTCCAGAAGCTTTCCTTTCAGCTTTGCCATATAGGTATATACCGCCGCCATTTCATTAATTTCCTTTCGTCTTCTTCGTTATTAAGGCGAGTTTCATTTGATCGATCGAGTGGTTTACCTGGTCATCCAATCTTTTCCAAATACTGTTCCCTTCTCAGAGTCGAACGGGATTTCTCTTCTTCCGTTCGCACCATTACCGTAACGATACCTTGCTATCTTGATGAGGACAGCAGTGGAGGGTCCTTCGGCAGGTCGAGCTTTCATCATAGAGCGCGGCAGCCCCGCCAAGGTCCTTCCCAGAGCCCGATGCTCTCGCAACTTTTCTTTCCCGAACCTTTTATATTTCTCAAAGAGCACAATGCGTCTCTGCCTCTCCTTTATTTCCCCTGCCCCCTCGCGTGACGTCACAGGGGACGGCGAAGAAGCTTTCGCAATTGATTTCACCTCGACAGGAAACAGCTGTAACTAAGCTAATAAAAAGCACTCGATGCCATTTCGTTCGTTCAAATAAATAATTTCCGCACATATGAATCGAGCCGGAGCCTAATTTATTTTGTTATTCCCGTTGGTTCGACGGAAAATTTCGACCCGGCCAATTTATCATTTCACCGGTGCTGAAACGTTTCTATTAATGTGTTCAAACAAATTATACCGGTAACTGGTAGGTAATAATGATGCTAATTGTTTTTTGCTTACACCATTATAGACCGAGTTTATATAAATGTTGTATAATTGAATATTCCAATTAATCAAAGAGTAGCGCATCGAAATTATTAAAATTATTCTCGTACACATATAACAAAGAAAGAAACATGATTACTGATTAATTTGTGCAAATGAAGTAGCAGTCGGGGATGAAGTTTGCGGTAGTCGAATGGTAAAGTGCACCGATTCAAGAGTGCCACGATAGACCGCAATTTTAAAAGGTTTTCATCCTTTTATACTCCTCCATCCACGCCTCATCGCAAAACATCCTTGACTGTTTGTATGCCGGTGCCAGATAAGTTTCAGCGAGTCGCATAGATAGATGACGATCGCGTAACCTAGAATTATTTCGTCCTTGCAGGTTTTAGATTTCCATCAAAGAGGCTTTTAAGCTAATTAATTGCACTGCTCGACTCGGTTCGTACAAGAGCAGCCAGAGATTATAAGACCTCAAAGGGACGTCGAAAGTTTCAGTAAGGGTTTCTCTTTTTCCCCTCCACTTTCTACTTTTACCCCCCTCCCCTTCTAGCAAGAATTCCGTTCTTGTAAACGACATTCTTCCTTCTTCCGCATCCGGTAGAAAAACTCGACTTTTCGCGACATCAAAGCTATTTTCTTGAACGGTCAAAGCGTCTGTAGGATACAACAGGGCAGCCAAATAACTTCCAATTAGCGACCGTGTCGCTCGGACCTCTCGAGGGTCCGGATAGTTTCGACTCAGGTCAGCGTTCGTTCAACTGGACATTACTTGCGCGATTCCTAAATTTCCACGTGCTGCTCAAATCTCTCTTCTTAAATTGACATTCTCTCTCTCTCTCTCTCTCTCTCTCTAAATGTGTATATAACCACCGCTAATTTAAAAAAATTATGCAATGCGCTGATTTAACACAAAAATAACGTAGCATATATATATATAGGTATATCTATTCCGCGGTATCAATGGCCGCGACCGACCGAGGCCGCTGACGAGCACCCTCGTCTCCAAGTTTTTAAAGCCGATATACTTTTGCACGCACGAATCCCTATTCAACGACCTTTCGCACTTATTACCAGCGTATCTTTTTACGCCATCGTAAAACTTTTTTTATTCCCGATATTGCCGAGAATTCTGGAGCACCGTCTATATACCGTTCTCAGGAATTGTTTAAAGCGCGTGTTTATATCACCGTTGTAAAAAAAATAAAAGTCGTGTAAATTTGCTGTATTCGCGTGTTTCCCACGGAGCTTGCTCGGTGGAATATTTTAATACTTTGCTAATTTCTGTGCCTCGGAGCGGCACAACCAGTATATTATAATTATTATATAAAGATGACGCTCGCAGTCCCGTACAATTAAACTGAACGAAATGGTTGATGGAATCGCGAATGCTGGGAAGCTTCTACTATATGTATAGTAAATTGTTACGATGTATATTCGCTATAAAGCAAATGCAGTGACCGTAGGAAAGCTGTAAACACGCCCCTAGCAGGACGAACTACCCTGTCGTTCGCCTTATACGACATCGTAGCTGTCACAGTTGTAGCTAGTACCGTTAGCTCGTAATTTCCAATTACAATGGTTCGCCGAGGAGGCCTACTGGCCCTCTGCATTGACCAACTCGTAATTCAGCGAATCGTTCTGCAGAGAGATGGAAATTTCTTCCTGCTGCGTCTGCGGATCATCCTTGTGTGTTGCCTCCTATATATATATATATATCTATGTATAGAGAAAGAGAGCGAGTGACGAGGGTGACGGAAAACAAGCGTATAGTCGTTCCTCAGGATCTTCGGGTTATAAACTTTGGAATCCCTTTAAAATCGATATAGAGAGCATGCACTCGCGTGTACCGCAGACAACTCCAGCCCTTTCCATCTCTACTGCAGTTTGTATATATATATATATATATATATATATATATATATATATATATATATATAGACTAATCTCCGGGGGAGAATCTGCCGGACGACCGAGCCAGCAGACAGATGGATCGAAGCCCGGAGAGCTCTCAAGATCCCCGCCCGACGTTGTTCCTTCACTTTGGAGTTTATAAGGAAAGTTGGATCGATGAAAAACAATTACCGCGAGCGCATATTAATTAGCCTCCTCCGGAGCGCCGGCGGTACTCGGTGAATAAATGGTGGGCCGATGAGTTCGAAGGAACTTATGCGCGCAATAATTTTTGGCAGAAATTGGAAAAGTGGCAAAGTTAACTCACCGTTTGTGCTGAATTCTGAGGCCTCTCCGAGGGTGCAACGGTATGCCGTCCTTGAGCCAGTGCACTCTCGGAGGCGGCGAACCCCTCGTTCTGCATACTAGCTTAACTCTGTCTCGTAGCCTCGCTATTGAGTCCCTGAGTTCGGATAATGTAACTTCTCTCACTGAAAACAGAAATTCGAGCATGGCATGAGAATCGAGTAAAATTTTCCTGCACCTCTGTCTTGCGTCTTGCATAGTTTCTACTTATTAGTCTGGATACGTTATTACTTTCGCGCGCGGAACCATAAACGCGCCAGGGAGCCACTGGAGCTCGCGCACCTTCGAGAAACATTATATTTAACAGAAGGTATGTAATTGGTCGCGCATTATTCATCCTTATTCGCGCATTAATTTGCATAAAGCGTATGAATTATTCGTTGGTAAGGAGATACTTTGGGCTTGTTGGAAGACTGATAAAGCCGCATGGGTAAACGTTAAGACTGTTGCGTCATAGTCATGCTTATCGGCCATGACGAGCTTAGATTATCTTTGACGTTGTCCCGTGACTATATAGCGAAGCGCCCAAGGCACTTGCTGTATTACGCTCCCATTGCGAGTTTCCCCAAGTAACATTGACTGAGAAATCGGATACAGTATACAGGATTGCACTGCATTCGTGTTAGATGATTTATCTCGGTAGCGCAGGGATAACTCGAAGGTTTGATGATCGAGCTGATATACTATAGCGCTCTGCACGCGAATTCTCCATTTGCACTCGTGCTCCTCCCTCCCTCCCCCACACCCTCTCTCTCTCTCTCTCTCTCTCTCTCTCTCTCTCGCCGCGCATTATATACCTTCTGCTCCGCCAAACGCAATCATTCCTCGCGCAAATAACCCCGCGCGGAAAAAAGCTTCGTTTACCCCCTTGCCACTTTTTGAGAGGAGAGATTAGCGAGGTCCGATAGGACGAGCGCTTGTCGCCTCGAATGCGAGCGTACACACAGCTGGACGTATATACGTGGTTCCAGTAGAAGAACTTGACGCATGGTCAGACGCCGGTGTTTCAGGTCCAATCGACCCGCCTATCTCGCGACAATCGAGCATCTAGAGAACTACCGTTGCTAATAGTGCCTGAATAATAGAGTGGGAATTTAATGGAGGAACTTGTAGAGAGAGTGGGAGAGGGGGGGGAGGGCTTATACATATATATACAGCGGAGAGAGCGAGCAGTGTTGCAGCGTAACGAAAAAGGGGGGAGGGAGAGAGAGTTTCAATTGATTTCAAGTAAAAAGGGGGTGATAGAAGAAACGAAGCGAAACAGCTGTCGCCTCGGAGCAACGAGGGCCAGATGAAAAATGCAAAGCGACGGGTAAAGAGAGCGACGAGGTTGATTAATGAACGCGCGCGTCGCCAAAAGAGCAAAATAACAAATAGCGCATTGCTAGCTCGCCCGAGGGTCTCGCTTGATTCATAGATCCCGCGGTGCGGCGCGGTTCCATCGTCCGCGTTTAGCCTCCCCCTCATCGCTCTCTATCTCTCGCCCCCTGTATATAGTATCGCGACGACGCACGCAACGTCAAACCACGTCAAACTGACATAGGCAACCCTTTTAGTTGTTTTATCTGACGTCCCGTTGAAATTACCACCTTTCCGTTTGTACCATCACGAGTGTCCCGACACCAATCATCCGCTGGAATAATCGATATGGCTCTCATGAATATTGAAAATGCCATTTTTCAATGTAACATTACGGCCAAGTGGAGAGAGGGGTGGAGGGGGGGGGGGGGGAGAAAAGAAACATGTCTATTACACGTGGCATATGTATCCGCGTGATTGGAAATAATATAGCGAGGTAAATACTTTTCGCGGTTGATATACAGCTGCGTGTCGTACAATGGTGTGTTATTGCTCGTGTTATCGAGCACGCATAATCACCTCGTCATATATATATATGTGTGTGTGTGTGTGTGTGCGCGCACGCCAAACGAACGTTGCCGGAGTAATACGACAATAAAGCGCATGAGTTTTCCATCTTCGCCGATATATCCGAGAGGTTGCAGCGAGAAATTTGCAGGGAAAGCACGGTAGTTGCTCGTTGAGTCGTAATATCTGCATCGGCCAATCAGTGGATCGATCGCTTCAACGAGCCAATGAATGCTGGACAGATTTCCTCGGGAATCTCTCGAACGGGCCAAGCTTCGGGGAAGCGAGTCGAGTCGATTCCGCTGTACACAAGTTTAGTCTGATGGGAAATGATTATCCCTGAGCGCGTAGCCATGCGGCACGGGCTACGCTTATCAGCTTTATCTTGTTGTCCCGACATGTTACTTAACAATTAGTAGTTTTAATTAATACCGCTACTTTGTTTCGGAGTAGCGATTGTTTGGCCGTGCGGGCTAGCGGGTGAGCTTATTTGCTTTGCTAGTTTGAGAAGACACTATAATGCGGGTCTGTGCGCTATCGGTGTAACTCTGTGAATCGTCGCCTTTGTCCGGCAGGAGATAATCATTTTCGGTTCAGGGAATATTTCGGTCGTGTAGCTCGCGTAGAAGCGCTCCCCGACTATTGAGCTGGTAATCATGGTATATACAGAGCTGAAAAGCAATGAGCTATGACGATCAACCGTGCTCCTCATTGTCGACTTCGCGTCATACACTATAGACTTGTATATAATATATATATATATAAGTATAGCAGAATGGACAAATCAATCCAATTAATTCGAATTTTCGACGAGCACAGCCCCACTGCGAAAGCTTTCACACGAATGAAGCTTTAATCACACAGTCAAAGTCTTGTCTGGGAGATATTGCAGCAGAGCGCGCGTCGTCTTCATTTAAAATTAAACCAGGCTTGAAGTTTCGGTCGGAATCGGAGATCCCCCTGATTGTTGGAATTTAAATTAAAGCGTTATTTAAATTTTCAGCAGAGACGATACACTCGCGAAATTAGCGCGTATCGCGTTTTAAAATGCATTGGAAGAAACAAACGGTCTATGGATGCTCGGGCTCCGCAGGACTATACCCGCAACTAACCCGGCCACCTTTCTACCGAGCTACGATTTTAATCAGGGAGCAATCGCCGTGACGACGCGTTTCCTCGTGAATCGCTGCCATGTACCTTCCATGGTAATTCAAAGCACAGCGGATATTCCCCTTGGTTGTCGCAATTTCACCTTTAAAGAACCTCACCTTCCTCTCCCGAAACACTTTTCATTCGTTTCGCAAGACGAATCAGCCGCCATAAATATTTGTCTCGTAGCACGAGCGAAGAGGGAGCGGTGGGTGTATAAGGGAAGGAGAGGAGGAGGAAAACAGATGGAATAAAAAAGATAATTAATCTTTGAAATCTAATGAACGAAATTTGCTTGAGGTAGTGGCGCACAATGGTGCGGTTATAAATCTTTTAAAAGATGATTAATGTCTGTGAGTAAGATGTTCTGGAAGAGGCTAATACATAATTTTCCTTTTTTTACCCCTCCCCCCTCCCCCCCCCCCCCCACCTTTTTTTTGACCCCCTCTTTGAATACAATTAGACTTTCACGGAGATAAAGAAATTAATTATTGAGGCTTTTTTTATACGACGATTACCGAGGCAAAGAATGATTAACGAGAATGCGCAATAGGGAGAAAGTTGAAAACTGACTGAATTATTGACGGGTTTGAGAAGTAGACATGACATTTTCTCTCGAGGGATTGGAAAATCTTGTAGGGACTTGTGGAGGAGGAAGGATTGGGGAATAATCTTTGTCACTTAAAAAGGAGGAGGCAGCTAATCAATGTGAGCTAAAGTTTTGAGTAATGGTCGTGCAAAGTTTATCCGTCGGTGGAGAAAAATGCTGGCTGCCAGGTAATTACTCTCACCTTTAATACAGATAGAGATGTAGAGAGCTGATCATTTCTCGACGACAAGATTAATTGCGTTTTTGACAAGGTGAGAAGGGAAAAAGGGAAGTAGATACGTATAGCAGAAGGAGCTAGTAGGATGATGATAGTGGAGGGAGCTTTTGTACCAGGTCTATAAATAGTTTGCCGAGTTGGATGCTGCGTTGCGGTTGCTAGGGGTGCTTTTGGTAGTTATCGTTGATTATTTTGATATAGCAGCCAAGTCTATCTATATATCTATATGTGTATATGTGTGTGCAACGTGTGCGAGGGAGAGAGAGAGAGAGAAGCACTCTGTATCGTAAAAGTTGAAAGAGTTATAGAAGCATTGGTAAAGCGTAGCAGGTACGTGAAACGGAGGCTTCTTTCCATTAAAGGAAAGAAAGAAGATTACCAGAAGCAGCAGAAGAGCGCGCGCGTCCAGAAAGAGTCGAAGACGTCGGCTGAAAGAAGGAACGTAATTTCTCCGGTCCGCGCGCTGTTTTTCGTTTTAATTGCGGCTGAACCGTCTAGGCGTGCGAGTTAACGAGATAGCGCACTGCTAGCGTGTTCCACTGGGGCTTTATACTTATTCCCCTTTCGTTTTCACGACCATCGATTATCGCTCCTCTGAATGGTGATACTTACAGAGTGGCAGTTTCCACAGAAGAATCTCTTCCCTCTCGCAATTTTCACTATGCTGCCAGTCCTTAGCTCTCCCCCCCCCCCCTCCTCCTACTCCTTCACTTCCTTAATCTGCGAGAAAAAAAAAGCTGCCAGCTCTTTATGAAAGAAAATCGTTTTCTTTAATGTCACCCCCTCCCCAACCCCCAACGCCAATCTCTTCGGGAATATTTTCATTCCACGCGCGATAATTATACTAGGAAAACTCAAATCGATTTGCCAACGGAAAAAGGGGACGCTATATATATATATATATAGTGTGCAGAGAATGGAAAGTTTTGCCGAGTGATACAGTTTTTAGCATATCATCAGAATTTATGTGGATGGTGTAAATTTGACCTCGCGTCGAGTAAAGATTTCTTTTCACGACGAAGCTCGTTTCGGCGTGCGGATTTTCCAGGGCATCGTCGTTGTCCACGCTCAACGTATCTTATTGGCCTTTTAGCAGCGGCTACGGAGCGTCATAAAAATGCGTCAGAACGATCTAATTTGTCGTATAACGTTATACACCCTTTCGCAACGAATTAAAGTCCCTCTATCGGCGCGAGCGCAGCGTGACTCGACGACACGAAGGGGAAAAATGCTTGCTTGGTGAAAATCGCGATGTGAAAAAGGCTCGGCTCGGCTCGACTCGGCTCGGCTCGGCTCGCTCCTAACAGAATTATTCATGACGCATTGTTTAAAATTTCATAGCGCGAGCGGTTTGAGATAATGCAGCAAAATCCGTTAAACATTATAGCTGTAAGCTACTTACGGCATTCGGCTTACTTGAAAACACAGACCATGACAGGCCGAGCCATTATTAAAGCACCGTGCACTTTGTATACTCGCACGTGGCATCGATGGTAACAAGCCTCGCATTCTTAGCGCGTATGTACCATATATATATATATATATATATATATATATATACTATATGCCTATAAAATTTAATGAGCAAATACCGTAACTGGTCGGTATTGTAAGGTTAATAAAACGTTTTCATCGCGTGCATCATGCAAACCATTGGCCCTCGTGTTATTGCAATTTCCTCATTCGCGACAAATCGATACCAATTGTTTTCCCATGTAGGTACGTGTCAATTTTCCCGGAAAGTATAAAAGGACCTTCTCCAAAAGCAATTTCACGAAAAAACGCAAAAATAGAGTTCCCTGTTTAGCAGGCCAAACATCGTGGACCTTCAGCCTTTATCGCTTCTATTGAAAACCCCCAAAGGAAAAAGTACAATATTTTAGCAGCTTTTATTCTACTTTAAAGCGATTGTTGACTGATTCATCAACCTAGTTAAAACTTACAACGTGCGCGATACTCTCTATCATATATATATACCTTGCAGTTATACATAACCGTTTGGAATATATCGCGGATGAAACATGAAAAGTATTATAGCGATAAATTCCAGCTGCAGGCTACATCGAGCCAGAGTCTGATCAATCGACGCATCATCGTCCTGCATACCCCGCACAAGACTAGATAGCATTGTTGAAGTAGTTTTAAAACGCGGCGATTTCCAAATAATTTTGCCATAGTGCTTTTTCATTCAACCATTTATGAGCGCGTTGAGGGTGAATAAGGTGAAAAAATAGCAAGTCGCGCGAGGATGGAAAAACACAGTGACCAGGAGAAAGGATCTGTTCGGGGGATGAAAGTTACACGTACGTGGTTAAAGCACACACCTGGACTCGCGGCTGATACACACGTTAAAAAGTGGATTCGATAAACTGCTCCGAGCACTTTTTTGCCTTCTTTATATATATATATATATCCTCTCCCCCACCCCCCTCCGCCCCTACACCCCCTACTCTATCCGTTTTCATTTTTCCCGCCGTTCCATATCGATATTTTATTTACGCGCCGAATGTATTTGCGCGGTCGTCGTAAAAACACAAAAATAACGATGAAAAAATCACTGAAAATGTCTCGTCTACCTTTTTCAGCTGACCGAGGTTCTATCCTGGTCTCTTGAATCCAATTTCGTTGAACCGCGTTGTGGCATGTATCTGAAACAATGCTTCCCTCCTGTCATCCCCTGTTCGCCTATACCATCCGGCGCTCGTGTGTCTGTCAAGCTTTTCGATTGTCTTTCGCTGTTCATTATTACACGCTGAAACTTTATTAACGCGGTTATTGATTTGCCTCGCTTGTCAGCTGCTGCCGTTGATTAAGAATGAAAGATAAATCGGTTCATTATTAAGCATTTCCCTCGACTCTCCAGTGATTAGAGAACACTGTTTACTTGGTACTGATTAAAGCGCCGTTAACAGTGGTCGCGGTAATTGAAAACTGACTGTGGAAACAGCCGCTCCGACGTTGATAGCAATCCAGTCTTTAATCGTTTCTGCTGCATTCGCTATCGCTTCTGATAGTCGCTGCCTAGCCGCTGCTTTCATTCACGTGACAACCTTTCGACCCACGGACGGACCAGACTCATTTTTCCAGCTGCCCCGACGTACGGGGCCGGCAAATAACTGGATTCGCTCCCTCCGATTCACCCGATAAATCTCCAAGGTGGACGCGTGCTCTGCTCTTCGACTCATCCTTGCGAGGATAAAGCGGCGTGGAAAGAGAGAAAAGGGTGTCGGACATTTTATAAAATCTTATCACACATCTCTCTCCTCGCGCGCGCATACGATATAATAATAATTTTATTAGATATAATTAGCTCGATGTGCAAAGTGACTACATATATATATATATATATATATAGAGAGAGAGAGAGAGAGCTATAGGAATCTCTCCGAGTTATCATTGCAGGAATGTAATTTTTCGGTGAATTTGTAAAATGTGCTTTCCAGTGGAAAAGATTGGAAAATTATGATTCCGCAGGTATAAAAGAAAAGAGGGTAAAATAGCTTGGGGATAGATATGCAGAGGACGGTTAGAGAAATCGTTGTGGTTGGAGGGAAAATTCGTGAGTGGGCCGAGGCCGGGGTCGGGGTCGGGGTCGGGTCCCCGATACTGTCTCCAGAGCGTTATTACTCTTCATCGCGTATCCGTTGGGATATAGCTGCAGCGAGCGGAACTCCTCGTCGAATATATCTCAAGGGCAAAACGACTCTTGGAAAAATCCAGCGGGAATTTACATTGGAGAGAATCATCCGGTTGGGTGTAGCGAAAGATTTCATCGGAATCGAACAATAAGGGAAAAGTTTCAGGTAGCAGGAAACTCTTGTCCCCGGAGTGTTATTCCTCTTGATTCATTAAAGCTCGCTCGTCATCAATCTAAAATTATACGGGCTTAAATCGAATTCGGCGTAGTATCCGAGCTCTCTCGGAGTTCTCGGATAATGGTCAAAGAAAACAATCGCTGTTTAATAAATTACCCTTTGCTTACGCTGGGATCCCGTGTAATGACGGGCCAAATATTCCCAGGAGTATTGTTGCTCTTCGTTGTTCTCCTATGCTCGCTGGCTGGCTGGCTTTAGCCTGGCAAGGCTACACGCGAGAATCTATCGCTCTCCACGTTCTTTGGGCTAAACTGACGGGAAGATCGATTACCACGCCACTGCTTTACGGCGTGGAATCGCGAAAATTGCGAGGCCCTCGAGGGTTACTCCAATGCGAATCAGAAGCGCAGCTAGGATGCCGGCGAAACTTTTTAATCGCGTATGATAACAAAAACGGAAAACGAAAAACGGAGAACAAAATAGAAAAAGCGGTTACGGAAAACTTGAGGAAATTATCCGATTGATTTATTTCTCCCGTATAATATTTTCAAAGGGGACACTGCAACTCGAGAGCCGCGCCTCGCCTCACCGCGCCACGCCGGGAAGAAAAGTTTGAAAACGAGTAGAGCGTGCTTGCCCCCCATCTGACACGGCAATCTCTCCTCCAGTTTGGCTTTCTATTTCTGCTACTGGTAGATTACAAGCCGTAGCGCTAAGCCATCTATTCTTAGAGCAGCACGGCTCTGCCTCTTCTAGATCGTATTATTTGTATAACCTCGCCTGCTCTCCACTTGTATATCCCGAAATCTTGTCAGCGGCAACGCAGCGCTAAACGAACCGGAGACGACGCGAAAACAAAATTATGCACAAATTGCTGTTCCATGAAATTTGATCTTTCGAACGAAAAGCGATTTGGATGGGATTCGGGATGATTCTGGAATTATAGTGGAGCGAGGGATGAAGAGGGTGGGGGGGGGGGGGGGTGCGATGGCACAGTGGTGGTAGTAGAGGGAGAAAACGATCGACGAATACGACTCGACACCCTTCGCTATTGGAAGCAGCAGAGTATAAACAGCTCATAGTGCTGCGCGAGGGAGGTAGCATTAACAAGTGTTAAGCTAAATAAACACTCGGCCTGGCGTGGCCGGGATGAGCTTACAATGGTAACGAGAGGCAAGCGCAGCGACGAGAGGACAAACCTAGAAAGAGAGAGAGAGAGAGAGAGAGAGAGAGAGAGAGAGACGGTAAACCTCGGCTGCAACGTATTTATCGCTGTGCAGAGTCTTATCGTTGCTATACACAAGTATTATTAATAATGAAAAAAAGAAATGCAGCATTTTCCTCGGAAATCAAATTGGAGAATGAAGAACCTATTAAATTGGGCGATTCGCGTTTGTAAAATTAATTAACGACTTCGAATAACATGCTCTCGCTTTTGCACGAGTAGACTATTCATGGCTACATGAATATCCAGAGAGCCGAGGATTTGTTCCGACAAATCTGCTAATTCGTTTAGCGAGATTCAATTTAGGGGTCAAAGAAGTTAAACTGCGTTTATCTTGTGCGGTTCTCGACAAGATTGCTTCGGCGTGGAAATCATGGAATATCCTGAAGAAGAAGCGGAAGGAAGGTCTGAGAAACTGTGCAAGGAGTGCTTTGGTAGGATCTTTACTCCCCCCTAATAAGGACATCCGTCGTGTATTAAGCTAAACGTCGTCCAAGCTGAGCATCGGGTCGCGGACGTAAAGCCTGGCTGAGTCGTCGAGAATGAGAAGTAAACGGATTTGTGGATGGGTGAGATAGAGGGGGTTTGAAGGGCCTTGGAAGAGAGTACGAAGGGGGCGAGAAGGGTGCTGGCATCGCGCGCTACAGCAGACGACGTTGGGACGGGATAAGATGAGATAGGATTGAGTAGGGTTAAGGGTATAGCGGTGTGGTATGGCAGTCTTTCCTCGCGCACAGGCAACGTAAATACACGCTTAATGGCACCAGAGTATAGAGCAGCATCGTATTAGCATCGCTGGTCACTAATCAAGGCCAACGTTGATTAACCAGTCGCGTCTACGTATTATTATACGGTGTACGCGTGCTGTATATATGTATATATACAGAGTACGGAGTGGAGGGTCTCATCGAACACTCGATGGATTCCTCGTTGGCCCGTTCAGCCGTACTACGTCTTAATGCAATAATCGCTTATCCGGTGAAGCCGGAGCTGCAAAGAAGGAAGTCGGGCCATTATTTGAGAGATTAAAGAGATCACGCTCCGGTCGGGCGTCTTTCCGGCAGAAGTAGCTCTGGCAAGATGCCTTTAAAAAATCTAATGGCTCTTTGACGTTCACGGGGCAAAATTAGCGTGCGGTAAGCGCTCTTGAATGTGCTGAAACGACACTTAAGCCCTCCGCGTATACTCAAGGCAACCTCTTGATATCGCCTCGTCTGTCTGCGGACCGTACCGGCAAATCGGTTGCGGCCTCAACGCGGAGGTGCAAACATCCTCGAGCTCTCCGCACTCGTAATCGATTGCTTAATCGACGCTACTTGAGATTACCAACCGCAGCCGATAATGCCTCACGATACGTTAGACCCACATAGTGCAATGGAGCTATTGTACTCTTACTATATGTGCACTCTACGTGTGTGTGTGTGTGTGTGTTATACCTCTCAGAAGTCCAAAGTGCTCGCCGGAAAGAAAATAGACAAGAGCAAAAACCAATCGACTCTCGCTAAATCTCATTAAATCGAATAAGCTCCTTATTCTTACTTTATAAATTTTTCTCTTTTATATATATATATATACTGCTTTCTGAAGGAAGGGATAGAAATCATTGCGAAGATTGCATATATATATTGCAGGAAAATGGCGGCGAGGAATATTAATTCGTTGCGCGTGATTCTCGGTAGAATCATGCGTCGTTTTGCAGGTTGAGGGAACCTAAGCTCGAGTTTAAGGAAGGGTAGGGCAATATCGGACAGACGGTAGCGCATCTCTCATGGCGAGTGGTTAAGCGTTAGGGGGTAACATGGCTGCTAGGTGTCATTTTGTTTGCTCAGCAGACTCCTAACTTCGGCCTCCGTGAGTAAATGTTCTGTTAGACCTCCATCCCTCCTCTGTAAGCACACGACCATTTCATTGTATTAATTCTGGAGTCTCGACTAGTTATCTCATTATACCGAATAAAGCTCGCTCTTCGTTAAAACCCCCTCGGGGAAACTCTCTCGTTCTCTCGAACGTTCAATCGCCAGCGTCTATCGATATGTATATGCTATATATATATATATATATATGTATTATCATAAAACAATTAAAATCAAGCAAATTTTTGGCAAGATTCCCCTCGACGAATGGATTTGCTGAATTTATATATATAAATGACATATTTTCTTGGAACTCTCGGAGCTTTCTTCTTCTTTTTATTTCTATATATTGAGATTTGCGAGAAAAAAGCTCCATCATATTAGGAACGGAAGATAGCGGGTTGGATTATGTAGAACGACATCACTTCTGTATTCCTCTCGAATGATTCAATCGGAATAATTCGATGGGATTATTCTTTTCCTTTCTAGTGGAAGCGGAGAAATAATTTCAATAGCATGCGTAACAACTTCCGTCGATATATATATATATATATATATATATAGGGTCCGAGGCACGAAATATCGTGCGCTCTATCCTTTTTCATGCGAAATATCAACGCTGAGAGTGCTCGCTCCTTGCAATATAAATTATACATTCCTTCGAGTATAAGCAAAATATCCATTTTATGAATGTATCATTGACTATATATATTCTTCTTTATTTGCATTTAATTCCAGATATTAATGGAAAATCAGGGAAAAAAGAGGCGCAACTTGAACTTATCGTTTATAATTTCCAGTGGAAAATACGTCAACAATGCGAACGTGAGTAAAAATAATTTCCAGCACGAAAGGAACGAGGTACGATAATATTAACGCTGGGAAATATAACGAGATAAGTAAGTTTTTATTTTTGTTGTATTTTAATTTGGTTTCTATTAGCAATGCCAAGAGGGTGGATGCCGTGGATGGAGACTATAAGCTTTTTTCAATGCGAGTGTAAAATGAGAATATAATTGTTGTTTCGGTACGGTCAGCGTTCCATAAATGTTCCGAGAGCTGGAGTCTTTGGCGTCGCGAGCCACTTGGCTAATGTGGACGTACATAGCTCGTCTGGACGGAATTAATGACGTTCATAAACGCTCCGGGATGTAGCGCGACCTAACTTGTGATCTGAAATTTATTTAGCAGACTCTCACATGAGTCATAACTTTGCCCAACGGTAAACTCACAAAATGTCTCGAATAATACTACCTCGCAGAACGAAGAAACTTTTTAACTTGTATTATACTTTGAGAAACTCGTATGATACTGTATATACGTTTAGAAATATAATTACTATAGTGATTCTTGCCATTATAAATATATACGCTTCCCAAACATTGAAATTAATTAAAAATTGTACTTGTAGAGAAAAAAAAAATAAAAAAAAAATATTCGTCGCGCGTCGAGCACTGAATTTTCACTAATATACTGCACTCTCATTGATTTCACATAAATACACTTCTCTCGTGAATTGACTCATTTTCTACTTTCGTTCTCGAAATATTGTATTTATTTTCATGCTTGATACCTCGGAGTATTTTTGTGCAAATTTACAGCAGCTAATTCAATAAAGGATTTCATTAGGGCAAAAGTTTCGACCGCAACGACGGTTGGAAACATCGAGCTCAGTTTGACAGCAGAACATTTTAATTAGTGGCAACGGGACTTCTGGTTACGTAAATGGTGAATTAAACAGCATTGGGAGGCTTGTGTCAAGTGCGACGCAAGGGTAATTAATAATATTTGTTGGTGTCGTTGTCGTCGCACACTTGTGTCGGTGAGAATCGACGTATTCACCCTGGCGTTGTAACTATTGAACGAGCTGACGTTTGTATGCGGAGAGAGCACGAGAAGAAGACGAATAAAGAGCCAGCGATACGAAATAACAAGCTCTGCCGCTAGGAAAATACGGGAAAGAGAGAATCTTCCTACCATATATATGTTATATATATATATATATATATGTCTGCTAGCATTCTCCACATACTCTTCATCGACAATTCTTCCTGCCTGGGGCTCCGCACCACTCTGTACGACTACGCTAAATACACATTTCTTCCTGGTCACACAGGAATTTCCATATTAACAAAACCATTCCCCAGTTTTAATTTCGTCAATCCGTCGAGCAATCAAATTTATCAATTCAATCGTCATTCGCTGAATTAATTTTGCGTTAAGACTAGATTTACCGGAGTGAGGGATTTTACCATAAAAGCTTGCATTATCGAAAAGATAACTCGTCGCTTCGACGTGGCAGACACACGGTTACATTTCCGCCTGACAATATCGTTACCGTTACTACTTAACGCAGAAACTACGCCATATTCGCGATTGCACTTCGTCGAGCATATTCTGCAGACTCGTTAACAATTGTGTATCTATAATCGTATAGAATATAGTCGCAAACCTTAGCGGTCCTTGGGTGCATACCTTGTCATTACTCTTGACTGCTTAACGAATGCGTTCGCACATTTAATTGGAAGGGCCAGAGAAATTCTCTAGCTTACTCTTCTCTCTCTCTCTCTCTCTCTCTCTCTGCTTATTTTTTCCCCGCAATTTGTTATACATACGAGCTTTGAAACACAGCAGTTGTGCCATTATAAATAAGTAGACATAAATTGCGAAGAATCTGAGAGTATTTAATGTCGGATGACGACACGGGAAGCTCTAAACCGTGCGGACTCCATTTTCCTTTTGGTCTTGACAATCCAAGAGGCTGTATAGATCAGGCTGCTATAGCAAGTTTCGCGAATGCATAAATATATGCAGCGGCGATTAAAATGTCAGGTGATTCGGAGAAAGAATTTGCTAAGCCAGCAGCACACACAGCGAAGCGGTGAAACGTTCAGAGGAAAAATCAACACGTGTGGTAATATATGCATAAAAATAAAAATAATGTAAGCCGCGGATACCAAAAATGTTTGTACACGCTCTTCACTGAGAGAACACAGTACGTATCGCCCCAGACATCGATTTTACCATCCAAGCTGTTTCTCGATAATAATTATGTGCAAATTGTGTGGAATAACGCAAGAATAATAAAGGAATAATGTTCTTAAAATTTATATACCGACTCATCCAAATTATTATTATATACTAACAAGCTTCTCATTGATCATTACCGCGGTATATCTCTTTAGATAATCATCGAGTGCACTTCCACTTTGGATTCCTCGCGAGAGAGTGTGTCAGCGCCGAGTCGGATCGTCGCTCTGGCAATTCTAATTTAAACGTGCCAAGCAAAGAACAGGTAAACAGTTGTCGCGTGTTTCCAGCTTTAAAGCTACGTTCACACGAAGCGAAGCTAGCTAATTTAAATTTTCGCCATTTCATTTATTTGCTATTAATTCGAGTTTTTACTTTGGAGGAATAGAAAGAAAACCAAGTCTAACAGATGTATAAAATTGATTACTTTTGGTGAGGCGAGAAATAAGTATAAGAGAAAGGAATAAAATTTTAAAATGATATCCCCATTACTCTATCAATAGATTTCCAAATAAAACCTACTAGATTTAAACAATATTCAAAGTTCGCTCATTGCTATGAAAGGGTTTTTAGTTTTGGGGATATTTCAACGCGTTACAGTTTCATATATATATATATATATATATATATATATATATATATATACGGTTCAACGTAGTTTCGCACAGAGTATACGGAGAGAAGCAGTATACTTGATACAGTAAAATGTGATAGAACGTATTCAGAGCGGAAGGAGCTGAAGCGTGAAATCCACGCTATCTGTCCGGTCTCTGTAGTATCTCTAATGTTTCTGGCAACATGGGCCAGCCGCGCCGCAATACGTCGCAAGAAGTTACAGCACGCCACACAATACGTAAGAGGCATCTGCAACATGTAAGCTCATTTGGTCGTAGCGTTTTAACCTGCTGCCGAGACTCGAGGAGGTTCTCCGTTTCACCGGAGGAACGTAGTGAATTAATACGCGAACGTGCCTCGACTACCTCGAGGAAAAACCGACTTTCTCCTCCAAAGTCTTTGCCCTCGTCTCGCGTGTATACCTATCACTATCATCGGAGCTTCGGAAGTATAGTAACTATACATATATATATATATATATATAGCGAAAACGAATTACCAGAGCCAAAGGCAAAATTACGAGTAGCTCCCTTCGATTAAGCTGATTTTCCACGAGAAAATCAATTTCTTTCTTCTTTCTCGCAAGAAAGGCTTTTGTGGCTGGCTAGCAGCGATAAAGTGCTGGACACGATTGGTCGGGATTTTAATTTGCTATACACATAGGTATGTACTGTACATAGGAGGTTCATGGTTATACGAGGGAGGAAAATCTAGATTTGGCATTCTTATAGCTCGGAGAGTTTGGTTTTCCCATGTGAGAACGCATCTCGTCGCTGCATACATGATTCGAAAGTCGATCGATCAATTTCTCTTGGCTGCGAATCGCGCGGAGGCAGAGGCAACCTCTGGGACTCCAGTTGCGATGGTGGTATTGTTCGAATGCACGGTTCTCGCGAAGCTTTTGCAAGTGTGCTGTGCTGCTGCTGCTGCTTCAATGAGATAGAGATACTTAGAGACCGGATGAGAAGTAGATGGGGGAAAAGAGGTGCAGCGCGAATCTCTGGCACTGCGAATTGAAAAGAGAAGAAGAGGAGTAGTGTACGATGTGCGACAAACTTTGTCGCCTTGGTTTAAAGCTCAAGCAAGAATCTATTGTATTGCCCGAAGCCTGTATAATGAACGTGCTCCAAATACGGCCTGAATTGACGTAAGCTGCTGTAGAGAAACGGTAATAGCCCATTCAGAGCTTGGCGTTATTGTTAAGAAATGGACAACAAACACTCTTATCTATATAACAGTAACTATATATATATACACACACATATACATTTAGCACATATCGATATAATTTGTTCGCTGCACAATTTTCATGCGAGTTTTTCAGGTATTGTTACAGAGAGCGGTAGCTGTGGAACGTGACCCAGATGTTACTACGAATATTTAGCTTCCGTCATTGAATTCGTTCTCCGCTAAAAAATTCATAAAATATTTTTAGCGGCGTGCCAATTGTTATTCATTAAAATGTGAAGTAGACACTGTGTGGGCTGGGAAGAAAAAGTGGCTAGACCAGAAAGCGCGGTTTGTATTTGTGCGCTTGTGTACACGGGAGCTTATATTATACATACACATCCATATAGTATATATATATATATATATACAGTATATATACTATCTAGAGAGGAGGACGAGCGGCGCAACGCGTCAAGGCTTTAATGGGATTCTATTTACGGGGTTCGTGCTCCGGCTAGGCAAACACTCCGACGCCCTTACCTACTCCTTCCAAGCCTGGAATACCTCACCCACTGCTCTCCTCTCTCTTCGCTCAGCCACTCCCCCTCCCCCCCTCCCTTCTTCTCCCCTCCTCGGTGTGTGCCATGCCATACGACCCTAGAACTCTCGTCTCTCCCCCGTTTTCGACTTTAGAGGGTGCCACTTTACGTTAGCGAAACGCGAAGCGCGTACCTAGTAGTCTTCCAGCGAGCTTTATTCCTCTCCCCCCTCCCCCTCCTTCTCTCACTACTTTCTCGTTCCGTCTACCAGCAGCTTGCGCTGCCCTACCCTGCCTACCCTCCACCGCCTTCCGCTCCTTTCACTCATCCCACTTTGTCCGCCGCTCGGCCACTCAATCCTTTCATACTCCTTGTGACTTTACTCGCGCATCCTTTTACCCTCTGTCATTATTCCTTTGCTCTTTTTCTACTTCGAGCTTAAAGAGGATTATTCCACGAGAGCAAAGTTCTCCAAGATTTCCAGAAACTTGCTGCAACAAATTGTCCCTTATTCTTTCACAAAGCTCACTCCGCGAATCTCGCCTCTCGCTCTCTAATTAATATTCACATACCGGTGTATTAGATGTTCCTGATTTCGCTCCGATGGTTTATTCGAGACTTTTTATATTAATTTGGTATATATATATATATATATGTATGCATGTATATACTATACCTACTGTATTCATATGGTACATAAACGCTAATGGCGCAATAATAATTGTTAAGATCCAACGTAGCAGAGTTTACCAATTTAACGTTGCTGCAAGTTTCTGCATAGATGCATGTATATGTGTGTGTGTGTGTAGTATGTAAATCATGTTGAAAATGCATAAACGAAGGTAGGAATTGGTTTGTAGCAATTGCAGTCACCTCGAAGGCGCAAGGTCTTAATTTCCCTGCAAGAGTACGGTGGTTCTCTTGGGTGAAACTGTAGGAACGTGGTAAAGTCTCTCGGTTAAATCGTTACTTTCGACCAAATGAGCTTACATGCTCCAGACGCCACTTACCCACCGCGAGGTATGCCGTAACCAACTTATAGCTGCGCACCGTCATTCATTTCAGCGTAAGCGCTAAGCACTACCCGGTCTAAGCTCACTTAAATGAGAACGCATTCGTTCCATATCGTAATCAAGTTAGAATTTCTAATCTAGCCCCATATACTCCTCGTAAAATCCTCGTCCTCAGTTGCACGAAACGTCGATGAATTGGGTCATTTTATTCTAGTCTATGTGTATTAGCTGGTATATATATAGCTACCGCATGCAGTTTCTCCACCACCTGTTCGTCCACTTCTCACTTGCAAAGCGGAAATTTAAAAAGTACTACGAGGAGAAGCTGAAGTGTTACAAAAGAAATTGGCAGTGCGAAAATAACAACGTCGAGAATGTATTTGCATTTCAGCAACTGCTCTCCAGACGCACGAGGAATGCTGATGTAGAAAAATTCGTAAATTGACGTTCACGCTGGAAAATGTTTGCTCGCGATGTTTGAACGCGCTCGCTCCTGAAGTGGCATAAATGCATCAAAGTACAAACTGCGCTCCTTATGGCGCAAGAGGGGAACTTACTGGCTCCCACTTTCGCGTCTGTTACGTCAGGAAATATATAAGTCGACGTGTCCACCTGGAGGAGCTTAATAAGCGAAACACGATGCTTATCAAAAACAAAAGGAAGGAAAACAAAAGCAAAGGGAAATAAAAAATCTACTTATATACCGGCTCAAACTGCTTCTTCCTTCTCTTTTCTACAAGATTCTTAACTATCTCGTTTCGTCACTTTTTTTTTTTGTTCATAATTGAATGGAGCAACGCCCTCTCCTCGGCCCATCGTCGTTACGTTTTCACCCCGCAAGATAAATCTTCCATTAGCCAAAGCTTACAGCCATCCGACAGATTTCACGAGAGCTAGAAATTTCCTGCTAAGTTTTTCCACCGGACCTGGTCTCTTTTAAAGGAGAGAAAGGGATGTGATGCACGAGAGCGAACGAGAGAGAGAGAGAGAGAGAGAGATTTCTCACTGCAACCGACTCGTTAAATATTGCATCGGTTTTGGTCACACTAATATTTCAAGCGCGTGGACTCACACCAACTACAAGGCTTAAAGTTGGCATTATGTATGAACGTGAAGTCTCTTCGTTTCACCTCCGGGCCATGAAGAGAATATATGAGAGGGGTCGCTTGCTTTGCCGTACCAGAAAATACGGATGCACCTGATCAATTTTTCGGTAGTAAGCGTAATAATGCAAATAGCACTTTCCTGGACGCTCGCTGTAATGACGAATAAACTCTACTTATTATTTTTCTCTCTCTCTCGTTCTCTATATGCATGTGTGTGTGTGTGTGTGTGTGTGTATCCTCTACGACTTTTCAGAGCCCCGACATAATTTCATAATTACCAGAAATCCCATTTTCACTACAGATTTGTCTATCCACTTTCATGTCCCGACGTTGTTTCTTGTGTCATGAACACAGCAGGAATTGAATTTTACAAATGAGAGATCGGCGATCCGCGAAACGTATAGTGTACTCTATATATATATATATATTTGGAATTGAGAAACGGGAGTAAAAAAGACGGGAAGACTGCTCTTGGCAAGGAATCCATTAAATGTTAGTACCAAATCGAATCCAACGGAAGAAATTGGGGTTTGGGGAACGTCGAGAAAGACAAAGGAGCAGCTCCAGAGTTTCGAGAGTAACGACAATGATGTGCAAGGAACCGTAAGGATCCCGCTAACGCCGAGAACTTGGAAATACCTCTCAATCAACCTCTTTTAGAAATTTGGTCAAAGACCAATGGCTTCTACTTCAGAATTAAACTCATCGGTTAAGTGCGCTAATTGGTTGACCAATAAACATCAGTATTTCGAGTGAATCTAAAAAAAAGCGTTGAAAAGTACTTTTAGCTTCAAATCCCTCTCTCTCTCTCTCTCTCTCTGTATCTATCTCATTTCGATCCATCCCCTGCCAAGTATCATTTTAATAAAAGAAATATCGGGAAGGAGAAATATTTTTATATCCCGTTGGAAATATTTTGATATTACGAGAACATTCTAGAACATCAAAACGTCGATTTAAAAAGAACATAAAGCAAATGTTTGCTCGGTGATCGAAACCTCTCGTGGTTAATGAATTGTAAACAGTCGTCTATACTGGGCTTTTTATTGCATTCGGGCTGTCCTGGCTGGCTAACGGTAAACGAGAACTACGCATGAACCGAGCGTCGCTAGCCTTTTTACAGAAAATTAATGAGAAACTCTATGAAACGTTCCGATTTTACCTGAGATTCAATAGGGAAATTTCAATTTGTGCACAGTACAGTGCCTCGCTTGCTAATTAAGATCGAGTTAGAGCTAGGGCTCCAATAAGATTCTGATTTCGTTAACATACTTCTATCCAGCCGTGTAGCACGTCATCGTGTATATTATAACGAAGCAGTGGCAACATTGTGAAAATTTAATTGAACACCGAAAATCTGAAATCCGTTCTATTGTACATTATCACCGCGACGTAAATTTGTATAAACGCAAACAACGACCTTTCGAACACGTATCACGTTGGATCCTCCGACCCATTAGTTTATTTTCAACATATTTTCATTGAGGGATGCCGACTAACAATGTGTGCTTTAGATTATCCAGTTATTTGGCGAACCATCGAAGTGAGAGTAAATTCTATAAATCAATTCGATTTTTTTTTTTCGTATTAATTTACAGTGTTCGTGGAAACATTTATTTACCCGCGGTGAAATATTTTTACGCGGAGGAGATAAAATTTCATTGGTGGCTATCGCGCGAGTGCACTTATCGCATGCGAAATTCCATCGATGTCCTGGCAGCCGGCCAAGTCCCGATAACGTTTGAAATAAGATGCATGCATGTGTAATACAAAGTTAGCATCAATGATACGTGGAAAAACAAATGTTGAGCAAAAATCAACACCGTCCGGAATAATAAGCAGTCTAGCTGTGAGAGGGAGAGAGAGAGAGAGAGAGAGTATTACTACTATAACTACCGCGTAGTACGCCACGAATCCCCGCTGTAAACACCGTGAAAATTTTCCTCCTCTTGTCTTCTCAATTTGCCTGGCGGACTCTCGCATTTTCCCTCCGACGAACAATTTTTCCTGCCCTAATTGATAAGTCAATAAATCATTATATTACTGCTCGAAACTCGCAAAAAACTGCAGGTTATTCCAGAGGCTGCCGACGTGCGCGCGTGCTTATGTGCATGGAGGAATATATATATATATATATATATATATATATATATATGTATATATAGGAAAGGATCCATCATTCGCGAATCTATCAGAGGGAAAAATCTTTTCTATTTCTTGGAATTTGTTGGGGAAAAAGTTGTGCGCGCGGTACGTATGGATCGCGAGCTTAGCTTTGCAAAACGATTTCGTTTGGGAGGTCAAAGTTTTCGTAGACGTTGCGCGGTCATAAAATATGTATTGACAATTCCCGGTAGATACGGAGAAAAGCTAGACTAGACGAGGCCGAAACTCGTAAGGGTCTTTTCAGTCCAGGATCCGTCGGGGAAGTTAGCCTGCAGGAGCTAGGTGCAAGAGGCTGGGCTTGGATGGGAAGGGTTGAAAATGTAATGGCTTGGTCGGAAGGAAGTGGAAAAAGGAGAAAGGGGCTGGAGAGGAAAAGCGAGTCGTTCGGTACAAATTTCTGATAAGAATCCGACGAGTGCCGCTGGCGAGAGAGAGAGAGAGAACGGGCTCGAGGGGAGAGGGGAGAGGGGAGGAAATAAAATTACAAACGGGGCTTCCGTGCAAAAAGAAGTTAGAAACGACGGGAGACGCTTACGCTGAAATAGCATGGATTGTAGAAACGCCGAAGTACTTCGCATTGGTAATAGTCCGCATTTAAGGCCGCTATCATTTATTTAAATTGGTCGTCGCTCGAGCACGCGCGTACCAGACGACCAAACTCCCATTTTCACGTAGCTAAGTATGTACATACCTTTTCACTGCACCACTGCTATATATATATATATATAGCTAGCCCCTACAGCCCAAAACCTACGTACGAAAAAACCCAGCGTTCCATGCACTCTCCTAAATGCGCCTTAATCCCGTTATTTAATTATTCACTGGTATACATTTATATTTCTAGCCAGAACCCTGGCTTGCTCCGTATATATATATATATATATATATATATCACACAATCACAGGCGTATACATCCGCATGGAAACCCCCTCTTCGTGGATAATGCGATATAATTCACGCAAGCTTATTTTTTATTTCAATCTTCGATGGCTATGTTTGTTTAAATAATACATTTAACAAGAGCGAGCGAGAGAGAGAGAGAGGGGTGGGTGAGGATGAAGGGAGCATGGGAAGTTTTCTGAGAAATAAGTGTGCGCAGGCCAATAATGTCTGTGGCATATCACGTAAACTACGACGCTAGGAGAGGTAATATTTTCTTTCAGGAAGAAAAATCAGTTTTCTCGTGGGTCTTCGCTCTCCACGCGAAGAGAGCGAGCCACGGGGATTCGCGAGAAAAGACGTTGTTGGTTCGGAGGAGTAGATGAGAAGGAGAGACCGGGAAAGAGCTTGTGTATATAGAGGATAGTATAGTATAGCGATATAGTTTGCTGTTATATATATATATACAGATCGAAAGGGCGAGACGCCTATACCGGATATGTATACCGACATAGCTAGTATTGGCGGCGGCGACGCCTATAATAGAATGCATTTGAAAGTGGGTTGGATGGTACAACCCTATCCGTCCCTTTCCACGGATATTAATGGACCGAGATATTGCTTTCTCACAGCTAGGTACTCGTATACCGCTTCTTCTCCCCCCCCCCCCCCCACCCCACTCCCTATATTATACATATATATAATTATATAAGAATTATTAATTCTCTCGCGCGCGAAAATATTTTTCTGCAATTTCAGTCCACTCAGCCGGATGATTGAAATTCCAGGCTAAAAACGGTTGGATCGGGCCATCCGGCATAAACGAACGTATACCTAAGTCGCGTAGCACATTGCATTAGAGAAGTTTCTATATTTGGTGGGGTGGAGAGAAGCAAACATTGCTCTCGAACTGTAAAGTCACGCTGTACGTAAATTGAGCGTCGTAGTATTATATCTGGACACTCGTGTCCCAACGGTACAATTCGTCATCGCGACAATTTAAAGTCCCGGAGTGAGCGTAATATGAAATAATGTCGCGTCCGAAAATATTCGCAAACTTTAGTTCCCTTCTATCTATCTATCTATCTATATATAATAAAGATATATAAATATTCTTGAAAATCTCTCAATTCCATCGTTATATCTCGATTTCGGAGAAATTTTCAAGTGCCTGTCGGAATGGCGAAAGTGGCAGAGAATTATGGGAGGAAGATCATCCCTGAAAATGAACTTATTTGGACGCACGGAGAAGCATTTTCATTTATTGCAGCTAGCGGGAATCTACGTCTTCTCTCGACTCGCAGCACGTGCTTCAGATGTTATCCGTGCACGAGGAAATATTTCCCTTCCTCCGTGGAGCGAGCTGCAATAAGTATTCTCTAATATTGCAAATGGGTATCTAATCGCGTTATTTGCCTGTTGCGCTGGATCGCGCGGATATATCGAGAGAGGAGCTCGCGAGATTTTTGACGAAAGAATAAAGCATTATTATAGGATTTTAGGAAGTGGCGTGAATGACGGGGCCCGGAGTTTCGTCGGGGGTTGAAAAAGAATTGAATCTCGGGGGAAAATTGGTATCCGAGGGCAAAGAGAAAAGCGTTCTGTGCCACGTAGCGCATGAATCGAAGGAAGCACTATCCGGAGCGGCTTTCGGAACGTGTCGTAGATGTTATCCGCTGGATTTTCCGGGCTGAATCGAGCGAGAGCCTACAGGAGCCTCGGCGGTTTCAGCAGGAGTAGAGAAGTTGGTCGAAAGGGAGGTGAAGGAGGTGGAGGAGGTGGAGGAGGGGGTAGGAAACGCGAGGTCCGGATGGACAAAGGATGGAAGGGGCGGACATTGGGAATTGTAGAATGGGGGGTGGAGGAAGAGGAAGCTCGCCGGAGTCATCGCTTTCACGTCCTATTAATTTCTCATCCAATTTGTAGCCGGAGCTGATTTGAGGGCTAGCCTCCTTTCGGTTGAAGATCGCTACTCCGGATAGAAGAAAAGCATCCGCGACAAAATTCTCCGAGCGAATTCGTCGAATTCCCTAGCTCCGAAGATTAGAATCAAGCAGCCAGCAAACGCAATAGTCAGGACCAGAGATTAATTTTCGACGAGCGGCTCAAATAGATCTCTGTCGAAAGTTGTCGAAAAAGCTTCCTCCTTGCATTACTTTCTTCCGGATAGCCTGCTGCCTTTCGCTTCCTCGCCCAGCTCGTCGCCTTCTTTTTCCCTGGCTCTCAGTCTTTTCTTCGACCCGATGTCAGTTTCTCGCTAACGAGACACTT
Organism: Prorops nasuta; assembly: GCF_024137725.1. NCBI lineage: Eukaryota > Metazoa > Arthropoda > Insecta > Hymenoptera > Bethylidae > Prorops > Prorops nasuta. The sequence continues at coordinate 5,594,439 of NW_027116803.1, forward strand.
CTCATCCTCCTTCTCGGCCACCCCTCGCAACTCCACCACTGATTTTCTTCGACTAGAATTTAATAATAGAATCGCCACTTTAACATTTCTTTCAGCCTTTCAGTCGCTTTTTTATCCCCTCTATATAAAGCTCCGACATCGGATTTCGATGAATTTTCATTTTCCACCGTCGCAGCGAGCACGACGATATAGGCTCTCCTGATTACTCGCAAGTTAAACGCGGAGTTTGGCCTTTGGCTCGGGACAGGGAAGAAACTAAGCAATGCCATATCGCTATTTCACTGCAGGCTCTTTCGAGTGGACTTGGCCAGGAATTTTCGCAATTCGGGGGCTTAAAATCGGAGGGATGGTATAGCAGGTAGGAATTGCAGTGCAATAATGGAATTGCACGAGACGCTGGGAAATTCTTCGCTGGAGAATCCAGACGGTCTCGATAATTCATGATTTTCCCCGGAGATAAATCATAATAGGCAGCTGGACGTCAATTAGCGTCTGATCGATCTGCGAAAAGTGTCCGGTGGATATAATCGAGAGCTTCGACTTAGCTTGACGAATAGCTCCGAAGGTGGTAAGCCGCTGACGTGGGTGCATCCCGCCGTTCCAGCCGACTCGGTTATATACCTCTGAATGTACAAGCCACGCGTGAATTTCGCGCAAAATATATTTACGAGAAAGAGAGGGATTTTTACGACAATTTCCCCTTGGGTTGGGGTGGGGGGGGGGGGGGGGGTAACTGGGGCTAATAATGAAGCTCGTTATCCGCGTCTTCTGTACACCGTTTAACGGCAGTAGTAGCTATAGGGTAGCTACGAGGCACGGAAAACAATTTGAATGTCAGGAAATGCACTTGCAGTACACCAGAGAGCTCCTTCCCCAATCAGCTTCCTGTATAATACGCAGGCTGGCGATGTGTACGCGTCATGTGCACGCTTGTATATACATGCACGCACCCATTTAAACGCCAGTATATATACCCATTTGATCCCTTTGTACCCGCGGTGGCGCAATTATCCTTTATTTATTCTACCGGCAACGCAATTATATGCATATACTCCTAAACTAAACTGCACATGGCCGATCCAATTCGTACGTGAACATTTTATAATTAGTTAGCCATTCGGTCGAGCGGTAAGAATCGCGGGAAAATAATTGAAATTCGGAGGAGAAAATGTTTAGTGCGAAATTGAAAATATTGATTTGGGGGTGGCGGAGTGGTAGAGAGATGAGGAGGGAGTGGATACGAAAGATGAAAAAAGAAGCGACAGAGGAGAGAAGTGAATTTAAGGGGAAGGAATTACATCTGGAAAAGATTTATGCTAGATGGGTAAAATTGTAAGAGGAGAGGAAGTACCGGTTGCAGTGCAGAGCAGAGCAAAGATGGGCTCGCAGCAATTTGAATAATTGTCAAATGCCGCGTAATGCGATGTCACGGCTGGGAACGGAACGAAACTGAACGCTACTGGATTTAGAAAAGAGAGAGGGGGGAGGAGGGGGAGGAAGGGGCGTTATCTAGCTGTTTCTCGCAGCATTTCGAAATCAATTTGTCTTTTGCGTTGGTGCGCTTCGTTTCTGTAGAGAGCGCGGTACCGGCAGGCACGACGCTTTACACAGTCTCTATTCCCTTCAATTTGGCTTGTAAATGTCGTCTGAATATATTTCGGCACCACCCTCCCCCAGCCTCCCTCGGTTATCCCGCAGCGCGGGAGTATAGCGCGGAAACCCCCGGCTATTTCTACGTATCGACGAGGGAAAAGAGAAATTTCTTCGTACACGGTCGCGCCGCACTATCGCCCACCGCGTCCTCTTCGTCGTCGTCGTCGTCGTCGTCGTCGTCGTGGTATACGGAAAAGCTCTGCTGCTCGAGGGAACAAGGAGTATTCTGCAGTGATGCGAGGAGAAGGGAGCTTTTTCTCCCTGGGGATTTCAATCTCAGCCTGGATCGGTCTCTCTGGTAAGCTCCTAGTATTCGGTGAACTTTTGGATTCTTAAGGGGATCGCCTTAGGCGCTTCGAACAGCCACTTCCGGGACGGACAAACTTCTCACCCATATCCCCCCCACCCCCATACACTTACCCCTACCTTAATGAGAACAGCCGAAGCGCGGTTACCGAACGATAGAGCTACGCCCACTAAACTTGCGCGTATTATACCTGTGCTATATATGTATATAGGTATAGTCTCGGCGGAGAGTAAAGGGAAAGGACTCTAAATCGACTGGAGAGCGAGAAGGAAAAATGCAGCGAGATGGCAAATGACGCAGCGAGGGCTAGAAACAAACCGTGCGTCCCCATCGATTTTCATACACGCTTTTCTTTATACATAATAACAATTATTCAGGATGTCCCATATGAATAATGGAAATTGCAAAATTTTTCCAAAGGCTAAAATATGAAAAAGGATCGTTTTGCTCAGCATGACCTCGTCTATCCATGGTTTCCGGTTTGACCATTATTCAGGCTACACTCTCTATATTACCCGTATGCAGATATATATCTTTTTGAAATTTCATGTTTCACCGTAGCTGCGGCGATCGGTACTTTTCAGACCTTGTGAAAAAAACGAAGAAAAGCAAAAAAACAAGCGTAAAAATTGGATGATCGCTTTAAATTACTTTTGACAAATGAGCAAGGTATCGGAGGGACGTAAATGGCTTTGCTTTTAGCGGAGTAGTGTCAAATGGAGAATTGAATTTTACAATACGCGTCTTCGATATAGCCGAGCATCCACGCGATACATCAATAACGCCGTCGAGAGTAAATCTGTGTTGAGCTGTTATCCGAGCTTCGTGATACCGCAAAAACCATTCGTCATTTTTTCATTTGTTCTCATTTCCCCTCTCCCCCTCTCGTTTTTCAAGTGCATGCAGCGCAGCCTAGAACGAAACGTCCATTTTGTCAATCGCGCTATCACGCGAAGCATATGCGTGCGCGCGCATCCATAAATACTACACTGTATTAGTATCTAGATCCAGTATATATATATATATGTATATCGAGAGGGAAAAAATAATCGGGGAAAGCGGCGTCATTGATTTTTGTCCAGATGTAATCTTGGCGAATTTATTTCGTTGGAATCTGACTTTTAGCCAGGAAGAGGCTTTTTAGCGGCCACGAGAATTCTCGTTGATCTTTTTCGACCTTTCCCCAGCGTTTATAGGAGATTGTGGGAGAAAAGAAAGTAAGCGCTATATATATATATATATATATAGGGGGAGGGATGTGAAAGATCTTGGCCGTTTTAGCCAGCTCTCTGTTTACGAGATATCTCGCAGACGAAATCGATCGGGTCGGGCGCCGTGAAGACGCGCCATGGTTTGAACTGCTGGAATGGGACAAACCCGTTTGACCCAGGGGTTGCTGATCGGTGCTGGTCGGTCCGTTTTCCGTCTGCCGATAGACGTACCCTGGATTTTCCCAGTTGTAAATGTCCCGGAAATAAGTCTGAATTGAAAAAATCCAGCTTCGATACGAGATCCCTCTCACTCTCTTTCTCTCCCTCTCCCACATATACCTTTTCATTTATTTTACTGCATTTTTGGAAAGCTTTGCTTGTAGCTCATCACACTTGAAAACTTTTTTCTCCCCGTATGCAATCAACCGACTCGCTCACCCTCTCATCCGTCGGCCAATAAAACATTAGCACCATTGAGCTTTGGTAAAATAACATGTTTCTGATATTGCTCTCATTTTTATCCGTTATTCAAGCTTTACTGTAAAGTATTTGTATCCGAGCTTTATTACATGACATTCAAAGCAACATCGATCTGTGACATTTATTGGTATGACGAGTGGAGTATGTGAAAAATCTATTTGACAAGCCTGATCCTTTAGCCACAGAAGCTATATCCGGCTTATCGGACTTTTATATGCGTAATCCTTGTCATGGCGAAGCCCATCTACAATATTAAATGATACAGAGAAATATACACCATTTCGCTCGGCAAAGACCATCGCGAGCCTAAAGCATGCAGTGTGTTTTATTAAATATCAAACGTCTTCGCGTCGCATTGGCCGCGATACTATAATGAAATATTCCATTTGCTTACTGGAAATATTCGCACTAAATTTAACTCTACCACCCTTCTACACCTTCCTGCACTCTTTTTCCCCGACACGTATATATATATATATACTCTTCCTGCCAGCTTTTCTCAGGACTCGAACATAATTCGTATTTAATTTAGCAGAGGCGCGACTCTGATTCGAGAATGAAAGTAGCTTGGCACATTCGTTTGGTGCATATTAAGGTACGCAGTGTGTTTCGCGCGATGGGGAAGAATTTGATGGAAATAAATCGTAATTTGCAGAGTGAAAATGTGGTAGGAGGGTGATCAGAGGTTAGCCGTGTGATTAATAGCGGTGCACTCGTGCGGGATTTGCTGGAAATTCTTCATTGGGCACATAGCTGCTCGGCACTGGCACACTTGGTGGACAATACAGTTACGCGCGCGCGCGGTGGCAACAATGACGGGCGCGCTGCATATTTGAACTGACCCATATTTGTTCAATAATAGTTGAACAATGGGTCCCATCGGCTAGGCGTGTTTCAACGGCTTACAAAAACCACGGAAGCCAGCCACTTTTTTATTCTCTGTACAACGCCTTTTTTTTCTCCTTTTGCGTCGTGTCGCGTCCGTCGACTACCTTCCCTCCACCCCCCCCCCCCTTACCAAGCTCCGTTCGAGCGTCTTTTTCACGCGTTTCAGCTTTCCTCCTTTTCCTTGCTGCTGATAATGGCGCAAAAAACAAGTCGGAATAAAAAGTCCTCTCGAAAGATACAAGTAGGTACATTTAATTAAATCTCTTCGGGAAATTTTAGATAAAAATAATTTGCCAAGAGTAGCAGACGTTTATTATTTTCTATTTTCCGTTCTGTTATTTTCTCATTCTTCTCCCGTTATCTTTTTTCCCACGAAAAGCACTTCCTGGCGGAAATGTCGTTCCTCGGCTCCTTTGATGGCCGCGTACACTTTGCGAGAAGGCAGCAATCGAAAGAGAAATATATATCGAACGGTTGTGCACGGGTCTTGAGATATTGCTCCGGTATAAGAGCACAGTTTTTCGTTATATCACCATGATCTTTTCATATATCGATTAAAAGATATTTGCTGGGAAAGGAGGAATATAGTGTGCTGCGAGAGAAAGACTCAAAATTTATGACGACTTCTACTGTGTGTATACATTCCCTTTATCTCGCTGAAAGATAAATTCTACCCACATTACGTGGAAGGAGAGTGCTCACGCGCGCACCGTATTTTAATTACATGGAAACTTACTTTTGATCAATCAGACCTTTGTTCCTTTGATAAGAATGTCTTTTCACCAAATAATCATAATGAATCGCGTTATTAAACTCTGGAAAACTCATTTTGCAAGATCATCGTGCATTAATTAAATGACCCAAGTACGCGCCAATAAGGCGTCGAATAAATAGAAACTAGACAGTGTATATTTGCTGATAAAACTCATTCTGCTATTTCCGACGTACCGACTTTTCTTCTTATATTCCCAGTGGTTTTATATGGGCCTTTGGTCAATCGTGAAACACCCTTCCGTTGGAAATAGATGGTTCGATTGATCGTGCTCAACGATGGCAAATAAAGGTCATAAAAAGGTCAGATAGGTATACACACACATAAGAAAGAAACCGCGAGAGAGAGAGAGAGGTTGGATTGACAAAGCAGATAAAGCATCGCAGAATGCAAAATGCAGCTGGCGTTTAGAATATTTTATACATATATATATATATATATATTTATCAAGGCAATAAAATTGTGCACGGAGCCAACTAGATATATTTTCTCGTTTGGAGAAACATAAGGTAAAGTTTGGCAGTGATTCCGGGGAAGCGCGGACCAAGGGATGCATTGTGTAGAAAAAAAGTAAGAGAAGAATAAGGAAGAAAGAGAAGAGGAAAGTGGTGTACGGCTTAGTAGTATTGGCTGGGAAAAATCCAGCGAGGGAAACATGGTCGGTTCGATTTATCGTTGAGAAAAATGAAAACAATGAAATTCAAGTAAATGTGGACTGGGTGGTGAATGAGAGAAGGAGTGAGGTAAGGTGGGGGGGGGGGGGGGGGAGATAGGTTGGAGGACCAGCAGGAAGATGATAAATGTGGGGGCGCGGTCGTAACAAGCCCTCTCGAGGCGAGCCCCAGTTTTTAATTGCTTCGTAGCACCCGGCATACTCCTCTCCCCGCTCCTTCCTTCCTTTCGTCTCTCGCAACAACTGGAGCAGCGCAAGAGGAGCCTGGGCGTCGGAAAAGAGATTTATCGTGTCATTGTTTATCTGTGCAAGCTGCGCGAGCCTCGTCTCTCAACGGATTGCAACTGACATCGACTACGTGCCAGCCTCGTTTCGCTAGACTTCACAGTTCTCGGCTTTTTCCACAATCAGTCCAGAGATATGCCTCGTCTCTCTCTCTCTCTCTCTCTCTCTCTCTCTCTCTCTCTCTCTCTCTCTCTCCCTCTCTCGCACACTAGCTACAACAGCAGACTCTATTGCAACCTCACCACAATTATTTCCTTCGACCACACCGTCACTCAAATCCATTATAAATCCCTCCTCGATAAATATATATAATTGTATAAAGCCGGATGAATTGGAAGCTGATCCGAATTGCTTAAAGGATATTGGATTAGGAGGAACTAGGCTGTGGATGCTACACACTATAGAGGACGAGGACACTTGTATCAATACGCGAGAGCAGAGCATAATTTGGCACCTGCAGATATAGCCCCGAGCATAATCGATTGTCATCCTCTCGTATACAGTGCGGATAGACAGACAGACATACCCCGAGAGAGAGAGAGAGAGAGAGAGAGAGAGAGAGGGTTCTATTTCTAAATCAAACCTACGGAATCCATAGAGGTACGATACGCGTCAAAGGTACACGCGAACTATGGAACAGCCGACAAAGCTATAGGATTACGCTGGCGTTAAAATTAACGACCCTCCGGAGATCAATTTTCCCACCTCATTAAATATTGAAACAAACTCTTCCGCAGTTTATTAGATCGGTATAAACTTGGATTAACTTTAACCAACGATCGATGAGTTTTCGTATACCTTCGATTCCTGCAGCGATAAAGCGTTTTTATCTCGTAAATTTTTGGTCGGACCAAGCGGTAAATGTATAATATATACTATATATATATATGTAGTTGCGGTAAGTCAACGTGCAATGAGCCGGCAATAGCAACGGATAAATATCCACGGCACACACCGAACGTACGTCAGCGATACCGGAATGTAATACAGGAAGGAAGAAATTGATAGCCGCACGTAGGAATACTACCAAGTCCCGACAAGTATTCTTCCTCCTCCTCCTCCTCCTCCTCCTCCTATACTCTTCGGCCCTTTCCTCCTATATTCCTAAAATACCTAACGCTACCTTTCAGTTTCCGACTTGATGTTTCCGTGTATATTATGAATGCTGTACATTACTCCAAAGAGGCGCATCATTCCGACAAATAAGGTATTCGATGATTATACGCTAAAGCGCTTTTATTTGCCGAATTCCGCGAGTAAACTGAATTCGATGCTTGGTTAAACTTATGTACTGTATATATATCGCAGCTATATTTATGGATTATTTATCCTGCCGAACAAATGAGGCTGCAGCTCGTTGGAGCGCGCGCGCATGCACGCGCGTATATGTATATATACAAAGGCCTTTTCCGACTAATCCATGATATAGAGCTATGGTACCAAATTGAAGGTATATATATAGGTAACAGTGAACCTGGATCAATGGTATTACACGAATTGGCTCAAACGCGCCTTCTCTTACACGACTAATCTGACGAGCCAACGCTTTCGTGCGTTTTGTTTGGAATGCTGGATGTTTTCAATGAAAACAGACAGCAGCCTGCGAAAAGAGTGAAAATTTCCATTCGGTACAAATAAAATTATCGGCTGACGCGTGGTACCAGCGCTCGAAACGAGGAGGGACATCCGAAACAAGCGAGCTAATCCGCGAGCAGACTCGAAAGCTTGTAAGACACTTAAGGACACTATTTGCATTCTGCGCAATAGTGTACTGATTAATCCTGCGATGGCTCACGATGTCTACAGGCTTGTTACATTAGTGATGGATTCTCTGATCCTCAAGGACGAACTTATGCTCACGGATATAGATATAGATATACGCGAGATTATTTATGTATATGCACGAGTGAAACCGAGGGAGATCGAGAGGCGGAAACTCGCAGAGACACCGGAAGGTCAATCTATAGCGATAAATAGATTCGTGAGATGGAGAGAATCAGCAGATCTCTGCAGATTGAAATGTCCTATATATATATATATATATATCGAGTTGGAAACAGGGGTGAATCCTGTGACACGCGAAGGCAAATCGTGGGGTTTCCGGAGTATCGCCCACAACGAGATGCTCGTTATATGTATACATCGGCCTACGTTGGCAGTCGTCACAGGAGTGACGTAACAGGCTGCTCCATTAACGGTACGTTAGGCACAACACGTTCCGCGAATTCCGAAACAGGACCGCCCGGCTGTTAGTCAGTTTGCATTCCGTCTTATCGGGCTGGCCGCGTAACGACGCCATTCCCGACGTCGACGCGTCTCGACGATACGTACGCGCCTATACACGCTCATCCCATCTGTGCAGTCCTGTGTTCCCTGTCCTCCCCTGTCCTGTTCTGCCCTGATATACTCCAAGCGCTGCAAGATGCAAAGTCAATAAGAGCCAACTAATCCTGAGACACGTGCGTACACACGTACAAATAGCTTGGATACACCAACGTGGCTCACGGAAATAAGCCAAGTTTGCTCTCGACAAGCCTATATCTACCAAACGCTTGATTTCTCTCTCTCTCTCTCTCTCTCTCTCTCTGGTATATAATAAGTATACACCTATATGTGCTGTGTACGTGTGTATTATAGCATTGTTGTAATTTTCATAGGGAGTTTTTGACGAACGTAGAGCCGATCCCTTTGGAGGGAGTAAATCCCTTCGGTACCATTTGCTTTATTCATCGGGGAGAGAACGACGTCAGCGTCCACGTCAATGTCGGCGTATGCTGATGCCCTTCTCGCTGACGTCTCATCATATTTTCCGTCAATTAAGCAAGGTACACGTCGCAGGCATATCCAGCAGGAATACTCGTTATAGGCTTGGGAGTTGTAGAGGCGTCATGGTATAACCGTACGTGGCTAAAATTACATAACCCTTTGGCCAAGCTCCTCTCTCTCCCTCTCGCACACACATATATATATATATATATATATACACACACAAATACACGTACTCTATTCAATCAAAAGCAATTGTTGCAAGTATTTAGTTGGGATTCTCCGAGAGAGAGAGAGTGTAGCGTCTGGAATAAGAAACAGGTGAGAAAGAGGGGGGAGGGGGGAGGATTTTCTTTGCTCGGCCGATAATATCTGAAGGAGGATTTGCCATAAAAGCAACGAGTGAAAAGCAACAGACACACCGTAGCGCCGTTTCTCGCGCTCACCATTCAGAGCTTTCGCGTGGCTTTGATGGATCTCATACCGCCCTTTTCCTGTAGATCTGCCCGCGTGCAAAAGCTCCCAGTCGAAAAAGCCAGAATGCTGCGCTCTTCACTTTACAGCTCTATCCACTTTTTACTTATAGGATAAATACGAGATGTATTGTGCGAGAGAAACAAAGAGAGGGAGAGAGAGAGAGAGAGGGAGATCGAATGTGGGTGCGATGGGAAATATATATAATATTACAGGAAAATCATAAACCAAGATTAGGGAAATCCAGGATGCACGAAAATTCTCTCCCTCTTTTCAGACCTTGTATGGCTGTACGGTGGTTTTTCTCGGATAAAATCTGATAACGACCCATCATTATACAATGGATTTTCACGCGAAGCCCATAACGCAGGTATCGCTCATCGATAAAGGATTCCTAGACAGGGAGAGAGAGAGAGAGAGAGAGGTATGTAGTAATCCAGCACGTTTTCTACGAGATAACGCGCAGTTGGCGGCGTACCTATATATATATATATATATATATATGCGTGCAAGTTTACAGAGGTAAACCGAGAGGTGTAGTGGCCTTTGCATTTGCAGAGTCGGCGAGGAGGAATCCAATTTGGTCGCTTTATTATATATAGTCCATTTCGTTCAGTGAATATTTTCGCTTAATTCGTTCAATCGCTTTGGATGCTCGATAAAAATGAAAGGCTGCTCGAAAAAGAGTCCCTTTTCAAGGTATATATATATATATATATATATATATATATATATACATATAGGAGAAACGCAACTGTTTCACGTAGCAATTATTTGGTCGATCAGTTTCCAGCAATTTTCACCCAGATATTCCCTGTAAGCAAAAAGACAGAAAACTGCAATACGAGTATGATAAAACGTGCTTTGGGTTTTACGCCATCTGTCATTTCCCGAAAAACGGAGAATATTGCTCGATGGCTCTTATCGTGGGTTGCCTCCCATGATCCATAGCCAAAGTTTAGTTGAGCGCCGCCCGCTTCCTTTCTATGAGAATTTTATGCACGCCAATGGACCTATGTTCAGAAATGCTTGGCATTTTTATAGCTCTGTATACTTTTACCGATAAAGCCCACTCCTCCCTGCCCTATCGCCCCCCTCCCCCCACCATTTCTCTACCAGCTCTATTCTACTTGTCCTATATACTATGTATGCGAAATTAAATTATCCAGGCTACGACTAAAGTTCAGTTTACCTTTGCTTCGAAGAGTTTGCTCTCGCTGGGAGTATATTATAATTAATTGTAGAAAGCCTCGAGCCGATCGATATATACGGGATATATCTATTTTTAATAGGAAAATAGTCGAATGGTTGGAACGGTAATTAAGCGGTAATTGTATACATATATATATAGAGGCGATCGAATATTAGAAGGATATAGACGCACGGAGAAAAACCAATGAGGTTTTTCGACCGGTTCGGAAGCATTGATCTTAATTAAATCGAGTCGGATGATTTGGAAGGGAGGGGCGGCGACCTTTGGGCGGGAACGACTAGTTTGGACACGGTCGATAAGTGCCATTAATGACATTCCGAACGATCTATCGAGTTCGCATCGGTCCATGGATCAATGCCTTTTTCGGCCAAACTCTCATGTTTCACAATTCTTTCAAATTGGCCGCTGGTTTTTTGCGCAGGAAAAAAGAGGAAGAGGAGAGAAAAAGGCAGAGCGAAAGAGCTTTATAAGGATAACAGTAGGGGTAGCTATAAAATACGTACAGGTAGCAGACCTAGAATTAAGGGGATATAAGCTACTTTAACAGTAAACAAATCAATAGAGTGGACGGCTGCATCCTGGCTCGTAAATTATCATTAAGGTGATTGGCCACGTAGTGCAGACACACACACACACGCACACGTTACACGCGTTAGGTGATTCTCGTATGAAGCGCCTGCATCGAGCAAACTGGCGCCTACTATAAGAGCGTCTTCCTTACAATCTAGCAGCGGACAAGAGGAGGAACATGAAGATCGTTTTAAGTACAGCACCAGCTTGGAAGTTTATAGTACACCGAGGCTCGCGCGCGTCAGTTGTGAAGTAGCACGAGTACTTATCTTCCTTGCTAAAATGTAAGCGCGTACCTACCTTTACCTACAGCGAGTAATTTCTACCTTTATTTATAGTTTTCATATATATATATATATATATATATATATATATATATATATATATATATATATATATATATCCATGTATATTGTTTCCACGAAGAGTCCGTAGAAATTAATTTGTCCATAATAAATCTTGCTAGCAGTTGTGACGCCTATATTGGTTTCCAGCGGGTATACATATAGATACCATGTATATGTATATATATTTTAGCAGACCCCCACTCTCTTTGATGCGACTGCAATGAAAAATCTTTTGAGCCTTGTCACACGAGCAGTTGTGGCAGTAATCCTTGGAAAAAGATTGGTGGAAAAATAAGCAAGTCACAGTTTTCCTGTCGCGCACGCTAGCTCGTATATGTACGCCGCAGGTGAGATAGAGCCTCGCTGTTGCTAGGTCAACCTGCCTAGCGAAGGATCTTCCCTTGAAAAACTAGACTCACCAAGGACACGAGAGTCCAGACTCATTTTTCACATCGTCCCAGGAATATAGTACTCTTGGAGGAACGTTGGTAAAAGCTGCAGTGATTTCAGAACACGATACTGGCTAACGTTGGAAAAAAGTCTAATCGATTTTTACACTGCCGTGAAGAAGAAGACGAAGTAGAAGATGAAGAAGAAGTGGAAAAAGAGAGGAAGGCAATATTTGCGAGAATTTTTCTACGATAAATTATTTATCGATCTCTAATTGGGAGGTGCATTGCGCGTAATTAATAATCACGATAATTTCCGTCGAGTTACCATTAATCCCAATTACTTACGGTAGAGATAAAGAATTTCTCATAACTCATGTCCGCGGGAACAGACATTTATCGAGCCAGCAGGATCGAGCAATAGTTATTGGCTCTCTGGTCGGGATTTTACACGCTGATTAATTCAATGACCATAAAGGCATCCGTTACTCGGCCGATTTCACGAGATCTTTTTGCCCCTTGAAAGCCGGAGACGACAAATCGGCGTTAGAGCATCAGGAGGAAAAGTGGTCGCGTGGCAGGCAGTTTCAGCGTCTAGCTACTCTTCTCTCCTTCGGAGAAAGAGGCGAAGCTATAAAAATGCGCTGCTTGACTGACGTCAGTCTCTCCCTCTCTCTCTCTCTCTCTCTCGGTTCGCTTGAATACACACGACTGCAGCGTACCATAAGGTGACACGGAGGTGTAAAAGACGCAGTGCATGCGCGCAGATGTTTCTTGCATAAATCGCTTCGTTGGTGTACCTTCTACCTCAAAATAGGTCGCATTTTCATTTTTATACTCGAAGCTCTCGCCAAATTTGTCCAATAAAGCTCGTTGCTCCTACACCATCGAGCTGATAAAACTCGTAGCTTGTCCCGCAAATTAAACGGGTTTTTTTCCACCATCGAGGAAATAAGTTATTGACCGATGGATCGATGAATCGACAATTGCACGGTTCTCTGTTGAACAATGGTCCAAAGTAGCCAAGTATAGTCTTATTATATTAAACTGTCGTCAAAACATATATCCCGTAATGAATTGTTTGCATCAGCGATGCGTCGTTCGCCGGTAGTCGTTAATCATGACACTGAATATTATTATACAAATGTGGATTTAGCTGCGTTATTTGGTCCACAGGCGTCATTATTCGGCTGGCATCGATAGCCGAGGAACTACTAAGTATGCATGCGACAGATTGGACATAACATTTGCATTAAGCTCCGCGCATCTATCAACTATTGCATTCATTAATCTGATGAGCTCTGTTATGCTATTATGGAAAACGATTGGTAAATCAAACGGGCTTCATTTATTATTATCTCTTATCCGAACCACGCGTCCAAAGAGCCATCTTCGTAACAGTAGCTAAATTCGACTTTTATAACGATATACGATATAATGCATTGCAGAAATTCTGGGATAGTTGTCTAAACTATTGAAACGGTATAAGATAATTCATTAAATACCATAGTGAATAATTGACTAGTCAAAACTTATAAAACTATAATGGAGTTTGGATACAGTTCTCGAGAGCCTTCATCGTATACATATTAATATTACGAATTCAAAACGAGTGTTAGCTCCATCCAAGATCGACAAGAGCTTTCAGGAGACGTGCATAAATTATTTCTTTTCGCACGAATCTAGTCACTTATAGAAAAGGCGCAGCTAGAGAGAGTTTCCACGTGCAAACGAGAAGCTAGTGATGAATTTAGTCGTTCCTGCTGCGGAGTTTCGGAGGGTAAGAATTTCTTGAAAAATTCTCCAAGTTTATCGGTCTGTAGGGTGTACATGGGACACGAAGCGACAGAACGCAGACCGTTCGCCATTCGCAGGGACTCCGCGCGATCTCTGGCAGGTTTATTTCCGTACGTACGTTGGACGCCCGGTGAATTCGCATCCCCTTTAAGAGCGTACATTTAAATGATCCGAGGGAAAAAAAGTTGGAGAAGCAACGAGACATTTTTCTAGCCTCGGAACGCGAGTTTACGTCGATGCTCGAATTTTACAAGCTCGTCTTTTCCTCTTCTATCGATATATATATATAGCAACGAGACTCGAGAAACGATCGATTTGTCGCGGAACGATGGACAAGCATTAATTTCGGTATTCGATAGCTATACATAAAGAGCTTTTATAGCGTCGAGAGATACAGAGGAATATCGGAAAATGATAATAGAACGAAGGATAATCCCGGTTGGCGCTCGCAACAACAGTGTATACAAGTTAACTAAGTAAGCCATTCGTCCTTGGAGTATCCACCACAAGTCTTCTTTACCGAGGAGGCTCCGAGCTTCTGGAGAGAGAGACCGGACTGAACTTTTTTCCGAGAGTTACACGTGCGGAGCACGAACCCTGTTATCTTCGAACGTGTCGAGTTACCTCGTTAACCAACAATGCCCTGGCACGAAAACTCCCTCCCTTTCCGGTGACAACTTTTCACTTTACGACGCCGCACTACGTGCTTTCCCGATTCTCACGGCGATTCTTACAGGCTGGATATAACGAAAAAGCTCGACTCTCCGCGCTCCTTGCCTAATTGAAATGCAAAACACTGCAGCTGCTTGAAAATTTTCTTCTAATCAGTGCTTCTTTACGATTAGTAAGATTCGTTTACGAGGTAAGTAGGCAAAGCCTCGTAGATTCCGGCATGTCGGAGTCGGAGTAGGGGCGAAATGTGGGTCGGAGTTTCCAAAGGAGACACGGAGCAGTTTCGGAGGTCTTTGGGAATGACGCTGGCAGAAACGAGTGGAGGTAGACGCGCGTGATACGAGGTCGAGTATGTAGCGCGCGAGTGCCTGGGCCTAAGCTCGACAACTTACCATTAATTTATACACACACACACATATATATATAGCTTATATATGTAATATACACACAAGGTATAGAGGTACACAAGTTAATAATGCTGCTTACCAGCATCGGGAAGCTGTTGGTTTGGGATAGTTACGTGGAATAGGTGAGGAGCTGGAGAGAGGTGAAAGGAATATGAAGAAGGGGTGGGTGAGGGGTGGGTGTCTCGGGGGCGCTGTCGCGTTGGAAACACACTGACGAAGCCTGTACAACCCACACGAGCGAACGACTGCCAACACTCGAGGGCCACACGAATACTCCAGCTCGTCTTGTCTCGTTCTCCATGCGGTATGGATCCGTCGCAAAGTTTCCTCGAGTTTCTGAAAGTGCCTTTTCCGGGGCAACGTCGCGCGCGCGATGCGGGACAACCGAATGGATCGCTTCATTCCGCCGTCGCCGAACGCCAAAGACTCGCTGCGCCGGAATCCTATCTACGAGTGGGAACAAACACGCCGGATTACCAGTCGCTGATAGCCTGCCATTCCGGATATTCCCAGCGATATTTGCCTTATCGAGCCGAGCCTCCTTCCACCTCTCTCTCTCTCTCTCTCTCTCTCTCCCTCTTCCTCAGCAATTCTCAAAAATTAATCTTCTCGATGATGCCTTACATATACGTGTTGGGTCAAATTCCAAATAACAGCCTTTGTCTCGTATATATTTATATGTAATGCCTGGCAAAAAATCGTATTCATTGTTTATTAATTAGCATTGTATAGAGGGGTAATAAAATGCCGATGACATTCAAGGACAATAGGTTGACTCTCTGGTAGAGTCGAGCAAAGTTCGGAGAAATGCGGCTTCCTTTGTGAGAGTTGCGATAAGGGGAGCGTTTGATGAAGCGATCCCTTTCCTCTCTCTCTCTCTCTCTCTCTCTCTCTCTCTCTTCTTTGTGGCAAAAGCCGAGGGGAAGGAAGGAAGCGAACCGTGCGTGTGCAAACTTGGCACGATGAAGAAGGCGAGGGTTCGGTTACCGATCGAGCAAACCTGCAAGATCATTCGGTTATTCTGCCTATTGGAAAGTTGGGCCCGACGCGATACACGTCTCTATGTCTAATGCTATAAGAAGTTGCAGTTAGTACATACTGCAGTGCTGTTGTACGTGTACCCCACGCACACACACACACACACACACACAAACGAACGCGCGAATCGCGCGAGATTACACATTACACTTGCAATCTACTTTGAAGCGGTACACGCGAACGACGATGGGAAGCCACTCGCACACACCGACTACATTAACCAACGCACTGACTTTCCGTTGATACGGAGGTGTTATTAAAACTTCTCTTCGCGAGACAGATTACATTTTGCCAACTATATTAGCGACTCGATTCCACCTCTACTCCCGTTTCTCCTGGCAAATTCTATTTCGCCCAACCAACATAGCGGATAAAGGGAAAAAAGAGATGATAATTAAAACAATTAATTCATTTATCTCACACCTCTACCAACATACACTATAGATATAATTTTAATTTTCAGCTTATCCCGATCCACTTAGCAATACAAACTCTTCCGTACACCGCATCACTTAAGCGCATCATGAAAGCTTCCCCGCATTTGTTATAATGGGCAGGAACGACAGCGTTTCTTTTGTTCGGCTTTCCGCCTGTCGCTTCTCATAAAGAGTGCACAGCCAGAAATATTCGCTTAAATAAGTGCGTCTCTCCGTAGCCTGCGCGATAGAGATTCGCGCGAGATGAGGAGCGTACGGTAATAAATAAATGGTCTGCGAGAGTGAGGAAAACCGGAGAGATGAAAAAGACTTTCGTTCGGCCGGTTAAATTAATGAATTCTTAATACAAACATGCCATTGGCGAGAGTCGACCCTGACTCAAAGTTAAAACAATAAACTCGTCGTCCGATGGAAATATGCAAAAAGCCCATTTATACTGCAGGTGGAGCGAAGACGAGCGGGGGTGTGACCGGCCCACTGATATATTTTTGGCTCTCCACTCGAAAACTCTCACGGTAGACCCTTCGCTTATAGTTGGGCCAATGAGAGAGAGAATCAAGGATTTAAATATACATATATATATATTAGTGGTGCGTTATATGTCGTTCGCTGCCAAACACTCGGCTTATAATATTGAAATGGAGCGAGTTGCGTGTGATACGCGATTATAATACATAAGAGAAGCAAATTTTACGTTAATGCAATGCTTCTGCGTGACAGAGATAATTTTTTTCCTTTTTCAGCCCTGTAGGGAATCGGATTAATACAATCCGAGTACATTAAGTTACATCGAAGAATATCGATTATCTATAAATATTATTCTTAAAAAATTATCCAAGAGAGTAGATTATCATACGTATTTTACATAATTAAAGTATAAAGTTCCACTGTTGGCAAGTAAAACGGCAAATAGTAGATGTAATCGTTGCTGTGCGAGTACGCTATTTAATATATCATTAGAGACAATAAGCAACAGCTATTATAGAAACGGTTGTGCTTATTATAAGTAGTGAATTGAAATTCATAAATAATCTGTACTTTGCTGATTCGGTTTAAAATATGATATTATCTAGGACGTTGCATTTGATATTGACCGTAATTTTATAATCTACTAACCCTTGTTAAAAATAATATCCTGAGATATAGGGGCGTTATTTTATAAAAATTAACAAAATCTGCTTGACTAAACGAATTTTCTTTAGGATATTGCTATTAATTTACATCATTTAGAGTGAATATTTTTATCGATTGTAGATGTTTACCAAAACGACCTTTTAAAGGATTATTTTCCTTATCGGTTTAAATAAACTTCAAGCTGTAAATATCAAAGACAATTCTCAAAATATGTATGTTCTTGATACTATTTTTCGGAATAGAAAAAATAATGTCACTCTTGGGCAAACATTTTTGTAAAACTATTAAAATTTTTCAACTTTAAATCAAGCTGTTAATCTTTCTTAATTATCAACTGATCAATATCGAGTTATTTGAAGTTATGTTTACTTTAATATTCTTCATTAAATACATACCTTGATTTTTATTTAAATTAAACAGTGAAAACTTACCAGAAATAAATATTTTAGTTATTAATAAACTTTAGTTATTCATTTTTTAGAAAATTATGCAGTTTTCAGGAGTGGTCACTTATTTTTGCCTCCCTTATTCATCACGGAACATGAATATACAGTGTTTTAAAACAAAGCTCTTTAAAACAGCTGTAAAAAGATGCAATAAAGATATGGGTTTCATTTAAAGAAAAGACCGATAACTGTATAACGGTGAATGAATATTGAAAGTTTTGCT
The DNA here is from genome assembly GCF_024137725.1 of Prorops nasuta. Lineage (NCBI taxonomy): Eukaryota > Metazoa > Arthropoda > Insecta > Hymenoptera > Bethylidae > Prorops > Prorops nasuta. The sequence goes on from NW_027116803.1 coordinate 5,612,621, forward strand.
TAATCATAAATTTTGAATTTTATTCCTTGATGGGTTAATTGGTTTACTTATTGGACGTAATTATATAATGGATAAATATCGTTAAAAGCTCATATGCAAGCTTTTAGTTATACTTTTTGATTATAAATATATGTATGTACAGAGTCCTCTATACACACAAAATATCTGATGTATTCATGGCGAGCTGATAAACTCATTAACAGCGAAAAATGTTAACGATATTAACATTATTTTTATGAATGATAAAAAAATCATTCTTTAGAAGCTTCCTATTAGTCAATGGATTGCTTCAGCGATATGATCAATGAATAGGATAAGATCTCATGTAGATATTTTATTCTACCATTATAAAATCTTTAATCAAAGTATTTTTAATCTTTCCGATAGATTTTCACCGAATAAATGTTAAATCTCTAATATGATATAGGAATTTTATTTTTAAACCCGTGCAATCTATCGTGAAAATTTTGGCTTGTCTTCGTCTATAACGATATTCGAGACGCAAAAGATCGAAGCTCTTTTTTATACGCACTGAAGAAGAGGTCTTATGCAAAAATTGATATCTTTTATAGCAGATTTCTCGTGTTTATGCTCCGAATGAAACAATTTTCAATAATCCGGGGAAAAACAGCACTTGCTCCCTCTCTATGATAGTAGAAATTCTCATTTTTACTAGATCCAAACCGTATTTTGAGCAATATCTCGTAAGGGAAAATCGTGGTACGATTACAAAGTTCTATTATCCGTATTTGGCGTAGTCGTATTCGTTTATTACTGCTTTTCTCGAATTGATTTCCAATTCTCGTATACGTAGGGAGAGAGAGAGAGAGAGCGAATGAGAAAGAAAAAGAGAGTCTTGACGCAGGGGAAAGAGGCGGGTGGTTGGAGAATGTGGCAAGTTGGTGTAGCGGCTGTGCTTCTATCGAAAGCCCGGTGACCCGTGAAAATGCGAATGCACGAGTTGGGCAAACAGCGTCGTCACGTACGGTGAAAGTCGAGCGAATCGACGCGGGCGGCACGACGGAAAGAAAAGTAGTCGAAAGATAACGAAACGTGTGCTGGGAGAGAAAGAAAAGAGCCGAAACGAAGGAACGACAGTGGCCTCTGAATGGGCCTCTCAGTCTGTCCACTTTCCATACACGTACCTCTTTTACTCTTTGCCCCTTATTCAACCCTTCGCTCTTCTCTCTTTTTTTTTTGTTTTCACCTCTAGGCGCTGCTCGGCTCTCTTCATTGTTTCCCCACTGGTCATTAAAAGTTGCAGCATCGAGCAATAATATGCTTAATGAAAGAACATTATTTTTATATACATATAAGCCATGTGCGAGTTCTTGTCTGCTATGTATACAACACACACACACACATAAATATATATGTAGAATATATGTAGTAGTCGCGTCGATAGCGTGGTTAGTCGCAGTTCCGGAAAACACTGTCTTCCGCGTATGAGTCTTATTGGTAGGGGTTGATGGTAACGGAGGCTGGCGGGGTGGGGGTAGCTTGTCGTAGCCGGTGAGCAAAGGGGGCATTGATATACGCTTGCACAGAACAGCAAGAACCGGTAACGCATAGCCAGGAAACGACTGGATGGGTGCATACGTTACCGGATCGCGTTGTACCGGTGCGCTAACTCGTACCGTATCCACTCTCGACCCCACCTACCTTCGACTCTCGTCCCCCCCCCCCCCCCTCCAGGATAGTTAACTGCGGCGAGTTCCACTACTCCAGCACTACGTCACTATAGCCGTTCTTCTCTCAATTCTACCGTGGCTCCCTGTTCGTTTAACGACCTCTTCCGCTCGCTGTACTATCGATGCATTACCGATCGGGACTCTAATCTTCGACGAAGAAATATACCCAATTTCCTACAATAAACTTTTTCGATTTTTCCCAATTGCTCCATCGACTCCCCCCCCCCCCCCTCCCTGCCTTTTTCCGATTCGACGATTCAGCTTTGCTTGGCAAAAGTGCATCATCCAATTGATTTACATCGTACAACCACGCTCGAACGTAATTTAGTCCATCAACGATTGGATAATGTGCTCGAAAGAATGCTTAAATATTGTCAGCTAAATATCGCACCAACGAAATTTTTGCAGCTCGTTTAAATCGATACGGTGATAAATGAGCGATGCATTATACTGATCAGTCCCAATATTTACCATTTCAGAATTCGATTATATCGAAGTTTTAATTATACCGTTTTACGTGCACAATAATTAATTCAATTTGGCTAACGTTGCGATTGGCAGATGTTAAGCCCGTTTTAATTAATTGCAGTAATTTCAAACCCAATGGTTATATTATTTTACATGGTTCAGTCAACAGCCGGAATTCGATTTTGTCGAGTCTGGAAGATTTGTAGGGAGCTTGATTAGGGTAGAAAGGTGAATACACACACACACATATATATATATATATATATATATACACACAGAAGAATCGACAAGCGCTTGCAGTTAAAGTTAATCGGAGATTGAGTTTCGAGATCGCAGGAGTTGTGAGAAGAGGGTTAAGTGGAAAAAGGGCAAACGGCCTTGCGATAGAGACTGAGTATCTCAGGAAAGGAGAGTCACCTACGCACACAAACGAGTTCACTTTCCTCCCTTTCTCTCATCCCCAGGGATCCGTCTGCAAGGAAACGTCGCTCTTGCATAGCGACATCCGATAAGACGTTTTCTCTTTTTTTTTCCATTGGATTGATCCGCAGGGTTGTTGAGTGACTGAGAGACTTTCACCGCAGCTACCGTTGATGTATCTGAAATTTTAATATTAGCGGAAGATCATCTGGGATCGGAGCTTTGTAGCTTGGCAGTGCTGCTGTAATTCTAATCTCGGCCGGAGAAGAAAGTGAAGGGACGGATTGTGGGGGTTGAAGGAGGGGGGGGGGTGAAGAAGAGGGAGTCGGGATAGATCGACGAGGCAGTCGTTAAACTTGCCCCGGAGACCGTAAACTACCTGGAGGAGGCCGAGCTGGATAGAACGTTCCGTCCCCATCGGGGAAATTTCTGGGGCAGCTACTGCATGGCTATACACACTGGCAGTACCTCTGTAGGGAAAATTCGAACAGCAAAGCGAGTGGATGGACGTGAGCGCGGATGAGCGCTCGATCGACAAAACCGTGTATATATATATATAGAAGCTCGCGGTAAATTCGTTTTGAACGAATTTCAGCTAAAAGGGATATAATGGAAATAATATTTGGTCATTATTGAAAAATGTAAAAATTGTAGATCACTGTGTAACCGAACGAGGGTCGGAAAAGTTTGCATGCTTATGCGTGCAGATATATATATATATATATATATGTAGAGTGAGGGGAGAAAGGGAGATTTTAACGAAAGTCGAGAAGCTGAGCTTAATCTCTAATTTGAATAATGGGAGACGAGTGGAGTAACTGCTCGTTGATACATTCACGGTCCAACCGTTTTTAAGGAAATTATTCAGGCCACTTTTGTAAATGATGCATGCCATTTCTACGAGCCCGGCTTAACGCTTACAGGCGTTTGGCCTTTTTACACGCTAGCACTTTCAAGATAAAGTGCGGACCGTACAAAAACGCCTGGAGAGTTCATTACCAGTGCAATGCTGGCGAAGCTAGAAAAGAATCGATGTGCTCGTCCCCCAGGACAATGCATAAAAGCTGGAAAGCCTGGCAGTGTACACTTGCTCTATAAAGATAAAGTTTGCTGTAAAGCTCACTGGTGCATTTGTGCACCTTCCTCTTGCTAAAATTGTAATCGAATTATTCATGATTGTTATTCATGAGTGTTCGCGAGGATTCGTGTGTGTATATAGGTATGTGTATGTATATAGGGTTGGGAACGTTGGTAGTGGTATAAGGGAGAGCGGGGGAGGGGGGGGGGGGGTGATCGATGACCGATCGAGTGCGTCATAGATGACCGCAAACTGTGGCATGACGCAGCAGCAAAGTTTGCCAGCGTCAGCGGGTGCAAGCTCGTAAGCGGCAAGAGCTTTCAAAGTCCAAGCAGCTAGGCTACGGGTGAAAAGGGATTGGGTGGGGTGTGTGGGGGTGGCAGGGTTCGGAGATTCTGGGAACTGGCGAGCTAACAAACCGTGCTTCATTTAAATGCGGTAGCCCGCTGAAACGTCGCTAATTGAATCGACGGGTGTCTGTTCGACGAGGTCTATTCGGATCCCCGAGTAACTTTCGGCTTAAGTTTGACCATGTCGATCCGAGGAAAGTGTGTCCTTGCGGAAGTCCCAACGTGCATTCGCCCGTGCGCAGCCGCAACTTGGGATTTCACAGATTGGAGTTCGATCCTTCGCTCTGCTCAATTCTGCTTGATGGTGCTCGAACGATTAGATCCTGTGGACGAATCTCTATATACTATATATATATATATATGTATACATAAACCTGTTAGAACTGATTTATGCATTAGGCGATTAGGCTACAATCAATCTGGTTGCTATATTTTCCAAGTACCATCCATGCACCAGCTAATCGAGTTCATTCGTGTACTCTGCCTTATGAAATTGACCATCGGTCTCTTAGATGCACAGGCGCAATTTACCGACAGAGGGATAGACAGAGAGAGGAGAAAACTTGAATTTCGAGTCGGAGCTAGCACGACCCTAGCAGTGTACCCAGGAGATGGGCAATAGCGCTCCGGGACCATAGGACGCCTATGCACTGCGCCAAGGACTCTCTTAACATCTTCCGAGCTTTCGAATATTCATGAACCTCTATACGCAGAACCGTGAGAATTTACAGAAATGCTCCCACGATAATGTTGCTGATTTAACATTTGCATCAAGTCAGTTCTTCGGTCTTCGGACTCGAATATCGCTCAACTATTAACATTTAACGCGTAGTCGCTTTCTTTTTGATATATATATACACTCGCAGTTTGGGGATAATTGAAAAACGATTTTAAAAGGCATTTATGCGCGATCGTTAAGCCGACATACAAAGGTAATCGCTTACATTGAGAAGTCACTAGATATACCGGCAACATCCAACAATCCGATATATTCACGATCTGACTGAACTCGATTTCTCTTCAGCGAGACGCGTTTGAAACTTGCTTTACAAACTAGATCCATGTTTGAACGCCAGTTCAACTTTAAAAGCAATGCGCTACATCCTAGCCTACAAAGGAATTGACGCGCCAAAAATTTCATTTCTCCCCTACCATTGATTTCCGATAATCCTTTTGCCCCTCGGCTACCCATATTCACCCCGTTCCCCATCCCCTATGTATATATATATATGTACATATATATACCATATAGTATATATATAGCATATACCTATAGGCAAAACCCTAAAACACATTTGCAAACAACACAAACTTGGCTAACTTCTATTTTCGTTCGTTCGTTCGTTCTTCGACTATTCCCGAACTTGGAGAACACGAGATCGCGAAGATCAGGGGAGCAAGTGCTTTCAAGCTGTCCGCGCTACGTAAACTCAAACGCGATTCTTCCAGCTACTTTTCACTTCTTTCCTCTCTTTCTTTCCTTCATTCATTCCTTCCTTCCTTCCTTCCTTCCTTCCTTCCTTCCTTCCTGCCTTACGTTTCTACTTATGACTTTTTCTAAAAGTTGAGAGCCGCTTGAGACGATCGAGATCCCTTCGGCAAGTGTTCCTCTGCATCCTCAATGTAGTCCACTTCACAAATTCTGCTCGCGTTTATCCCTCTCTCGCTCGCTCTCTATTTGCCAAAAGTAAAAATTTCTCCCTCAAGAAATTCATTTCCCTTTAACTTTGCGCTGAAAGTATAAGAATTTCAAGCATCGGGAAAGAAAGTAGTAAGTCTCATAGACTAATGTCACGCGAATTCCAGATTCGGATTTCTCCAACTTCTCCGTATAAATACTGCGGCTCTGAAAAGTCAAGATTTGACAATTAGGTAGATGCCGGATATATGTACTACTGCGAGCTAAGCTTTTCTCGCGTTGAAAGGTACCGGAAAAAGTACAGCCAATGAGAGAGAGAGAGAGAGAGAGAGAGAGAGAGGGTTCCCGTAGATAGAGGAAACAACGAGCTTCTATATTCAGAGCATAAAAAGTTTCCTGTTACCGTCAAGCTGTTCAAGTACACTGCGTGAATGTAATTAAAACGTTCACTCCACCTGATAGGAAAAGATGAGAAAAAGGAGGGAGAACAAAATCTCACCGACCAGTCCAGCTAAACAAGTTTCCGAGAAATCTCAATATTAAAGCTGTACACCGAAGATATTTTCTGTAAAATATATAAATAACATTTGGTTTGACGGTTTAGCGGGATGAATGTGATATAGAAGTGGTAATAAAGATGCAGGAATGCAGATTAAGTGTTGCTTGAAAATTATGAGAGTCATAGGTGGTTAAGTAAGTGCCATTATGTTTTCATAACTTACACACTAAGGCACACTAAGCTCTCATAACTTTTAGCATTAAGCGGAGTGGCTCTGAAAATGATCGTGGTTGCTATTATTATTATAATTACTATCACCGTATCGTAGATGCGAAGCGAGATTGTTGCAGCATATTTAAAATTCTATCGCGTGATGTGGGTCGTGCTAAACAAATTATCGGACATCAGCGGTAGCCGAACGAACGCCGGTCGGGCTACTCGAGCAACTGTCCCTTTTCGCACGGTATTGGTAAAAATGCCTGCGATATTATCCAGTCCCACTGTCCCCGAATGCGTCGTTCAAAACACGCTGGGAATCCTATCACCTGCCTACCCATACAAAGACTCGTTCCACTTACACTTCTTAAGCTTTACCCACGCTCTCGCTCGGTTGCTGCCTCGGCTCGACTCGCTCACTCAGCAGCAGCAACAGCAGCAGCAGCAGCTTGCCCTCTAGGATTCGTCCCTCTCCTCGGTCCTCCGTCTCACAACTCTTTACCCCGCAATTTTTATTCCTTGTTTCTTCTTCCACGTTTACACCAATTGCACCGATTCTTAATTTACAACGAATCTCCATATGCTGTATAGCAGGCTCTGATTAATTTACTGCCGATACTCCTGTAGCATTTGTACATAGCATACGTGTTCGGTGTATATCTATCATTGGGAACTGATCATTTATTTAGGACAATGATTGAATTATTGTAGAGTAGCAGCTATAAATTTCGACGAGTTTTATCGATCGGAATGGCTCTGACGTTGGGATTTTGTTCGGATTGGTCGGCAACAAGCACAAATGAAAATGGTACAACATTACGAAAGAGAAGCACGTAATGCGGAGAGTCATGTGTATTTCTTGGTGGTCTAGTGTTTGGCGAGACGCGACGTTAAATGATTAAATAAATAAATGAATAGCGAGGGAAATAATAGATGCGATGGTGGGGGAGCGTATGGGCGTGATTTGTAATGGCCATACACACGGAGAGGGAATCTTGTGGAAAAGGTAGAAATTTTGTTGGAGCCGCGCGCGCGGCCACCTTTTGTCCAGGGCCTCGTAAAATCACACGTGCGTCTATTCTTTACGCACGGATGTGTTTTCAGCTTTATTTCACTACTCCATCTGGCTGACAGTAAAATAATGTGCGAGGTCCAATTCTCACAAAACGGCGCATTATTCTTCATCTCCTTTTTTTCCTCCGCGCTCATAAATTATTAAACATAGCTCTTATATAGCTGGTCAAATAGGAGTTTACTAAATTTTTATTGCTTCCATGATAAAGCTATATTCCGGGCTAAAGGACTTTTCTACAATCTCCGGTAGCATGCTTTCATTTATTATCCATGGTGGTCTAGCTCCAAAGTTATTCCTATGACACGCTCTGTACATATCGATAAAGCTTGGTCAACGTCCATGTTATGGAGTTTTCGAAACAAAGTTACGGGGATTCCGCCTTGAGCGCTGTCGTACTCTTTTATTGTACGGTATATATGGTACTTTTGCCAGTTCCATCGGAGCAGCTAGCACAGAATCCAGCTGCCCGTGTGTCATTTGGAAGTTGGATCACGCTCGAAAATCAAGGTTCGGCCAAGTTTCGCGATATCGGCCGGCTTGAATAAAAATCCGCTTCTTCGTCATCGTCGATCGGAACGGACGCTCCACGAAAATGAAAATGTACATATATATGTAATATAGAGGCGATATCGACAGTTTTGCATCGCTATACGCGAACCAGTATACATATGTATAGAAATAGACTTTATTCCTCGACTAATTTATGCCGCGGCGAATCGGCGCGCGGTGGAATAAAGGCGGAGTGTGCGAACGACCACGGCTCGAGATAATAATCTACGGAGATAAATTTCCCCGAGACTTTTGACTGGCGAATTTCTTAAGCGTTTCGTCGCTGAGGTATAAGTGTAAGCGTAAAGGTATAAGGTGAGTGAAATGATAATACTGTGAGTAATGTCATGCCGAACACGTGGTGTCATTCCCAGGAGCGTTAGAACTAAGCCGTGGGGAGGTTCGAGGGCCAAAAGAGGAAATCTTAGTGCGGCGAACCGGACGAAATTGTGGATTACGTCAAGTTTCCTCGGCTGGTGTGGTAGCCTTGTCCGCGCCTTTTTCGTTTGCTCCCCCATACCCCCGATGCCCCACCTCTCGCCATTCGCCGCATTTTTGCATTTAAATTCATGGAATAATAATGCGGTTCTCGATCGTAAATACTCGTCGTATCCTCCTTATTCGGCTTACTCACTGTGCCGAGAAAAAGGTTCTGCCAGACGCCCTTTTAAGAATGCGAAGGACACCCAGGAAGCCTTCCGGATGAATTTCAGCGAGTCTTTATCGCGTTGCCAACCTTTTAATAGATTTCTTCTCAAATAAATTGGCCATTGTAAAAAAACCAAAATCAATGCACCAGCCAAACAAACAATTCAGACAATCCAAACGGAATCTCGCCTGCAGCTTCTAATTATACGGCTGCAGCAGCGGAGAATAGTTTTTGTCTTTCTCGCAGCAGAGAAGAAGAGGAGGAAAAAAAGGAAGAGGACAATGAAGCTTAGAATCACGTAAATGACGATAAAATTCAAGTACCTTGCGAAGAGGAGAATTTTTGCTTAAAGGAAAGTTACACCGGTAAAGAAAGCGGAAGGATAGGGAACGCCCGGTTTGTTGGCTGCGACAGACAATCTGAAAGGCGCGGACGCGCTCTGAATGTCAAGGCAGATGCGAGCGAGACAAAAAGAGACTTTGGAGAGGGAATTGGGCGGGAGAGAAACAGAGAGAGAGAGAGAAAAGTCGAGCTGGGCGAAAGAGAGAAGGCCGGAAATAGCAAAGTCGTATTGGCTCTATTGGATTGAGTATTCGACATTTTTTACGCTCGACGGACCAGAAGATGAGGCTCGTCCGGCCGGAACTTTCGACAAAGCGTCTTATATATATATATTGGTCGACTTCGCATCCGTCGACATTTGTTTTTATAACGTATAATGAAAATGTGTCTGGGGAGTGCGAGGAGCCAGGTGTTGGAGATGTAATAAGGTGAGGATGAAGGACTTGGGATAGCAGAATTTTCAAGGACCTACCTATCTATATATCTATATATAAGGGAACGAAAGGATTAGCGTAAGGTTCTCGCGATAGCTTGCGGCAATTTTAATCTATCGACAGACGCGCTACGCCGGAACCAATTGCACGGGTGCAATGAAAGAAGAAGAAGCTCATCGTCGTCGTCGTGGTGGTTGGTGGTTGGCGGTGGCGGTGGCGGTGATTGTGGTCGATAGGCTTGAAACGTTTCCGGCAAACCGGGAATCGATGATGGAGTCTCGTTGCTAAAGGAGGGAGGGGGGGGGGGGGAGGAGGTCGGAAGACGCCAGCAGATTTGCACAGCTTGACGTGCACCTTCGCAATTTCAACGCTGACTGGCGCAAGGCTTGCCCGAAGAATGATGTACTTAACGCCGAGATTGAAATATATTGGCTCTGTATAAAGAAAACGATGATGAAGACGATAAAGCCGATTACGTTGGAGCAGCTTTCGCACCCCAAATTGCATTTTATTATGAAATTTATCTCGCCAAGCCTCTCCTCGTTCTCTCTTTTACTATGGCTATATTATATATGCGTGTGTATATGTGTACACCATCAAACTCTCATTCTCTACTTTCCTGTCGATAATGCCACGAAATATGCATTAAGGTTCCGTCAAAATAAACAGGCAAGTTTATTCAACAACTTTCAATTTTTCTTCTAGCTTAATTAACTTATTGGCGCGTTAATCAATAGCTATTCGTTTTCAATCTCGTGTAAAAACGAGCTGATTGAAATTATTAAAGCTTCGTTAATTTCACATCGGTGGAAACGCGAGAATAGAGGGATAAATTATAATTTATGCAACTGGGTTTGCCGAAGAAAAAACGAGAGCATTGATGAAACAAATTTTGCAATTGACTTTGCCCTCCTCGTTTTTCTCCTCATCGACGAGCTCTCCTTTGAGGCTTTTTCATCTCTCATTCACTTCCCCAGTGGTACGCGCGTATATATATATATATATATATATATATTACGGCACAGTCTCCAACCTTAATTAACCCCAGAAGAGAGCTTTCAGGAAGCTGCCATTGCGCGTCGCGAGCCGCCCTGCTGTGCTTTCTCGCTGTTCCTTCGGTGGCATTCGCCACGCTACTCCGCTACTCCGTCGTCCTCTGACAACCTGAAAACTGCCAGCAACGACCCACACTTTTCACTGCCAGCGATTCCAACTTGCCACTAAGAATAAGCCGGCTATATTGCCCCCTAAAACTTCTCCACTTTTTTTCTACGACTCGATAAAAACCATCTCACGCGTCGGCTCGTTCAATTTAACCCTTCCAACCTTTTCCCGACACTATAACCTCGCCACTCTCTCAATTAGAAATTCACCCCTTCGTGCTCTCCTTACTTATCCATATTGCACGCTTATATACCAATTAGCACTCTCGATCGACATCTCTCACCACACGACGTCCTTGAGGAATATTTTGGAAAACCTCGATGTATGTCGAGCGGCAAAGTTTCTCGATAATTAAAATTCTAATGGACCCTGAAATTGGCTGTGTTCGTCGAGCGTGACTGAGACCGTTAATTGAGGGGATGAGTGGATATTATTAATAATACAGGATTGTTCGTCATTGCTGTTTGTTATTCGAGTTTGAAAGGGGGGGGGGGGGGGAGTGAGGAAGAGGAGCATCGTTGGCCTTCCGCAAGCCTCTATCGAAAGATTTATGGCCCGGTCAAACGACGCTTGGCAGAAGCTTCTGGCGCTGGCGTTAGCGTTGGCGTCCCCCCTCCACCAAAGAGAAACGAGAATATCGTTCGAAAGCTCGGATTAGGAGCGTTCAATGCACTCTTGCTGAATAATCGCACGCGGGGGTAAACGTATCGATGCTTTCACTTAGACCTTAATTACCAATAAGCTCTTTACCAGTTAGGATAAAACCACCTACCACTAAAATGCTGGAATTTTCAAGTGAATAAAAGCCAAAGACTGATCCAACCTTTCTAGAAGCTATTTAAAGAATTATTGCTACTGTTCTTTTTGATTTGACCAATTAAATTTATTATTAGCTGTGGGTAAAGGGAGATAATAGGGGGGGGGGGGGATATAGATACATATACACAGAGGATGCGATACAACGGCCTGAGAGCTGATTAACTCGACTGCGGTAATACTCGAATCGCTTTACTGGAGAAACTTACATAATGACTATCCAAAAGTTAATAACAATTTTCGTCTAGCTCGTATCAAATACTAAGCTTTATTAGATTGAATGCCTATTAATTCGTTAGTTTGCCTCTCCCCATCTTTACTTTGACGAACTATGAAAGTGAGTGAAACGCTTGAAAGCCAAGAGTGAGCGAGCTTTCGAATAGCGAGCATGCGAGCGTGCAATGCATTTCATCGAGAGGGGGTGGGGGAGAGAAACACGCGATGATTTGTCAGTTTAGGTAGGATTCTAATTAGCAATATTGATTCAAACGAAGCTTGAAATTTTTACTCAACGGGCTGACCATTGTTCTGTTAATTAATACATTCCATCAGTTTTCAGCAGATTTTATCCACGCTGCAGATTGTTCCTCTTTCATGAGAACTAGAAAAGTCGATAAAGCAAATAGATATTTTACTTTTTTCCCCCTTTTTTTCAATATACCCTTTGCTCTAACCAACCAGAATTGAGTTAATTTGTTATCATTTGGCAAGGATGGTAGCTCACGCGTTACTGAAGCTAAAAGCTCGAATTAGGGTCATGCGAGCCTAGCAAAAGTGGATGCGCTTTGAGGTAAGATAATCCCATGTGATAATTCGGCTCACCAGTTTTGAAAGCTCTACCGAGAATGCTGCTGAGAACAGGCTAGCTACTCGAGTAGAATGAATTCTTGAGTAATACGAATCGCAGATGTCATGCTCACTGCTTTCAAAACAATCATTAAATTCTGAATGATGTCTAGGTCTGTTGACACAATTTATTCTTATCGTTAATAAAATCAGAGCAGAGTTGGATCGATTATACCCCTTTTATTCCCCCTATCCGTTCCCATTTCTAACAAAGAAACCTTCTCTGCTAAGTTTATTATGAAAATCGCACTAAGTACCTACAGGGAGTACTTGAATAGCTCCCCTTTTCTTACGCCCTTCTATGAAAAATGATGAAAACATCATTTTAACGTCACTCTTTTACCGATATTAACATAAGGCACCTATTTAATTTTTAATGGACTTTATATTGTTTACCGACCGTTACTTGTTCATTTTCGAAACTTATATCGAGAGCTTTCCATAATACATACGTTCTCGTTAAATACATCTCGAGTTATGACATTTGAAAGTTCGGTACAGGTATATGTGCCTGCCATCGTGTTGCGACTAACGAGACTTCTGATAGCAAACTTTCGGGCTTCATAACTCGAGTTGCAATTAACCACAACATACTTTGCTATAGATTTCCGGAAAGCTCTCGTGATAAAGCTAGAAGAATATGCAATGGAGAAGTATCGATGAACTTGGATAAATTTCGTTAAAAACAAAAGTTTAGAAATGTTTGTTGCTTTATCGCGTTTCATTTGCCGGCCGTAAAACGTTGTAACTTTGTTCTGTTTTATTACAGGACCGTAAATTCGAAAGACACATTGGCTTCTATCGGGTCCTTATATTTGCACAATGAAACTGACAGTTTTTTTCTCTCTCTCTCTCTCTCTCTCTCTCTAGAATATATGCAGGAAATTACGATACAGTAGCTGGGGATTGCGCGTTACTGGAATAATCAAAGCGTAAGACGCATTGGAAGAGTTCGATATGGGCGAGTGCAGTTTCGGCTTAAATCCCCCTCCCCTCCCCCGTCCCCTACATCCTCCGGTCGTATATTTCTGTCTATTTCCTCTTGTACAAACAAATCTGGAACCATCGGCGAAATCAACGAACAGGCGGGGGCAAATCGATCGAGTCCTCGTTTGCCAGCGGCTGCCGTTACTATCAGCATCGCTCGAAAATTAGCCACAGAGCCAGCTATAAATCGAAACGTAACGATGCTGTAATCGGATTATCCCACGGATAAATTGAATAAAGGAACCGTCAACCGGATGAGAATTCGCTAATTTTTCGACGGTAGGAAAAACCAACGAGATATTATATTTATCGCGAATCGTAAGAAAAAACTTGCCGTGCCATTTTTAAATCCAACCCCTTGCTCAAGAAGTTATTAAAAATGAAAAATTGCTTCATTCAAGGCTTCGAATTGGCCCAGGAAGTACTCTGGGGGATTGCTCCAATATATACCAAATAAAGAGTATCGAATTAAGTAATTTTTAATTCCTCATTTAAAAATGGCAGAGAAACTTTATTTTTAGGATAGGACTGAACTGGCTATATCCACAATATATATATATATATATATATATATATATATATCGATGAGATTGGAATATACAGAGGACAGGTAAATCTGTAAGTATAGTTTTGCGGTTGAGACGAGTCGGAAAGTAGTACTGGATTTTTAATTTGGCGATAAAAATGGTTCGAAGAGGAGTCTATATTATATAAATAAGAGATGCAGTGTGAGAAAAGAGTGTGTGAGAGACGCGTACGCTAGCGGCCGGTATGCCAGTCGACCAAAAGCAGAAAGAAACACAGGGATGGTGGCTGGTTGGTATAGTTGTAACGACTTTTGGTGGTTCGGATATGCTCGCCTTTCTAAAAGCCATTAAAGCTTTTGGAACTTTTCGAATAATAGCCGGGCGAGTCTGGAGGGGCCTGGTAGCGCGTGCTGCCGGTAATTTCTCGCTTATTCGCTTTATTACGATTGCGCCAATTATTGAAAAGTTTTTGCCACCCTAAACGGCACCGCCAACTGTCTCCTAGCGCTTATTCCCCTTACCTTTAACCCGCAACCGGTCTGTTGCCATTGCACAAACCTTCGTGGCTAAACTTCCTTCTCCCGAACGATTCCACCCAGCAGCAATTTTCCAAATTTACAAATACCACTATCGCTTTCCCTCCCGTACAAATAGACACGGACATTAACTGTAATCGCTCCCCGAGAGTTTGACCCGCTTTTTTGCATAGCGAAAAATACATTTTGGACGGGGAAAAAGTGGTAAAAACGAAAAAACTAACGGTATAAATGATAATTTCAGAATACATTTGTTGTGCGGTATTTAATTAAATTTCTGGAGATAGCTTGCAGAGAGAGTCGGAGCAAATGTAATCTCGCAAACTACCGCCATTAATTATTTGTACACCGCAACAAAACAAGAGTAGTTTCGCAATGCTAGAGGAATATTTGGTCGAATCTGTGGCGCGAAGAATCAGAGGTACGATTGGTGGATCGAAGTCAAATCCATTACACGGTGGCTTTAATCTATTTACCAGTCACATTTCGGCCTCCGCCACTCCATGATTTCGTCTGTGAACTCACCTGAAAATTTCGCCAGAAGAGCCAATAATGTCGATACTCGCGCAATCTACTCAGCGGGAAAAACCGCGCAGGCCACTATCAATCCTCACGCGGGATCTCCAAAATCAAGCCTTTTTCCAGTCTGACGACTTTCATGGGGGGAATCAAAGGGTAATTATGATTTTTTAACGAGTATCGTGTTTCAATCAATTAAACAATATGATAAAAAGGGACAGATTTAATTGCCCGTCGGTTAAATCCATCGATTCTTTCATAAATACATACATGCATACATATATTATACGACTGTCGGAACGCGCTCGATTTTTGTCCTTGAGCTAGATGAATCATTCCAGTGGTTAGTGCGAAGTTAATTAAACGGCAGACACGAGATCTTTGGTGGTTAAGATGCATTTTGATCTTTGCAGAGTTTGCGGCTCGGTTCCGCAATCTGACCCAAATCTACGGAGCGGCGTCATTGCCGAGCATACGGTAGCTTCATCTACCAAATGAAGCGGCAAGGATGGGGTGGAGAAACGAGTTAAGTTGGTTAAAGGTCTGGGGATACTGACGCATGGTTATCTCGTTGCTAACATGCACGCGAAGAGGGATAGATTAAAAGAGAGAGAGAGAGAGAGAGAGGAGGGGGAGGAGGCACCGGGTCGCTACTAGCCACTATTTTCATGATTATGGGCCACTTTCAAGATATTCCACGTAAAACCTGCACGTGCATATTACGTATACATATGTGTATATAGCATATATATCTTGAGTCGAAGCTCGCCGAATTACTACATCCATCCACCCCCCCCCCCCCCTCCCATTCATTATATGGATATACACAGTGGAAAGTTTAAAGGGTAAAACTCTTGTTTGATTCTCGTTCTCATCTTCTGTCTGCCAGCCATTCTCTCGCATTCTCCATCCTTCTCTTGATTTGTGCATGAACGATCAAACCAGAGATAACCAAAGCGAGAGAACTATGTAAAGTCAGAGAAATCGTCATTTACATACGAGCTTAAGGGGCGTCATGTTATTTTTAACCTCCCCTAATTTCAACGGAATAAATCACGAGGATCCTGATAAGGGCTTCGTACCAGGGTGAAAACTTCAGTCGGTCATAAATCAATCCAGGCGCGATTTACTTTCCTGGATGGTTGCCAGCCGAACGACGAACGGATTTCTGAAGCCAACGATTTCTTCATTTTTCTGCCATACACCTACCTGGCTGCCTCCGCACTGACACAATCCTTTACTCTCTGTCCTCGTCTCGTATCAATCATAACCCGCACGTATGCCGCAGTCTATCGTTTATTCCTTTCGTATCTCTCTCTCTCTCTCTCTCTCTCTCTCTCTCTCTCTCTCTCTCTCTCTCTCTCTCTCTCTCTCTCTCTCTCTCTGCATATGCACAACGCTCAATTCCTGTATTTTCTCTAATTTCCTTCCATATACTACATAGAGTATATGTAGAATACATACCGTACACCCTAGATATTATTTCGACAGCTGGTAAATATTTGTAGCACGGGTTAGAGAACGTAGACAGACTTTCGTCCAGAAAACCCCTACGTAGAGTTTGGGGATATTATGGTATATATGTTGACTGAATCTTTTCAATTTCCGGTCTGGCTACGAAATACTTCGTCATACTTTATGACAATATCGACGCCGTAGTTTCTTCCGTGACGTGCAATAAACGAGCGATACCAGTGGGGCAAGCCTCGGTAGGTAAGCGAGGAGGGGGGAGGGTAGAAAGGGTTCGGTTGGCAACATTGCTTGCTTTCCTGTAAGTTTTGGCTGTATTTGCTCCAGCATGGTAGTAAAACCGTATAGAGGGGGTCCTTTTGATCGCCCCGCAAACTGGCATTCGGTAAAGGTCTGCTTGGCTCGGTCCACGAGGCAGTAAAAGGGAAGGTGAAGTAAAGAGAAAGAGGAGTAGGGAGGTATTAGGTGACGTTGGCGATAGAACACATTCAGAAAACAGCAACACCTCCACGTATCGTCGTAACTTAGTCCAGCGCCGCACCCCTGTCGAAGCCGAGTTACGTCGTTCCGACTACTAACGGGGTTAGTTTTACGTCACCGAGGGCAAAGTTAATTTTGACTAAGCTTCGCCACTCTGCTTCTCGTGCTAAATCCTCCCCCCCCCCCCCCATATTTTCCACCTACTATCATGAAATAAATTGACCAATGGTGCCGTCGCTGCTCGTTGCATCGTTCAAAGGTCGCAGTCGCGGGAAGCTCGCGATCATGAAAATTAATGCAGAAAATACGATTAGCCTCTTCGATAACCTCATCGACCGATCAATGCAAACTTTTTCTTCTCTTCGCACCATCGGCAGAAGCTTCGATACGCGAGTGACAAAAAATCTTACCTGCGATCTCTCGTGTCGCGATATAGCATTGAAATTAATGCGTTTTTCCTAGAAATGCGTTTATTACGATAATAGGAATGACGGGCGACCTACTTATTCCAATAGACCGTACCGTGCTCGGGGTCCTACACAGTATCAGCGATAAATAAACGTTGCATCGTCGTACGTTACGTATATTTACGAGAAAGTGCAATCCATTGCACGCGTTTCGCGTCCTTCATCCTGCTGCTTCACAATTTATAGAGGTTAATCTCGACGTTCAAGATGATCGCGACAAGTTAGCCAACAATGCCAATAACCATGCGTCATTCCATACGAGGATAACAAATTTTCGTCAATCGCGAAGAATAAAAAACCCGGGACTCTTTCCTTCGTTTCAATATAACAACTGGTATACAGGGTTTTCACTCTTACAATATTTCTCGAGTTACCATTCGTATTCTATATCGAGTTTATTTTCTAAACTCATATCTTCCTCTCTCTCTCTCCTATACCAATTAATTTCTTACGGTTATTCTACAACTTTATATCATTACTACAATTTCTATCGCTGCCTTTGCATTATGAAATCAAGGAATAAAGTTGTGGTGTAAAATTGTTACTGCAGAGAGAATCTTATGTCTTCTGTATCGCGTAGAGGGAGTTGCACACTCCGGAGCATTAATAAAATTTACTCTTACACCCCCCTCCCCCCTTCTCTCCCTCTCAGCATTCTCACCGATCAAAGTCTTTAACGAATCAACCAAATCCTCGGACGGAAAATCTCGAGTAATAAAAGTTTAAGTACTTTTCAATAGGCGTTAACAAGCTCGGAGTCTTTTTATGCACCTTCCAACGCTTACAGACCTTGCACAATTTCAAACATTTTACTAACTTTTAACAACTGCTCCGCTCTTCTCCACTCGTTTGGTCTCTGCCGTTGTTGTTCGTCGCCTTCAATTTTTCAACCTGCCAATGCCTGTCTTTATTTAAAATTCCCATTAACACATTTCGCGCTGGAAGATTATAATTAGCATCCATCTTTTTCAGTGTACGATCAAAAATTGCTGACGTCATCAATTTTCACCATACGAAAATAAGACCTACGATATATAGGTCCCGTCCATCGGTGCAATGCATTTGCATTCGGTAAGCATTTATCTGAAAAGCTATAAAAACTCGAGAGTCGATCGTTTTTTCTTCATTTATGAGGAGAAGCATGGATATACATGCTCTGAAAAATCTACTCACTTGTTCTCTTGGAGAAAATCATATTTCCGTTTAAATAAATTCGTTCCGCGAGAAGTATAATTAAAAAAAGTGGAAATAAAGTTCTGTTCGGTTCAGTTATTCACTCGGCTGAAATTTTTGTTCAATCGTACGACTGTAATATAAAATCTTATCGGTTGTCTGATAACGCGCACACTTCGCCTCTTACTAGGTCCTTCCTAAAATTTGCAATAGCCAACACTCCAACATAATTTTTTCAGTGACGCAAGTGGTCTATGCAGTATACATATCGACGTGAACAAATTGCTTTTCAGTCAGGTTAGGGTAGTACAGTAAATTCCTGGTGGGATTTATGGAGAACTCAGCGGTGCCCTTGGGTTTTCCATTCTTAATGTTTGCGAGTCTTGTTTGTCGAGAGAGAGAGAGAGAGAGAGAGAGAGAGAGAGAGAGAGAGATTTTGCTGGCCGATCGTAATTTAGTAAATACTTGTTTGCACGCGTGCATTACGCGTGCTGTATCGAGTATGCGTCAGTATGCGTGTGTGCGTGAAGCTGGCGGTGAGTTCATAAAGCGTGATGAACCCCACCCGTTGGGAGGCTTCGATCGAGCGTGTCCTGACATTATTGCGATCGTCGTTGCACGTCCGACACGATACTCACCCGTATGGCATGAATTTGTATCGGTGATTCCACCGAGGCCCACATCGTTGCCACATCTCATTGCTTGCCTACACGTTGATGCAAGCTAAATGCGTTTGCTAGCCTCGAGAGAAGGGAATGAATGAATGATTGAATGAATGAACCTTTATACACACATCGTTTTCTCAGCAACTATTAACCGTTAGTGTTTCTCGTCGTATGATTATGCTAGATAAAATATATACATTTTTTTGTAAATTTTTTTATGATATACTGTCACTTATATTTTGCTGTTGTATATAGCATCTTAAATTAATGCGTATATCTTTCTCGAATAAATATTGTCTTGTTTGCAGTACACTTGCTTATTTTTATTGATTTATAAATTTTCCTCTGAAATGTTCAAGTACCATTCTGTTCATTTGTGACGTATCTGTATTGTGATATATTTTCTGTTTTTTAGACTTAATGGTAGTACCTTCACCAATTTTTCTCTCTTCGATTTTTATCTGTCACTCTGCAACCATTCTGATTGCTCAATTTTGTCCTAATTGTAATTTCGTATGCTTTTTTGAAATCTACACTTGGTTTGTCATACCTGTGTTAATTAGCATTATGAATAAAACAGGATTAAGTCAAGGGATCTTCCTTTTAACGTAACTGAATTACTGAATTTAAATCAATTTACTAAAATCGACCATCCAGCCAAAATGTTGAGAAATTTCAATTTAAAACTGTCAAAATGTCTAATTTTGAATATATTTAAGCTGAAGCACACACCTTTTAGGATTTCTAAGTTGGTACTCACTGCCATTTGTTTCTGCTATTCTGCTGGTTTCTATCACGTTAATCTGTAACTGTGTAAAGTTATATATTCTGGTAAAGTATAAATAGTTTCATAAAAGGACCACACGCAAAAATATGCGACATTTGCTCCAGTGTGATGTTTGACCCTCCGTTTGTGCGGGCGCATGAAAAATGTTAAATGAAATATTTGAAAAACTGGTAAATGTGTGTAGTGTTTGGCTCTCTTATATAAACAATTATTTAGGGTAGAGAACGACAAAGTAAAAACATTAAAAGTATTTCAACATTTTTCACAGATTGCTGTGTGCAACGAGTTTATAATAAAAAATTAATGACAAGACTTTTTCAATCCACGAATTGAGATGGCGCTGCTAATAAATAATGTTATAATATGTGGTGGACGAAGGATTCATTTAATCTCTGTTAAAAGCGTTGCATAATATTCTGAGTACAGGGTGCTTATACTACACTTATAGATTTTCTCAAAATATATTTAAAAAAAGTAAATGAATTTAGCCAATTAAGCAAAGGTTTTTTTATTTCATTCTAAAACGTTTTTCCAATAATCTATCTATCCATCGACTGAAATGTTCTATTTTCCTCCATAAATATTACTCCTATCATCCGTCTCTCACTATTTATCACTTTCCAGTCATTAATCACACATTATCGGTTAAATACATTTCTGAGTGTTCTTTCTCTATCCTAGTTCTTACACTTATCCCCGGTGTATATTTAGGTAATATATATTTATAGATCTAATAATATATACTTGTTTACTGTTTTTAGCTTCTCCATATTACGTATTGGAATTATTATCGAGTTTTCCACCCTTCTGCACATACACATCTTTCGGTAACTCGTTTAAGAGTTTACTCCAGTCATCCTTTATCGTATAAAAACATGCTTCTAATAAATCATTGGCAATTTTTTCATCTTTTCTCTTTTGCTTCTTCGCAACCCTGTGACCATTTTCGCGTTTCAACCTAAAAGTTCTTTTTACCTTATTCCTTATTTTCTGTAATATTAATTATTTTCCAATTACTTTTCGGTTTCCATGTTAAAAATTTGACAATTTTACACAAATACTATTTAATTTTAAATTTATATAGTACAATTCTCTTTCTGTTTATTAAATAATATTACTATAATTATAGCTTTGTTAATATTTGTTGCCTTCTTATTAATAAAAGTCAACAATAAATAGATTTGATTTGTTTCTTAAACATCAGGTCACACTTATAAGTATCCCCTTCACCATCTATCTTATCTAAATCAATGACTTCGATATCTGAATATCATGATTACATGCTATCACATAAACTGCATATTTGCATACACACTGTTTAACTTGTTTCAAATTTTATGAAATAAAAAACAATTTCCACATGAATTACACGTTTAATCGATATTTAGTTTTCTTATGCAACACTTTCCGTTTCATTTCTTTCCCTATTTTTACAAACCAATCGATTTTTGCTTCAACACTGGTGTATTTGGCAGACTCTAGCGTATCACTTATCAAAGAACACATCTTCATTTCCGTCTTATCGTACACGATTTTTTTCTAACGGACATTTGCATTTAACTACCACTTTATCCTTAGAAATAGCTTAATACCTGCTTACACCTTAAGGATGAAAAAAACCTTTACATATACTTGCTTTAATTTTCTTCTTGCAGGCTTTGCACCGATATTAGATACCGGGTAATCACTGCACACCTCATTAATGTACTACCTTATCGGTACGGTCATTTACCGAGCTGCGTACACAATAATTTTAACAATTTTTACCTCCAGAGTGATAACGACGTTTCCTATAATAACTCCAATTTTTATTAGATCAGTTTAACTACGAGTGAAATTAGTAATTTTATGGACTTCTGACACACGTCTATATCAGTGAAGGAATGAGAGAGAGAGAGAGAGAGAGAGAATTGGTCTCGGAAAATTGATCTCGCTAAAATTGCCCTATAACTCTCCCAATGCATCCTAGCGACCATTAAAGAAGAAAATTTCTGCTATCCATCCCTATATTTCATCCCCTTATTTCTAGCTGTTATATGTACGTCCACTCATATAAGTTATTTGAATAAATATACAAAAATCTCTATACACGAAGCTTGCGTTCGCAGTGACTTTTCTGTCATATTGGGGAAAAGTTCGTAAAAACCTTTCATCGCATTGTTAATTATAAATAATCGCTAGATCTCGGGACCGCTGACAGGATACGTTAAAACGATTATACAGTCAGTCAGGCCGTTGAAAAATGTCAAATTTTCCTGCTCATATACATATCCATATACACTGACACAGGCCTAAAGCTATCAGAGATATTTATTACCGCAGCAAAAGCGATCGCACGATGCTATTCGCAAAATATATGCATTTCACGCGCCTACGAACGTATTATCATTAAGCGATTGTCAGTTGGATGCATGTTCAATGAATTTCCTGCAAAATATTCCGTCAAATTTATTTTTAACCCCATCCCATTTTGTTTATAAAACTTTAGCCATGTTTTATTCATGCTCCTACATAAACGTGATTTCCAGATGATCACGCGTGTTCTCCGCTTCAATATCTGCCGTTATAGGTATACTCATCGAGAAAATTCAACCTGTCCTCTCCTCCCCCTCCCCCATTTTATTCCATCAATTTTACATGCATCTTTATCCAGTGTTGACCAGCTAGGAAATCCCCCTGATTATTGAATGATGTAAGTATTTCCCCGAAGGAGAGGCCGCGTTATAGATAATCCCTGTTTTCCCTAACGATTCTTATCGTCGCGCCGAGTTTGAAATTTCCCGTCACGTGCGCTCAACGAAAGGTCTTTTCTCGTGTGATCCAGGAAGCTTTCCTGAAAGCTTGTGTACTTAACCAAGTTGGTATCCGTTTGGCGTGCATATCGCGTTTGCCAGCAACATAGTGGAAGCGAAAGCACGCTACTGTAACGTTGGATACCATTATTTATCCATTCCCCGGTCACGAAGAATCTCGTGGGATATGCGATATACGTGCTTTAATCGCCCTGGCATTCTGGCCGCAGCTTATGTCTGTAAGTACCATGCACAGGCTCATATCTTTGTACGCAACTGGAGTTAACTAAATTTCAGTGGCACTGATTGCTTCGGTAACACACAGCCACACACACATGTATATATATATATAATAACCCCACAAACAGAGCACGATATTAGATGCTTATAGATTATTCGGATTAATCGATACAGTGGCCAAAATTTGTAATGAGTTTTCCGTTTATGGGCAAAGGCTTGAATATTCCGATAGAAACGTAAATTGGCTGTGGCAAGACACAAACGAGTCGCTGGATTAAGAGTAATCGCGTGTGGAGTGGCGCAAAACCTACTTCGTAATTCTCTCCTGTTCTTTATCTGTATATGTATACATATATATGATGCTAAATCGTTGCACGTGTGTACCTCTATATCATTAAATAATAGCTGACTAGCACGCTGGCTGGTCGACTGGACTAAACGACAGATTCAATCAGAATCACAGAACAAAACCATTATACCGTTTCCTTCCTACAATTGTATTCGTGTGTGTGTATATATATATATATATATCACATAGTATATAAACGGAGTAGGCAAATTTTGTACCTTTTCCAATCAGAGTGATCTAAACTTTGCACGACATCGAGAGCAAGGGAAAATTTGAAAAATATACGGATGGAATTTTTGAGTACTTTTCTATATACAGTAATTATAGTCATAGATGGCGAGGAATAAAAATTTTCAAGTAAAGAATGTAATAATGGAGTAGTGCGATAGTGGAAAAAGCTTTTATCTTGAAGGAATGCATCGATGATTCAGGCAATAGACAATGGCGAATGTTATATAAATAATCGACATCGATAAGGCCGATGTAATCTCACACCGGATGAGAAGCGCGTCAAGTCACAACAGGCTCTCTGGCAGAGGCGGCCGAGAGCAACGCGGGATATACGGTGCTTCGCTATACATATGTACATCAGGAGTAAGATTCTCGTGGTGATGGTAAATGGTAAGGGGCCTGGGGATCGACATAATGGAAAAGAAAGAGGATTGACAATGAGAAATCGACCACTAACTTTCCACCACTATCGCAATTGCCCAATGACTGAATCATCTTATCGTACAAGCCGAGGCCGGCTAACCGGAAGGTATACATGTACACTGTACTATATAGAGAGTATCGACGATCTTATCGGGCAGTTTGCACTTTGTAGACAGGGTCAGGGTCAGTCGTGTCGTTACGTGGGAAGCCACGGTAGCTTTGAAATTGAAGCAAATTACTCTCTCACCAGATCCAAATGCCGATCCACAGCTTAATTCCCACAGCCCCCCCCCCCCCTGTCTTCCCTCGCCCTATCCATCTATACATCTATCTCTCCCTCTCTCCCTCTTTCTAACGTTGCGTGAGATTTACAAATTTATCATACGCGTAAATCAGACGAAAAACGGAAAAGGTCAGGGTCGATGTACCTTATATATATATATATATATAGTATATAGGGTTTCTCTCGATATTTGAATTTATTAATCACGCGCGAGAGCGAGAGATAAACTGGATAAACTGAAACTTGATATTAAACAGCGCGTATATGACCATTTAATTGGCTAGCTGAGTTTAAAATACAGTGGTCATAGTTTACAATACAGTTACAATTATAACGATCGTGTGGAGGTAGAGAGAGAGAGAGAGAGAGAGAGAGAGACATAAGCCTGAGCCGTAAGTTGTTCAAATGTTAAGAAATATTACGGGCAGATTAATGCAATCGATACGATCTGCTTCTAATGGGATAAGTATAGTGCGATTAGCAGCTGGGAGAATACGTCCGAGTTTAGACGTACCTATACCGAACACAAATAGAATATATATTGGCAATTTGCGTCGGGCGAAAGCAAGAGATCGCGCTCGCGCGCTCCCGCGGCTCCATATCGAGACAAGTCGCCCGATCGCTTTGGCATCTCGTACCGGAAGAAAACAAAGAAAATCCGCTAGAAAGTTTAATAATCCAATCGTGAAACTCGCGAAGGAACGTGCGATAATTGCGGGATCGGAGCGATCGGTTCTCGTCCCGACTCGCCGCTGTGGGATAAAAATTCGCGGAACGGTATTCCGGTAGATTCGAACCCGAGAGGAACGTGAATATAATGCAAAGGACGACCGGGCCTGGCCATCGCCCGCGCTTTACGGTGCTAGACATTTTATTGCCGGTTTTATTCCGCCCCCTGCGCGATTGGCCGGCCGCGTGTCTCCCAGCGAGAGCTTTTATGCAAGCAAATTACCAAGCTTTATAGTATACCACGATTGAACTACTAAAATTATGGGTTTCTATACTTGACGAGCGTGCACGGCTATATATATACACACCTATTATTATATATACATATCGGTTGATATGGTACATACCCGTCGAAATATAAACTTGGACTGTGAAAAAGAGGAAACATTTGGAGGGATTTGAATGACGAAACTCTGTGTAATGTACCTGTACATTCCATGTATGATAATATACAGAGGATAGCGATCGTGCGAACGGGGTCAAATAAAGTTTTGTTTCATTTACCGACTAATCTGGGAAAAATTCCAACGGTTTCGACAGGATGAAAAGAAGCCGTACGTACGGAACGGCGAATTATATATGTGACATTGCGCGTTAAAACATCGGGGAGTCCTTGCTATACGCGTGTAGAAAATACGAGATTGTGTACGTACAGAGGTGAGATGGCTGTGTATGTGTGGAGGAGGATGAGCATGCCTACAAACGATAGGACGCGACGTGAAGCTATATGTCGGACAACATTATTATTGCCGCGAGCGTTTATAGGCTCATCGCATCAGTTGGGTAAAGTATAAAAGGCAGTGTGTATAGGGAAATTCGTTGTGGTGAGAGGCCTTGGCGAACGAGACAGGACCCACCTACCTCTCAAGTAGAATGACAATTATCCCTGGCTACTGGGTAGACTGCATTTCGGCGGCTTTCCTTTGCCCCGACTCATATGCATGCTTGTCATGTTCGGCCAAACCGACTTTATTCCGAGTCCCCTACCACCAAAGTGCCCTATAATACTTCTTCCCGGTGATTAAGTCAGATGGGAATTCCTTCGTTCGATTTATGATTCGATTCTTACTCGGTAAATCTTTTTCGGGGGAAGAGCAGGAAAATTCAAAAGGCGGATATTCTTCTTGGAAGCGGAGCGCGCGTGGTAGGCAAAGTAGCAGCTCCGAGCAGCAACAGTTTTTTCTCCATCGAGAGATCTGGTCGATCTTGTTGGTGCATGGATGTGGATCGTTCGGCAAAACTGGCGCAAGCGATAATTAATATAGCGGCGTGGTGCTCTCATGAAACGGCATTCCTGGCATAACCTTTTATCAGGCAGCGCGGGACGTGACAGGCCGGGCTCACTCCTGCTGCTCACCTTTTACTTGGGATATCTTGCTTGCATTCTACGTGTAGCCCCCCCCCCCCTTCCCTCATTCCCCGTACCCCCTTCATCTCTCTCTCTCTCTCTCTCTCCCCCTCTGACTTTCGTACAAAGCGCCACGGGAGAGCAGCCTAGCGCCACGGCTAATAGGCACTCGTTTAACTGCGATCTGCACTCGTTCAAATCTGCTTTCTCACCATCTACTGTAAAATAATCGGTATCTCGACGTCATCCGATATACCCCTCTGTATAAGAAAACCTCAGGGCTACTATATAGCGATCTAACTCCGCTCTTTGTATATATTACCTATATATAGGCCTGTCTCGATCTTGATGGCTTTATTATATTATGTACCGAGCGCAGAAATCGTGATAAACGATTTGCCCCAGCGTTTCTGCGGGGAGAAAAAAATTTAGTGAGAGGAAGGAGGGGGGGGGGGGAGTTGGGAGATCTCTCATTCCGGGCACACTCACTCGAAATTTGAATACCCACGTAAAGTGGATTCATCGAGCTCCTCTCTCTCTCTCTCTTTCTCGATGACTAAGCCGCAAACGCGAAAAGAATATAAAAGCGAGATGGAGAACGAGGGTGAGTATAGTGTAGTTGTAGTGGTAGCAGCATTAACAGCCGTGATTCCTTAGCCTTCTCTTTTCACGAATTGCCCATTAATATTCATCGGTATTACAAAAAACAATGCCGCCCACTGGCACCCCAGACCTGTTGAGCCACGACCACCAAACGTGGATTAAATTCGACTACAACTATACTTATATATATATATATATATGATTGAATCACTGAGACGGACCTTATATAAGAATACATTTTGTTTCGCGTCATTTTGCCCGGTATGTACAAAGTGGCAAGTGGAAATTGATAATGGCAAAGTTTTATCGGTATTGTGAATAATTAATTCTTCAAAGTACCCGACAGTTAGACGGATCTGTCATGTACCGGTTGTACCGCTGTCACGGTCACCCTTGTAATATGTACACTATATAGATTCCATCTGACAAATTTTCTTGATAAATTATGGGTAAACGCAGTTACGAAGAACCGGCCAAGCTATCGCGTTAATGCGAAATAAATACTTCGCTTATACTCTGCAGGCAAAAATATACGCGTTTACAGTCGCTCTTCTCTCTTCCATTTCCTGTTCCGGATCCAATTCTCCGCACCTCCGTCCCTCTACTCTTTTACCTTGAATAAATCTTGCCATTTTCGAGCCGCCTTATATCGATTGTTAAAAATTTATTTTATTCCTTGCAAATGCAGCGAGGCTCTGCAACGATCGATATCGAACGATACATCCAATGAGATTCTTTTAATTCTCCCATTAATATCTCGTTGATGAATAGGTTTGATCGACGATCAATATTTAATGGACAATTGAATCGGAGCTGCGGAGATAGAGATATAGAGTGAGGGAAACGATGGATTAGATTAATAAATGAATCTGAATGCGGCGGAGGCGAAAGCAACCAAAGGGAAATTAGCTCTATTATGATAGCCATTGTAAATGGAGTAATTATGGAGTCCAGTGAAAAGGGAACTTTCTGAAACAGAAATTTGCGAGAAATTCAGCAGCTCGATATTCAAATGAACCGATGCGATGCGGGGCTCGCATCGTCAGCGTAACAAAACTTTTGACCGGAAACGACTTGCGAGCTCGCGCGGGCGCGGCTAGTGGCCCCGAATACCTTTGAAGCAAAGCCCTCGTTCGCTTAAGCACACACTTGAAGCAATTTAATTATTACGGATATCTGCTGGGAACGCATCGTCATATGACTAATAGCATTATAAATCGGGTCAGCGGTGAATAAATTAAGCACGATAGGATATTCTATCGCTTTATATTATTCATGTGTCCTCGGGCACTCTTACCAAAATTAATCCGATAACTTGTTACGATATACCCTCCGTATAGTCATATAATGCAAATATATTCCATGTCGTTGATCTTTTATAGCCGGCCGAGTCTTTAATCATCGGTCCTGGCCACTCGCAACGCTCATGCGAGCCTTTTTCAAAAGTAAATATATAATATACACATATGCATAATACCATAGTACGGCCGTCTCGTCGCTTGGCAATTTTCAAGCTCCCGATGGACTCGATTCTTCCACGTTGCACCTACATATACACGCTTTCCGTCGAATTTTCTGAAATCCCTGCTTCCACGCGGTTCCGGACACACTCCCCTCCCAATCTCTCTCTCCCTCTATATATATAGTAGTTAGCAGAGAGATGATTAGTAATCCGATCATCTTGGGGAATAAACGTGTTTCGGATGTAGATGCTGTCCGTCCCTTCCAAGTCCGGGAAGGAGAAAATTCAATAAGGCGCAATCGAGTACCTGAGTAAGTTTACGCGTATCGTCGAGTGGTGAATACGTTTCACGAATCTACTCGTGAAACGTAAGTTGTTTACGGAAAAACGAGCGCAATAACCTGAATTACTTTAGCTTCGAATGACTTTCTCGTTATTGGTCTGTAAACCCTTTTCTTCGTGATGGAAAGGATGGTATTTCCCCGCGTTCTCGGGTATATATACCACGATGAAAATTCACGAGCACCGCTTCCCGGGTAACCGGCTTTTCTCGGCGATCTCGTCCATATATAGACGCGCCACTGTCGAGAGCGGGGGTTGACGTTGCGAGTAAATCGACGGTGAATGAAGGTAGAAACTGCTTGCTTCTTCTCCTTCACCTCCCCTTTCCACCACTATAGCACATCAGTCCTTTCTACTTTCATCAGCCGATCGATCCGTTTATCTCTCTGTATCATTCCACCTGTGATTTTAACTACTCAAAATTACCCTCCAACGTTTCTTCTCTATATAATATAATCTGTCAAATTGCGCATGTCTCCATAAAGTGAAATACCTCCAAACACTTTACGTATATATACATATATCTACCATCGGTTTCTCTCTCTCTCTCATAATACACAGATCGATCTGATTAGAGAGGCGATCCTTTCTAAAGTGGAAGCTTTCTAAATGTATTTCAAATAGAAATTTATTATATTTACAGTATATACATATAAGTATACAAGATATGTCTCTCTGTTCAGTTCCGAGGCTTTTAAAGCGATGAGCCACGTGGATATACTCCAGTGATTTTTATACTCGGTATATATATTCTACATATAATAATGAAAAGCACACAATGGAGAATAATTCCGCGCTCGACTCATTCACACGCTTATATTTATCCAGTGTTCCCAGGGATAACGAAATTTCCATGTTAGCCCGGCGCAGTCCTGAAGGGCGGCTTGACTCTTTCGGAGAGTTTGACCGACGAGCTAATTGTTGGACTCGCGATTTCTAGCTCTCTGGGCGATAAAAGCTCGGCTGAATCCCGGGAATTACACGCAGCACTTTGCGGCCGCTGTTGCTAGTGAACTTCAGCCTCCCCACACTTATTATATATATATATATATATACACACACTCCGCAGGCTGGCCAGTTTTCCCTAACGCGTCCACCGGGAATCAACTGTTACCAAACGCAGTTCGGAGATCCTATTGCAAACTGTTCGCGCGATCGACCAAAGATATCAGTCCCGCGTGACTCACGGAACCCCGTTCGTTTCTCTGCACTCGGAGCCACTTCAATTCTCCAATATTGTTGAAAATATACGAGGCGCGCGCGCGCTAACCCACTCTCCGCTATACATATACACACTCGTATCTTTCTTCCCAGTGAAAACTGCGAGGAATTAATCGCGAGTTTCTTGCTCCAATAAACATTAATTAAAAGGTGTATATATATATATATATATATGTACATACGATTTGACCAACTGTAAATTAGTTAAGTTCGTTCGCACAACAAGCGGGTAATTTAGGTTGATGTAACTAGCCATTAGGGTCGTATTAATAGAACTTGCTTGAAACTGTATAAGCTGCACGGTATTCGCGGGCAACGTATATATACCTGCGAATTGTATACTTACACCTACTAAATTGTATACAATGCATACATATAGTATAACGTTTTCTCCAAGTTGCTCCGTGTTGCACACACAGTTCAACAGCCACGCTTAGCAAACTTTTCTAAGCTACTTTGCGCCAACTTCTATTGAAATTTCTTGAAAAACTTTCCAGGGGGGAGGTTGCAAATGAATTCGGGAGTAGCATATATTGTTAATTCAGTGCGTATACGTATATATATATATATATCGACGTGTTTCCTAGAGTGGCGAGTGCATATCGAGAGCGGAGAATCGCACTTTCGATCGAAAGATATCGCGGCAGTTTTCAGCTTCCATCCATCAGTTATTCGGGTGAAAAATTGCACTCTGCGCGAGACAGGGAGGAGATACCAGCTGACGTCACGCGTACGCATGTTTCATGAGCCAATTAACGAAACGTTTGTACCAATATCCTGGCCAATTTCCATACGCGAGTTTTCTGTACCGCGCGTGACCCATGACCCACCACCTCTCGAGCACAAGTATGTCTATACATATAGAATATATATACATACCCTTCTATACATATATTTATATAATTACTTCGAAAGAGGCTTCGCGAGATCGAATATCAGCAGTCGGAGAGAACAACGATTGGCCGCTACAATAGGAGCGATTAGAGTAGCTTAATTGGCGCAACTTCTACGTCCTTGAGTCCTCTTAGACGAAAGATCCGAGAACGAATAACGATGTTTCGTGGAGCTGGGGAGCGCGAGTAGAGAGCTGCTTATCCCGTTTCAGACGGTCGACTCGAAGAAGCTTGTTGAAAGAAGAACGAGCGATAGGAATTTGAGGGAAAACAGTCGAGCTAATCGAAGCTCGTGTATCTCCAGTTAAGAGAAATAAATATTTGACGAAAGGGAGTGTGCCGGAGATATTTAGCTCGACGGAATCCCGCAAATGAGAAGTGGAAATAAGCGATAGAGCCGAGAAAAACGGCAATGGTATAGAGCAGCTTCGTGTATGAGCGCTTTGCTGCGCGATAGTTAAAGGAAAAAAAAGCTACGTCAATCCATTCTTGGAGCGGCCTCACGAATCGTGTGCTTGCTGTCGAAACGAGAGGCGTTGGGTACTGGAGCATTCCCAAGCCGGCAAATAGGCATTGTACTTTAGATCGCTATCACTGTGGGTAAAACTTTGAGCATTCACCATTGGTCGAACATAGAAAAGTACAAGTTCGATTCCTATATCACTGCCGACCTTCGATAAATATTTCTCTTTTTTTTCTCTTACTTGGTATAGGAGATTGAGGTTATTTCTCGCGAGCGTGGATAAGTCTTCGGAAAATCTTGCTATTCTCTACGTTATGTAAGAGTGTGCGCGTGTGTATTTAAATATAAGAAGCTCAAAAGTGGTATTTTTATTCGATAAACGAATCGAGTTACGTGTATAATTCCTTTTGAAATTTTTCATTTAGAGATCACGAGTATAGGTATGCGCGTGTACAGAAGTTTGTACGTTATTAAAAAATTATTTATGATGAAATTGGGTAAAGTTGTTTCTCGCAGAGATCTACGGGAGCTTTTATAAATAATACGAGCAATGGGAGAAATTGATCGAGAGTCATTTCTTGGAAAAATCCGATAAATACCGATTCGTACAACGATAATAGTAAACTGGTGAAAAATGATGTTTAGAAAACTTGCTACTGGAGGTCGTACGATGTTGTGTGCGCTGTGTGCTGTTATATTAACATGTGCCAAGTGACTCTGCAACGCGTGCCAACTCTCTCCGGTCAAGGGGTCATTTGACCTACACGATGTATGCACCATGAGAAAAGGGACTGTAATTGCGCGACAAATAATTCCCTATGCAATCGTGTCCTTATCCAATTACACACCTTTTTAAAGCATTTCGCGTACGATCGATCGACAAACTGATTGCATTTCTCCACTCCCCCTCTCCCCTCGAATTAACTTTCGCGCGTATGTGTATATATATACAGACACGGTTAATAGTTTTTCCTCGAATAACCAGCTCTATGACAAGGAAACGTTTTCAACGAACCGCTATATTTTTTCCAGCATTTTATTTGGAAAATTGAAATTTGCTAGGAGGAAATTAAGGAGGATGGATTGGTATTCCGTGGAAAGGACAAAAAATACGGAAGAAATAGAAGTTTGAGTTGAGGAAAGTTTAAGTCGAGTTGGATGCTGCATGCGTGCGTGCGTGAGAGAGTCACGCAGCAGAGCGACGGGGCACACGCTCGCTGCCTCGGCCGACGAACCGAAATAGAATTTCGAAATAGACCCAATATTTTCGTCGCCTCGCATTTGCGCCAGCGTCGCCGACGCCGAAGCTGAAGCCGGGTACAGCCGTGATTGTAAGCGTGTTCGCAACGAGACCAAGAAGCTCCACGAGAGCCTCTTCTCCAATTCCGAGAGTTTTCTACGGTCTGAAAGAGAGCGACGCTGAAGGAAAGAGAGCGCTTCCTCCTCCGCGCCTACTCGCCATAAATAGTATCGTTAGCGTTTGTTAACACTACTTAATCGGCTCCGCTACGCGATTTCACTTAACGCCCGAACATTTTCGCCTTTAAGATTCCCCGATTAATACCTACCCCTTCCCCCTCCCTCTCTCCCGACTCTTCCCCTTACTCCCCCCCCCCCTCCATAATTTTCACCGCTTTTTCTCACTCATATAATATCTTAATTTATATACGCGGATTTTATGCAGTTTTTATCTGTGTAAATCCGTGAAAATTTTCAGCTCCTTAATGAGAAAATCTACATGATCCACAACGAATGGCCGGACTATTTATAATGCTCTATTTAACGCTGTGAGAAGAATTACCGGGAATCCTATACGCAATCCCTCATAAATCGCGGGAAGTCGCGTGTCCGAGTTTCCGCAGTCTACTATCTCGCAGAAAACTAGAATAGCAGTAAGCAGAGAGTTGGGAATACGATATAATACATTGTACAGTATATATGTACGCGCTCTTCCTGCTTCTTCCTTAATCGGAAGACTAAAGTGTATCGAGGGCGTATTAATAAAATTAATTGTGAGCCGTATATATATATATATGTATATATATAGCGAAATACCGAGGACAGGAGGAGAAGAGGAGGTGGGGGTAGCAAAAGAAGAAGAAGAAGAAGAAGAAGAATTCTGGTTGGGAGCGGTACGAATTACGAATGGAAGGGAGAGAAACGAGTTTGTTTTCTACAATTTTCCCACAACAAACCGGGCGGCCGATGAACGGGGAGTATAGAAAGGTACATCGAAACAAACAGGGAATAACCGAAGCGAAGAGCCCATATAAACGTAACGAACAGTTCCGCGAGTGGCCAATACGGCTAAAGGCTGAATCCCGGTTGTCGCCGGATCCGGCTGTGGAGGTTCTGGCCTTATACGCTCTCAACGGCCGCCATGAAACAGCCGTGCGCACACAGTTGACCACTGCATTTCATGCAAAGAAAGTAAAGATGCTAGCCTGCTGCTACTTGCCGATTTAAGAGCAAATCCAGTCTGTCTTATCCTCGATCGTTCGCTTGATGTCTCTTCTCTTCTGCGTAGCTGACAGAAATTGAGACGGAAAGAAATTCATTTCACTGCTATACCTACGTCTTATTTCTATCTCTCGGATCTTTTCTTCCTCTTCTTTTTCTTCATCTTCTTCCTTCTCCTCGCTGATCCTCTACCTACCCCCCCCCCCCTGTCCCTATATCTCCCTCTCCTACTCATCCTCCGCCTTCTTCTTCTTCTTCTTCTTCTTCTTCTCCTCCTCCACTACTTTTTCTCCTCATTGCTTTCCAATCCCCAAGAATTTCTTACCTGCCACCCAGCAGCTCATGTAATTACTTTAATTGCGCTTCAACGCATTTGCAGTATTAATAATCTCAACGAGCTATTAGCGAGTTAACAAACGATTATCTTCCTAATTATCTGCACCTAACCGAACGAGATAGAACAATGAAGCCATTATTCTGCCAATGTTCCACAAGCTTCTAAATATTTCTCTGTAATTAATACGCCAAATCTTGTTACGTTGTACTTTTAGCAGATTTGTTTGGAATAAAATTTTATATATTTAAATGTTTATGGTATGTGCAGGGGAAAGCTGAGTTGACGAGGTATCCAGAGGTGACGAATCCAATATTTCTCTCTCCTTATACGTGACGTAATGCAACAGTTTACTCCTTATCGGAGCTAGATTGCAATAGTCCTATTACACGTGACATAGACGAAGGTTTAGTTTCTCTTTGTCGGAAGACCTATATATATGTTGAAGATATAATATGTAAAGCTATCTCCTTCGTGCGCTATTTTCTCTCGAATCTTACCAAGACTTTTATAGTACTCCCATCAATCATTCTATTAATTTCAGCCAAAATTTATGCTATTTTCTATATATATATATATATATATATATATATATATATACGTATAAATGTCTATCTTTCTGTCATTAATTCAATCATCATTAATATTGTTAAATAATTCTTTAAATTTACAAAAATATATAAGACCGAGTAGAGCCAAAGGATCTACCGCTAAAAAGGGGCCACCACACATAAGAACAAAAAAAATTATATTAAGCTTATGACTTATTCATAGGCGGGAAGAGAAGTAGTATAGGTAAGCTAAAACGAACAAAATTAAAGAAGATTGAACGCAATCTAAACGTCGATAGCACATTTTAGAGAATTATTTATAAAGTAATAAATTAGTCTTCATTCTTTTTGTGCTTGGCAGTTTTTATATAGTGTATTCATTAATTAAGTAAAAAGCGAGGGAAAAAAGTGTTCTTTCATCAGAAATTGTTTTGTCTTTGCGGTAAAACCACCCCTTTTTCACGGAGACAATTGGTTTATTTTTTAAAACCGAAATATTGATGTAACGCGAAAAGGTCTGCATATGGAAGAGCGTATATGGTTAAAAATATTTGAAAAATCGGTTCTGAATAAAAATACAGTTTAAGAACGCAAATCTTTCATTATCTCACCAAAAATAGTAATTTTTATATTATACAAATATTTTAATTCATAAATTGACCCTATTACTTAATATAGATCCATCGCTATAAGGTATTCTTCGAATTTTCTTGTTTGAAAAGATCGCTCTAGTCTGCTCCTTTCTTCATGAACACTAAACACCGTAAAGTTCGAAAGTTACGAAATAAATATAGATACAAAACACTCTTTTACTTTTAATCAAAACTCCAACTAAAAGTATCTCAGCGCTCTACAACTAAAATATTGATTTTCCAAACAAATTCAAGAATCTCGGGAAAAATGGTGGAAAACTTTGCGTTATGGCCGAATCTCGCCCATGTTCGCAGCAAATAAACGCCTAGACCCTCCGAGAGAGAAATATTTCTCGGAGCCTACATTCTTAAACACAAAGTGCCTCGCATTTTAGTCAATGCATTCGTTATTCTCCTATTGTATATATAAAATGTGAGCAACGTGGGAAGAATTAAAAATGTCACGCGATGCGTTTCTCGGTAATCAATCTCCTTTGTATAAGCACCAGTTGAAACAATGGATCCGTGAGGGTGGAGAGAAACAACGGAGCCTGATACAACGAGGACATACCTTATTTCATTGACCTATGCTCACTCTTTCCAGTCGTTCGTGAGACTGGAAGGGAGGAGAAAAAAAGAGGTGAGAGAAACGTTTGAACATTATTCGCAGTTCGATTGCAAACTAAAATAATAAAGGGGGGCAGAGGAAGGAAAGAAGGGGTTGGAGGGGGGGGGGGGGGATAAGTGAAATTACGGTAGGACAGAGGGTATACGGCAGAAAGTATATATATAAGAATCGAAGGAGAATTTTCTCTGTGGGGTCTAATTGAGTGGCAGGAGTGAGACAGACGGAATGACGGCGGTATCCTCTGTTGTATAATATAGTTATTGTTATGACTAGCTGTAGCGCCACTCTATACCTACCGATTGTCCGAGTAGCCGACCAGGTGCCATTGCCTATCCCCGCCACCGAATTCTCCCCATTCCCCTCTCTGCTCTGGTAATTCTCCTTCTTCTCCTTCTCCTCCTCCTCGTCCTCCTCCTCCTCCTCCTCCTCCTTCTCCACCTCCTTCGCCGGCGGTCCTTCAGTCGGCACGGACCGTGCCTCCGTGCCTTTGGCAGTAGTGCCACTGGCACCGCTCTCCTCGGCGCTCCGTTTGCCTCGGCTCACGCTCGCTTTACACAACTTTAAGCTTAGCCCGCTCTGCCGTTATTCTGCACTAATGTATATACACTTACCGGCTACACTAACCGTGCAGCCCTGAATTCCCAACAACAACTATATACACGAGTCTTACTATCGCATTAATTCAATAAAATGTTAGCGCGAGTACTTTTGTATATACGATCTATAGTGTGATATATATATATATATATATATGTATATATAACGTGTATCATTCTACATCGAAGTAAAATTGCATGTATATATAGCGGCGTAAAAAGCAGCTGGGGGGAACTCGAAGAGCAGCAGGATTTTCGTGTTAAATTTGAAGAATTAAGATGAGCGGGTGAGACCGGAACGAAAGGGAATTGGCGCCTGAATTGGGAGTGGGTAGAGGAGGATGAGGAGGGGGAGGGGGGGGGGGGGGGAAAGCAGGACGGTACTCGGGGTACTCGGGGGCAATAACTCGTCGCGTGTTGTGACTGCGCTATGTCTGCCAGACCGCTGGTCGCGCAGTCGTTTCTTCCCCCTTTCACTCATCCCGCTTCCCTTCCAAGAAAATATCTCTTTGCCCTTCTCGCCTCGCTTCGCATGTACATTATGCTATATAGTCTACGTACTCTTGCAAATTTCCCTGCAACAGCTTTGCCTCTGTCATGGAAAGCCAGCACGCTGGCTGAACACGACGACGCCGCGACGCTTAGAAAAGTTTGGCGCAACTCTTGGAATCATCGTATTACTCCTCTAACGGGACTATACCTACCCATTTTATCTACGGAATCCCTCCTGTCTTCTTATCGCTGCAAAAATTGCATTTCCAACTTTTACCAATCTATATATGTATATGCACCCTATATATATGTAGGATATATACGGTCCATCGAGCCGATCGTTATACAGCACTTGGATCGGACTCGATTAGCATAGAGCGCGAGCACTCGTGAGAAGCGCCAACTCTGATTATATTTCTGTGAATTGGTCGTATCTATATGCAGTAACGAGGCGTAATCTCTTTATCTCCTCGTACGAGTAAGTTTATATAGAGAGCTCGAAAGTTTCTCGAAGAAAAGAAGAAGCCTGCGCTACGTAAGAAATGATTGGAGCAAAAATGAGGGAATCTGGCGAAAAGCAGAATTAATCAAGGGATGCTGCGGAGAATGCCTCTCGTCGGGGAGCTACAAAGCTTTGTCCACAAATAGGGACACAGTAGTAATCAAAGGTTCCCGCTCGACGAATTATTCAACGAGCTAGTGCGACGCCCTCGTTAATTATCGAATTGTCCAGCATCGAGGAGTCAACGTCCGTGACGATGCAGCTTCTGTGTGCCATCGAGCATTATTCAAAGCTCCTCTTCTATTTTCACTATGCTATAACCTTGCCACACCTCCCTCGACCTTTTTCGTAAATACTCCATCAGCGGCACAAACGTTAGATCATCCAGTAGAAATTTCATCAGCATATTTCCTCCAGTCTCTCCTCCGCTCATCTCTCTCTCCCTATATATATATATATATATATATATCGAAACAAGAGCGGCATGTACTACACAAGAAGCCTCTGTGTTTCGCCAGGCCGTGTCTGAACTTTGTATAAGCAAAAATAAGATGTTTTAGCATTAAGTTACTGGCCGTCCGAGATAACGACAAGAATGCGATAAAATGTCCGTGTAAGTTAGCACCTGCTACTCGCAACAGGTCTGAAGTAGAAGCTGGCGATTGCGCGCCAGGCCAGATAATACCGTATTATTATCCGATGGCGTGAACCTAATCTACCTAGCCACACAATTGGTCATTCTACTTGATCGCGCTCGCGCGCGCCAGCCATAGTATTTCGGCAAGAGTATAACGCTGCTTCTTCCGGAGTTAAAAAACTCTATTAATATACGCTTTTTTTCCCTCTCCCCCCTTCCTTTCATATTGCGTGACCCTCTTTCACAAATCCTCAATGTGTTCCAGATCGTTCGTAAATAATACTCGCTGGTGAGTGGTATATTTATAACCACTAGGTCGGACTGTCTGTTCTAACGAGCTCTCGCGCAAGTGGAAGCTTCATTTTTCCAACTGCCTCATCGCGACCTTAGAACGCTTCCTACGAGCAATCAAATTTCCGTCTGCGAATTCCGCTAACTTTCTGATGTAATAGCTGCGTGCGTGGAGCGAGCGAGGGACGTGGTGGGCTGCAGGAGCGGTCCCCGCGATCCGGGAACACGTGTGTCCAATGGACTATACAGCGGGAGGGTACCGCGTGAAACTTTAAAAAAATCGAGATACAACGGGCGCTGCTGGCTACACCTCTGCGGAAAGAAGTTAAAGTCGTCGTACAGAATCAGAGCTCGTAGCGAAGGGGTGAAATTTTCTGCTACGTGACTAGCTTCGGGATGGCTGATAGTATCCGCCTATCCGCAATATGATATCTCTTTCTCACCCTTTTTCTCTTTTTTCCCCCTTCCATACACTGAATTCTCATATTCAATTGACACGCCTTCGTAAGCTTCCCTCGTTAAAGCTCGGCAAGTCACAGTTACGAGAATCCCTCGTTTTCCGCCGTGTTCACTAGGTGATATACTCTCGGTTCCAACTGCAACTACACCAGAGAGAGAGAGAGAGAGAGAGAGAGAGAGATCGTCGACTCTCGTTTGCTGAAAAATTCTTACCATCGGCTTTGTTAATCCCCCCCCCCCCCCCCCCCCCCACTCCTTCCTCCTCTTCCTACCCTTCTCACTCTCCTAATCTTCGACCACAAAAATTCTCAGCAGCACTGCGGGAGCAGCCGAAAACCCGTGCCATCGGCTGCTCTACTTTTTTCCGCTTGGCTAACCGTTGACAAAAAAATCTTGCCGCAGAGAGAGAGAGAGAGAGAGAGAGAGAGGAATAAAAAGAAACACGAAGAAATAGGACTCCGTGCTGCGCAAGGGTTTTTCTCCCTACCGGCCCTTTCCTCACCTTCGCAGTTTCTCCCAAACAAGAGTAAAATCAAATGTCTATATACGAGCATGACGAAAGCAAGTATAGCTTTATATATATGTATATACATACGGGATCGATTTCAAGTTCGCAACCTTGAATTGCAAAACGTATTCGCCAAAGCTTTCGGATTCGTGCCAGCGCTGATTCATTTTCTGCAAGATCAACGG
Source organism: Prorops nasuta (assembly GCF_024137725.1). Lineage (NCBI taxonomy): Eukaryota > Metazoa > Arthropoda > Insecta > Hymenoptera > Bethylidae > Prorops > Prorops nasuta. The sequence goes on from NW_027116803.1 coordinate 5,652,122, forward strand.
CTACTCTAGCAAGAAGGCATCGCGCGCTCCGTATAGTTTGGTCGGTGCGGTTGAAAACTTATCGAGTGTATCCAATGCAAAAATTAGCGCGTTACTGGAACGCGTCGATGAGTCATGTATTATTCATAAACGTCATTGTAAATAAGCAAGCAGAAGCTGTAAACGCTAGGCGGAAGTTGATGGAGAGGCTCTGTATTACAGAGAGGAAACTATTTGTCAAAGGTTCCGATAAATTTGCAGCGATCAATCGACGGGATATTATGGGAAAGTTGCGGCGATGATTGCGAGGACTCGTTAAGCGTTATTTAGAGGCGAGTTTGTCCAGGTTGGCGCGCGCGGCCATTACGCGTTGGCTCTCTCTCCAGCTGTATATAGGTATGTATAGCACTGTGTACTCTCGGATATTCGGCTCGGAGGCTCTGCTTAGCAGCAGCATCTCCAAAAGGACCATTTCTCTGGCATAGCCATCAGTTTACGGATGGCGTTCAATCCCCGGACAGGAGAAGGATCATAAATTGCCCGAGGGGGATGATATTAAAATTTCGTTTCCTTTAGAAAATGATGTATGTTAGTGGTTATCGCTCGGGACCGGGCGAGAGCAGGACGAGAAAAATTCGTAATCATTAATCACGGGGGCCCGTTGAAAAAATGGAGGAAAATCAGGCGCACGCTATAGAGCGTTTGTTCGGAGAAATTAAATCCGTCGAAATGGAAGAGACGTCAGGGAGCGCAGGGAACCTGACGGCGGCGCGGCGCGGCGCGGCGCGGCGGCGGCAACAACGGCACAGTGGATAGATTTGCGCGCGCCCAGCAGTCTACCTGATCGTTGTCCGCGCAGTGATAGGTTCTTGTTAGAGTGCTGGTGGTGGTGGTGTACGCGCGTCACACGTGTGGTCCCCTCTACCAAGGTCCACACGGCGTATATAGAGCGTATCTGCGAATTCCTCCGAGTATGGGCACAGGGCGTACGTGCTCTGGATACGTATGCGCCGATTTACTCCCTTTTCGCACAGCCCCGCACTTCCCCCATATACGAACAATCTGCTCTACCCTGCTCTATTCCCATTAACTTGCCAATAATGCTACTTGCTAACTTCTCTCCACATAAGCCCCACGATGCTCTTTTTATTCCTGCCAATGACCCACGGATCGTTAATTCTCATTTCGTCTCTTTGCCAAAAGAATCCTCTTGCCTCTCTGCTGCTGTCCACTATCATACGCATGGTATACCTGATTGACTCTCTCTCTCTCTCTCTACGCTCATCATTCTAATTGCAAATAGTGCTCACTGCCTTTGATCACACTCGTGCCAGCTTCTTCTATATATGTATGTATGTATACACGCTTAATTCCTCGAGCTCCGCAAGACGCCGATTATCATTATCCGGGTACATTGCACCCGTCACTCTCGACATCGCGACACTATTTCCCTCCTTTTTTCCCCAACGATAATTGCTGTCAATTAATTTTCACAGCAATTTGCCACGACAACGTCGAAAACGATCGAACGTCAATCAAGCAGGAAAAGCAGCGGACTATTGCAATTTTCATTCCGGAAATTAGGGACTCTATCCACTCGCGATTGGAATCGCCTATATATATTTGCCAAAGCATTTCTCGCCTCTCAATCGTTATCTACGAGAACCGTACAAGCGGATCGTGATCGTATTTATCGATCCTAGGAATTAAACGCGTTACACTCTTACGTGGTATACACGCGTGAAGAATTTTTCTCTTACCGATGCTTATCGGCTTAAAATGTCGCAATGATCGATATATATATATAGTTCCTCGTATATATAGCCCTGTTGATTTTTTTGAGTGCGCTTCGTGGAAAGTCTCGAGGTGAATCTTCGCAAAGAGTCGGTTGATGGAATTGTTGGAGCTTGAGCGATTTCTCGCGGCGCAGCGCGCGCGGTGGTCTCTGGGTGCAACCTACTTAAGGAATGGGGGAGATAGGGGGAGAGAGAGGGGGGATGAGGGGGGAGGAGGCTGGCAGAGGTAGAGACTAGGACGAGCCGAGCGGCCTAAAGAAGAGAATACGACGGCGACGGCACGCGTACATACTACTAGCGCGCAGAGGGAACCAGCGAGTATACACAAAGATAGTGTTGTGGTAGGCGGGTAGAGAGAGAGAGAGAGACGGAGAGGGGCAGATGTGGGGAGGGGGGGGGGGGCGAGATGGAACGAGAGAGGCTCGAGGAGAGGGGATAGAGCGATTCTTTCCCCTTTCCCTCGTAGCCACCGCCACCGCCGCCGCTGCTGCTGCTGCTCGTGGCCGAGTATAAGCCAACAGGAGTAAGGACGAGTTTCCGATTAAGGCCTTATAATTGACGTCTCGGACTCCACCGACGTTCCGAAGCCTTAGTCACCGCGCCGAGTGGAAGAAGGACAACCGTACGTACCGCTTTTGCGCCTCGCGGATCAACGAACCGAGCACAGACCGCGCTGCCTACGAGTTTTCCACGCTTTGACACCCTCGCCATCCTTCCCGTCACGTTTCTCCTTTTCATGGAAAACACCACCGTTCGTGTGCCGCTGCTCCACTTTCGTCGTTCCGACCGTTTATCCGCTCCTCCGATTTAATCCGTCGCTAAGAGTGATATAGGTGGGAAGGAGGGAGAGGGGGGGGGGGGGGGGAGAGGGGGAGACTAGTCGCAAGCGCACGCGGCATTGTCGCGATTATGCGTTACACGACTCGAACGGTCGCAATAAATATCGATAATGACATTCGAAGCAGAAATCGAACGTTCGGTATGAGACAGCCGAACCGTGAAACGATATAGATAAATGCGCGAGGATAATGCAAAAATGTCGAATATTTTCGGTTGGTTGATGAACGCGAAAAGCAGCGGGGGGCTCGCTCAGGCTTGTTATTGGCTCGATCGCGAGCTATCTTCGAATGCATTGTACGCGAGCGTGTGTTATAAGGCATCCCCCTCGGGCGTTAGTTTAACCGTGGAATATATGTATATATATATATATATATATATGTAAGTAAACAGAGGCCCCTTACGAGTTGGATAGCACGTTTCGAGTTACGTCTCGATTACTGCTCCATTTAGCGTGCACGCAGGTAGATGTATAATGCTCGGTGCGCGGACTCAGCCGTGAATTCCCGAACGCATCGACCATCATGTGAAATTCGGCGTCTCTCCGTTATGATATTTTTATACATGTGTATATATGTATATAGTGAGAGGGAGAGAAAAATACTCACCATAATCCGGTCGAACTACGGACTGCACCGCTTGTTCGTTTTTCTTACTGCGAATCACCGGCTCACCGAGGATCGTGAAGTTTCTAGGTCCCACTCGGTTCACAAACACTAGATACACTTTTCCTCGTTTTATATTAGCGCGCACCACTCCACTTTGATCTTCGAGCTGCTGCTGCTGCTGTTTCTTACCGTCGTATCCACATACGGCGGACTTACCTGGCACCGATTTGTCACGAAAATGCAGGCGAACGCTGTCGTTTTTCTGGAGAGGTCGAAAACCAGGTTGACTCTTGTACACCTGCTTGACCTCGAAAGTGACGGCGTAATTGGAGCCGGGCTTTCTCACGGAGGACATGCTTCTAGCTTTAGCCTCGAAAACGGTCGGTGCTAGGAAAGCTCGGTTGCCGACGTCCATGTCCGGGCACCAGTTTTGGCCCCTGCAACCCCCTCCATCCTTCTTCCTACATCTTCGTCTCTGTTCGCGAGGCGAGTTTGCCCGATTTCGCGGCTTCTTGCCGCGCTGCTCCACGGATCGCGCTATCCGCAGGGGGACGGCCGCCGGTTGCGTGGTCGTGTGCCGCAAGTCGTTCACGAGGATCTTGGATGGTTGGATCTCGGACTGCCGGGGGAAGCCCGGTTCACCGGCGTTCTCTTCGGGGCCAGGGGTAGGAGAGGCGAAGGACGCAGGAGGAGAAGGGTGCTCCGACGGGTGCCTCGTCACCGGGAAATGGTACCAGTGAGACGACAGAGCCAAGTTGTTGGTGCCTCTCGATTCTAGGACGACCACGTCCGGAAAGTCCGTCGCGAGTTTTTCTTGCCGCAGGAGTCGAGCTGGATTGGCGGGGGGTGCCGCAGCCAAGGCGAGAGCGCCCCACCAACCGCTTAATAACCCGGTGAAAAGCAGAGACGCCCACATCATCCGAGCTCTGGTATGCCGTCCGCAGAGTCTAGCAGGGGTGAGAGGAGAGAGAGAGAGAGAGGCCTCTTTCACCCCGCACAGCCCTCGGACTCTCTCTCTCGCGCGCGCGAGTACAATCGCTCCACTTGTCGTCGTCTCCCTTTGACTGACCAATGATCCAGCGGTAGCTGCACCACCACCACCACCACCACCACCCGCACCCGCACCACCACCACCACCTCCACCCACCGCCGCCGCCACCGCACCACCGCTCAATTCTCCTTGAATTTTCCTCCTTCGGGACGACAACCCTCCTCTACCGGTCAAAGCTCAGGACTTCTTCTTCTTCTCTTACCACCTGCCTCCTCTTCGTCATCTTACTTCAGCAACTACCTCAAGCACGAATTTCCCAGAGCGAGATTCTTCTTGCATCCCCTTGCCGCGACATTTTGCTCTCTCTCTCTCTCTCTCTCTCTCTCTCTCTCTCTCTATCTCTCAGCGTTTACCGTAGGTGGCCGCGACCTCGAACGCTCGATGATGAAGAGCTCATCGGTGATTGGTCACTTTCACGATTATCGCTCATCCTGCGAGGAACGCCGAGCGTTCCACATGACCCTCCTCCACGGCTTTTTCGGCAGAGGCCACGGGGAAAAAATGGCAAATTCCTCGGCAGCAGCGGAAAGAAGAAGAAGAAGAAGAATGGGAGGAACGAGACGAAGAAGAAGAAGAAAAAGAAGGAGGAGAGGGGTATCGCGTTGCACTCCGAAGGAGGAAGCAGCCAGTAGCCACGGTTAGAAGGAGTTTCAGCTTCCTCTGACCAGACGCGAGATGCTATTTAAATATACTACCGGCATGCCCCGCAGCGCTCTTCCGTCGCACGACAGTGTCGCGCCTCGCCGCACAGCGCCGTTCGATATATGTGTGAATACACGAATATACGTAAATATACAACACAGCGATCAAGAGCCACGCGTTTCTAACGTCGAGAGCCAGCGCTCCGACGACCAATGCCAATTAGGAGCCGTGGCGTATCCAAAGTTTCTCTTTGGAGCACCCTCTACTTCGATCTCTCTCTCTCTCTCCCTCTCTTTTACAATTTCGCACTCTATACACAGCAACAAATCGTAGTATTTTTATCCTTCTTTTTAAACTCTTCTATCGTTCATCCTCGTCTCTCTCTCTCTCTCTCTCTCTCTCTCTCTCTCTTTCCGTTTGTTGTTTTTGTTCTTTCTTCGTGCCGAGTTTTGCGATCCAACGGAGGGGGAGAGAGAGGGGGTGTTCCTCGAGAAGAGCAGATTTCGGGTGACTATCGTTCGCGGGAGGCCTCGTGTCACGACAAATTGAGAATCGTGGAGGCCGCGTCGGACACGCGCGACGGTTCAAATTAGACTGAGCAGCCCGCTCGCGCGCTCCACACCGGCCACAGAGGCAGCGACTCCTGGCGGATGCCGGTTGAGACTCTGCGCGCGCACTCGGTCTGCTACGGCGCAAACCAGAGACACGGCCTTAAAGAACCTGTGTAACAGCGACCTAACAATCGAGGAACCGCACGCGTGATCCTCTCGCTTTCTCGCCACTCCCCAGTCCAATTCTTATGCTCTCTACCTCTACCTCTCTCTCTCTCTCTCTCTCTCTCTCTCTCTCTCTCTCGAACGCGTAATTCTTACGCAGGAAATACTCCACCTCTTTGAACCATTCGTCATCATCATTCGAGAGAAGCAATCTTTCATCCTAAAAATTCAGACTTTGTCCCCAAAACAAGATGAAAATATAGTCTCCTCATAACTGTGTCTCTGGAGGACTCTCCGGGAGAGCTGTCTATCAACTCTGTTTAGTGAGAGTGCATGCCTCTCTTAATCTGGCAGTTTTTCACACTCGGGATATATCGGCGATTCATCCACTTTATGTCGACGGTTAAATGTTCTCGCTGTAATAGTAACGTTTCTATAATCTTGTTTCTTGCTTAATCAGCCGTGGGAAAGGGTTGATTTATTGCAGCGGCAACACTGAGAAAAATTAAAATTAAATCTGTTTGTCTTTCCATTGGCTGCTATACGATTGTTTGACAATTTCCCAATAGGATAATCTTTTCTATCAATGAAATTTTCTCCAGATGCAAGCTTGTTATTATAATCCTTAAACAACAGGGATTTTTTCATCAAAGTCAACCTTTTCCATTTTATGACGACTCACAGTCGGAAAATTCATTGCTAAGATTATAAAGCTAAAAAATGTTTATAATTACATTTATTTCACATATCAGTAAACAATAATCAAACGAAGCATAAAATAATGACTTTATATACATGCAGTTTACTATATAGTGGCCAGTCCCGTTCTCTTGAGAAAACTGATAAACCCATGAGATTTTAAAAGTTCAATTCTTTCAGTCTTCTTTCGTTCCGTGGTAACGAGAAATTGCTGAAATCGATACGTTTTAAAGTACTGCATTTAATGAACGGATGCTATGGCAGAAGAAAACTTAAGTATTGCTTTCGTAATCGATGGTAGCGACTGAGTTATCGACAGTAAGACACATCTTTATCGATTATCGGCCTCATCCATCAAACGGGGGAATCTTTGTTAATTAGATTGTCGAATGAAAATTATTCTTTGGTCAGATCCATTCAGTATTGTCATTATAATTTCATGGCAATTGATCGGCTAAATATCAAAGTTTAATAAAGTTAGAATTTCAGTAACCACCCCCCCCCCCCCCCTCATTCCCGAATGTTCTCCAGAAGACACTTGTCACCTCACGCTTCATTCTTGGACTGCAGTTGGCTAAATTCGATTAAACTTATCCCAGTGACCGACTATAGACGAGCGCGAGTTTCTGTCCAGAAAGACAGAAAGAGAAAGAAAAAGAGTGAGAGAGAGGGAATGATGAGATATTAGCAACAACGATTTGCTAATATCGAAAGTGTTTGTCGATAAATCTATAGCCTGGCAGCCTCTATTAGTTAGTAACAACTTGCCGAGTTCCCTCGTATACTCTCCTCTCGCATAAAGCAACCGTTCAACTTATTTAGCAAGCTCGACAAAAGCCAGCACTCTCCTGCCTGACCGTGTCACACTGCGTTGCCTCGTCCAGCGGTTTTTGATCACCACCGACACCTACAATAATTGATCGTCCCGATTAGCTTTCGCGGCCAATTGATTTGATCGAACCACCCGTGCATTCTTCAATACCGTACGGCGCCCGAACTAATACGGTCATCTATCCTACAATCCCAACTGGAAAATTTGTGCAAATTAATACGAATTACCCGATCTTGCAACGAGATTAGATTTATCGTACCACGTGCTATATATATATATATAACACTTATTCCAATAAAACTGAGGAAGCGAGATAAACCTTAATTGGTAATTCGATTATTGATCGTTATTTTTAACGTAAGCAATATTGCTAGAATAAATGCTGTATATTTCAATGGTCAATTTAATGGGTTTATCTGCTTGTTAAGTTGAAATTTTTAATTAAAAAGATAATTGCGAGAGAGATTTCAAATTAATTATTCCGTATATATGTGTTCTGAAAATCTGCTAGTGAAGGCTACGCGAATGTTTCCTTGTTTCTCTCCTTTATCCTGCAACTGGAAAAATCCTAAAATAGTTATACAAATATGCTACATAAGCATTTGTGCAAGAAGAATTATTACATTAATCATTCGTCGTTGTTTTAATAATGTCAACTAATCAAATTATTATAAAAACCTTTTTCCAACGTTGTTTCATGTTTTATCATTGGTTTTATTCAATGAATTATTATCGTTTTGCCATCCGAGACTTTATTTTACTGATAAAAGCATTTACTTTTTGCGAAATAAATACTCCAGCATTTTTGTTATTTATCAGAAAAAAATGTAATTAGATTTAAATTGTTTCAAACAAAATCAGCCACGCAATCAAGATTACGCAGTATGTAACATCTATTTGTTAACGGAAAGTGATTTGGACATATTTTAGAAAATAAATATATATTTAACACACTGTTCTTAGAATTAAACAAACAGAGAGAAATTCACATGTGCTTAGAAAGTGAAACGGCAAATTGACCAGCGTACGATTGTTTTTAAGTCCAATTAAAAATTGAATAATTTTATTGTTCCAATGCATTCAAACGGAAAAAGTAAATAATTAATTGTATAGTGTATTTCTAGAAACAAAAGAAAACCCACGGATCACATTTAATTAACCTGTCAGAGATGCTATACTCTAATAACTTCATGTTTTTCGTTGCTATTGACGACGAAATTATTAATTTTTAACGAAACTCGATAATATTTTAGTAGCGCTATTTTTGATTATGCTGGAACGCATATCGTCCTATTTAGTATACTAATCAACGTTTAATCTTTCTACATCAACGTGCCTATATACGACCATATACATTTTCATCATATTTCCACCGTTACCGAATTTATTGGGATTGAGCTGCACGCGCGCATAACTTAGCAAGCGCAACACGCGCCGATGCAACCCTCCCTGAATGACGACAAGGTCGCAGAGCGTTTGTCATCGGCACGATGCCAGAGCTTCATCTTCCATTTTTCCTTCCTTTCGGGAACGTCGCCTGAATGTAGAGAGATTTCAAGGTGCGGGTGTATATAAAAGGCACGCTCTTTCACGACGTTTTCGGTAGCAAAAATTTTGCAAAGAAGCAAGCAGCGCGGGAGGAGCTGTGGATTCTGCAACCAGAGGAAGAGAGATCGAATGAGTAATAGAATGCTGGGGGAGGGGGGGAGGGGGAACTGCTGTTGTAAGAAGCTAAACCAGACTAGGTAGAGTATTGGTCAAGACGAATAGGCTGGATAGGCCATTCACAGGCCATGGCTCATTCATAGTGAACAACCGCTGGTATATAGCAAAAGGCAAAAGCGTTAGTTTAGACCCATTAGGATATTTATGGATTGCCGGAGCAAGTTTAGCAGGACATGCTGCTATTCAGGGGTTCCTGGCACGCGACTAACCACCCCTCCGACTATATAGCTAAACCTCTACTTTTATACGACAACCTTTCGGGGTGAATCCTCCACTGGCAGGCTTGACCAGCCATCACAGAGGCCTTGCGAAAAGCAAGACGCTGATTTATAGGCTCCTGCTGCCTCGAGGCATTCCCCTAATGGGCCAACTATAACGTCTCAATTTCCTTCCTTGTCGACCACCCTACTGCCACACAGTCATTTGGCAAATACGTAGCTCTTTTGCCATTCTCCATTCCACCGTGCTCGCCATAAAATATATGCTCGGATACACACGTTTCTTCCACAATATGCGACAAATTACTGGAAAAATTCATCCCACCGCTGAAACGCGGAAATATCAATTTTTCAGATTACATACAAGGGCTGTCTCGTATCATAAATACGATTAAACTCTGCCGCTTACCATTTGCCATGAAAAGAGTCAACGATAACCACGAGAAACTTCCTGAATCGATTGTCGAGCCTCTCCTTTCGCGTAATACGTACACGAGCTCCACTTTCCTCGGCTGCTCGTTGTCTCATTTTTTCCCCCTTCTTCCCCCCCCCCCCCCCACCCCCTCTCCAAGTCCTGCCCTTTTATAACCTACACGGAATTTCGCAGAAAAGCGCGTCACGCCGAGTATGACGCTGAATTCTCTGCAAAGTTGCCTTTGACGACATCATTTTCCTTGCTGATCTCCAAAGAACCATATAAGCAGTCTGCTTGCAGCCACTTATTCCATCTCGACAATTCCTGCTTCTATTCCTCGACCTTCGAATTCCGATAAATAAACTGGAATGGAGACCAGCTGCACTTAATTCTCCGAATGTCACACGAAGTAAGAATCACTAGATGTAAATTCTCCAACTCTTTTATGATCCTTTTTTATATCTGTAGCCTGCGTAAATTTAAAAGAAGCCACGTTCTCCGGGCGGTCTATAGTTGCCACGGCCATTAAAACTTTCCAGTGGACGTAACTCATAGCAGGCATAGACGATGGAAAAGTAGAGAGGGAAGAGGATAAAAAAGATTACCATCGAAACAAATAATTGATTGTAGCGTTGACGTAAGCTTTTTAAAGGATGATAAATATATGAGTCGCTTATTTGCTTATATATATATATATATATATACCTACATATATATAGGAGTATCTCAGGTTGTGTGTGGCCCGACTCGAGCTGCAAAATCATATACATTCGGAGGGTGCAGAGGTTCTCCTTGTTCCTTAATAAGAACCGCTTGTATACTTGCTTGCGTTTCGATTTCCTGTAGGCTCGATCCCTTCCTCTCTCTCTCGGTGCCTTTAACAGAGATGCATTGTACCCAACGAAGCACCTGGCACGCGCCACCTTCTATCTTTGTGTATATGTACAAACGTCCCGCGCGGTCTTCCTTTTTTCTTCTCTTCCTGTCCCCAGCGCTCTGGTGGTTTCACGCATATATATATGTATGCGTTTATTCCAAAACTCCTTGGCATAAATCAATACGATCATTCGTATTAGGCGTATATATATACACAGAGAGGAATGCATCTGTGTCACTGCGAGACTTACTCGCGTAGTCTGATAATTTAGGGTGAGTCCTACGTTTGACTCGAGCATCGTAGACGACACACGGTCCCAGCTGGCAGCGAGCATCCCCCGGTGCCTGTCAAAATACGCTGGAAATCTTTTCGACATTCGGGCCTGACCTACTTCTAGGATCTCGGCTACTGTCATCGTCGATCTTCCGAATACTTTCCAAAAGTAGAAGGCACGCAGCTTTGAGACGAATCCCTTGACACGTATATCATCGACTTGATCCCAAACGTAACCCACGTCTGATATTTCACTCTACTCACTATATATACGAAACAGAGAATTTTCTCTCCACTTGCAAAGGGAAATATATCGTTCATTACATTTTTCACCATACCCCCTGATTCTCATTATATTACGTCCTACTAGGGCGAGTCAAATTATTTTCAGATAAAATATAGTTGTCTCGTTTTCTCATTTAAACTTCTAGTTTTACTTATTTTATATTACAGCGCGTGAATGAAATTCGAAGAGATCTCGTTATAGCTATATTGTTATATAGTTAGCGTTACAAAGTTGAACTTATTACGTCTCACTCGACTCTGCTAGGACCAGCGTATCGTATTTAAAACTTTTTTGGGCAAATCGCAGGAGCGAGGACACGAAGAGGAGAATATATATATATACATGTTTCACGAACAGAGAGATATCTCGAGGATCAAAATAGTAGGTACTGATAACGTAACTACTTTACGTTCAAAGTGTACATATATAGATATGATTTGACGATATAAGGTCGATTACAGCGGTGGATCGGTCTAGTTTTGAAAATGATAACGTTATAGGTCATAAACGAGATTCCAAGGTATTTTTGGGTTTTAAAAAATAATATGTTTTACGCGAGTTTGATATTTAGCTTAGCCACCTTATATATTATACCCATGTGATTGAAGAAGATGCTTTAGGTAAAGATCGATAAACCCCGGTGGTCTTCGATTATTATCGGCAACCGCAATATAAGCGGATGATTCATGTTAGCCATTATTGAGAGCCAACGCACGCGATCGTTTTACTTAATCGTAATTCGAATAGAGTAGAAGCCACGAATCGAAAGAAAAATATGTTTTTTAATTATATCTACGAGAAACGTCAGGATAAAGGAGGAATGATCGGAGCAGTAGTCGGAATTAGAATCACGGTTTATGGAATATGTCATTTATATAATAGGCATCCGAGCCCAATACATACAGGAAGTCATAGTTAGAATGCCAGCATAGATATAAGTGCTTGAAAACACTGCTTCCATGCACATAGACGAGAAAAGGCGGAATTTCAGAAAGGTGGAATGTGGATCAGCTCGTCTAGCTACTACTACTACTGGCGCATTGCAGGTGTCCCTGCGACTCAGATTATTACTTTTGTCCTTACTAATACGATGTCGTTTGAAAATTCATTCAGGTTTTATCCAGCCACCCGTACTAGTCGAATTGTATACTAAAAACCTGAGAACAATGGCAGACGAAAAATTCTTTCTTACAACATTTTTAGGATACTTAATATAAAAACACGACCATGAATAACTTTGTCGAGATCCCATAAAGATTATATATTCTTTTTTTCTTTTATTGAAATAACTGATTGCAAAGTTGCATTTTTTAAAGAGCCACGTTATAGCGTTGTATTTAATCCGAGGATATACGATTTATTTGTTTATGAAATAATTAGTGGAGTGAGTGAAAGTACGTAATGCCCAGCAGTCACACGAGCTACGTGTATTTCATAAATTCTTGGATAAAATGGCATACACGAACACAAAAGCTCGATAAACTCTTGACAACTGCAAAAATAGGCAATAAAAAATGTATATAGGCTTTCATTTAAGAAACTCAAAGTGATTTGTACGTGAGCTTGACAAAGCTACTCAATGTCGTACTTGTAAACAGAAAGAAATTTCCTGTAAAATTTACTGTTAAAAAATACTAAAAATTACCGTGCTGCACGTACTACGGAGACATAATAAAAACTTCGTGAAAACTACCGATAATAAAGCAATTTTTACCGTGCTCTTTACTAAATTTCTCGAGTTTTTAACGTAATTTTTACTTAGCTATTAGTCCATTGATATAATTATACGCAGACGTTTGATAATTATTGTTAAATTCAATAAAATTTATAGGATTTCATTTAGTCTCTGAGTCGAGTTCTGCCTAGTATACAATTAGTTTTATAGGAAATTTCTTTCCTTGCATAATTCAAGAAATCAATGAATTTTTATACGCTTTCTTTTATATTTCTTTTTTTTAGATATCAACGAAGTAGGTGCAGTCAAGGACGTGCAAATATTATATACACTATATAATAGCAAATAGAAGAAGACAAATTATATCTTAATTGTATACAACTATTTTTACAGTAAAAGCCCTTCATGCACGAATGTCTTTCATGATGTAATATAATGCACTGAGATGAAAATCCTTAGAGTTTCGTACAAAAGACATTATTGTTCTCCATCTCTCTTTAATTTTGAGATATTCGATTGGCACGCATGGTATTAGTACCAATCTCGCTCCAGAATCAATTATTCGAAATTTTGGAATATCTCATTTTGTCGGTGAAGGAAAATCAATAATTTGCGTGAAAAATTTAGCTCGTTCTCTCTTTGAATGAAAGGAAGATCGCAGAGAACTACATAATAACAGATAATTAATGCGAGAGAGAGCCCGGCTAGATGTCTCCCAGGGCTTCTTAACGTAGCGGAGGTAGAACTGGCTGTTAATCAAGCGTGCTAAAACATAAGAAGCGAAGTGAGTCGGGGTGGAAGGAAGGGCGATGGAAGATGGGAAAAAACTTAATAAGAATCGCTATAGTGTCGCGAAGAAGCTGTACTCGCGTGGGTCGACCAGAGAAGATTTTCAAGCGGCTATAGTTGGTCCGTAAAAAAATCATAATCCCAGAGCAGATTAATACTGCGTTGGACCTAAAATAGAACAAGAGATCTCTGCGCTGAGTTTATTATATATATATATATATATATATATAGTGTGTGACGCCGCTCTTCCTTTTGTACGTTATAATACGTAAAAAGAATTTTTTACGGAAACAAGAATGACGATTATCCACGGACCGGAGGACCAGGAGTAATTTGGCGCGCGATTCGTCCTTCTTATTGTGGGGGAGGGGGTAAGGTAGTTTTGCTATATGGGTAGTGGCGCACAGCTGTCCAAGGGAAAAGAGCTTTGCGTGAAATTGCAAATGTAACTTAATCGTTCGCCACCCAGTACGTGACAAATCATAACGGAATGGCTGGAAAAAAAAGGGAATACCGATGCACTACTCATCCTTACTGTAACTTTCGAACCGTTGGTCGATTTGCCATCCGCCGTCAAGTGCGCAACCAGTTAAATTTCATTTGACATAGGCAGCTTTATTCTTGTGTGTCGATGAAAATGCGGGAATGGCGAAGAGTAAAAATTCGAGCAATATCAAGGGTATATAGAAAAATCCAAGACTGCCTCGAAGGGAGGCCTTGCGCTTATAAGGCTAATGACATCGTCTAAAATTTTATGGCAGCTCGTTTAACCAAGTCCATGTGATTATGGCTGCGTGAACGCCCGATGCCGTAAAAGGAGCCCTCAGCCTTTCCGAGACCGCCTATCTTTATGGAAACTTTATAACTATACAGACTTATATTAAGACATCTTTCCTCTAATTTGTATCCGATATATAAAATCAATCGATTCCTTTTTTCCCACACGTATCATATCAGATCTTCAAACGCGCAAAACCCGTTTTATAGGTCTTTACACCCGAGTTATCCGAGTCTTATTAATTATTTCCAACACTTTACCCATTCTTTATTGCATTAAATTATTCGTAACAAAAATTGATTCATAAGAATTGTCTCTTATTCATATCGCGTTTGATATGCTATTTCAATATCAAGAAACACGATAGTATACCGTATATATATATATATACCGCCAATTCTCACACCCTGTCTTCCTTACACAAGTAGACTCATCACCTTTGAATGAGGTTGCGCACAAATTTTCAATTGAATTAATAAAATAAGCTAGAGCCCGGTACTTTCTGATCTTGATTCAAATGAAAGATGACAGGTAAATTATTAAAATATATCATTTCGGAAGATGTATGTTACAGCATCTATTAGGGAATTCGACTTTAGCAACCAATTTGGAAAATCCGATTCTCACATTCGTACCTCTAAAGTTTTCATAAAATAACCTCTACTCAGAGACTAATATATTATTAATATAAGAATATATTAATTCGCATCTTATCGACGCTCCATGCATTCTATATATAACAAAGATGACCAAAATTGATACAAGATTGCATTAACACGGGAATCCTTACCGTTATTTATAAAGGAGAGTAACATTAAAAGCAAATGTACGCCTTTCTATAAAGACGTTAATATCATTTCGAATGTGCAATGTTAATTTACGCAAAAGTTAAAAATTTCAACCTGATAATGTATGTTAATATTCGCTTTTAATTATTATTCCATTAACATAGGCCTCGACCACTGAGTGGTCATCGCTCATCGGAGCACTAAAATCGTATTTGCTAATACGTATTTACAATAATTCACCTATACTGCATATTCGTTGTTACACAGGGATTTAAATTGTCTGTGGATTTTACCTCCTTGCTTAATTTGTTTCTGTGTTCACTTTTTTAATGTTTAATAACAATTGGATTAAAATTGAATATAAAAAGGAGCATTTAACAACGGAGATAAAGGTAAACAGGGTGTAAGTGAATAATGCTTGTGGTATCAAGCCCGTATTTAGTACACAATACACAATGAAAAATAAAAACAAACGCCCATTGTAGTCAAATTCAGATTATCTGGCACGGACCCCGACGACATCATCCTATCTTCTTATAACGTATACCGTCACTGACCAACGACGGTCATTACAAATTAAATATTTCGTATTACCTATGTAAATGCTGGGCATTTGCTGAAAAAATGAAAGAATTCAAATCATAGCGAGAAAAGTTAAAAGAATACATGTGTCACGTTTTATATATATACGCTTAAAGTGTAAATTATAAAATAATTTTGATGATATTTTTAAGATGATTCGTTAAATAAGCAACTTTGAAGAAAGATTAAGGAGATACAAGTAAATTCACAACACCGGGAAACTAAAACGATAATCAAATAAAATGAAAACTATTAAAATCCGAAGTAAATTCACGGAGGCTCGTTTTAATATAATCGAATAAATAACAAATTATTCGGTTGGGATGTTTTGCCATTTAAATTAGCCACGGTGCAACTTCAATTATTTTATACCATTAATAAAAGCCACATTTTTGTTATTTAACTGTTAAAAACTTGTACGGACAAGATATGCCAATTGTATAAATGCATTCTTCCATCTTTGATCTTCCAAAAATATATGTGATATGATCATTAGTTAGAGACGTATTTGCATAATTAGATATACGAATTCAAACGTTTCATCAATTACATAAATATATGCATAATTCCAAATTTTTCAATTACTTTTGGTTTCTCTTCTTGACGAAACCAAAGTATAAGAACTATATCATTTGAAAAAAATTGAAATAGATGCGTTTCTTATTTATTTAATTGGTTAAGAATTTGTATATTATTTCATTTTTATAAAATCTTCAATTCTACTTCAAAAGTATAATGCTAAAATGCGAAAAATATAATTACTTCAATTAAATTATTTTACATTTTGACTCAATTAAATATTTGACTTGTATTTTGTTTATAAAATAGTAAATTGTAGTCGAATCTATAGTTTGTTAATCTAGTTATTTTTGCAATAACTAAATATTTAATTTAACACTGTAAATTTGCATATAGCACACATAGTTTTAGAAACGTTTCTGAAACATTTCTGGAATTAATTTGATAAGCAGGACGTTTCAGGAACGTTTCTGTACTGTACTGGTATGTATATGCTATTTAAATGATTATTTAGACGCATCCTTTATGTGGATGTGTATTTTTACACTATTTTGTATTAATAATCTTATTGCCTTTTGCAGGAAGACTAGTAATTTTTGAGTTTTTTCTAAATAGTATCTGACATAAAGGTCGTTATCAATAATGTAGCTTAAGCTTAGTACAGTCTTAATTAAGATCAATTGTCTAACTTTAATCTTCAATCCAATACTTAGCATGGTTTTCTTCTTAGGTATTAGCTAAGCTAAAAATTGGTCTCAGTATGTTTTATTGAAATCAACCAAAATAACGCAATTCACGCAATTCTTAACTTATAGCGTTGAAAATGCAATATTGTAACAATTGA
Source organism: Prorops nasuta (assembly GCF_024137725.1). Taxonomy (NCBI): domain Eukaryota; kingdom Metazoa; phylum Arthropoda; class Insecta; order Hymenoptera; family Bethylidae; genus Prorops; species Prorops nasuta. The sequence continues at coordinate 5,669,051 of NW_027116803.1, forward strand.
CAATTTGTATTATCAACATTACAATAAGAAGAATTTTTTAAGAAATTTATTAAGGATGTGAAAGGAGAGGTAACAATGTTTCTACCATCTTCCAGATTACTAATTTACCGACCTATGCTAGGGTAAAACAGGGACCTTGTCCTGCAACAACACCCCTAGCACTAATTTTATTTTCTGTTTTAGGCCGAGTCCTACCAAAGTTTAATTAATTAAATTAATATAGTACACGTAACATGAACTGTATCACTAACAACCAGTAACTACTTAAAGTAGTATAGTTCACGTAACGGATACTATACCACTTTAATTAATTAGACTTTGGTAGGACTCGGCCTTAGTAAATACATGGCTGTTTATAGCCATATCTTCATTCGTCACTCGAGCTAAAAAAAGCATTGAAATCTACAATTTACGTGACTTATATTATAGTAATCAAAGCTCCCTTCAAACTTTAACAACGAATATAGGTAAGTTCAAAAATTTACTGCCAGTTACAGTATGTACGGCTCATTAGGACCGTTTGTTTTATTCGAGACTCGTTATATTTATTGTCTTTTGTGCACTTTTTACAGTGTCAACTTATACAAAGGATAAAGATAGATATAAGAAAAATGTAGAAAGTGTAAAAAAAGCATGCTAAAAATCGCCAGGTGCCAGGTATGGCTTTTCCTTAATTTTTCGATGCTTTGAGGAACCGCTTTGAAAAGACACCAGTGCTCTTATTTATTTGCGCGGGACTGCGACACTTTACACACTCATTACCAGAACTATTTGTCCACAGAGTTGGCAGCACTGAGAGAACAAAGAATATTTTCAAGATAGGATCCATTCCACTGTATTTTAAGAGATTGCTCTATTATAAATTGAGGAAAGTTCAAATTCACAACATAAACACAACACACGCACAAGGCACTGACAGTATTTACAATAATTAAAGTTATTCCACTTTATTTTAAGAGCTAGTTTAATTGTAAATTATAAAAAATATCAAATTTATAACATAAATACAAAACACGCACTAGGCACTGACAGTATTTACGAATTTTAATGTTATTCCACCGCATTTTAAGAGATTATTTAATTATAAATTGGAGAAAGTTCAAATTCACAACATAAATATAAAATACGCACTACGCACTGACAGTATTTAAAATTTTTAATGTTATTCCACTGTATGTTAAAACATTCTTTAATTATAATATGAGAAAAACACATGTTGACAGCACAAACAGCACACGCACTAAATACTGACAATATTCACGACTTCTGAATTTACTAAAGTGCATTTTGACAAATTATTTAGTCAAAAATTGTGAGAAAAGTTCGAATATGTGTCACAAACAGCACGCGCACCAGACACTGACGTTTTTCACGAATTTTTATTTTATTTCACTGTATTTTAAGAGATTTTTTAATTATAAATTATGAAAAGTACGAATTCATAAAACCAAAACCCATCACACGCACTAGACATTAATGTTTTTCACCAGTTTGAACTTATTTCACTGTATATTTTAAGATATTATATTATTAAAAACTGAGAAAAGTTTGAATATGTATCACAACACACCGCGCGCATCCGGCACTGACATTTTTCACGAATTTTTAACTTATTTCGTAGTAATTTGGGAGATTATTTGATTTAAAGTTGAGAAAAGCAAATATATAGATGACAAAAACACTGCAAGCACTAAGCACTGACGATATTTACAATTTTTCTACTTATCACACTATACTTTATAAAATAATTTAATTATAATCTGAGAAAAGTTCGAATACGGATCATAAACACACCGCGCGCACCACACACTGACGTTTCTCACGAATTTCTCACTCATTTCACTGTATTTTGGAATAATTTTGGATTCTGAATGCGTAGAGAAGCAGGAATTTCGGCGAAATAATCGATGATAAGCGTGGAGAGTGCACCGGGGCGCGCGAAAAGTGAGAAAAAGTGAAAAAAGAGGCCCGACGAAATTCCTGCTTCTCTACATTCAGAATCCAAAATTATTCCAAAATACAGTGAAATGAGTGAAAAATTCGTGAAAAACGTCAGTGTCTGGTGCGCGTGCTGTTTGTGACACATATTCGAACTTTTCTCAAATTTCGACTAATTAATTTATCAAAATGCACTTTAGTAAACTCAGAAGTCATGAATATTGTCAGTATTTAGTGCACTTGCTGTGCTAGTGTTGTGAATTCGTGCTTTTCTCAATTTTTGACTAAATAATTTATCAAAATAGACTTTAATAAATTCAAAAGTCGTGAATGTTGTCAGCTTTTAGTGCATATGTTGTGTTTATGCTGTCAATACGTGCTTTTATCAATTTAGAATTAGAAAATCTCTTAAAATACAGAAGAATAAGATTAAAAAATCGTAAATACTTTCAGTGCCTAGTGCGTGTTTTATATCTATATTGTAAATTTGAACTTTCTTTTTTGAATTAAATAATCTCTTTAAAAACAGTAGAATATCATTAAAAATCGTAAAAACTGTCAGTGCCTAGTGTGTGTTCCGTTTTTTTGTGAATTTGAACTTTCTTCGGTTTATAATTAAATAATGTCATAAAATGCAGTGGAATAATTTCAAAAATCGTAAATATTGTCTGTGCCTAGTGCGTATTTTGTGTTTATGCTATGAAATTGAACTTTTCTTAATTTAAAATTAAACAAGCTCTTAAAATACAGTGGCATAACATTAAAAATCGTAAATACCGTCAGTGCCTAGTGCGTGTGTTGTGTTTATGTTGTGAATTTGAACTTTCTTCAATTTAGAATTAAATAATCTCTTAAAAAACAGTGGAATAACATTAAAAATTGTAAATACTGTCAGTGCCTGGTGCGTATTGTGTTTATGTTGAGAATTTGAAGTTCTCTAAATTTACAATTTAACAAGCTCTTAAAATACAGTGGAATAGATGCTATCTTGAAAGATTAACACTCTTTGTGCTCTCAGTGCTGCCAACGCTGTAGACAAAAAGTTCCTGTAATGGGTGGCAAAGTGTCGTCGTCCCCTCATCCGCGCTTACCTCGTATGCAGTAGCAGTAATTTCTCGAACGCAGCCTATAAAGGCATAGTGGGAGGTCTAAAAGCGTCTGCAATCTATCACGGATGCACACCATTGCACGTACACAATGGTATATCGCCATATACGCATATACCCCCATTCTCCCCAATTCTTTAACTAAGATTACCCGGTGGCACACGCTATAAATGTGGTCACATGGGGACATTCAACGAAAGTGTGTTTCTATTCCCCCGCCACTGGCTTCGGTTGTCAGTCCCTCAGCTTGGCAGTAATAATGCACGATGGAGTCGATGGAGTACCGAGTAAGCGCAGAACAGCAAATCGCTGAGTATGCATAAGTGCATTATGAGCAACAAGAAACTTTCGTTCTAACGTGTATATGTGTGTGTGTACATATACAACAAACGCGTGTTATAGCGTTGTGTTGGAAAGTTAAGCACGCATGTGTGTGTCCGTACACGTGTGCGCATGTGTTTACGTCCATCATGAGTCAGAAGCAGCAGAACTCATGGTAGCCGCGGAGGTTCTGCAATTAATTTGGTCGTGAAAAATTCTGTGCCCGGGACTAAGCTTACCCGTTCCCGGGAAATATCGCGGAAAAATGTTAATTCAATCTGGCAATGTCGCCTCTCGTCATTTCTCTATTTCCATTGTCGCCATCGTCATGTTCACTTAACTAAGTTTCGCGTTTTCTCTTCCGAAAACGGTAAAGTATTCCCGGACGTTCCCAAAGGACCCCCACCAGGTGAGAGTTTATTTTCAATATTTCTGTCACCAAATACCAATCTCCTTACTTCTTTCTTTTATTTCATCCTTGTAAAATTGACAATTTTTATAACGCTCCCTTTTTCTTGCCTCATTATTTCTCTTTACAAACCTTTTCTACTCAAATTTTCTTTAAAAAACATTAAATAGCCATATGAAATTCTACTCTAAAGCTTTAAAAGGTTTTCATTAATATTTTCAAATAGACTACTTTAATTAACTTTATTTTTTCTAAAGTAAACAATTAATATTCCAAGATATTTTACACATAACATTATGTTATCTACCCTTTTATTTTTCAAAGATTCTTGATCCAAAATGAGTATCTGAGTAAAAAGGTTTCATGTTTCTATTGGTTTTTATCATTGTTTTACTCTGAATAGATACTATGCTAATACTTAAGAATACTATTGTTTTAATTATTACAAAATTCAATATAAATGCTTTTTATGTTATTATAGTTAGTTAGTGTATGAAAGCGTGAAAGGTGTTAAAGTGACATAATGGATCAGCCTAAGCACAGACCAAGCAGACCCCGTCTGCGTTCCCATGGCAATTCAGCAAGGGTGCTTGTCTTTGACCAGCCTGAAGCTGATGAAGCTACAAGTAATACTGATTCAGAATTACATAAGGGCCCTATATTACCTAAGGTAGAAAGTAAGGAAGCCCCAGTTCAACCAGGTTAGTTTTTATTTTTATTGGTTATTCTCGGTAGAATAGGAAACTCATGTTTTTATTTGCTTTACAGCAAGTGGAGAGCTTTCTAATTTGGTTAGAATGAGAAATTCTGCAATTGGAAAATCTGCACCTTCTCTATCAGTTCACATGGTCAGCAGAACATTCTTAATCATTTAAGATATTAATCTTATTATGGACTTAATAATTATATTTTATTACTTTTAACTAATTTTATACAGCGTGACTTTAACATTCCAAGACGTTCGATAAAGGCAGCTCACAGAAAATCCTTTATTGCTACCACATCACCTACACTACCACGCTGTCACTCTCCTCTGTCTGGTACGTAATAGATAATGCTTACTGTCATTTATAGTTTCAATCATTTTTACTTGTCTTACATAAGTTTTTTGGCAAGAGTTCTATTTTAAAAATAATGGTATATGTATAATGTTTATGTTGACACTCAATGATAAACAACATTCATGCTGTTTAAATTCTAAATTAGTTTTATAGAATTATAGAACATTTTCATAGTTTAGAAACTTTTTTGTATGAGAAAAAACCCTGTCAGTTTTATTATTTTCAATTTTTTTACATTATATACAAGATTAATGTTCACCACTGCTAATTTTCAATATAGCATTCATCCCGATCGTAGGCAGTCCTCTAGAAAGTCCTAGGATGTCATCCAGTCCACATTTTGCTTTTGCTCCAATTAAAAGGTATTTACTTTTGTGAGCCTAATTCTCTTTTTATTTCATATAGCTTTATCTTAAGATTAGTTACTCAATAAGGTAGGTGATGACACTGTGTATACTATATTGGAATGTTTATAAATAGAAGGATAGAATGAATAACAAATCCACTGTCACTTTTAACCAATTATCAAAACGGTCTATAAGATATTGGAAATAATAATGTATAAGAAATATATAAAGAAAAAAATAAATTTAAGGATTGGAGCTGGTGCCACTGGGACTGGGGATGGTAGAAGATGGTCTGTTGCTAGCTTACCTTCAAGTGGATATGGAACTACTCCAGGATCAAGCAATGTTTCGGTAAATATTGTAATCTCTGTTAATCTACTCAAATCCTCATCAAATCTTTTTAGTCCCAGTGCTCCAGCCAAGAACGTTTGCACCAACTGCCAAATGTTCCTACGAAAGACGAGCTGCGTATGTTGTCTTGCCATTTTTCCAAACCAGGCACACCGTGCTCGTCTCATCCTGGATTCCCAGGTAGTATTCCTGGGAGTATTCCATTCAGTCTCGACGAGGAAGGTCGAAAATCTCCTTTACACCGTCCGCGATCACGAAGCTTAAGGTCTCATTGAGTTAATTTTATATTTATTCAATCATCCATAATATTTTGCGCATATTACAAATAATTCTTATCTTTTCGACTTTTTGCAATTTACAGTAGTCCAAGCCGATCGCCAGTTCTTGACAGTGAGATAGTTATGATGAATACTCTTTACAAGGAAAGATTTCCAAAAGCTACGCAACAAATGGAGGAACGACTGACAAACTTTATTAATGAAAATAAAGAGATCGACGAAAACGAAATAGCACATATGACACCGGATTCATTGCCAATTTTAAGATTCGTGCATCACCAAGTAATCGAGATGGCGAGGGATTGCTTGCAAAAATCACAGGAGAAATTAATAACAAGAAGATATTTTTATGAGATGAGTGAGAATTTGGAGCATTTGTTAATGGAAACAAAGGATAAGTCGTTAGAAGCTGCAACAAGATTGACAGGATTGATTAAAAAGCTTTTACTGGTCATATCAAGACCAGCGCGTTTATTGGAGTGTCTCGAATTTGACCCAGAGGAGTTTTATCATTTGCTCGAGCAAGCCGAAGGTCAGGCTAAAATTAATGCTGGCATAAAAACTGATATTCCGCAGTACATTATTAATCAGCTGTCGTTAAATCGAGATCCGATATCGGAATTGCAGGACGACTTGAATAAATTGGAGGATTCAGCTAGCTCGAGCGACAGCAATTTACAATGTACATCTAGTCCAAACAAAGAGGATGATAAGTTTCAACGCGTGCCATGCGAGAGTGATTACGAGGTTCTCAAACTCATCAGCAATGGCGCATACGGCGCAGTTTATTTAGTCAAAGAAAAGACCACGAGGCAGCGATTCGCCATGAAGAAGATCAACAAAAACAATTTGATGCTGCGTAATCAAGTCGAGCAGGTGTTTGCCGAACGCGATATTATGAGCTTCACGGATAATCCGTTCGTGGTCTCTATGTATTGTAGTTTCGAAACGAAGAAACATTTGTGCTTGGTAATGGAATACGTTGAAGGAGGTGACTGTGCCAACCTGCTAAAAAATATTGGCCCTTTGCCACCGGACATGGCGAGATTTTATTTTGCTGAAACAGTCTTAGCCGTCGAGTATCTTCACAGCTACGGAATCGTTCATCGTGATTTGAAACCTGATAATTTACTTATAACTGCTTTAGGACATATTAAACTAACTGATTTTGGATTGAGCAAAATGGGATTAATGTCTTTAGCGACAAATCTATACGAAGGATACATCGATAGGGATACAAGACAGTTCTCTGACAAGCAAGTCTTTGGAACTCCAGAATATATTGCGCCAGAAGTTATTCTTCGCCAAGGATATGGCAAACCAGTCGACTGGTGGTCAATGGGCATAATACTTTACGAATTTCTAATAGGCTGTGTACCATTTTTTGGTGAAACACCAGAGGAATTATTCGCCCATACGGTTAACGATGACATTGAGTGGCCCGATGAAAATGATTGGCCTGTTCAACCTGAGGCAAAAGATATAATAACAGCTCTGCTTCAGCAAAGTCCTAGAGAACGATTGGGCACGAGTGGTTCTCACGAAGTCAAAGAGCATCCTTACTTCTATGGTGTTAATTGGAACAGTTTACTTAGACAGAAGGCTGAATTTGTACCTCAGCTAGTGAACGAAGACGATACTAGTTACTTTGATAGTGAGTATTGATTCATTCTACATTCATATGATTTGTGTACTTATTAAATTTCATTTTTAGCTCGAATGGATAGATACAATCACGATATTGGCGATGACACAGATGACACTGACGACTCACCTTTATTTGGCTCTTTCTCATCTTATTCACCTCAGTCTCGAAAAATCTCACAAACCCGTCCACCTCAATTGCACTCCGAAACAGATCCAGATAAAAAACAATATCATACCGAGTTGGAGCGTACAATGGCTCAGTTATCCTTTGGAAATACGACGAGCACTCCACAGAACAAGTTCAATGCAAACTTGCTGGACAAAGGAAGGCCTCCTTCGTCGAGAAAAAGCGTCTATGAAACCTTAAATAAAAATGATAAATCGAATACGTCATCTAGCAGTCCTGCCACGGTAGTTGGTTCCGAGCCTACTATGAAAAATACTCGATTAGAAGGCACAATGTTAAATTTAAGTACTCCAGATTCATCGCAGACAGAATCCGATGAAATTAGTCCCCAGATTCAAAGAAAGCGCCACACACACTCTCGCGATAAGCTGCCCAGGTTCAGTATATCAGTTGACGATGAACATATGTGAGTCAATTATTCGCATCATAAGACATGTGAACTAGTATTCGCATACTCATTGTTTAATTAAACCTTTTAAATTCAATAATCTCATTACATTTTTTTATAGATTGGATTTGGCAGCAGCTAACAGAGATATATCTGAGGACAAGCATAATTCTAGTACCGATTCATTTGAATCATTTAATCCGTCATTATCCGCGGTAAAACAAAAGTCAAGATCAGTCATTAAATCAGCCTCGACAAGCGGATTATCGCTGGTTATTCCAACAAATGATTTTTCATGTAATAAATCGATTACTTCCTATGTGCTTTCGGTTAACTTTAGTTTTATTAGTATGATTTCTAATTGATCTTTCTTTTCTTAGATGATACACCTTTCAATGCTCAACAAATTGAATCACCTGGTGGATCGTCAACTGCTTCTTCCCGGGATACATCACCCTGCCGCGAACTAAGTCCTCTTGTCACTACTTTAAAGCCTCCGATAATCATTCGAAGAGGACCCCATGGCTTTGGTTTCACAGTGCATACTATTAGGGTGTACTATGGGGACAGTGATTTTTACACCATGCATCATTTAGTTATGGTAAATTACTACATATATTAGCCGTAATTCAAAATTCATTGCCAGTGCTGTTTTACTACCCTCCCTATAATATGTAATATAAAATATAAAAATTTTAAAGTATTTGTGAAACTTGCAGTTAACTTTGAAAAACGTAACCATTATTAATAACTCAGAGTACAAAAGAAAGTCTTGATTAATTTTTATCAATGATCTTACAGGCGGTTGATCCAGCTAGTCCCGCGTTTGAAGCTGGCCTTAGACCTGGTGACTTGATAACTCACATAAATGGCGAGCCAGTCCAAGGTCTCTATCATACCCAGGTCTTACAGCTAATGTTGAGCGGCGGTGATCACGTAACATTGCGAAGTACACCTTTAGAAAATACCAGCATTAAAACTGGTGGTCGAAAAAGAGACTTGACACAGAGCAAAATGGCTCGGAAAGCGTTGCACAAGCAGCGGAAGCAGAAACGTGATCATTCTGATAAAAAACGAAAAACATCCCTCTTTAAACGAATAAGTTCGAAAAGAGCCAGTGTAGAAATGCAGCAGGTATCGTATATTGAATCTTAATTGTTTTTTATCTTGCTTTGTTATCTTCAAACACCGAGTATTATCATTCAATTATACTTAATTCTAATTGTATTTGAGTTTTAAGTTACATTCAGATTCTTTGTTAAAAGTGACTATATCTCACAGTTTATTTTCTACACTCTATGAGTCAAGACAAGCAAGGCTATGGTGTAAGCACACTGATTATGTTATGTGCATTTTATTTTTCATTGCAGCCATTAACTATCAGTTGCCCATTGTCAGCACCCATTCTATCCAGTGACAGCAAACCTCCACTTATGGTATGATTTCTTCTTTCATCTCTCTTGCAGAAACTTTTCCAGTTTTTTATGATTTCAACATAACTCATGATGAAACACTGAGACATTTCACTTTACGCATTTTTATATGCTGAAATTTGTAATATCCATTTTTTTTCATGTGAAATTGATTTTCAACTTATGTTTCAATTTTTCCCAGATGGCAGCTGGAATTTGTTCCCCCTCAATGGTTACACCTAGTCGTTCTTTTCAATCGTTCACTCGATCTCAGGAAACCCCGCCTTACTTTGGAACTTCGAAATCAGTTTGTACTCCTTCACCACCTTCAAACCGAACGAATAATGAGTCATATCATTCAACGGGTACATCTAGCCCTTGCTCCAGTCCAAATTCATCATCCCCAGGATCAAACGCATCAATAGGAAATATTACAAATCTGTCCAATCAATCTCACTACCAACGACCGAGTACTTTACATGGTCTGAAGCATAAATTACATACAGCCGCGAAGAATATACATTCTCCAAACCGAAGGAAATCCGTGGGTCATATTCCTTTATCTCCTTTGGCAAGAACACCAAGTCCATCTCCAATTCCGGCCAGCCCCACTAGAAGTCCAAGTCCTTTAGCTTTCCCCACTGGACATCAACCTGGCAGCTCAAATACAACGCAATCTTACAGTCCAGGTAGAAAATCACTGCTTAATAATAATCTAATCATTTTCTTGAGACGTTAATAATGATATTTTTCCTAGGAGTGTGCTTATCAACGCCAAATAACCAAAAGAAAAGTTATGGTAGACCAAAATCAGCCGAACCAGGATCCCCTTTACTACGAAGGGCTCTTAGCCCAGACAGGCTTCATCCAAGATCAGCAGAGACAAAAACATCAATTTCCCCACTGGTGAACCCAACTGGCAAAACAGCATCGCGAGTAACTGTAACGCAATCCCACATTGATATACCAGAGGATACGACAGATATAGCAAAAGAAGCTACAGATAAAGCAGACAAGAAAGTTGTTGCAGAACAAAAATCTATTATTGACTATCCGAAATTATCTCATGGAATTTCGATTAATGTGGCTAACGTGAGCATCTCAAATCCCTGTGGTAGTACGCAGTTACCTAGAATTGCTGAAGAAAAAGATTCACCTACCGGTAGTAAAAGTGACGAGTGCCTGAAAGAAGCACCTGATATGGAGAAGATGCAAGAGAAAGATTTAAAGATTGCCACGACAAGCAATGAGGAAAAACCTCATACGTATTTTCTAAAACTCGTTCGTGGTAAGGAAAATGCTCAGATTTCTTCGCACTTACAAACGCAGAATAAAGAAATTTTAGAAAAGAAAAGCGCTGCCAAATTGAGCACAGAAACCGTGGATAACAAGAAGATCTCGAAGAAACACAAAGACGAGAATCCGAGTTCAACAGCGAAGAAGAATTAATCCTCGAATGAAAGAATTTATATAAATGTCCCTGTCGTAGATTTCAGCAAATAGACGATTCAAACGGAATTTTCTCTATTCGCAAATTTTGGCTAAATAACTTTCATTCCACATTCCTGTGTCTTAAAAGTAATCAAACGTATGGAGTCAATCTGGATAAACATTTTATTGTTAGATTTAATAAAGACTACTAAATAATATGTTAATAGGAGGTGAGTAAGTGTACATACATATATTACTGGAGTCTCGATTGCATGTAATACAACAATATAATTGTGAATCTAGCATCACAATTTTAAAAATTGGTACTTCTTTTTAAATGATTGTGCTATAACCACTGTAATAGATAGGACAGAGCTTCCTATACCTACATACTGCAATTAAATATTTCTTCTAGCTATAAATGAATTAAGAAAAATGGCCAATTTGCACATAATATATTAAGACATTTATCACTGTCCATTAAATTATCGATTTGATAAATATATTCGTCGGTAAAAACTAAAGCCATTATTATTACTCACTTCTTATTCTCGTATTAAATTTAATAATGTAGAATCAAAAGTTGTGGACGTTAAATATATAGTATGTATTGTATATCACATATATACTTTTTAATTTACAGCAACTATTCGTTTACTTCAATTCAAAAGTACTTGAACATTTGCTATAATTAATGCGGTGCGCATTTACCATTGTATGCTATATATGCAAAGTTTAGAATTATTTTGCAAGTTGTAAAAAATTTGATTTTTTGATAAACAGTTTTGTTCGCCATTATTTTTGTTACTTTTGCTCGGACGCTTTGAGTGGTTTACAGTATTGATACGATCTCATTTACATTCTAAAGTTTACAAATGAAAGAAAAGGAGCACATTATCGTTCCTGGTGCGAAAAATCCTCCACGAAAAAAATCAATGTAGAATGTATTATTATCGTGATGTCTTCAAGATTTTGACTTTCACCGTTCGAAGATTGAAACATCGGAATTTTAGCAAGTAAGCTGTCTGCGTTAATTTATTATTATATATTATATCTACTTGTAAGATTTGTGTGAATCGATTAAAAGCGATTTAGTGTGTGCTTGAAATCTGTCGCTATAATTGTAATGCTTTAAGACTATTTTTGTTTCCATAGATTTTTATACAGTTAAATATCTGGATCGATATAATGTATTTTAATTAGATTTATTTTTACAAATTGATCAATTGTTTATTGATGTAATATATAAAACCGTGATAATTAATCGATCCGGATATGCTGTGGAAACAATGATTGATTTTATTAAAACAAAAAAAAATGAAAGTATTATCTACTAATATACAGTAGAAAATCTTAATTACAGAACGTTTTATTACTTTATGTCCGTTCTGTTTTACGTTAAAATGATTTGCACTAATCTCTTTATTGTTTTGCAATTAAGGCTTTAATAATTATTCTAAATTGGATATATTAAAGTAAGTTTTTCTTTTACTGTGTTCAGGCAGAGCCTTTCGGGGGAAATGAAAAATTATCAAAATTAGAGAATTTAATGATTTCAGGAAACGCTGGATGTTTCCAAACTTTATATCTTACTTTTATTTGACAGACTTTTTTTCAATAGCTTAAATCAAATTTAAAGTCAACTTGTTAACCGAGTTGATTAAAATCGATTGTTAATAATTGATGATTACAAGTAATAAGGCTTCAAAGTATGATTATCAAGTACGATTATAGGGATACAATTGTATGTTTGAAAGGGATAGTAAAGGAGACAACGTTGTTATTCTTCATTATTACTTAAGATCATTTCCGTAGCCGTTCTATGCCTAATTGTAACAAGCAATCAATGAAAACTGACTTGTGCGTGTATCTTTTTTAAGCACGAAGCACTGGTTCTAAATGAAAAAACTTTGTAAGTTGTATTATATTTAGTTTTTAGAATATAAATTGTCGAGAAGCGAATTAAAAAAGAAAGAGAAATTACGTGAAATACAAGGATTGAATTGAAAAAGACATAAAATTTATGAAGCTGGAGTTTAGTTTTAAAAATCGCTTAATTCGTCGTTAGGAATTTTACTTTAAGCTCTGGTTGTGATATAAATATATTTATATGTAATATTAAGTAATGAAAAATGATATAATTAACTAGTTATGCGTCTTAACGTTCGTTTTCTCTACGTATAATCGGCTATTTATGTATTAGGTGTCTTATAATAGGTTTGTTTTTTGTCGCTGCACTGCTGCACTAGCGCATTAAGTTAGAGATGGAAAGCTTATGCTTATCTTTTTCAACTAGTGGCACTAGCTCGGTAGTGCAGCGAAAAAGAAGAAACCCAATGCGTTTACACTCATTTATCGCGAAAGATATTTAAGAAAAGATTATACAGCTTTTCTCTTTATAAAAGTTACAATGGATTCTTTTTTAAAATTTCCAAAATGTAACTACGACGAATTCTACAGGATACATCCATCCTGGCTAATTGTGATGCAAATCAAGAAAAAGATATTCTTTTTTACGTTTTTTAGGGACTGAAAGAATTGGCGTACAAGCGTTACGAACAATATCAATTTTGTACATGTATTTAAGAGAGAGAAGTGTGAATTTGGTAAATTGCAGGATTCGTCGAGGGGCAAATCTTTTTACAGGGTGCTCGAACAGATTACGATCAAAGTCATAAAAGGCTATAAATAAATTGCGGAGAATGTTGAGAAGTGCGAATCGTATGACTCGAAACCCAAGCTTTCTTTCGTCGGTGATGATACGAGGTAACTAAAACTGCGTAATATTTTTCATATATATATATATATATATATATATATAATAGCATTGTAATAGTACGAATCATTGTTGAATGGATATTTGCTTATTGAACGCCAGATGATACTGATGATCATCGATGTAGGTCAGCGTATACGCATAATAATTAACGTTTAGAAACATATTAGTGTTAACTGTTAAGTGAACAAGTGCAGGACCCGTTTCCTGCCGAAAAAAGAATAAAGAAGAATGCGTGGAAAAATTAATGTAAAATCCCTCATTCCCCCCTGAAATTCCTCAAAATGATTTTTCGCCTCTGGAAAAGAACCTGCAATATTTGTTGATTTCTGCAATTTTGCTTGAAATGTCTAGCAACCCTACACTTCTATTACGAAGGATCAGGTTTCATACTGTTATCGCCTGACTAAAGAAAACCTTATCGTCGGCTCTCCTGCGTGACAAGTAGAGGTTTGCTTAAGAATGAAAAATAGGCCAAAAAGTTATTAACAGTTCCAGACTAATAGTTTACATTTAGTTAGACGATGTGTCTGCTTGACTTTGAGAAAAGAGAAAAATACGATGAGAAAACGGCAGACTTCTCAACAACAAGGGGGAAGTGATGCGGCAGCATCCAAGAGTGGGGTCCAAGCAAAGTAATCGTAAGACGAGTTTAGGAGTGTGCGTGATCTACGAGTGACCCAGGCAGGCCAGGCCGCCCAGACCAGACCCACGCGTGCAGCGTGATACGACGCAAAGCGAGACTGGCGAGTAGCGAGACTAGAGAGTCACACGAGTCGTCGTCGCGTGTATAGGATCAGGAGAACGGATTGGACCAAGCAAACCAAACACAAATCCAAACAGTAGTCGGTTGGTCAGTCAGTTCTGGTCAGTAGTCTGTCACTGCTCAGACTCGCTACTTGATATTTAAGTAGTCACGCGTTGAATCTCGTGGAGGATGAATCTCGTCGTCGTGCCGTTGTTTATTTTCATTCTAAATTGCGGCATCGTTCGTTGCGACCTTCGGGACAACGAGGTCCAGGAGGATGAAGAAAAATCTGTCGAGGAGAAAAGTGAGTCCGTCGGAAAGCTTTACGAAAATGCTGTCGACGCTTATCTCGAGGAAAACTGGGACGAATGCATCGAAGCCTTCAATAAAGCCATACATGGGTACGTCACCGACTGTTTTACTCCATCGTCTTCTTCCAGCCACTATACTAAAACGCCAAAATTACCACCAGACCTCGTAAACCTTATTTCCTCAAACTTCCATTAAACTTCGGTTACTTTAACCAAGTTTTGTATAAACATATGCCAAATGTTTCTAACGCATGTACCATTGATAAAAATTAAGTTTAAGAAAATATAATTCAATATATTTACATAGGTACAAAATGTATAAACGAATGATAACAAATTGTCGGAAAAAGTGCAAGATCCAAGCAGCAGGATATACACCGATATTCGCGGAGGACTTCGACGATTTTCATTTCTATGAGAAGAAAATTCAGGAAACGCTTTGCCTGTTATCCTGCAATCAGGATTATCACGAGGTTGCCGGCAAAAAAGCTCTGACTAGAGTACCTAAAGATATAGAGAACAAATTTGTGGAAAATCGTCCTTACGAGTATCTGCACAATTGCTATTATCAGGTGAGTTTCCGCGACAAATATATGCTTATATATATACATATATACTTTATTCTATTCTTTGATAAAACTCAGGCAAACGAGATAAAAATAAAATTCTCTCAATCGCTTGATTGCGTAAGCTTAAATATTTCTAGACCGCCGACTCCTGCTATTAAAACTTTTGCTTAATAAATAGAAGAAAAATCTGGTCAATGACACTGCTCGAATGTTATCGCACAATTTTGATTAAGAAATTTTCTACAAAAAAGACATAGTTTTCGTAAACATCTAATTTCGCCGGCACGTGTATTGCGCGAAAAATGATACTAGGCCTGTTTGAATATTTTTTTGTAGTAATATAATTTTAGATATATAAAATTAAAGTTATACGAATTCAATTAACCGTGTACGTTTTTTTTTAATTGACTGTTAGTGTAATAATATAATTGTTTCATAAGTTTATTATGAAACCATTAGTTTAGTGTTAAATTGATACATTAATTAATTTTAGAAAAAAAGCTATCAAGAAGCAGCTAACGCGGTTTTTACTTTTCTGGCTACCAATCCCGATCACGAAGTGAGCAGAAACAATCTGAGATATTACCTAAGCCTGCCGGAAGTAAAAGAGGACCAAGTTTTAAATTTGGAGGCTGCCTCGTTTCTAAAGCATTACGTTAGTGGAGTGGCGGCCTATGAGGATGAATTGTACGAAATGGCCATTGAACATTTCGAAAAATCTCTTGGGTCTTATATGGAATCGGAGGAGGAGTGTAGAATTTATTGTGAGGGTCCTTTCGATCAAGGATGGTTTCCCGAATTTACCTCGTCCATAGCTAGTAATTTAATTATTATTTTTCTGCGATAAATTAATTCTTTACCTTCATCTATTTTTACACTATTCGTTCTCTCACTATTCTCTATATAATTTCTGTCTACATTAATTTCACGATCTTGCGTTCATTGGTTGATGAGTGTTTATTACCTTTTAGATCACTTTACTTACTGTTTAAAGTGCAAACGAGGCTGTTCTGCGTGGCTGAATACCGTTAATGGAGAATACCGCAGAGACCTGCTTCCAAGTCATTACAATTATTTGCAATTTTCTTATTACAAAAGTGAGTATTTAACAAGTCCCGAGAGGACCCAACGAGGCAACTTAGATTATTAGTACAAATTATAGTTTAAGTCGCCAAAATGAAAGATGCTCAAAATCTAAAATAAACCTCCAATAAAAGCCGGCATTGATCTAGAGTGATAAAATTAACAGCCAAGCCTTGAAACTGTCTTATCGTTACATTGATATTATTGAATTAGCAATGTCAAGAATGATTGAATAAAATCTTTTGTTCACAGTTGGTAATTTAAAAGCAGCTTGTTCAGCAGTGGCAAGTTTTCTCATGTTCCAGCCAGGAGATGAGACGATGTGGCATAACAAAAAATATTACGAATCGTTGCCAAAAGTCGACGACAGTTATTTTCAACCTAGAGAGGTGAGCTATTGTATAACTTTTATAGTTTTTTTTGCGCCTCAGCTTTACTACATTTAATTCGTTACATATTTGTCAAATCATTTTCAGGAGGTGAAAGCTTATATCAAACGACAAGAATACGAGCTCAAACTTTTGCGTTTCATCAGCGATGAATTTCAATCCTTGGAATCTAGACTGAACCTGACCAAAACTAAAAACTATAAAGCAAACACTTCCAGTAAAAACCATTCCAAGGTAAATCTGGAATACTCGTTATAGGGACCTATTTTTTAGTTAATTTTTGCCATTTTACTCTCTAAAACTTTAATCATTGTATACCAGTTCCCCTCCCCCTTTTTAATTTGTATATTTTTTACGCTGTTTTTGTATAAACTCACGAGAGCGCAATAAATATGTTCCATTTTCATGATTTATTGTTTTTCAAATTAATTATATTTATAATTTTTAATGATCATATAATTTTATTAATACAAAGGTATTAAGTTGTAATATCAATATATCGCGTTAACTCCAGTCGTGCAGGTCTAAAGAATGCACTTATTGCGCATGAGCAGAAAGTGCATCGCAATGCACTTTAAGAGCTCATCTCAGTCCTCGAATAAAATCGGAGTATGCAACGAAACAACCAATTAAATAACAGAGATAAAACTCTAGCATAAATCTGGTGTCAATAGTACAATCCATCAGAAATAATGCCGACTAAAATTTGTCCAGTTTTTAATTATAATAAGGAAAATTCTCTACAAATTTCTAATACCACATATAAATGTTTTTTTACATTATTTTCTAACGAACTACTTTCTGCCCTTAGATTTTTTCCGACGAGAAACTAAATTCAACTTCAAATGATACGGCAGAACGGAGAAAAGTGGGTGAAAAATTGCAACTAATCAAAGAGAAGGAACTGGGAGGAGTGAATCGTTACGCGACGGATGGTTTTCTGAACAAAACTCAATGTGAAGATCTTCTACAATTGGCTCATGTACGCTCAGGTGCCTCTGATTATATACATACATACATATATATATATATATGTAAATGAGTTAACAAAGATATAAGAAATTCATTCTTTGTAAATTCCCTGTTGGCAGATCGCAGCGGTCCAAGGTGATGGGTACGACGAGCACAAAAGTCCGCACTCGAAATTTGAAAAATTTGAAGGGCTCACCGTCGGCCGGACTGCATTGGTATAATAAACATTTAATGAGACATAATTTTTATTAAATTTAATTTCAACTGCAATCATTTGCAGTTGGTATATTATGGACTTGTAGAACCAAAGCTGTTGCAACTTTTACTGACAACTACTAATGCGGCGCGAATCCACGTGGAAAAATATTTCAAGCTAAATCAACCATTGCATCTCACCTACACACACTTGGTCTGCCGTTCTGCTCTACCCGGTAATTTTCTTCCGATGCATCCATCGTTTGAATGGTATGCCACGCGAGAGAATACCCAATTTTCTGATTTTTGTGAAAAAAAAAAAATAAATCCCTATCTTTTAACTCGTTCTATCATATAGCGAAAAGATACCTTTGTGTTATATATATTATTTTACATGAAATTTTTTGAGAACAATTAATTACAAAATTTTCAAGTATCTGTGTGAAATAGTTGATTTATAATTTCTATTTTTGTTAAACAAAATTATACGATAAAGGAGGAAGTACATTTGAATTGTTGCTTTTCAGACTCTCCTTTAATTCGCGATGATCTGAGTCACGCGATTCACGCAGACAACTGTTTAATGGACTATTATGGAGATTGTAGTCAAGAAACGCCAGCTTATACGTGGCGAGACTATTCGGCAATAATTTATTTAAATAATAATTTTGAAGGAGGGGAGTTTTTCTTTGCGAACGACCGAAGAGGGAGCAGGATACAAGGGTTGGTTCTACCCAAGTGCGGAAGAATGGTAGGATTTTCAGCTGGGAAAGAAAATCTGCACGGTGTGCGAGGAGTTCTAAATGGAAGAAGATGCGCCCTGGCACTTTGGTTTACACAAAACGAAAATTATCTTGAATACGAGAGAATTCTTGCCGAAGCAATTTTAAGGCGAATCAGAATACACGACACAGTTCAATTGAAATATAACATCCCATTAAGGTGAGAATATTCTATTACGTGCTTCTAGTAAAATTTGGAATAAAATTTGCATTAATAATATTGTTACACCCATCAGGTACGAAGATATTCTGAATAAAATATTTGAAGAAGATTCAATTCTGAAAAAGATTCTAATAGACTTGGAGTATTAATTGCCAAAGATTGTAGAAGAACAGTATTTTTATAAAGGTTACCTCGCGTTTGTACCTCGCAGTTTAAAAAATAATTATTTAATTTATAAGTCGCTGTAATATTGAGGTGTATTTATTTTATTACAATATATACTCGAAATGATTTATTTTAATTGTGATAAAACAGTAATAAGCAGCCCTGACAAATTTATACAAAATATCCTAAATCTTTATTAGAACATGGACATTACATGTCAACAAGCTTACATAACGATCGTATTTATATAACATGAATATTGCGTCTCTCTATTCTCTTATTTATAATATCAGAGTTACGCAGCCTGCAATTGCATTGCAAATTCTCTTGATCAAATTTCAGCCCCGTACACACGATAGTCTCAATATCTTGCATTTCCTGTTTAATTGAACAATAATACTGAACACTTTCCGCAAATGGACATTTCTTTAAGGTCAGTCAGTAATTAACTGTTGAACGTAAACTTGCTTCCTCTTTTTGACTTATAGTATCTTCATCACAAAAGAGATCAGTCAATCTTCCCAAAAACCACTCAATATCTTTTCATTACTTGATAAAATATGTATATGGAAAAAGATTCTAAAAATCCGGACAATATTTATAATGATTTTTAAATACTAAATTAATTCCATAGTTTAGTTTGAATGAATAATTTCTTATTATAAGTGGATAATCCACAAAGTATTTGATTATTGCTATAAAGACTTAAGAGTTCTCTTTAATTAGCTTTCGAATTGTTAAAACTATTCAAATTAAACTACTATTGTTATTGGTTTAATAATTATAGTAAATTTTTTAGTTATTATTAAAATGAGTATGTATAAGTTTTATGCTCGCACAAAAAAGTATCGTGTGTGCTGGACTCGTTCAAGTTTAGTTCAGACTTATTACAGTTAATATTTCATTTGTATATATATATACATTTATATATATATTTATAGATTGAATTTTCAAATTGTATGAGAACCAACGATAATCAACGATTTTTAGTTGAATAAATTTTATAGTCCAAAATGAGATTTGGAAGATAAACAAAAAATTCGCAACATATTGGGTAAATAATCTAAATGCGTATAATACTATAAGCTTACAAAATTGATAAACTTAAATTAATCTTAAACAAAAATCTCATAAGGATCTGAAGTTTGTAAAGTTACTGCTCCTAATTGATATTGGGTTATACCAAAAGGTTAGATATATAAAATATTAATAAACGTTTGCTTTATAGATATCCAATCGTACATACAAAATCAATGGTAAAAACTATCATTTTTACAATATTTAAAGTTTACCTACACACCTGCAATTTTATAATCGGCTAAGTGCCAACAATTAAATCTTTGGTAACAGATCTTTGCTACCATATAAACAATTATCACTGAAATAATATATTTCATCTTTACCATAACTGAACTTTCAATCTCACCTGTGATTCCGCACGAACAGAAACTTTAAGGTCAACAATAAATTCGAGAAATGTACAAAAATTATTTTTCGTGCCAAATATCATTTAAAACGGCGTATGAACTGGCTCAATAAATCCTCATTGGCATTCTTAACGATAAAAAGATGTTTAACAGCTAAATTAAGATAGGTTAAATAAAAATTAAAAATTTATTGTACAATGCTGATCCTATGGACACTATTTTAGATTTAGCAATGCTTTTCGGTATACATTTATATATGTATAAAGAGAGAACAAAAATGGCGAAAAGCTTCAGAAGAAATTTGCTGAATATCAAAAAATATTACTGATATTTTTATAATATATATTGTATGTATACGACCTTACTTAAATTCGTGCTATGCAAAAGACTAATTAAAACTACATAGAAAATTTAAAAATATATATTATAAAACGCGTAAAATTCATCATCAGGTAGCATGTGACTAAACCCAAATCTACGACCTATTATCTTTTCATCTATCATTTATAATTCAATCGTATAAAGCTGTTCCACTAATATAGCAAGTAATACCTTATTCCTTTTCCAGTCGTCCCTCAGTCTCTTACGCCGTTATAAAGTAGTTTGAGATAAATTTATAATATCACTTATCCATATCCAACAAAGTTCTTCCGTAGCTCGTACTTTGAACAATCAACACGGGCAGTGAATGATTAAGCAATTATTATTAATTGATAGGCAAGCTATCCCACGCTGCCCAGTCTGGGAGTTGTCAATCAACCGACGATGGTGGCGCAGCATACCTGGTACGCGGATCGGAATCACCGTCACATATATATTTTCCTGCAAAAATAAAAGTCTGTACGGTTTTAACTTATTCTAAAGAGAATTGAAATTATTTAAAATGTACTAACCAGATACGAATCTACGCTTTACCAGGCTTAATCTATAGCCGGGACCAACAAGTTCGAATTCAACCCCGGATAATGTGGTCCCTTCACAGTTGAATTGCGTAAATATAGTTCCCTGAGTTCCTGGTCCACGTTCTAGCTCGACTCTTGCCTTCAAGGAACCCACGCCATTACCTTCGCTGTGCTGCGAGAGCTCCGTGAATTTCCAGAGTACGCGATTTGAGTCCGATAGCCACTGGGCCGAAGGTTTACTGTGAATGCTCTTAAAACCTCCTTCGATGGGTGCTGCCACGTGAAGGTTTAATAATGGACTTGGCGATGCCATTGCTCGACTATTATACTTATAATCAATCTATGTAGAAACATACCAAGTACAATTTTATCTTATGAATCAAGCAAGAAAAATATAAATAAAGAATACTATAAAAGACAGAAAGTACCTTTAAATCAGTGTGAGACGACTCGCACTTCCAATAAGCGACTAATTGAAATGGACACGAGCCTGCACCGTCTTTACATTTGATTTGGTACTTGAGTATGTCCACGTTGAAATACGAGGCCGAAGGATTCTGTTCAGCTTGTCTTCGTAGTAACGTAGTTAAGGCACTCATGTTAAATTCAAAAATTGTACTATCCACAGTCGTCTGAGTTACATCCCTGCAAGAGCTCTCAATAAAATCAGTTCATTCGCGTTACTTAATGCAATCATTTATATCAATACGTTAAACATTATCACAAAAGCATCGGAAGACTTACATGCTAACAAGCTGACTGTTAGGAACTAGTCTTTCCAACCTGTTACTGTTCTTTATACGAAAGGAAAGTTTCGCGGGGCTAGGATTGTTAGCCAAAACAGCGACAATGCCAGCTGGGAATGAAAGCATCATATCACCACTAAGCTTGACTTGGCAACGAGTCTCGTCGGTGCCCCTAAAGTAGGAATGGACTATTTCATGAAAAGCCACCGCTAAGGGAATGGTGTCTGCCAATCCAATCGTTAATGGCGATGGACCTCTGGAAGAGCCAACTCCAACGCCAGCAGTTCGAAACTCCAGACTCGCAACGCTATCAGCTCGGGATATTGTAGCTGGAGACATTCTTCCTCTTTGGGTTCCTTCGCCTCTTCTCGATGGAGGCCTAGGTATCGCGATTGAGCCTGTTGGAGTCGAAGATGCCGATTGTTTTGGTGGCAGTGCAGGTGTTATATCGCCAACTTCCGAAAACAAATCACCATCTACGAAAAAAGGAATTAGTACTGGATATTTTTGAATGGTCAATAAATATATTAACTAATACTATTTTCTTGAATTGCTACCTGGAAAACGCGAGTGAGTCTGAATGGGTGGCGCGGATTGTGGTTGGGCTGATTGAGGAATTGGCGATGATGAGAGAGGGGGTGGACTTTGAAGCGGTGCGTACGGATGACTGCCGGTCGGTGTAGAGGCACTGGACGGTGTACTGCTAGGATTGAACAAGTTTAGGCCAAGTAAATCCGAGCTTGGCTTACCGCCTAATTGTTGTGATACTGACTGTGATCGTTTCATATGATGGTCCGAATCAGTATTGGATCCTCTTCGTCCCTGAGATATAGATTTTCTTAATTAAATTTTAAACACTTATGCCTAGAATCTTGATCAATCAAAATCATATTTAACACTCACTGCTGGCACAGCTGAAAGTGACAAGTTTTCCACGGTTGCTCTCAATTCGTCCACGCTGGCGCTCATGGGTGCTCCTCCATTGCTCAAAGGTTTAATCTCCACGTGAATTTTTCGCTCTCTTTCATCTTCCGAATCTGTATCGGAACTAGAGTAAAAACCTTTCTCGTTTTCCCAAGGATCAGGCTTTGGTCTAATGCAAAATCCATCTTCATCCACTTCTGGCGTTGGCGTTTCTGATTTTCTACTGTCATCTTTGTCCTCCCTAATTTTGTTATATATAAAATAATTGATACAGTATGAATCAATATCGTACAGATATTTTCAAGCTACAGCAAGGCGAATTGCATTATTAAACTAAATATGTTTATACTGACAAGTCCGACTTTTCTTCTTTATTGCTGTTTGTTTCGGTGACATCTTTCTTCTTTTTAGCCTTTTTCTCTTTTCTTTTCTCTCTTCTGCTACGAAGAAACCCTGTTAAAATTATCTCAGATTAAATAAGCATTAACTTTAATATTGCAATGTTCAGTCCAAATCTTATTGGAATTACTTCATGAAAAATAACAAAATATTTAAATTCACTAATTTTATAATAATATTAATCTGGTCGTGGATGAAAATTTCATCAATAATGACTACAGATCATTTACTTTCCAAGTGTTCAAGGCATAGCGCAACGTGAAATAGCTTCTACAAGATAAATTACTCGAAATTAACTTATAAGCATATAAGATTATAAGCATAAAATATTCACTTTAGATTTCCTGTTATGCCTAATAATTTTACAACGCCAACAGTGTAGATTACTATATTTTACATCAGAGGAATTGTACACTTTAGCATTGGAAATTAAGAGTATGAAAGTAATACAAAAATAAACTGTGTGCGAGTAGAGAGAAAATAGAAAAGGCAAAGTACATAGCGCGGATAGCATTTCGATTCCCAAAACCACCACCATCAGATGTCTCAAAAGTCGAATTTCCTGTAAATTGTTTTTCTAACAATTTTATTTGTTATATATTGCAGAGATCCTGCATCGGCATTAAATAAATTCTCTGCGACAGCGCACTTGGAAAATAAATGGGGTATGAAAAGGGAGCCATGCACGAAGAAATTTTAAGAAAAAGGCTCACCTCAGGCTTCGCCAGTTTCCAACTCACTCCTCTTTCTATTCAAGTCCAACTCCCTTTCTTTATACAAAATATATCAGCAGACATGTATTTTTAAAAACCTGCCTTATATCTTCTGGTATATGTAAACTATTAGTAGTTTCTTGGTTATTACATTATAAAGAAATGATTTCACGACACAGTGTAAGAACTGAGTGTGAGTACTGAGAACATGTAAACTGGGTAGGGGATCTCCTTCGCTTATAAGATACAATTGTTAGAAAAACAATTTATAAATATACTTTTAGAAAGCCCCTTATTCCTGTATTAATTGAAGTCCAAGCTAAAGCTGTGTGATCGCTTTTTTGTGCATTTCACTTGGATAATCCTGATGTTACTCGGTCTAGCTTCTATTTTGCAATATCCTATGCCGAGTGCTTTAAGCGGAGGTGATAGGCTTTGTGCGACGTTAATTTGGCGTTAATTATACGTACTTTGTTGATCTAAAAAAGTGCAGAGTGGAGGAACCATAAATCGCGTTACCACTGCAAGCCAATAGAAAACTCAATATACCATCTTTTATCCTGCCTGGCCAAAGAGTTCGATAGAACGGTATACCGTAGCCAGAAATCAACCAGAACAAACCAGAGAGTTTATTTATAGTGCAAAAAACATGTAGATTTTTTTAGAGTGATGGAAAAGTATGAACGATCCTCTCTGGCTCTGTTGGAAATCGTTAAAGCTACTGATAATATTTGGTGAAATTTTGGAAAAGGTAACGGGGTGGACAATGAGAATGCGAGTTACATTTAGATCCTCTGAGAGGGTTCCTGGAGATGCTGGGAGGTGGAACAGCAGGAGGCAGATTGTTCCCCTGAGGAGTGACAGGTGTCGAACCAGGCCATCCTTGCCTCTGTTTTTCTGAAACAACACTCATCTCTTACGTTCTCACGATCTATGATCTTTTGCTGGCCAATTTTCATCCTTTCTTCCATGTTAACCGTATCTTTACTTCATCTACGCATTTTCCGTGGCATGTAATCACAAGGATCACGCGTCTCTTTTCATCTCTCCTAATTTTATTTTTGTATGCCAGCCTCCACCTGTTGTTAGATTATGACGCAAAAGCAATAACGCAACAACTACTAAAGCTCAAAAACATAAAAATTTGATTACACGCTTTGAATTTGTAACCCCCGCAAATTTCATAAAAACAAAAAAACAATTAATCAATCGACTTGGTTTACACAAGTGTTCGTAAAATATGGAATATGATAATACAGATGAGATAAAAGAGTGAACAGACCCGTCAAAACCTAATGCATAATTTAAATAAAAAAATAATAGCGATCGATGGAAAACTTAAATGAAAAAAGTGCTGAACATGACAACAAAAGATTAAATGTATAGAAAGGCATAAGTCGAAATAAAATCATAAATAATGGTATGTCACAAGTTTCGTTTTCTTTTTTAGATTGAAGGGACCTACCCTGAGAGTTGGACATGAACAGGTTGAGTAGTGAGGTAGCTCGGCGCGAAGCCTTTGTAGTTTGAGAAGGAATAGCTTCTCTATCCTTATCCTTCACATTCACTTCCTCCCTTTCCCCATAAGAATGATAAGAATTCCCCTTTAAGCCCTTATCTTTTTTTGACACATGACTGTTACCAGCAACTCCAGTTTCTCCATTTGCTCCTTTCGACGTTTCCTTTGGTGTTTCAGAAGTAGATTCTGATTGTGTTTGTCCAGTTATTTCTGCCAAGCTAGTCATCACCTCTTCATATTCAATTATACCTAACAATTTTACTACTTAGCAATATTAAATTTTATATAAAAGTAAATCCAAAATTTTAAGTACCTGGTTTTTCAAAGCCTGTGTATTTACTTTGAACAAATTGCTCTAGTAATTTATCCACAGTCATATCCAGGCACTGTCTCTTAAAATCAATATGAACCTGACCAACTTGCTCATGATTAACTTGGAGCACGTCCGCATAGGTATTTAAAAAATCCTTCATGTGTTTTAAATGAGTTTCTTCCACATCTTGAAATCTCTGTTTTAAAGAGTTAATCTCATAAACATTTCTATTAAATCATTGAATAGAAATAAATTAAAAAATAATTACCCTGCATGCTTGTGTCATTTTAGCCTCAAAATCATTTCTTATAACAGTATATTTGTCAACTAATGTTTTATAGTCATCTTGAGCCTTCTTAAATTTTGCTTCTGATTTTTCCAAGTCTCTCTGACTAGCGTTATCTTTTCTTAATTTTTCCAATTCAAGACCTCTTTGCTTACACATATCCTTTGCTTTATGTAATGTTACAGTTATACTTTGCATACTTTGCACAACTTCTAAGGTAGAGGATTCTTCTTCCTTTACCTAATAAAAAAATAGTTCTATTTAAAAAAGATTTCAAATACATCCATTAAAATTGAGTTTCTAAATTGACTTAATTATGTACTGAGTATCAGTTTTTTTTTACATCCAAGCACATACTGATCTAACTATGGGCGGATACTGATAAAAGAACAAATTATAAGATAAGAGAATGGATACTCTTAACTCAAAAAATTTAATTCATTAATCACAGCATGGCACATGCAGATACTTTCTTGCTATATTTTTTTGTTTTCTTTAAAGTAAATAATCTGATATATACTTACAGCTTTATGTTTTTTGTGAAGTTCATCAGCATATTTGGATACATCCTTGATAAGTTCTGAAACTCTTTGTGCCATCTGTAAATGCAGGCCAGCAAGTTTCTCTGCAGCACCCTTGAGTGCAGCCCAAATTGGAGCAAAAGTTCCTTGGGTACTGGTACTATTGCTCGCTTGTTTTGCAACTTTACTCAAAAGCTTGTAATTATTCTCCTCTATGACTGAACGCTCTCTAAGGAATTCAGCCAATTCTTTGCTAGCTACTACACCATGCTTCATGTTATGATATAATACATCAAATCCATTATTTTTATCGCCCTATAATATGAATTAGTATTAATAAGATAATATGAAAAACATAATAGAAGTTAATAAACTAATATATGGATAATAAAAAATATCTTAAGATACTAGGATAAATTTCATCATAATTAACATATATTAATAATTCATAAAAGATAAAGATAAATTAAACAGATATAAAATCACTTAGTCTCACTTAATATTACTCTTAATGTACTACAATCTTACACATAGGTGCTATAGACAGGCAATGTCACAACAAGGTGTTATTATACATTATTTGTCTTGTCATTCCATTGGATGATTTTATTAGGGATTAAGTAAGACAATAGCTTGATTTGATATTAAACTTTTAAACAAAGGTCAGTTTTTCTAGCTGAATAATTTCATAGTGCAAAAATTTGTTTGATCATCACAATTACTTTTAAATGTTAATTTAAATTAGTAATAATCTACTGATTAATTTCAATTATATATGATAGCCTCTGTCAAATGTTTGAAGGGCATTGAAAAGGAAATGAAATATCTTATCTGTAGATGAAGCTTCCCTTCTTGCTCTTTACAAAAAAAAGGAAAATGAATTCTATAACATTTCTATCAAGGGGAAGCTTATTAAGAAAGATTTCACTTAAATAAAAAGGAGTTTGAAAATTAAATAGTATATAGGATCATATTTAATTATTCAAGATTCTTGTGACAATTGTAAACATACAAATTTAAACAGCCTTATCTCTTTATTTAACTGAAAAGCGGGTTAAATTTTTTTAAAGAAAATATTCTGTTTGAATTAGAGACAAAGATAATTGTCTAACTATAGAAAAGAACGTAGTAAAATGTACGAGTCCGATTTTTTCATTCTTTAAACCAGGGCCTGTTAAATCTTAACAAAACGATAAATAACAGGAAAAAATTGAAAAACAGTATTTGAAAAAATTGAACAGGTAGCAGATTCTACTTTGGATTTAAAATAAACAAGCGAAACATAAAGTCATAAAATTCAAGCAGAAATTCGGTGGTGTACGAAAGGAGGAGAGAATAAATAACTGACTGATGACATCAATTTAGAGTGATTACGCGTAGGAAAAAAACTAAGGCTAGCCAGGCTAGAAGTCATGGATAATTTTACTAACCTAACCTATTTGCTGACGAATAGAATTGATACGGGAAAGAATATATGAAGGAACATTTATGCGTATATATTTACCCAAAAGTAATCGGCGAAGTCCACGGTCATGTTGAACCGCGATCAGATCATCATATTTCAAGTTTTCAGATGTAGTACGACCACACTTGTCACAACGTCCGCAGCAGAGAAATTTGGTCCTGGAGATATTACGAAATTGAATTTATGGTACGCGACGTAACGTTTTCATGCTCCTCCTGTCCCGAGAATCCCGAGTTGAGCTGAAACTGCTGAAAGCTACTAAGTTGAAGAGAGACACAAAATGCATAAGCAGCACATACAACACAAATAACACATTAACACACCACTACCACACTACTTTCCCATTTACCACTCGCGCGCGCGCGACATACCGCCTACATAGTATAACTCATATATGTATAGGGATTTTTCCTAACAACGGATATGAGGAGTCGTGTTAGTTTACTATGGCACTCGGAATGATGGAATCCCGGAGTGCTAATTGGACAATATCGTGTAGTGCCAACTTAAAATAGGTCAATACCAATAGATTAATAAGGGGAAAAATAGTTGCATCCGGCATTTTGGTGTGTTATGTAGACCGGCGCACAAACGCTCTCTCTCTCCTGCTGCTCTCAGTGCTCTCTCCAGATACTTCGTATCTCCATGCATTACTGCAAGAAGAGAAGAAAAAGAAGGTTAAAATTTTTATATTTACAGAAATGGTAAGTGGAATCTCCTTGATATGGTTCTATGCTGGAGTGTTTAATATTCTAAATAATTCTTACTTGTTCATTTATTACTAAAAGCGCGTGTTGTTCCAACAAGGTATATAATTTTGCCTAAACTGTTATTGTTACTTTCAGTTGTTCTATTCATTTTTCAAATCTTTGATTGGAAAGGATGTAGTGGTGGAGTTAAAAAATGATCTCAGGTAAGGTGTAAATAATTAAGGTTTGTTATTTATGACATTTAGATTGCCATAGAATCTACATTATTTAAAAAGAACTATTAATCATGATCCATTTTGCAGTATTTGTGGCACCTTACATTCAGTAGACCAATATTTAAATATAAAATTAACAGATATTAGTGTAACGGATCCAGATAAATATCCACACATGGTATGTAGTATAATACACTAATGTTATAATTATTTAAGTAATCAATATCTATATAATTTAGTTGTCCGTGAAGAACTGTTTTATTCGAGGGTCTGTTGTAAGATATGTTCAACTTCCTGGAGATGAAGTGGATACACAACTTTTACAAGATGCAGCGCGTAAAGAAGCAGCAGTACAAAGTAGATAAGCCATTTTTTAGTTCATAAAATCTGGATTTATATTTTATTTTTTTTGTATAAATTAATCTGCTTAAAAACCATTAAATTTTTACATTCTTATAGAAATAAAAGCATTATCAATTTCCTATTATAATTTAAAACATTGTAAAATAAATAAATGTAATTTTAAGGTTCTAAGAACAAGATTTCTTTTAATATTTAAATAAATAATGATTTTAATAAAAATATGCAGCTGACTGACTTCTTTCATTAAATCATGAATAAATTGACAAATGTTTTTGTACAAAATATAGTTTATTACAATTATAATAGTATGAGTGAAAAATATTAAAACTACTTAATCATCTGAGCCAGCTGTTCGTTTAGCTTTCCTTTGTCGAGGACTTTGTTTTGGAGTTCTTGGAGATTTGTCTGAGCAAAAATAATTATTAGGTAAAGGTAAATCTAATGATGTGAATTGTTAACTTTATTCTTACATCAATACTTACTAATTCTATTAAGTGTTTCTTTTGGCAGCCAGTCATAATCTACGTTATTAGGGTTGGATGTACCCATTTCCACAGGTGCTTTACGTGTTGTTGAAGAACGAGATTTTCTTCCTAGAGAAGAAAGTAATTGCTGTCCTCCAACAAGTGTTAAAACAACACAGGCAGCAAGGAAAACATATAAGAAAACTGTTTCCCCATCTAAACCATCATCCAATTCAATAACTTGAATAGTTTCATTATACACTGCTTCATTGTATACAACTCCATTCTACAAAATTAATAAAACTAATAAATTTCAGGAAAAATTTAATAACATGGATATATCCAATAATTTTACTTACTGTGTCTCTGTATGCAAGGTTAACATTTAATCCAAATGGTCTCCCAGCAAATGCTTCAAGTGGTACAAAAGAATATGCTAGGGTAGCTTCGTGCTGGGGTTCTACCACTTTATTAAAAGTAAAGGTAGAAAAGTTTTGGATATGAAAGTTGAAATCCATAGCATACCTAAAGGAAGCATCTAAAGATTCCAAAATGAAATCATTTTCTCCTTTGTTTGTAAAGCCAACTAGGAACTCAACTGGATTTCCAGCTGGCAATTCTGCAAGTATAAAAATATATTTATTTTTTTACAATATTAATATTACTGAATAAAGTTAAATCCTGAGTTACATACCAACTGAAAATAATGAACTGAAGACCGGCTTCGTAAATAGAATCGTCGTATCAGCATCTGCAGATGCGGTTGTCGATTCCTCCTCATGTTCGTCCTCTGTCAGCACGGTATTTTCTTCACCTTCAACGTCCACTATATCGTCAATATTTTCATCTTCTTGGGCAAATACAAAACCTGGCAAAAAATATATTCATGAAAATACAGTTACCATCAACGGAGCTTGTCATCAATACCGGTATAAACTTTACTATTATCAATACGTACATATTTTTTACAATTTTATTACAAAAACTAATATAAAAAACGATAAATAAATTGAAGCGATATTGAATTGAATAAATACTTTGTTAATGTTAAAACTAAAAGAGAAGGGTATGGAAGTAATTAGGTTTGAAGAATATTTATTTCTTATTACGTTACCTTTACTCGCAGCCAAACAGATTGCGAAAATAGCAAATAATGGAAAAAGTCTAAATGTCTTCATTTTAATTGACTGTTTAAAACTAATCTCTTCTGTTATGGTTATTCAGTTATTCTTCTCTAAACACACTCACTCTTAAAATGAATTGAGGATTCGTTGCTTTGGCATAATGTTTTACTACAAGCAAACCAAACCATTACAGACTACTAGCGCTTCAATGCTACGTGGAAGGCGTGGAAGTTTAACAGGCTCCACGATACCCATCATTTCGTCAACGTGGAACATGAAAAACATGAACTGGTACTAGTAGGGAAAGTTTAACATGAAAATTGATCATATGGATGTGCCTTCGATATTATCAAATAAAAAGGTTTAAGGACCTGAACTTTATAATTATTATTTGAAATTAAAATAAAAGTTACTTATTTTTTAATAACAATTTCAGATAATTCACATTTCTGTCTTTTTGTTAAGTATGAACGTGCTGGTATGTGCGGATTGGTAGTAGTGCTGGATGGGTATGTACTATAGGTCTGTTCTCGTTGCCTACACTTTTTACACTTTGTGCACTTTTTAGGGTGTCAAACAATGGACAAAGACAGAAATACGGAAAGTGTAGAAAGTGTTAAAAGTGTAGGCCAACGAGAACAGACCTGTAATGTTGTTGGGGGGTGTAATTGATGGCTGATAAAGGGATGAGATGAGATCTGCCGTACCAACTGGTCGTACTTAACGGTGTATTCCCCTCCCTCCTCTAGTCCTACCATTCCTACCCGACCTGACTCGACTCTCTAGCTAGTGTCTACTGCTGTCGGCGAATGACCGACCTGACAATATTACAATCATTAGAAGAGAAAGAAGGAAAGAACGAAAGAAGGGAAAGAAGAAGCACGTGGTTCTGTGAGATCACGGTTCGTGACTTTGTAGGCTCATTCCATTTGGTTAACAGGCATTTGTTTTTGTTTTGAGTAAACTGTTCTTTATAATGAACGTTATTGTTTTTTGATTGGTAATTGTATAAATACCTAGAATGCTTCAAAGAACAATTTATAGTAAAATTGGCTTTCGTATGCCCAGCTCTTTATGGTTGACGCAAAATCTAAAATTTTCTTCAATTATTGATGATGAAAAAAAAAATATTACAGATCAACTGAAAGAAAATCCTTTAGATAGTAATAGCAGAGAAGAGGTAAATATTCAGAATGAAAGAAGAGAAGATATTTCAGAACTTTTAAGCAATGCTGCTACTTATGACGATTTAAAAGATAAAACCTGGGCTACAACTCCTTACCCTGCTGGTGGTCCAACATCACCAGAATTAGAAATGATTGAAAAGAAGGTAATAAAGCCAGCAGTAACAGATAACACCATATTCTTGTTCCCAGGACAGGGTACATTAAAAGTTGGCTTAGCAAAAAAATATATGAAATTTCCAAGAGCTAAAGAATTATATGATATGGCTAGTGAAATTTTGGAATATGATTTGTTAGATTTATGCTTGAATGGACCACAGGAGAAATTGGACCAAACATTGTACAACCAGCCAGCAACTGTTGTTACTTCTTTAGCTGCTTTAGAAAGAGTTAGAGAAGAAAGACCAAAAACATTTGATACTTGTAGAGGTGCAGCAGGATATAGCTTAGGTGAAATAACTGCTTTAATATTTGCTGGCACTATATCATTTGAGCAAGGTATTAGACTGGTAGCAGTTCGAGCAGCAGCTATGCAAGTTGCTTCCAATCAGGCTGCTCAAGGAATGTTGTCTTTATATTGTCGCCCAGATGCTCAGTTATCATTTGCCCTAAAACAGGCTAAAGAATGGGCTATGAATAATGGAATTGAAAGGCCTGTTTGTCAGTAAGTAGAAATATTAACTTTTTAAATTATATATAAATAATTTGTGATACTTATATATATGATACTTATTGTAGGGTTGCTATATATTTATACACACAATCAAAAGTAATAGGTGGCCATGATGAAGCTTTGAAATATATTGAAGCTAATAGTGAAAAATTTGGTTTAATTAAATTGCAAAGACTTCCAGTATCAGGAGCTTTTCATACTCCTTTAATGGAGCCTGCTATGATACCATTTCATAAGATTTTAGATGCTACAAATATAAAAGACCCAAAAATCTTCATTTACTCAAATATTAATGCCAAGCCATATTATGGTAGCAAATTGATTAAAAAAGCTTTACTAAAGCAGTTGGTGGTTCCAGTTAGATGGGAACAGTGTATGCATAAAATTTATGCAAGAAAAGAAGGTACAAATTTTCCCCGAACAATGGACATTGGTTCACAAGGAAGGATGAAATTACTTTTGAAAGCAGTGAATTCAAAAGCAGCAGATGCTTGTATTTGTGCGTAAAATTATTAAGAAATGTATATAATATGACATATTTTGTAATGTAATTAAAGTGCTATGAATTATATATTCTCGAGAAATATCTATTTACGGAACACATTATGAAATATATAGTATATACATAGGGATGATGCTAAGTAGACTGTAGACTACTGTATAGTTTCTGAACAGACCCGCGCGCGCGTGGTTAGGCCAGGTTTTAGGCTTTGTACCGCGCATAGTGCGACTCTGCGTGCCTGTGCTTCGCTTGTAGAAACACAAGGTATGATATTACCGGTATCATAATTTTTTTAGTATATCGAGAGTATTATAAATTTACCTGCAATATGAAGCTAGTAAGGTACGTATTACATTTATTTTCATTTTCATACATTTTTTCGTACTGGTTTTGTAGAAAGTTTGATAAAGTCAATTAGGTTTCATAAGTTTTTAATGTAAGCAAGAATCTAACCTATATTTAAAGTTTGTTGATTGTTATGTCAAAAATATAAGGATTAATAACATTTCTATATATTTCAGATTTTTGATGAAACTCAGTCATGAGACTGTAACAATAGAATTAAAGAATGGAACTCAAGTCCATGGCACAATTACAGGTTTGTTACCATAACCTCTATTCTGTAATAATAAATTGAAGACAGATAAAAATTGTAATTTTTTTCTGTTAGGTGTGGATGTAGCAATGAATACACATTTAAAGACAGTCAAAATGACAATAAAGAATAGAGATCCTGTACAACTGGATACGTTAAGTTTACGAGGAAACAATATAAGATACTATATATTACCAGATTCCTTACCATTAGAGACGCTTTTAATTGATGATACACCAAAAGCAAAGGCCAAGAAGAAAGAAGCTGCTCGAGGTAATTTAATAAAATTATTTGTCCTTTCTATGTTGTAAATATATTATTAAATAATTCAATTTTTTTTAGGTGCAGCTCGTGGTAGAGGACGTGGAGCTCGAGGTGGAAGAGGTGGCAGAGGTGGTAGGGGTAGGGGTAGAGGAAGGCGATAAAATTAAAAAAATTAATTAATTATTTTAAATTCAAAGTCTCTTTTCTATGTTCAAGTATACTGTAACTTATAATAAATCAAAATACAGTAAGAGCATGACTATATTATAATATTTATAAGATAGTTTGTAACTCATCTTCAGATCGGCCGTATGCGTAATGATCAATGGTTCAGCAATCTTTGAATATATTATTACAGCTGCTATAAATTAAACTAATAGAAAATTTAAGAAATGCATTGAATACTATTCATTTTTATATGATAAATTATTATTTACAGTTTTTTCCAATAAAATGTAAGTTTCCAAGTAATAAATAAGATACACTATGTATTATTCAAATGTATCGAGTACAAATTTAAATATATTTGGCGGATTAAAACGATTTAAAAAGTAGTCTTCTAAAAATTAACATATATGAATGAACAATCACACATGGAATTGTTGAGAAATAAATAATCGATCAGCCGCTTTAAACTCTCTAGAAGGTATAAGCGTACGAAGACGTTTTCCTCTAGCAGTAATTGTAAGGGCATAAAGCATTTGCATAAGACCTTCTCAAATCTCTTCCTATTTGCGTTTCCTCGTAAGAAGAAAATCGATATTCAGAATCTCGCATTAGATATATAGATATATAGACAAAATTCGATAGTTTCTTAATTGATTAATTGTCCATGGATATATATGTTTGTGTTCAACTATGTTCAACGATCAGCCGAAATGTAATTGGTATTAGAAGTAATTAGATTAATACTTATCAAAATGTTTGTATTATGTGGAGATCATCGAAGAGGCTGATAGTTAGCTGTATCGAATTTATTATACGATGTGGTCGCCCTAACCTTGATGTAGATGATTGGGATATTCCGGATATGCCAGAATTTGACATCGAAGATGTTCCTAGTAATTCGTACCAAATATTAAGACTATATGTATTTAACAAAGAGCTGACACAAGCATAATGGTTTTAATATATTTGCAGTGTACTTTCAACCCCAAACGTTTACTACTCCAGTCATACAACTTCGCCAGAATAACTTTCAGCACAGACCGGATGCACCTTGCATGAGGAGGCGGTCACCTCCAGAAGTTCTGTCAAAAGTACGTCAGGCATTGGAAGATATGAGTGATACTGAGAAAACATCAATAATCATTGAATCATCTTTAAAATCAGCAACCACGTCAATGAAGGATAATCGATGACATTTCCGATTCCCATTCTGTCAATTTATTCGGTAAAGTCTTGTTGAAGTAAATTGCGACAATAATCGAAAATGTTCGTACGTCTCACGATTTGTACTTGAGAAACCTGTTTTATTTTCAATGTTAATTAGAAGTTTGAAACAAATAAATGCTCCTGGAGCTATTTTAGTCCCAACCTCTTCTGACCTGG
This sequence comes from Prorops nasuta, assembly GCF_024137725.1. NCBI lineage: Eukaryota > Metazoa > Arthropoda > Insecta > Hymenoptera > Bethylidae > Prorops > Prorops nasuta. Next base: position 5,704,940 of record NW_027116803.1, read on the forward strand.
TTATGAAACCGCAATCTCGCTATGAATACGAAATTAAAGATAATTACTCTTGTTGAGCGTAAATAGTAATTTCAGGAGGGACATATACAGTATAGCTGTCTAACGAGAATAGAAAAATGCGCTAATTATTCAAAATACCGACAAACTGCATATACATATAATCCGCAATCACTAGATCACCGTGAGAAAGAGCGTGGATTGAACACTGGGCAGATTCATGGAAGCGCTTCCCATGAATATTCGCACTTCAAGTGTGAAAAATATACGTTTTAATTGTGCAATTATTGCGGAAACAGTTTAATTATCTATTTTTCCCGGTGCTTTTTTTTAAGTTAAAGGATGGAGATACATTACAGCGTATAGTGGGATCGAATATTATATTGATCTATATAATTTAACAATAATAATGATGCATAGGAAAATATGATTACAAATAATAGATAAAACTAGAATATAATTAATAGTATAAAAATAAATGGCTGTACTATGCGAATCCAATGATGCCGCAGGCGAGTCGTGCCCCGGCTGATCCAGTCTTCATGCTGTCTTCGGTCCCTCCACGCCCAAGGTCATCCGGCTTAGCGTGAACCACTAGCGTTCTGCCGATTGCTCCTCGAGCACCGATCAACGTTAGATAATGATCCATTCCTTCGATACGGGCTATACCGTCGGGTCCTACCTCGATATTGCCCAGATCCCCGACGTGACGCAATGGATCATTCGGTGCCCCATGATTCACCTGAAGCACCATTGTCAACGATCAATCTCATGTCACAAATCTCTATCTCTGTATCTCCCATTTGACAACAAATCTATTCAAACGCTTACAACCAACATTTATTTTGGCAAATAAAAGAAGGCCACGTGGTAGGTAATTACGTCACGACGCAATTAGAAAACCAGCGCCTTTCAACAGCCACAGAGCATAGGCTATTCAACTCTCAATGTCACTTGTCATTAGAAGTAGTTGTATTTTACCATGTATGGATTGAAGTGAGGTCCTGCTGACCCGCATCCCTTTGTCAAGTCTCCCTTCTCATGAACATGGAATCCGTGGAAGCCTGGCTGCAAACCGGATATGGTACCAGAGATTCTCACGCCTTCCGGTCGTTGCTCCAAATAAAGCGTTCCTCTTGGGCCTTCCACGGGACCCCCGTCCTCCCCCAAGGATTTTACATTCACCACTGCCTTCAAGCCAATTGCCTAAACACGACAAATAGTACCTTTCTTCGGTTCTCCTATTTCAAACTTTTCTGCAATGACTCTAGATGAGTCACCTTTTCTGTATTATAAGCTTAAATTATACATAGCTAATTGTGGTTCTTTAAAGCTTTTCTAATTAATTATCTATTGTAAAGAGCTATTGTAACGGATATTTAATTATATTTAATTGTCTACTATTAAATTATCCTATAGAATTACTTTCGGAATATTATTTGTTCCCTTTGGCTGTATTTATTATAGATTTTGTATTTTTTTTTTCTCGTATGAGGATCCAAGAGAAATGTAACGAAAGTGTAGAAAGTGTAGATAAAAGGAACTCAAGCCTATCAGTACGTAAGGTACAAAGCAGTGAAGAGATAACGTGTTATGGAAAGCATCGTGAGTATAGCTTGAGGTAACAGAAACAAACGAGGTCAAGTTTGATAGTGCTCCGATAATTTGCGGTTCGCGGAAAGTGAATGCATATAAACAGAATATGGCCTGTTAACGAAGAAAGTGTTCGTCGATAAAAGTACACCAACGCTTTGACCAGCAACCTTTATGCTTTGTTAGGCATTATGAATAATAAATTATTTTATGTCTAAATCAATTATTCTAATGTGCAATTTTATTAGCTTCTCTGTGTGCTTAACTATCCAATAATGAACACTGCCTTGAGAAAAACCAACATCTTACCATTAATTCTAGCAGTGGCAAAAACGTGTCAATTAGTAATAGCTCGATACAAAAACAATGCTTAGGGAAAAATTATTAGTGTGAATATATTTAACAAAAGAAACCAACTTTGAGTTAAATAAAAGATAAATTAGACAAATATTCCATGGTAAGAATTAAGCTCCCTTAAGGGTTTTGAGGAAACGTAGAATAATGTTGTTATTAGGTGCTAGCACCTTATTATTAATCAGTAAATCAGTGTAGTTGATCATGCAACACGGTGGTTACGTACGAAGAGGTAGGGTTCCATGTAAACTTCGTATAGATCACTCCTGGTACCAGGGTAGCCAGGCAAGCTTCTAATGAACAACGTCCTGTCATTCATGTTGATCATCATCCTCTCGTCGTAAGGTCCTCCGGAAGTGAGCCGAGCCACCATTAAGGTACCGATCACTGCTACAAATGACTTCCACATGGTCTTTAACCGGTCTTTGCACTCGAATCTCAATATATTTATAAAACTCTTTTAAAATTTAATATCCCCTTAAATTGTGTTTATTCCAAAGTTCATTGATTGGTTTATAGCGAGCAATCGTCAAAATTTCAACGTGTGGAGAAAAAATTTCTATCGTTCTTATCGAAGATTTTTAATAATTATAAGTGATATAGCACGAGGTACAGTAGTTGAAGCAAACTTAAGGTTGTTCACGGTCCACGTCCTGGGTTGAACTGATGTTTCCCAGACAGAGTCTTCAGGTTTGGTTCTAAAGCAGTGTTGGCAGGTCCAAGTCGTCCAATCGACTGACGTCTCTAAGTCAGGAGTCTTCAGGTGTAACGAAAGAGAGTGGCCTCTCTGGACCACGGCCTCCAACAAACTGATGTCTCGATAGCAAGATCCTGAGGTATCTGCTTGGATCTTCGAGCTGTTGACTCGTTTCGATACTCGGAGATTTTCACATATACTTGGGCCCACCTCCTCGCAACCGCTTCGTGTCTTCGAAAACACTGATCTTTCCAAGCAGGACCTGCACTCGCTGCCACTCTATTACGTCACTATCGAGTCACGATGAGGACGAGACTGGATTACAGTGATGAAAGAAACCACTGCGATTCAGGTGCATTCGCTCACGCACTCCGTAAATACATTCACTATATATTATTCACTCAAATTCTCCAAATTTAATAAAAAAAGAAAGAAAACTGATCAAAGTCCCCTATCCTTTCCTTCTACGGCTAAATATTAAAATCCTTAACCAAGCTGTGCTTTCGATCTGTATTTATATATATAGGAGGAGAAAAAAGCTGTTATTAAAGGAAGTAAATTATTCATGACTTTGGTGATTGATGAATGAGAAGTGAATATAGTGGAAGGATGATGAAATGCACGTATCACCACATGCCAGATGTATCGTTCAAATCCTCCGATAGCGTTGTATATATAATCCGATTGGTTTTTTGAGCGAGCTTAAACGGCTGAGGGGATCGTTGCATCGGATTATTCTGAAGCGTCAGGTGACTTCCTGTATCTACGCGTGGCATTTCAAGCCGAGGCCGAAGCGAGAGCAAAAGAAGTTGGAATATGTTTCGAGCTGCGTGTGGCAATGGCGATTTTTCGCTCACGACAAAAAGTCACGTACAGCTATCGCGAACCGATTTACTAGACGAGTTGCAGAATTAAAGCAGCTGGCTCGTAAAGGTGGTTCTCATAATCGCTTAGGTGCAAAGTGAAAGCAACAAGTTTAATGCCTCGGGTCGATCGTGCCTCCGGCGCATCTAAGCCCATTCGGCTTTATAGATATATATATATATATATACTACTTTAACTTTGCACCATTGCACGCTCCGGTCTAAACGATATCTTGCACCGATTTACATCCACGCTAATTGCATAGTTCCTTTAATTGCTGCCTTTTTTCGATCACAGCTTTGCCACGGTAATACTTGAAATCAAGTCGTCAGCTCCTACGACCCAGCCGATCATTCATCGTTATATACCGTCGAACGTGAACGATCTAATTTTCCCGTGGAAACATATATATATTATAAGATTAAAGAAATAATCGAACGGTCGAACTTCTGACCGCAGTCCGCACCTCGACAGAAAAACCAACTAAAATACCTGCTGACTTTAAAATTTCTATCGTGCTGAATCGTCGATACAAAAATTCAGCTTAATTGCACAATAGAATTTCTATGGCTTTCGCTCGCTTTTTCTTTATATATTTTCTACTTTATTCTGGATAACTGAATTTAATCACCAATGAAATTGATTTATTGGTGATGCTTCTTTACGAGGCCTCTACCCTTGGTTCCGCAGATCCTTGTAAAAAAGAAAAGCCACCGAGGTTATTTGCTACCGAGATTTATCACCCAGGAACAGAATTTTGCACGCGAATCATTATTAACTAATGCCAACGGTGTTGTTCGTAGGGAGAAAGGGGATTGATTGGTTTGCCCGTTGGATTTTATCCTTGTGTAACGGAAACATTGAAACTTGCCAATGAGCCTCTTAGGGGGGGAAAGAAGAAGCGTACTCTTCGTTGAAACTCGGTGGATCCCCTCTTTTCAGTGGAATGTCCAATCGATTACGATAAAAAAAAAGTTTTCTTGGCAATGAATAGAAATTGCTGTAAGAATAAGAATTCGATATTGTGTGTGATTGTTCGCTCGATAGTCACCGTATAGACTTAATCGTGACAGATTCCAGTGGCGCGTTAATCCTGTCTGTCTCATTCTTCTTTTTCTACTTTCTCGGTACCGTGTACTTTTATGCCAATATGCAAATTAGATCTCGGCACCTTTATTATAGCGAGTTGTATCGGCGTCTCTTTACCAAACGGAGGATGCTACGTGCCATAAAGAATATATCCACGGTTTTAACGGTTTCGTGGAGACTATTCGCATCTCGTATATTATATTATAACGTATAGTTGGCTTGTTTTATCCTGTTAGGCTTCTTGATTGGCGCACAATCGTACATTATCAAAAATTCTTTACATTTCAATCATAAAAATGTCTTACTTCTAGATCCATGACATTGATAAGTATAATTATCATTGGTGCGATTAAAACTGGTTTTTAATCGACCGTTAAAAACGAAAATTGTACTTATTTAAAAAGATACGTTTTTTTTTTTAATTTTTTCACGTTGTTGTTTAAATGCAATTAAATTATCACATTGAAGGAAGATACGTATGATGGATAAAAGGCAGTGTTTTTCGAGTCTGTGAGTCAAGAATATAGATATAGTTTAAAAGAGTCTACTCGAAGTTATGTCGTTGGTACTCGACAACACAATTTCAGTCGAGCTCTCGATAATTTCCCATAACGAAGAAATTTCCTCGTGCAATTCAGACCACGGGCTATGCACATTATAGTTTTTGTTCGATTGTCCATTTATCCCTATTATATAATATAGCACTGAATGTTGCAGTACACGACTAGAGCTCAAATCGATTTACTCTATAAATGTAGCACAGTTCTTCTGCCTCGGTTTAAATTTAATGCTCCAGCTACAGTTTTCACATAACTGATCTCTTTTTATTTTATAATAGAGCCATCAACGTTATGTAGTTCTAGGCTATTCTATGAAAAACCAACACCGTTGTACGACTGATGAATCTCTTTTCGTATATATAGCCTTATTGTCAATAGTCCTGTCGAAAAATCATCCGTATCATTATCTGTACAGTAATATTTCAAAGTATTGGTGGTATTTCTTGGAATAAACTGTACAAGTTGTCAATCAACACTGGCTAATTTCATTTTTAAATAATTAAATCTGACTACATTTTTAATATACTGAACACATGTGAAACAGGTGACACGATCGAGGTAAACGAGACGAGAATAGACAAGTCTTCGAGCAATTTAATCTTAGAACCTGTACAGCATTATTAGAATTATAGTTGAACTTGGTATTGTAAGAGGAAAAAAGAAACATCTAATAAAATAACAAACGATACAAAAGGAAAGGATGAACAAGGTAAAGTAAAATGATAAAAAAATCGGCAATAGTCTTTCAAGAAACATATACAGGACACCTACTAAATAATCAACAAAGACTTAAAAAATAAACAACCCAAGCAAAATTCGGTAAGAATCGAGCTTGGTAGAGACTCGAAGAAAATATCGGTAGAGGATTGGGGAACAATCGGTGGATGAAGGATAAAAGGCTCGTAAGAGTGGAAAGTGATAGAGCAAGAGTGAATATATAATTTGAGACACGTCGATCGCGACGAATCGAGAAGGAGAGCGAGATAGCCTTTGGCTATAGGTCGTCGAGTATACACAAGGCCCGCGAAACCTTGCTGCCATAAGCACGATGTTCAAGGAGGTGGGGCAGCTGAATGTACACGTAGTTCCACGTACACCGTGTCGTCTCGACAGTAGCGAATGCCATACCACCTTTCCCATTCCCATCGGTTCTAGTTTCTTTTCACCGGTCACGCAGTCCGCTTCATTTTTTTCCACGGAAAACTCCTTGCGAGTCTCGAAAAAAGCCCCTGAAACTCGGTCTCCCCGAATCGAGACTGAATTTCGTTCTGCGTAGTAGTCGATCGAATTATATCTTAAAAAAAAAAAAAACAAGAGGCCAAATATTCTAATTAGAGCGTTAATCTTGGTACTTAACGAAAGCATTCGGTTATCTGTCACGTTTACACCGATGCGATAACGAATCGGCCTCACCCGTCCCCGTTGCACCTTCGCCACACAGCGCGTTCTCCATTACGCGGTGGATCCCAAGGATTCGAGGCGCAGTTCGTCTTTAGCATCTTCGCTGGTCGACCCGTGTTAGTGGAACGCGTTATTGCGCGAACGTCGAGCATCAGCGGAAATACTTGGATCTACCCGAAGCTCGTGGACCATCGTTCTCTCGTGAGTATTATAATAGTTGTATTTGCGTTTAGAGGGTAAATATTGAACATTTGGACGGTTTTTATGGTTTCGTCGCTTCCTCGGTCCTTCTTTGGCAAAACAGGCGGCGAATCCTTGCTTCTCCTTGATTTTTTTTTCTTCCTCCAAGCGCGTGTTGCGAATATTAAGAAACCTGCCGAGCCGTGCTGTCGGTGTCGTCCATCCGGTCGAGTAGGATTGAGTGTTAATCTCGCACGTTGGACCAGCGAGTTAGCGATTCTGGCTGGAAGGGTGGCGGTGCGGGGGTGATGGCAGAAAGAGCTAGGAAATTCAGGGTGGGGGACGGTATCATTGGAGAGCGCGGCTCTTCGTCTGCTCACGTAACGAACCAGCGGTCAATGTACTACCGAGGATACTCTTCTACGTTAGATCCTTATGAAAATCTCATTTTTCGTCCAGTTTTTGCATTTTTATTGGTGAACCAATAGTAACTTGAATTTTATCTAATAGACCAAACATAATCCAAACATTGATTTCTTGTAAAAGTAACGTTATACTGCAATACGTGGTTCGGGTTATTTGTTTTTAATCATTGAAATTTATAGCACAATTATACGTGCGTGATTAATTCGGGTTAAACAGAAATTCGTTCATAGAAGAAAGACACTTTTTCTTATAATTTAATTGTTATTAATTAAAACGTTATTAGGGTTTAATAATGCTTCAATTCGTGGTAGTTTATTGTTGGGACAGTGGATGAATAATTTAGTGACACTTCGCTAATAAGATATTTTTAATTAAATAATTTATCATTCATAATAAATTTTTAATTAAGAATTAAAGCTGTATATTTTACAAATATTATAAATAAGCGGCACAGAATATATTACATGATTAAATAAATGTGTTTCAGGCATTGAAATAATTAAAGATTCATTCACGAAAAAATCGAGTAAATTTATGCATTAGTTTTTGAACTGGTTTATTTGTACAGTAATATAACAGTGAGAAATAGTCGTTATCAGGATAATTTGGTGTGCCCACTGAGTGCTGCAATTCTTATCAGCGATAATATATTCGTTTATTGTATTATTGTATACACACACTCTTTTTCTCGAATGACTTATATCGAATTATAAACATAAGTAAAATTGAATAGTAACATTTATTTAAAGGAGCCTATAATAGATTTTTTAATAGAATTTCTACAGAAAAGAAATTGATGGTAAAATATTGTAGCTGAGCTACTACTAGGCATCATAATAACTAGTGTGATTGCGTAAGGTCGAGCGCAGGGTCGTTCTTCGTGGTCAATTTTAAGTGACTAACGCTTAACTGAATTATACATTGTACACTAGTTTGCTACCAACCATCCCTACGTTTTACATTGCAACTAACCTGATGAAGTGTACGAACATGGACGTAATGCTACTTGAAAGCTAATAAACAAGTTTTGTTATTAAACATTGAGTTGAAACAAGGTCACCGAATAAAAGAGATAAATTATTTTTGATAAAGAAATTGACGAGTTAATTATTTGAAAAAAGCGCCCAAATAGGTCTCACAATAAACTTTTATAGCATAGTTTTTGTGCGACTCGTGACAATGTGTATACCAGAATCTTTTACAGCGGCGACATTTGTTGTGCAAATAGCTGTCATAATGTCCGTTCTGACTCACTCCAGTAAATCCTTGCAACGCAATCTATACGAGGCTTCTCTCGCGTTCCAAATAAGAATAGCCCTTTTCTCATTTCACAACGCTTTACATTTTCTCTGTGACACATTTTATAATATATTTATTAAACTATTAGAAAACATTTTCTACATTTACACAGTTGACGAGTATGTAAATCAATTGAGGTAGTAGCAGCTATTCGCGATAACAGTTCGTGGCTAGATATTTTGTAAATGCTTGAAATTCAAATCACGTATTATGTTGAAAATATCTGACAGGGTATAACTGCTGTGGTATCGTGGAATGGGACACTTAAACGTTTCTACTACGTTGACAATTTTCATGTATAGCACAGACATACTTATATGTACGTAATTGTTGTTTTCGGGGACAACGTTATATACATGGAACTGGAACGATGGAGATTTTTCGAGAAGGGGAAAAATACTGCATTTTGAGAAAGTTTAGGAAAGCATAATATATAGAGTCGAGGGAGGAGTTGTTTTAATTAAAAATTCGTCCTAATAGCGGCATTGAAGCGTTCAGTAGGAAACAATAGTCCCAATTGCGCGAAACGTTACTGCGTAGTTGATCTACCAATCAAAGCTTTGTAAATGCAATATCCGGTTTTCTTTATAAAGAGGATTCAAGCACACAAAGGAGACTTCAATCTGAACAGTGATTATCCCCACTCTTCCAGCGGTATAGAGTAAACGGTCTTGAATTTCGTTTGATCGGTTTGTACGCGTAACGGAAAATACACCTTGAATGCAGGAGGAAAACTCCGGGATGAATCTTGAAGAAAAAACTGGCAAATGTGTCAATTAAATTGTACAATTGTGATAGAAAGAATTTAATGGAAAATTTTCAACTGCACCTGTGTCGGATATGAAAAAAACTGCGGCAGCTATTGATAAAGATCCTTCAGAATTTCGGTCATGGTTCTGTGTTGTACATTTTGTAATTATTTTCCTAGGAGGGAAAAAAGAACAATGCGATAAAAGGCTAGACACGTCATGGGAACCGCGAATAGATGACTTTTTAAAGGCAGCGATCCGTGAAGTGGTATCGCAGAGTCCGTTTCCGATCAGCCGGTACTCTGCTATTTATCGTTAAATACGAGTGGACTGGTAAAAAGTATAAGGATGAGAAATTGGCGTAAAGTAACGTTTGACCGTTCGCGCGTCTCGTAGACCTCGCGAGATTCTACCCATTTTTCTCCATTATAATGTAATTTTCCAGATGAGCGATTCTTACAATTTGCTTCTCACCTTACATACCATTACGCCTAAGAATTCAGCCCACGGTTTTCTAGCAGCTCCCTTTTAATATCATTAGGCGACGTACGATATACGATATACGATATTACAAGCGAGCCTGCTGTGAATATTCAGTCGCATAAATAAGAAAGCCAATAAACAACGACGACACTCGCTTGCTTAACCTGCCCGGGTTATTTAAAACTGCTAAAAATCACTATAAAAGCTAGGCAGTCTATAAATAAACTCTCCATTGATTAAAGAAATGGGTAATCCTTATTAGCCACGCAGCATTAATCCTAACTATATAATTCACCATGAATCTATTAAATTGAAATATGTTGGTATATAGCTTTTCGCGAACAATTAGTCAGAACCGACGCAAAACCTATAGCGAGATTCTTGTACAGGTGGGATATCAGGTTTGTTTGGAATTTTATCTAACACGAGCGTAATTATCGGTGGATTAATTGTACAAACTTATCGGTATGTACCGGTCGTCGTTCAATAATGATTATGCAGAAGGGCGACTATCAAGATTTGCACCAGGTATTTCTTAATGAATTTTCTCAAGTGTAATGGCACGGTGGTAATCGCGTACGTGGCATCTTATAACAGCCTCCAGAATCTTCCACTGCTTCTGATACATCTATTATGCAGATATCATATGGTGGTTGTGCGAGCCAATCTGTGAAGTACTTGCCGTAATAAATTTGCTCGAGTAGATAGGGAGCGTAATTGTGCAGATCCTGCGAGGAGATCAAGAATCTTCCAGCGGACCCCCGCCTCCCCCCCCCCCTTTCCATTGCCAGCTCTAGCAGTCACCTTCAAAAAACACAATTTTTTCTCTTACAAAAAGTGTGCACCGTGACAAACAGAATCTCTGGAAGGAAAGCAATTGGCCATTGCTCAGCCTTCGAGTCCAATGGTATACATGGGTACCAAAAGAAGGGGAAAAAAGCTTCCAAAGATACGAGAGAAATCTGAATTATAAACACGAAGGCGTCGTCGAGGAAAAATAATGCAATTGCGATTAGTTGCGGTGATTAATGAGGAAATTGGTGGGGATGCGTTGGGATTAGAACGAATGGGAGTCGAAAGTATCGTCAGGGCCGAGAATTTTCCGTCGTCTTAACGGTCATCAGGCAGTTAGAATAATCGTTGGTTCGAGGGGCATGATCGTTTATGAGAAGTGACCGTCGTAACTGATTTGCTTGAGCTTCGAGTGGGGGTTGGATGGAGAGCAGGTGCTGATATAAGTGGAACATGGCCCAGCATCCGCAGTCAGTCATTCGGTGCTCGTAATCACTTGTGCCCGCCTGGTAGGTTCACCTTTCACTTTTCGTGCATGCTTCTTCTTGATATTTTTCACGTACTTTTTCTACTCGCCACTCTGTCGTTCCTATGGATTTCTCTTAAATCGACTCTTTTTTTTCTGCAAATTTTATGTACTCTGCAGTTATCACAACATAACGCGTATTTATTCTATTGCGATACTCTTGGACGATATACGCTGTACTACTTGCAAATTCGCGGAAAGCAAAGATTGTTACTCTTCAATAAGTAAGAACAAAGTGGAAGTAGTTTAGATTTTCTAAGAAATATTGTGTGACAACGTATATAGCGCTAAGTTTATTGATACTATCGAGGTATATTTCGGGAATTTCTCAAGGACGATCGTTGGAATTTCACGAGGTTTCTTGTCTCGAAATTCCGCATAAGGATCGTGCAAAAATCACTTTGATTTTTCTCGCTTTTCTCCTCGATACGGTTTATGTTTCTTGAAATGTATCCTTTTTAATAAAGCATCGTAATATTGCAACGGAATAATTTCAAGGCTCGTATAATTAGCACGGTTTAACATTTGCAGTAGAGCAACAAGTTTCTCGCGTTACCGTTAGTCGAAGGGTGTCTTGAGTTCGATTGATTAAGGTCGAAACACGTAATTGTCGTGAAAGTTCAATCAATATGTGGTCGCGCGGCGGAGTATTCCGGGACTTTGCACCTTTTGCACGGGAAATCGATATTTCGCGGAAACAGCGTTCGACCGTGTCGACGAATTCCGCCTCGCCATTCGTGAGAGAATCCTCCTTAAAAACGAGCAAAAAATACTTTAGATAAGCCTCGTGGCTTTTGCCAATATACTACCTCTCGGTAAAAGATATTTCCACTGAGAGAGAGAGAGAGAGAGAGAGAGAGAGAGAATCCAGGAACGATTCGATTATAGATCTATTTCCTCCCACAGAGTTTCTCTAAATCACAATCCTACGACATTTTTATCTCATGGTGCAGTAAATTTTTGCATAAAATTTTACAACAATCATACGCTCTAACTCTTGTTTCACGCTGATTGTCCATATATTAAACTGAATTAGTAGGAGGGTAAAACTTAACCGGCTGGCAAAAAATCCTATTGTTTTTGTTTTCGCGGTCCGATTATCACGATATTATTTATACGACTCTTTGTTTTTAATAAAAAAAGGGTCACACTGTGTACCGTTTACAGGAAAGCTTTGCAAATTTTGCTTTGAGCTCGCGTGCATCCCTGTGGCCAATAAATATTCTACTTGCACGATACTCTCAACAATCACATAATATAGTAGGAAAAATAAATAGCGTTTATTTCACGCGAAAAATTAGCACAAACCAGAGTAACGAAACAATGTAGTACTCTCCATATTTGTAGTTTAAGAAAATCAGTAGTAATACGAAAAGTTTCAAGAATTATCGTAAGACCATATGTTAGCAATTCTATTTATCTCATTTTATGACACGTTTGCCTTTTTACCGTATAAATCATAAAGAGATATACTTTTTTATGTCTTAGAGAAACAATTTGATGAGTTTTTATATGGCAAAATATTATCACATTTTAGATATTGTTAGTAAACACAGAAAAATTTAACTGCGATTTTTGTTATTATTTGTTTAGTTTCTTTATCCTTAAAAAAAAAACTAATTTTCTGCATCGTTGTAGAAGTTTTATTCTTGTGTAGTTTCAAACTTTCTGTACCGAGCAAATATATGCGTCGAATCTAGAAATTGTTAGCGAGACTTTGTCGGTATACGACGAGAAGCACGATGAAATATTATCACTGGCACAATGTGAAAGTTCCTTCGTCGCGACTCATCATCACTTGCCATCACTACGTACCCAATTATTTTCGTTGGAGTTACGTAACGTCCTTCGGATAGGAACACGTAATAATCTTGATAGCAATTCTCTGGATTACTCATCGTCGATTTGTCCAATACTGTCCACTTTTTTTCATTATACTCCCTCCCCCTTCTTTCCTTTATTTTGTCAGAAATCATTTCCTCTTCTACGGATTCTCCTCTGCCTCAAAATTGATTTATCACAATAAAATATTAGTTTATCAAAAACTATATACAAAAAGATCGATCCTCCTCTTCGACCTTGAACTTTTTACTTGGAACTAGGCAGATTTCAATTAAGAGACTGGATCTTGCAAAAATGAATTGATCGATGGATTAAATATTGATCGGTGCTCAGTCTTTAGAAAACTGTGCAAGCTTCACTCTGTATCAGGATAGTAATGTAAAAGTTCTAGACGTGTTATCCTTGAGCCGATAATGTAATGAAGGCGCGCAGTTATTATTATTGTTAGCAGTGCGGAAAATGAAACGTAAATAGTTGCTGGTAATTTTTGCAATCACGAGAACTCTCTTCGAGTGTGAATAGAGCGGAGTATATTCTTTTATTAACATATCAAAGTGAATGAAAGATGAGTCAAATTCAGCTGACTACTTGAACTTTTACCAAATCGATTATTTCATGCTTCTACACGTGTCTGCACTATTCCTATAAATATCACAAAATGAAATAGTCCAACTCTGTCGGAACCATAAGTCAATATTGTTACAATCATGAAAATTTCAACACTTCCCTTATTTATACAATATGAATTTAAACTCTTTAATATAAATGACATAAATAAATTTAAAAAATACAAATAAATGCCTGACGAAAAGAAGGTTTACTTTCAATATGATTCTTATTTTTTCGCAGATAAATTACAATGAACCGAATCCTTTTGCTGCTCGTACCCCTCTTCGTCGCCGTCACAGCCGATGTAAGTTAAATATTGATCAGTGGAAATTTTTAAGAAAAGACATTTCATATAGAGGGCCTAGACATAATTTTCTTATGCATCTTCGCTATAGAGTATTGTCTTTTAAAACCTTTATATATACTCACGTGTCGTCGAATCAATTTACCGCAATGAATTATGACTCACGTCTTGAAAACAGCACAGCAAAAAAGGGTAGGATAATTGCGAGATTAAAATATGTCATGTTGGCAATTAGGATTTGATTGCTGTGGTGCGTTTGACACCCGATAAGAATCCTCCGGTAAAGGATGTGAGTGGGGAGCTGAAGCTTGTCCAGAGCGTACCAAATGGCCCGGTAAAAATCACAGGAACCATCAAGGGACTCACACAAGGCAAACACGGCTTACACGTTCATGAAACTGGCGATTTGAGCGAAGGCTGCAAATCACTCGGAGGCCACTTTAATCCTGAGAACGTAAGTTGCTTCCCTGAATTGAATATCTCGTTCTCCAAATAATAACACATGTGTACATATACATCCTCTTAAATACAAGCACAGAAAAAATTAATCTCTCGAGTTGCATAAGCTTGAGAAAAAAAAAACAAGTTTTCCATGCAGAATGCAGAATCGTCGAATATAGCAATATAAGAAAAAAGAAAATGAAGGCAACGATTGATTTTAGAAAACGCATGGTGCACCTACGGATGTCGTGAGGCACGTTGGTGACTTGGGTAACGTAGAGGCCGACGCTAGTGGAGTAGCCAAAGTTGACATCACTGACACCGTTATATCACTCACTGGAGCGAACAACGTTTTGGGACGCTCGTTTGTCATTCATTCTGGCGAGGACGACCTGGGCAAAGGAAATTCATCCCTGTCGTTGACCACCGGAAATGCCGGTGATCGCTGGGCCTGCGGAATTATTGGAGTCTCGTAGGTTTCCCTCTTGATCGTCAATTTTCTCAATTGATCAAAAAATCTCTGACTTATTAACTCTCATCGCTTCCTCCATCAACAATCTTTTCGCTCGATCGTTGCAAAAAGAAGCGAAAAAAATCTTGTTCCACTAACCCGAATCCTTTGTAGTGCTAATTATAGCTCCACATGTATGTTATATCCTCGCTTTTGCGTTTGTACATGCTTTAACAACTGGCAGCACCATCTTGGGCTAGGATCCTTCAAGATCTACGAGTGCATGGTAGCATTATAGTCTCTCAGCTATATGCGAGTAATCAGCATCAGATTAGATAGATGTCTATAGGCGATAGGAGATATAACTATTCAGTAGCTGGGATGAATAAACTTTATGGCTGGATAGTTTGTTCGATCTCTGTGAGAATTCATCGCGTCAGAACTATGAATAATGTGATCTATGGATGATTTACCTTGTTGTATGATTTGCAGCAAGAAATGAAGTCTGGCGGAGGAAAATCGACGTCAACGGAAGGAAAGGGAACGAGACCGTCGGCAGTGAAGCGATTTCGAAGATCCGTACTAATTAGGCCTTATTACGCACGTTACTTGTAACAGCCCTCTATCTCACACATGTATTACTCTACCTACTTGCCAAAAAATTATATACCAAGTGTGCATAATACTCGATATGCTTCTGTACAAAGCTTACGATTGAAATCTTTGTTTTTGCGGAAAAACTAGCGCTCCGAGAACAGAATACAATTAACTCAATTGGATTTGGTAGTAGTAATCACTTTTTTATGTTACTTGTGATAGTACCACGTGTTTTTGTGTTTTATATGTAAACCAGTTATGCGTTGACAATTTTCTGTGTTTTTCTTATTCCCCGCTGAATCCTCTGTACAGCTATCCTCTCGTATACGTTTTTTTTGTCACCAGTTTATTACGAAGAAAGAACGCTAATCCTGGCATTGGATGCTCCACGGTATTTTAATTAAACTTACTTGGTTAATTTCTTCCTTTCTCTCCTCTCGACACAGCTTCCTTCACCGCGATTAAAGCATACTCCCCTCCCAGGCGTGATGATAAAAATGTTTCCTTATAAATGAACGCTTTGTAGATGATAAGAAAATAAAAGCTTTTTTAAATGTCTCATTAACGCTATAGTATATATCGTAAGGTCAGAAGAAGCTCCGTTGCTAATTTTGCAATACACTTCATTTAACAATTTAACATGGTATATATTACTGTACCATAGTATACCTATATATATATATATATATATATATACGTGGAAAGGCTGATGATTCTAGTACATTAAAAAGGCGAGAGAGCGGAAGTTGCTCGATCTAGGCGCCGGATATTGTCCTATGCCATTAGCGTTCATCCTCCTTTATATCTCAATTTAATTTTTTCTGCAAAGTTAAATCGAAGAAATATTCCAGTTGGTCACGCGAGCTTGTAATCTGCTAAAACTGTGCTTGAAATGCTGTAACACCTAATTGTCTGTTCGCCAGGCTAATTAAAACTCTGCGTTAATTGTAAATATATGTGTGCGAGAGTTTGTTGATGATAGAAGTGAGGTCTTGCTTGAAAAATTTAAATCGATAGTCGATATAGAGCGGAAACGCCCTTCTGTGTCTCCTGCACGGGAGATCGAAGCTATAACCGGAATAAATATTATGTTTGGATAGAGACCGATGTTTTCATTTGATTGGTGCTTTCAGGTCGCCGACTGGAAGGTGGTCAAGTTCTGGCACGCTTATTTCCCCAAGCGCAACGACCCTTCTCACCTTCGTAACTCTCGTCTTTCTCGTCCAGTCTAAGCAATAAGGAGCTCCCCCCCTCTCCCCCCCCCTCCCCCCCCCCCCTCCACAACGAAACAGCTTCGTAGAACTTCATTTCTTATTTAAAAACTTATTTCTCCTAGTTTACTGTTTTCTCAATAATTGAGACACATAATATTTTCAAACAGTTATACTTATTATACACTGATTGAGTTTTTCGTGATTTACAACGAATATTGACACAAGACTTTTTCAGCTGAAAAAACTCTATTAATGTATTGATCTTATGAAAAGATTATTCTATGTACTTAATTAAATAAGAGAGTGCATTAGTAATTTATGACAAAGTTTAAGTACCAAAATGCATTGACAGCAGTTGATCGTAATTGTTGTAGGTACCTTTTCTGTGTAAAACACTCGCTTTAATCTATATATTTAGCTTTTACGTTGTATAATCATTGTTAACTACGTTCGTATACTTTGATTACTGAATAGTAACTTGACTTATACAATTAGATATACAATTCGTTATATAGAAGTATACTGTACTTAAGCATATCTATAGATACTTGTTTTTGATTCTGTAATACTTCAGTATTATTTACCATACTATAGCCAATTACATGCAGCTCTTAAATACGACAGTTTTGCTTAACCATGTGTACAATTTCTCAAATATTTTAAACTTATTATACCATACTGTGAATGTATAATATGTATTTAGATATATTTCTACAATCAATGTCTTGGAATAAACCTGTTAAAAACCAATGAAGCGAGTATGAATTTAAATAATATTGGTTATAAGCATAAAAGTTAACGTAAAGTGTCTAGTATTATATGGTTTTATGTGGGGAGGTGTGTAGAAATGATAATATTGTCGGAGTAAGATTAAAATCGTGTCATGCTACCATTTGACTGCACCTACTTCAAAGAATAGATGCTCGTTGAGTATATATTTATTAAGCGAAGCCATTAACCCAGTATCATTATAATTGTTGCATTAAACTATAGAGAATCTCGTTAAAGAGAACTTTTGGAATAATAAAATAATGCGAGTGTGCGCATAATTCTGTATGTAGTGTTGTGCATTTCGTATGACCTACTTTGTACACGATCGACGTGCAAATGTCATGTCATTATATGACTATAGCTATATTTGTTTTATCGCGAATCAATCTAGCGAAACTAGAGCGTGTATATAGCTATGTTTTATTGATGTTTTAATTAAATATTTATATATTATTAGTTGGTCCGCGTACGATAATGTGTTGTTAGATTTTCCGTTCGCCATTTCCTTGGAAAACAAAAACTTTCGATTGATATGGAGTCTAGCCGTGAGATACCGATAAGAAGAAAAGTGAAATAGTCCCATGGTTGATGACCGAGACCTTCATGCGTGATAGCCTCGGACTATTAATAAACTCATTAAAATCAGATTTAATGAACGTCGAGATCTTACCTGGATGTCTTAAGACTCTTATCAAAGAGAACCAGTACGTTCTTGGAGCTTTTCGCACGCAACTCACGAAAATACTTTACGAAATGCTCGACGAAACAAATCAGCAAGGATCTCTATTGCTTCTGCAAAGTAAAACAGCAAACTTTCTATATAAGTACGTTATTAAAAGCAAATAAAGAAGTTGCTGTCAATTTCGCAAATATTTGCTCAATAGCGAACTTTTCTGATAAAATAAAAATACTTTGGAGAGAGAGCAAGAATTTTTTTTTTATTTCAAGTTAAAACTTGAGATCTACAAGTTACGTTGTATATTTGAGGGTTGAAATATCAAAAATCGATAAGAATGGAATGTTTAGAGTGTTGTATTTTCTTTGTTCAAGGGACTTCGGATAATAGTTTTAGGAAGAATCCAATGGATTGGAAAATGGTATGTAATTGGTCGAGTTTCGATGAGTATCGACTGTGATCTTCCCGAGGCAGGTGGCCCTTGAAACGTGGCGAGTTCTCCGAAACGTCATTAACCAGGGTGGCCATGGTTACTTGGCAGGAACACACGGTGGTCGACAGGACTCGGGCCAATGAGGCTTTGGTCCCAACGCGACGGTCCTCCGCGAGGACTCGTTCGTCAACACTCACGACCAATGGACAGCTCGGAAATTTCGATCGAAACCAACACAACTGTAAACTCCGAGGAGAATATTTTCTCATCCCTCATTGTTCGTCCAGCCGTCGGCCAGAGCATTCGATTATGCGCTGTCATTAAAAATAGTGCAGTTGGAGCTTTAAACCCGTGCCTCGCTAACTTCATCTCTATCTTCCACTGTCACCTGACATCAACCAGTCGCAATGGAGTCGTGTGGCCTGAGTCTCGTCAAATACATCCTCTTCATCTTTAATTTAATATTTGCGGTGAGTCATTTGATACAATCGATTATTTTCAAGGATATCCTTTAATGACATCATTTGTCTTTACTTCAGCATCCATCGAATTAATCGACTCTGGCTGCAGATCTCGACACTCGTTGATTATTGTTTGATGATTACAGATTTCAGGAATAGGAATTATCATAGCTGGAGGGGTCGTGCTTGCAGATGTCGGAGACTTCAGTCACTTTATGGAGAGTGGGATAATTGCTCCTTCGGTAGTTCTGATAGTTGCAGGTGCCATTGTCTTCTTAATAGCCTTCTTGGGTTGTTACGGAGCTATCAAAGAGAATTATGGAATGCTAATAGCCGTGAGTACTGCGAATGAGATCAATCCCGTTTTATGATTAAAATTGTTAGCCCATGTTCAAAAAGAGATTCTTATTTGTGTTTAAATAATTTAGTTTGCTGTTGCCCTCTTAATCATCTTCGTGATCGAGCTTGCGGTTGGAATTGCTGCGGCTTGTTTGAAGAACAATTTCAGGATGGAGTTGAAAAATAGTTTGAAGGAATCGATTAAGAACTATACGGATGTGGACAGAGTGACCTGGGATTCCATGCAGAAAAAGGTCAGTATCAATGTCGAATCATCCGGGAGATAGTTTGTTCTTTTTACAACGCTAGGTGACGAGGACGAGGGAAACATTATCATTATTAACAATAATGCTTCGTTTGTATAGAGTGATCTATGATTTTAATCAATCACGTGATTTTCAATTGCAGTTAAAGTGTTGTGGTGTGGATTCTTATGAAGACTGGACTTCGAACAGTAGATTCTCCGCATCGCTACCAAATTCTTGCTGTATGAATGATAATCCTACGTTGGCATGTCAAAGTGGTAGTCCCAGCTTGTATAAAGGGGGTTGTTTCGAGCAGTTGGAAGAGCTTGTCGAGAGCAGTGCTGCAGTTCTTATTGGTGTAGGAATAGGAATTGCTTTTATTGAGGTAATTATACTATTATGTCGACCGAGCTAAAGTAAATGAAAAGCAAAAAGTGAAAGGGTAAACTTTTGAGTTTTTACGTATTATGATGATATCATTGGAATATTAATAGGCCTTCCTTTCTTGCTTTATCATCTTTTCAGATCGCTGGGATAGTTTTAGCGTGTTGTCTAGCATCATCGATAAAACGAGGACAAGCCGATAAGTGAAATGAAATGCAACCTACTGTCAGTTAATATTACATTGTTTTATTGTCTTCAATAATATTAAGCTGCAGTTATAAGTCTCTTTTCTGGACATCTTGTTTATTATTTATTATTTTTGATAAACTATTTTTGTAATTATTTTGTATGTATTAATTAGTTTTATGTATTTTTGTATTACAATATTATTGACTTACTGATCACCTTTATTGTATATTACAAGAACTATCATAAATAATATTAGTTTGCTTAGTTCATACTTTTGTTTGGTTAAGAATAAGTAACACTTGTGTTGGTCTTTTATGAAAGTAAACTTCTCATTTATTTGCATAATATAAGCATCATTCATTATTTACCAGTTTCAACATGTAACTATAAAATTTACATCCTACCAATAAAATATTTACTTAACGAAACAGAGTTAATAAAAAGTTACTTATTTCTTGTGCAAACTTTTCTGCGGTAGATTAACTAGTACATTAATTACGATTAACATTATTTTGAAATGTTAGAATATAAAGAATATGATTAAGTGGTTTTATTAATACCTTAAAAGCAGTCATTTCTATTACAATAATTATATCTAATCATTCGGAATAAAAAACTGAAGGTTGACCAAATAATTTTAAAAAATCAAATTGATATACACAACCAAAAAAGTACGTAAATACAATGCAAATGTATACATTGAGGCAATGTGCTTGTTCGTGAAAATGGAGCCGTTGAACAAATTTATTGTTGTTACATTCCTAAATAACATTTTGAGTGCAGATTGGCAACAGAATTTGCAAATTCCGTTGTCAGATTGGTAGCAAATATAAAAGCATTGGATTTGGTATTTACCGTCAGAACCTGCACATACTATCTTTTCAGCAGAATGGCACCAAAAACAAAGTGGAATCATTACATATAATCTGTGCGCAGATTTATAGCATTGCGTCCTGCAGACTTTCCCTCCCGCACGTAAGCGCATCTTAACTGGTTGACAGTCTACAGACCACATGCGGTCTGTAGACGGAAAGTACCATCAGTCCACAGACCATATGTGGTCTGTTCGTCGATAGAATTTTAAGGCTTTTTAGAACTATGGACTTCGATGAAACGGCGTTTATTTGACATAGACTTGACACAACATATTCTGGAAAACACAAAAAGTGCTGTGACATGGAGCAGAGACGTACAATTTTCTAAAAAAATATGTTTGGACTGTGAACCTGCTAAATACTCTAAGCTACATTAGGATATATATGATAGATCATTACAATTTTGATTAATATAAAACTGATATTGAAAATCACCTTGCGTTATTTTTTTTCGAATTGAATCCTAAAAATCTGTGTTGTTAAATATTTTTATATCTTACACTTTTTTAATCAATTGAATAAATGTTACTAAAACAATATTTGAACTACATCCTCGACATAATTTCAGTTAACGAAGAAAACACTTTAATACATTAAGTGATGTACGAGTTTATTAAATGACGAACATGTACATTATTACAACTAGCTTAGTTCATTATTTATTACTATTCTACCAACAAAGAAAGTTTAGAAAGAGCTTAATTTGTTAATATTACGAGAAAAAATTCTTTTGATCTATTTATAATCATTATTTAGAAAACTTGAATTGCATTCGTAACTTTTATAATTAGAAAATGTATTGTTAAAAATTAGTTTTAAATATTACATTTTTTAAACATTTATTTTTGTATTTTAAAGCTATTAAGAAACTAGAAAACTTAAGTTTTAACCATAGCGCTATCTATCGGTAATATTTTTAACATCAGCTACTGCTTTACCAACAGTCAATATAATTTACTATAGAATGATAATATCGTTCCATCATTATATTATATAAAATCCAAAGAAAATTACGAAGGCCATAATTTGTATAGTCCCTTTATACCAAATATTACTTAATTATAATTAATATCAAACATAGATATATCTCTTTCCTGTTGTTCATGAAATAAACTATGACGATCAACTGGTTCCGTGGTGTAGCGGTTATCACGTCTGCTTTACACGCAGAAGGTCGCCAGTTCGATCCCGGCCGGAACCACATTTTTGCCTTATTTAAAGCAATGAAAATAGATCTTTAATGGAGAGGAAAAAATAGGGGATGATAATTCACATTAAAACACTCAGTTCCATTTTTGCGACTGTTCCTATCAAAGAATAACAAATGCTGCGTATTAAAAAATAGCGTTAATTCTTATATTTTAATATCTTTATATCTCAACTGATGGCAATATATTATAAATTACCTTCATATAGTCCCTTAAAGTTTACACTAAAATTTCCGATAAATTATCGATAAAGCTAATTGTAAAATTGGGATTAAGGACATGCACAGAATGAACTAGCTTCTCAGGATAGAACACAACAGACTCGATACTCGTCTCGCATTTTCGCATTCGTCTTTCCGTGTCTCGACCGGTATTCGAGCAATGCGACAAGAGTGGTTCGGCACTTCTTTCATTCTTCCATTCACTGGCTCCTCTACAACCATCTGGCTTTCCACCTGCACCGTCATCCCGCCAACCGCTCCGTTTCTTCGACCACGTAACGAGGGCAAGCTCCTCGTTACTCAGCTATTCTTCTTCTTCATCTACCTGAAATATTCACTTGCATAGAAATTCTTCTTACATTTTCACCAAACTAGTTTCTTCAAAGATTCGCGAGTTCTCGAATGATTTATCGAGCTCCATTCGTCATTTAAGCTCATAAATCATGGTTTATGAGAAAAAGGAAAATTATCTGTCTTCGTAAAATATATAGAAATTAGTGGAGACTTCCTAGGACGATCGAGGATCAATCGTTTTGCGATGCGAGTTTTGAAAAAACTGTGACGCACTTGGTTCTTGATAAATCGTTAGCGAGAAGCGAAGAGAAGAAGGTAGGTCAAGAAAGAAATTATGGAGGATGCTTTCGGTTGGCATTTTTGTCCGAGTACCCTCGAATGTTGTATCCGTCCGTGGAACGTGCGCTGAATCACGCGACTCGAGCCTCGGTTTTTCGTGAAATATCTCATCTCTTTCCGAGAAGCGAAGTGCCGGAGGAGAGTTCTTGTTGCTGGATGCGTCGGCTCCGTACCTAAGCCTGGAAGAAAAAAAGAATAAGTAGGAAGGCGCGTATCGTACAACGGCAGAAACATTGCGTCATAAAGCAGGATGTAACTCTGCCTACTATAACACGCCTGGAAAAGTAAATCTCGTGGAAGAAGAAAAGCCAGCGATATTGCTGTTTTATTTCTTTGCATTACTGCCAGAATTCATCGTACATGCATTTCATTTTTAAGTCTGCATATACATATAGTGTGCACTTGCGCGACGAAAAAGAGGAAAGAACGGAATTTCACTAAAAACTGGAATCTTAATGAAATTAAAAGAGTTCCGCGGTGCTCAAAAACCAGCCGCGATATAGTTTCACAAGTGTACGGTACTATAAGCACACTTTTTTCTTTCTTACAATAAAGTGAAAAGTTTCGGCTCAAACTTTTCTCATTAATTTCACTTTATACGTGTAGCACGAAAGACTTTCCTATGGTCTTGAACGAGCAATGAAGCCGGTCAATACGTTACTTGGGTACAAAAAGGAAAACTCATATTATATAACAAGGACATAGCTATAAAGTTTATGACAGGTCAAACGAAAGACTGATTAATAAATGTATTTGCCAAGTATAGATAAGAAAAAATGGAATATTTGCAGTCAGCACAGAGCAATCAGATATCAAAGATAGATAAAACTTCAACAAGAGAATAAAAGAGAAAAAGGCTTATCTCATGCACTGATAGTTTAGCAGCTTGAAAAAATTAATTACTTTTTTAGTTAAAAATTTAAACTCTGCAGCAACGCAGTTTCACACGAGAATCATATTTCGTTGCAATATTTTCATCACGTTGATTGATTTATTTATCAATGTTTTTAATTAATACTTTTACATTTGAAAAATCTGTTTGGGAGATGCATGTACATCTGTGTTGATAAAACATGAAAAAAAAGCACCTTTTGCATTCGAAGCAGGTTGCGGGTAAATCGATTTCGCACTGGTAACAGGAAAAGTATATATATACATATATTTCGTTGGATATAATATGTTTCGTGGTTTGATTCTTATTTGTTAGGTCGGTATTTTCTGATTGATGAACAGGTGCATCGTGAGATGCAGGGTGATCGGTCAAAGGCGGCTAAGCTCACTTACGTCAGTAAAAAAAAAAAGTAGAAAATTAGTTACACCCTCTCGCTTCCTCCTATTCCTATTCTTATATCGAAGTCTCGTGTAGAACACGAATCACCGATGTATCCTCAGCCGATTCCTGTCTATACTACCTGTTTGCAGGACAGTAAACTCACCAGGAACCTGTCTCTCGCGGGCATTAGTGTTTCCAGTCGTTTGCCGGTTACTCACCTTCAGCTTTATTCGGCTCGATCATTCTTCCCGTCGGCTGAATCGCATTCGTTATGCTTCAAAGCTAAAAACACAAACTTGGAATTGCATTTCCCACCGAAAACTTTCAACCTCGTTGAATTTGTCTCGTAATCTTCGACTCGGTTGGACTACCAATTACCCGTGAGATAATCGTTGTTACATTTTCAATTCACGCATCGAAATGTAAAATGAATTATGAAATTGTGAAATTCCATGATTTCATATGGTTGAAAAATCTCAACACGACAAAGACTCTTATTATAGCGAATAAAAATATTCTGAGAAATTATCAACCTTACGTTTTCAAGTACTGCAGATTTTTCGAGGTATCTTCGAGTGGTTTGAGCGTCTACAATATTGGATTGAGCATGGATATATATATAATTGGGCTATATGATAAAACGTTGCACGTTTGAAGGGCACGTAGTCTTAAATTGCGAGGAGTTTTGGTTAAAAATAGATTTGTTCTCGTATAGAAAGAACACAATCGCTGCTTTCCTCTCAAGTTAAACGGTTGTAATGCTATAGGGAAATGATGAGTTCTCTCTGGGGTTAAAACGAATATTTATCGGAATAGGTGGCTTTTGGGGTGAGTGGTGAATATCAGTGATGTTTTCTATGCTACGTCGATGATAAGGGAAATTTTGGAGAAGAGGATTCCACGCGGAGGGTCTATTACAGCGGAGTATAGAGAGTGAATGATAAGAGCGAGAGAGGAGCAGGTTACATCCGGAGTTGGCAACGCGTTTGTATAGAGGGAAAAATCGATGTTCGCGCATCGGCAGAAGCGTTCGCGGCTGAGCGTGGCCGAAATGGCCGAATGCCAAAGTCGCTACACAGTTGTGATAGGGACCTGACCGGACAAAAAGGGTCTCTCTCTCTCTCTCTCTCTTCCTTGGAGCGTGTGATTTACTTTAAGATTTATCCATTTATCTAATGCTCGCTGCTCACACTCAGCACCATTGAACGTTTACGCGGCTGTCAATAAGTCATGTCAACCTGCCACGAAGCCCGTTTGGATCGTAATCGTTGCAATTTCACTTTAAGCGCCCTCTGCACAATCAGTAAAATATTCTCTCTTCCCCTTTCTTATCTTGTTTCCTTTTTCTCCTCGTACATTCTCTGTCTTTTAGGAAATATCTTTCAGCTTTATCTACCAGGGCTCTGCAATAATTTTCTCTTTTATGTATTATTCGTGCAACGTTGATTCTTTGCTTCATCAAACTATTTTTTTATGATTTCGTCAGAAACTTTTTTATCAACAGCGTCGTTGGATTTTTTTTAATTAATTGTGCTTTTAATTTAATAGAATACTACTCTTAGTATATATTTACTGACAAAAAGAGATTATCCATGTATATACACATGTAGGTTTTGAGTGAAAAAAATATTCGCACCTGACATGATTTATATAGCAAAATTTCAATTTCATTGTTTCTGTGGGTGTACAGGGTAAAACAATTGGTTCTTACCGGAGCTCCTATGAGGGCTAATTAGTGAGATGGATGGCAAACAATAGAATTCCGAAGCAGGCTTTCGCACACTAATACAAGCACAATCGATCTTTCAAATTTAATGAATCGAACCGCTCATGTTTGCATTGAATATCGAATAAAAGTTAGCAAAGGGACAAGTTTGGCTTTTCATTGGAACGAATCGACTGACATATCTGCTCAGTCATATTTACGCTTAACTAGGCTGCTATATATAATATATTGCTGATAGTGCATAGTCAACGCAATTTAATTAAACGCATCTAAACAGACGAACATTATAATATTATATTATTAATATTTCAACATGACGAGTATAATGCACTGGTCAATTAAATTATACAGAGCATTCGATCGAACCGATTCGCCACAAATTGCACCTGTACAATCGTAAACTGCCAGAAATATAATTGAGGGATCTTAGCTGCGGAGAGGCATGACAGAAATATCATACCAAAAATAAAAAGAAAGCTGGGCCGAACGCAGGGCAGATATTTCCGTGGGCGAAATGGAGATGATCTGCACGACGGAGGTGCAAATTAAACGTCGTCGTAAGATATTTCTGCAGCGCTTGTTAAGAAAGCTTTTATCCTCTTTTAACGGGAACCTTGCTTTGACGAAAGGATATAATAAAAATTGCAGAAAAAAATCTCAAAGAATAGATAAATTTAGACCTAACATAATACATATGAGTAAAATAAATATGAAATGATCCATAAAAAGTCACCGTAATATTCCCTTCGCTCGTCGATAATATAACGCGAGAAAAACGTAAAACCTTATTATTAGTTATCAACTTCGTAATTATAAGAGTCTCCGTATAATCGTTATGATAAAAAATAATGTTAATTGGTGAAATTAAATGAAAAAATGTGAGAGACCCAGTTGCGTGGGGCGTTTTTAGGTGTTGATACGTCCCTGGAGGGGGTGATTGTGGTGGGGATGAGGAGGGGGGGGGGGGAAGGGAAGGGAGGCAGCTTGGCGAGGTGCCAGGTTGTGGGACGCTGTTGGGGAGCGCGAGCGAGGAGGAGTAGGAGGGAGAGGTGGACGGGTTGGGAACGGGAAGGAGCACGAGTACCGCCACCGCGTGTCTACCATCTCTGTCTCTTTAGTTCAGTTCGTGCTCGGCGCGCAGCCGGTTGATGCTCGCGTGTTCCGCGCGCGACACTTCCGCTCTTTCGTTTCTTCTTCGTCTCGTTCGTCCTGGTCCTCCTCGTCCTTTTCTTCGACTATTGTCGCAAAGCGCGCGCGCGCGCGCTCGCTCGCTCGCATGAATCTTTAATCCAATCGTTCTACGACAAATCTTCTACGCTCCGTCAACGTTAGTATTCGATAATTAAGCAATATTATAAGAATTATCGTCAGAGTAACGAAACAAATCATTGGGAAAAAGACATTTTTGAGGCTCCCGATGGACTTGTCGTTAACGAAAAAAGAGCCGCGAGTCGTTGAGGAGGTAAAAGAGGGCTTTTACAGTCCTCGAGATTTGAAAGCTTCAACGACACCGTTGACAGCGGTGTTCCGCGCGAGAGTGCTCGATCGATCGGTGACATTACCAAAGACTCGTGGGAGTACATGCTCCTATCGATAAGCGCTCGAGCCTTTAATTTTTCCCAAGGATTTTCAATCTACGAAGCGTTCGAGTGCCATTTACGATCATTTCGATAAATTCTCAAGGAAAATATGCTGCGACATTAACACTGTTATAATTTCGACATTTCTTCGCAAGTTATAAAAGAGCAAAATTTTGATATTGGTGAAAATGAAGAGTTTATAAAAGAATTGTTGGTGGCCCACGAAGCAGTGACCAGTTTTCCCATTGGATTGTAATAAAAGTAGAGATTTTTTTCGTTTGGTGTATCCTGACGCGCGATTGCGCGATTCGAGCGTGCGACGTTGATGTTTCTTCCGAGTAATCATTGCCGTCTTTAAATAGAAACGCTAGGATCACCTTGACCGTGACTAAATATTTTACCGAAAAGGCTTGGCCGTTGGTTCTCGTGTAGTCGCAGTCCGTATAATGGATAGAGAGCAAGGTACCGATTGGCAGCGATATAGCCATGGGATATTTTTGTACTACCAACGCACTTTTTTGACAGCGCCCACGTGGGCATTCAGCTGTGGCCTGTGTGCCACTCTCACTGCGCTAGACGATAAAATACATCCGTTTCTATAAAAAAGAATCGTTGGCTCTACAAACGTCAAGCTAGCGTTTTTATTGCGCAAAGCTTATCTGTATTTGAGATTGCACTTTAATTTATTCATTCTCGCAACAAAAGGTAGAGTTTTAATCGCGAAAAGCATAATAAATGCTTCAATAATGCCGGCGGGCCTCGGCTGTCAGCGACGGTCATGAATTTATCGAGTTAATTAGATATCGTCTTAATTCCCTGCAAGATTTATCGCCGGATGCTTAATCGATTCAAACCCGGTATTGTCGCTGCTGGCTAATTAATTAGTAGTTCGAGTTCTAAGGTCCAACCCTCGGACCAAAACGGTTCGTGTATATCGATCTTAATGACGCAACGCGAACTTTGTCAAATCATTCAACAGTAATCACTTTGCTCTATAGTTAATTATAATCGAATGCACAGTTTTTGATCTAAACAAAATTTTAACTGAAAAATATCTTAAGAACAAAATTAATTTTCGTATACTCTCGTGTGTAAAGTTTAAAATTATAGTATGGAAAGAGACGGAGGTGGTAGTTGGATGAGAACGAGAGGGCCACGTTTCTTATCTATCATAGCTTCTGTATACCGATAATATCGTGCCACTGATAATTCGACAGTTTGATCGATTGTTCAGCTTAGCTACTATTAGCTCTTACCTATATAAAATATTTCCTCTCGCTTTCTCACAAGGTAGCAGCAATGTTTGCTTCCACAAAGGTGCATACAATTTCATCGAGTTTATTGTCTCGCTGTTCCTACATAACAATACTTACGAAACGATCATTGTCCCTAGCAGATAATTTAATTGCATTTCGAAATTGACTAATTAATTGTACCGTTGAACTTTTAAATTAACGATGGAAATGGGCAAGAAAAGACCAAAATCTCGTGCCAATTAATAGCTATAATAAAAAATAAATGCTTGAATTAGAAAAGTTTACGACTGAAGCCCGGAAGCGGGTTTGAGAAAAGATAAAAGATCAAATCTTCGATAAAACGATCATTTGTCCATTAGGGAAACTCCTTGACGAGGATCAGTAGGATTAACGGTAGCTTTGGGGAATTTTAGTTGGTATATATGAGGTAAGAATTGGTGGAATTTGAGACTAAAATCGATTTTTCTTGTTTAGTGGTTGGAGATAGCTGGAAGGAGGTCGTCGGGTGTCTCGCGCAAGAGCATCGATCTAAAGTGGTGCGATCCGAAGTGAAATAAGAAAGGGGAAGAGAAAGAGACGAGAGGAGCATGGTGTGACTCGAGTGGGTCGAGGGGACCGTCGACCATCGTCGGAGAATCGAGGAAGCCGGCTGCTGGTGGTTTTGTGATTCCGGCGCTGCCGGTGGTGATTCGTGGTGGTGCTGGTGTTGGTGGTGGTGCTTGATACGCTACTGTGACTTTAAAGCCTTCTGGCATCTGGGCCTCGCTTACACCGGTTTACTCATGCTCGGTGTGCTAAAGCGGCGCTGGAAGCCTTCGAAAAGGTAAGCTTGTATACAATTACCGATTATACAAAAAAAGAAATGACTATATATATATATATACGGAATACCACTGCTTTATTCCAACTTTAAAATATAATTCACGAAATTCTCGAGTCGCTATTAAATCCACACCTTTCGTTTGAATCTTGATAATAATGAGAATAGTAGAACATTGATCGATCGATAAGATAGATTTTTGTAATTTTATTTTGTCAGATTTAAAAATACCCTCACCCTCTGTACTAGGGCATTCGGTTCTAGAATGAAACCGGTAGGATACGATACGCTCGATGATTTAATAGCGGACTTTTGTAGACCCTCGATTCACAAGATAAAATTCGGATTGGGTCACGCTTAAAAGTATTAAGAAATCTATGGCGGGACGATGGGCTATTAATTTGCATCGGCCCTTTTGGGGAATCATCTCCCTCTATAGGGTAAGGTGAAGAATGACATGCCACCAAAGATGCATTCACCTGTTTCTTGACCGTTGACGTGGGATATGGGTCGGAGGCAAATTTATATCCCAGCTATTCCCCCTGGATCCTTTCAAAAGCTCCAACTCGGATTCGAATGCATGATATTTCAAACGTCACATATATACGATACAATACTAGGAGAAAACTCAAGAAATGTCCTTTATTCTTATTTGCAGAAATTTCTTCGACAACCAATTTAACACTAGCACAATTCCATACGATTTTGGATGGAATTGTGGAGGTTTCTAATGATATCGTTTGCAATTATTCAGGGTTTGTTTCAATTCGTGTATTTAAATAATTGATGATGAAAAGACCACAACGCCTGCTCCTGCTAGCTTCTCGAGCAACTTATATCGATTAATTTTCATCGACCTTCCATCAGCGCATCGTGACTCAACAAAACATTGATTAGAAAATTAAACTGTTTAATGTCCTCAAAGTTTATTCGCCTGGAAGATACTTTACGGTTCACCGATATTCTTCAGGGTACCTTTGCTACTTTGTTAGATCGTTACTTTCCTACCAACTTTAGAAGCCAAAGAAAAACTCCAGAAACTTGTCTGAATTGTCGATTGAGTTCTCCCTATAATGGATACAGCAAATTTCATTGTTTCATTATTATACATATTGCATTAAAATTGGGACTGGAAACTCTATCGGAAAATTCACACGCGCTCGATACTGAAACCATCCAATCCTACGCGTTCCACTGTTCCAAATACAGCCGAGTGAAGAAGTAATTAGTTTTCATGAACAAGAACGTGGTATTGGTATTGCGTGACTGTGGCGAATTTTAAAAATGCATCATTGTTTCTGTGAAAAACACCCGACGTTAAATGGAATGAAAGAGACAAAGTAATGATTAATGCACGGATGTTTAAAGAATGCGAGCGAATGGACCGTTAAGGTGCAACTTTAATAATCCTCTGAATAAAGAAGGAGGAGAGAAATTTTGGTTTGTTAAAGTATCTCCCGTGGGTAAACATACAAGAGCGATTATTCGCGGCCCGGTGCGTGCACTTGAAAGTCGAATGAAAACAGGTTCGCTAGGAAGTTCGCACGCACGAGAACACGCGTAGGTGAGTGTATTGTGCCTACTAATGAAGGGTGGAATAAGAAGGGGGGGGGGGAGTTGTAAGAATCGAGGGAAGACGGTGAACGAGGTGGGAGGAGGAGGAAGAAGGGGGGGGTGGAAAGTGGAACCATGGCGAAGGAACGGAAGAACAATCGTTACAGCAGCAGCAGAAGAAGAAGAAGAAGAAGAGTAGGTAATCGCAGTTGGTTGGAGGTTGTAGTAGCCATTGTGCGTGACAGTCTCGGCTGGAAACGTAAGGTGTCCTCTCCGTAATACTGGAGAATCCCATTGTTATCTCAAGTGTAATGCCGGCCAATGACATTCCATGCAAGAGCACCCACGGAACACATTCTAATTAGACTTCTACCTAGATTTATCCTCCCACCTCCCCCTCACCCCCTTCTTTTATTTCTCATAAAGCTCTAACCAGAATCTTACAGCAGCTTGCATCAATCTTGATTTATTTAACGATTTACAATTTTGGCGAGATCTTTTGCTTAAAAGATAACCAAATGGAGGGAGAATTCACTTTAAACACTCTCTCTCTCTCTTTTTCTCTCAATTTCTGTCTACCTCTCAGCAAGCTGAGAAAATGAATGTTGGACTGGGCATCGAAGTGGCCATAAAACGTCTCGCGAAAGCCAAAAGAGCCATGGAAGATTTAGAGGGGCCTAGAGCGCGGAGTACAGCCCGTTTGCTGCTTCGGAATTCCAAGTTTCCAGCAAGTCCCGATTGTGAGCGCAGCAAAGTGAAGTTATGCAGGGACGAGTTAAGTTTAGAAGCGAAGCCGCTATCACCGAAACCACCACTCCCCCCCCCCCCCCCACTATGTTAAATTGCTGTTCGAATTGACGTAAACACGCACCAACCGCGAGCTATTTGTTGTGCGCGCTAAGAATGAAAAGTTTTCCAACTTTCAACCGCCTCTTGCATCTTTTCCTTCCGGTCCACTAGTGCTACTGTATACAGTATTTACACAAGAATTACGATATTAGAAACTGACCCCTCCCCCTCTCTGGTTTTAAAGGTTTTTGCCAGTGTTGCCATTTGACTCTCGTTTCTAACCGGTTGCATATCTTCTTTTTCTAATACGCATCAATGTCATCATGGCCTTCAGTAAAGATATCAAAGACACGGTAATTTTTTCATATAGTGACTATATAGTTAAAAAAATATTCAAGAGATAAATGTGTCTTATAAGAAGGTAGACACTCGAGACTTTTACGATGGATTTTTATTTCAAAGCAGCTGTTATGATTTTGGAAATTTGATAAAAGTTTTATTAAATTCTCGATTAAATTATAAAATGATCTAAAAGCTTTCGACAGAGACAAGAATTGATCAAATGGTTCACACACTGGCAAATCTTCATTTTCCAATTATTATTTTAGAAGCTTTCCCAGTTTCATTCTTAGTTTCCACGTAGATTAGCACAGTTTCGAAGATTTTTCCCGATTTTTCCTTGTAATTGGCCAATGTAGAAGCTTCAAGCTCGTCTTATTTCCCAACATCTCTCTTTCGCTGTGTATAACCCAGCAAGAATACCGTGCATAAGCTTCGCAGAACAGTTGGAAGTTTCGGTGTTTTGGGTTAATGTATTATCATGAAAGTTTCGTGCGCATTCAGGAACTCTTAGTTTGTTGAAATACCCGCAGAGATGAGCTTTAGTTGAGATGAGATGGTTCATATCGTGTTACTTGTAATACAAAATTTCAACTTGCGAATACATTATTCTTGCATGAGGAAATAAAATTTAAACTTACACGTGAATATAATATGGATATCATTACGAAATTTTATTAATTAGACGTTCGATAATGAATTTATTCATAAGAATCAAAATATTTTTAGCAGAAATATAGAGATATCAGAGAAATTCAATCCGAACAATGGTCATTGCTGGATTCACGTTAAATACTACACTATAAACACACGTATATATAACAAAACTCTTAAAAAAAATGTAAATCTCGCGACGAGGAGAAGAATATTGTACAGCAACCTGCTTCCAATTTGACTTTGGCTCGTGGCTAAAATAGTTGTCTGGCCGAAGATTAGTGGGGGCTTGGCGAGTGTGGTGTCACCGGTAATGTCACGTATGTCAAATATGTACCTCAAACGTGGCCCGGTCTTTACTTATATAGTTTAAAGCGCGCGTTAATTAAACGCTTCCTGGAACTGTTGCGCGAATAGTTTTCTATTGGTTTAATGTGTTGATTTTTTCTCGGGTTTATCCGGAATGCTCGGGCATCTATGAGACTACGAGCGTGTCTCCGCTCGCGCATTTTGCACTTACGTGTTTCTCCGTCTGACAAGCTGTCTAATTACATAGGCCAGTCCGGCAAAGCTTTCTGTCGTGCCGACGAAGCGCGTTTTGCTCGTAAGAAGAAAATTATGTTCTTGCAACGTTGAACCAGTTAATAAGCAAAGTCCATGCGAGCCAGTAGTGGCAATAAGACGCCGAACGCTCTTGCAAACTGACCCGCTACCAGAATAGCTTTTTGGCCGTCGGCCGTAGCTACCGTGTCCCCTATATACACCCCCCCCCTCTCCCCACTTCACCGATCCTTCCTTGAGCAAGACGAATTTTCAGTGGGAATTTAACAAAGCTATGCTCAAGTACACGTTTCGTCATGCCAAATTAATCTTTACACCGAACGTATCAAACGACCAGACAACGAGACTACGTTCCTTTTACGCGTGCCATGAAATTTAACTCAATTACAAATTACCATCCAACTATGTAACTTCCTACAGCGATATAATTATAACCAGACTAATTAACGAGGATATATATTTTTCAGCGCTCGCCCTATCAAATTTCTCGGATTCGCTCCAATATCGCGCTCTGATTCGCCGAGGCATTCGTTTCGTATACAAAAACAATATATATACTGATGGATTTTTGAATGTTGTTTTTAATAGCAGAGAGAGTGGGAGAGAGAGAAAGGTTATACTGTGCAATATTCTCGATTAATCAAAGCACATTCTGTTTAATCAGTTTCTATTTTAAACGTCGAGTAATTATATACGAAGCTTTTATGAAATGAATATAACGAGCAAAGTTTATTGCAGTTTGTTCATAACACATTGGCTTGACTTTTCGGTTTGGGTGGATTTACGCGTTGCACTTTCCACCTTTGGTATATGTAGGCAGACTCATCGCGAACAATATCAAAGGTCAGACGAGTGGTACACCAATCGGCATAGATCCGCGCGCCGCGCGGTTAGTCTACGATCGACCGAGAATGGAATTGGAGACGCGGGTGCGCCGTGTAAACTCGCTGCGAACTACAAGTGCACCATGACTCGGGAATGCCAATATTTTTTCTTTCTCCCCGCCCCCCGCGTGCACAATACGTTTCTCTAATTACGACTCGTAGCTACCACATTGCTTTCTCTTGGCGAATCGTGTACGTCGCGACTTTCCAGCAAACAAAAACAAACGCTCTTTCTCCCTTATCGCGTTGACCCTTTCACTGTACCGATTTACGAGGAGGTAGAAGAGGCGAACGGTTACACGTCCGAGCTTCTCTCTCAACTTTTTCAACCTAAACTTGTACGTCGCACCTTATTGCCACAATGCTCGAGTTCTGTGACCATTGCAGAGGTTC
The DNA here is from genome assembly GCF_024137725.1 of Prorops nasuta. Taxonomy (NCBI): domain Eukaryota; kingdom Metazoa; phylum Arthropoda; class Insecta; order Hymenoptera; family Bethylidae; genus Prorops; species Prorops nasuta. Next base: position 5,739,672 of record NW_027116803.1, read on the forward strand.
TAAGGTGGTAAATAAAATTATAGTTCCCATCGGGTTTATCCTTGAGTACGTTTAGACGATAAATAATTAGTAGAGCCAAGAATTTATTAATATCTTTAGAGTAAATATTGTTTTATTCGAGCGACGCGTTGGACTTTGATCCAAGATTCGCGAGTCGTAAAGTCGAAGGCTTCTGCGGTGATTTTTATTAGTCCAGTTTGATATTCCGTGAATGAACGAGCGGGGGGACCATTGCGAAACCGAAAGGTGAATGGAAGTAGCTCGAGAATGAGCTGGCATTGACTTCTCTGCTGCTCTCCTTCTCTCCTCGTTTATTCTTCGTTCTCCACGAGTGTCGCAATGATCCGTGTCTCGGCACAGCATGCTCACGTGTGCGTGTGTGTGTGTGTGTGTGTGTGTACTTTTTTTCAAAACCAGACACACAATGGAGAAAAGTGCCGTGCGCCTGCGAGTACTCCGGCGACGCGTCGCTATAAATTAGTTACGAGCGAAGTGTGACTTGCATAATTCACCTAGCATGAAAAGCCATTTACGCTCATCACGATGCCAGCCGTTGAGTTTTGCGCGCATTAACGCCGTGAAAACGCCTTGGCTCGGCAAGAAACGCTCGCAAAAACTCTGTAAACGCGACACCCGGCAACTTTTACTTGCCCGGACCAACGGCGAACAATTAACAGCTTACGCCTGTCATTTTGCAATTCACGCGCGTCTCTTATCCTGTGTATCGGACGCGTGTATATATTTGTCCATTTAGCGGGATTAGCAGGATTTCCGAGGGGGATGCACCGTGCTTCTTCTCCCCCCCCCCCCCCATCTCTCGTATATGTACATATAGTATATCACCAGTGATGCTAGAAATTAAATTTTTTTGAACAAGAGGATAATTCGAGAGGGATGCACAGCGCACACATACATCTATACGAGAAAGTGATTGTGTGTTTCTCGTAAAAATATTCGATTCTTACAACATCGCTGATTCGATAGATCTCGTCGAATGCTTCGCGTCGACTTTCGAGTTTCGACTCGTTCCGTTGTGGTCGTGGCACGTCGCTTTTCTGTTTTCGATAAGGCGAGGGTTCAGGGAGTTCGATACCCAATTATAGCGTTCTTAATCATTATCAGCGCTCGACTGTTTGCGCAACAATGCGCGCGAGTTCACGGGAGCTCCCAATTACCGTTGAGAAAGCTGTCAAGATTCGTTGATTCCACGCTACGTAGCGCTCCTTGGCATCGTTCGGAAGCGCCTTGGACGATTTTGCTTCGGCTGCTTTTCTATCTCTTTAGCCAACCACGCAAGCCCCCCCCCTCTTCCCCCTCCTCCACAATCTCTATCCTCCATTCCCCCTTCGGGAGCCCCTACGGGACAGTCGCGTTTCGTCGACTCTCCCGCACATTCCTCGCTAACTATCTTTGACTCACTGCTCATTAGTTACAGTCGTTTCATCGCTACGAAAATAATGCGCGTAACCCCTTTCCCCCCACCCCTACTTTCTCTCTCTCTTTCCTCTCCCATCGGTTAAATTCCAAATTTTTATCAATCCTCGCAATTTTTATCCGCACGAAAGTATCGGTGATATAACAGGCTTGCTAGTAAAACTCTTTCTATTCACATATATATGTACCGTGGATTATCGATTAATTAAAATATGACTCTCTGCAATATTTCCTGTATGACGTAAAATTGCAGAAAACTGATTCGTGCAATTTTTAACTTAATTCGTTTCTGGGCTTTTAAGTGTACCGTGCTATTATCCAATATTCGGTACACGAATTTAACGCTTCGATTCTATCTGCGGAGAATTGAAGATTTGATTTCAATAATTCCCTTTTCTCTCTTCCCGAAGAGTTTACACCAGGTCTGCTCCCGCAGATCTGACAGAGCTTTGAAAATTTGTGGAGAGACTCGTGGTATATATATATATTTAGAGTTGGAGGAATTTTCGTTAATTTCCGAATGAAGTCCTGATATAAAAAGAGAGAATCTTTTGCAATTCAAAGCGTCTTGGAGGACTTTCGGGGCTATTCTGGTAAGAATATCGCGGATTCTTGGAAATCCCTGACGAAGGCCGCATCGGGATTCGAGCTTCATCCTCCTGCGTCGACGTGCTTTCAGTTTTTCTCATTTTGCCCGCTTCCGGTGCTCGGCTGGCTCTCAACCTCTCCGCATCATGAATTCTGCGACCGGAATCCCGCGGGACTTCCGGTAGGACTTTATGAAATCCTTTGCGAGCTGCACGTGACTCGATCGCGCTCGACTTGCGGCAAATTGAATAATCGCACGGGTTCCTCCGGGGGAACACCCTCATCCCCCCCCCCTCCCTTCCTCCTAACCTCACTTCCACTCTCTTGCCTCTCCCGTATATATATATATACACCCTACTACTCCTCCTGCTTTTCGCGTGCAGATCGCTCTTGCGTAACTCGCGTGCTCCGTTAAGCGTACGCTTTGTCCTCCCTTGGCAGTTTCAAAACCTCCGCAACTCCCTGGCAAACTGCGATAAACCGCGAAAGCTCTGCGATGAATTGCTCAAACGTTAAACTTATAAACACACTCGCTCTATACCGTTAACTCTGCTTAAATTTCAAATTCCTCCATCCGCCGTCAAATTAGCCGCAATTAAGGAACTAACGCACCGATGATGGCTCTCTTCATTCCTTTCTCGCGTAGCGTGATTATTACCTTTGTATCGACGAATCAGAGACGCGAAAGTATTTTCCTCAGGCGTTCTAAACGCTACCACCCTGAGGAAAGTCATTAGTATACTCCTGACCCAAGTCGTTAACTGAAAATGACAAAAATTCATTATGGGGTAAATTTTCTTGTAGTTTCTTAATCTACTTTATCATCACGTGACTTTGCGTTTAAAGGAATAGCATAAAACGCTTATTGTGATAACGCGCGGTGGAAAATAGAGTTTACAGTATATTTGTTGGTTTTCGGATGAAAAGAGGAGTAAAGCTGAGGTTAGATGGAAACGATATAATTTAGATGACTATTAGAAGGAGTTATTAAGAGGAGAAGCGTAGGTAAAACGAGATAACGCGATAGGAAACAGTGCTCTATTGAAGGACACTGCTATCGTTGCAATAAACGCAAAGAGCCCAGCAGAATCCAGTTATTCAGGCGGACACATCAGTGCGCAATGCTTTCAAAAGCTGATAATATTAAGCATTGAAACGGCACTGCCATTTTGCAGAATTCTCTTTGCGGAAAGTGTCAATGACCAGTTCCATTTTCTCGTTCCCCTTGACAAGCGTGCACTTTTAATTCTTACGTCATCAGCGTCGAGAATAATCGATTAAAAAAAGGGGCAAACATATTCCGACGTGAAACTGATATCCGCTCATATATTTTTCGTTCATTAAATCTGAATAACGAGCGCCGTATATAAGATATTGCGTTTCTGTCAGTGAGCGTGTTTTATTATTAAGCACGTTTCTTCGACGTTATCGGATATAACCAAGTGGAGTAAGGCCAAGTTGCAGCTAATCTAAGCAGAATTTTCAATCAGACCTCGCAATGGTGACTCGATCGAAATGTTGTTAGGGAGAATCTTGTCGGAGAAGTGGATGATGACGCTTCGAAAAGCGGAGGGAAAGCAAGTTCTTTCGCGTCAGGACGAAGGGTGCGTAGGTGGTAGTGGGGGTTATGCTCGGCGAACTGGCTCTGCAGGCTCTAATGGACAGTGGGGCCTCCGGCGAGTAGCTGCATTTAGAAAGCTTGTTAAGGACTTATTATGGGAACGCGTTGCGAGTCAGCGTGTATAGTATCTCGAGGGTGAAAAGTAGCAGACCCCAACCCTCCACCGTACACTTTTCTGACCCGATGTTTTCGTAGACACTCGCTGCGAAATGCCAGTATTTATAGCGTACTTTTGCCCTTTCGCTACACCTCCATTCACTCTCCGTCCGCAATTCCCACCGAAATTCTCTAATCTCTCTACCAATTAGCACATCATTTTAATTATACCGCTATATATATATATATATATATATATCAACGCTTCAACCTCCACCCTTTTGGAGCAAATAACCGAAGCACTCGATGATACTCGACGAAAGGTTATCTCTCTATTATCTTCGACAAGTGCAATTATGCTCGTCCAATTTCTCCTCCACCCTCTTCTTATCCGCTTGACCGAAGAGAATCGAGTCGGATGAATTTCGGCGTTCGTTTGATCGAAGCTGCAGTAGCCAGAGATAATGGGTCCGTGAGTAATTTTGTTTACCACGGTATGAATAGTTTTGCGGAGTCAATGGGAAGGAAAAGGTCCAATTGGGAGTTTCTGTGGGGTTCTTCTCTTTTGTGGATGCTAGTGTGTAATCGCGGAAGCGGCGAGTCGAGGTGATGTATCGAGCACGCCTAAGAGAGGGGGGTGGAGTGTTGTGTGAAAATGTTGTTAAAAGAGAGTTGTGGAAAGAATCTGTGGGACGTTGAGGGGATCGCCAGATGCACGCCTGGATGAACCAATGCTTTTGCTCTTCTTTTTTCTCCTTAGCCTCTTCACCAGTCACGCTCGTCAGGCCAGAATTAACTTCTCCCAAATGACCAATCACGGTTACGCGCCAACACCCACTGTTCCATATCGATCCCCAAAAATACATAAACTTCTCGTGAAAAATCTAGCAAAAAATGATGAATAATTTAATAGTTGCTGCGTTCTCAGGCCTTTTAATTATTTTCTCCATTTGCATTGTGATATAGTAAATAAATAATGTTTCTTTCATAGCCCTCGTTATATCGCGACACTGTTTATAGCCCTGTTTGTTTATCGAAGCACATTTATTTACCAAGAGATAAATAACTTTGACGAAGGGTGAAATAGGTAAGTTCAATATTTTATTTCATAGCACGAGATCCATTTGAAACGTGATTTCGGCTTTGTGCCGTAAATTTCGAGAGACTACGAAGCGAGAGAGGCAGTAATTCACGCCGCGAAACTCTTGTTTTTCTCTCGCCCTTCTTTCACGTGCATTTTTTTCTTTTCCACTTCCTCCTCTGTTTTACGTTTTCCGCTGGAAATTTATGCTCATAGTCCTAGCTTAACGAGCTGCGACTTTTTCTGCCAGGCCTCACCTAGTAGATCGACCCGGCTTTCGCTCTTAACGTATTTTCGTTTGGCCGCACGTCTATTTGTGCTTGACAATGTCCTGCACACGGAAATACCCGTCGTTTTCTCCCTGAGAAAACTCTGCTTGTAATATTTCAGCGTGTCCGTATATTAATATCAGTCACGGTTGACCAATCTCGACATCCAGGACTCTTTGCAAAATCGACGTTAAAAAATGTTCCGAGTGGAAAAAGATATGCGAGTGTGACGAGCCAGTTTCTCCCCCCTCCTCTCTCCTGCTACGTCGTAAAAATCAAATTTGGATCTTTCTTATGTATACTATGGCTGCTCCTCGTGGGTACAACGAACTTGCACGGATGACACGCTGGTAGAAAATATTGGCTATAAATTTTGCTTGGTCGACGTGACGTTTAGGTCGGGTCAAATCGTGAAAAATCAGCAACTGCAATCCAGACATTTTTTCCCTTGACCGTACATTTCAAGCACATGTAAATATTTCTTGACTTAACGCGTCAGCTTGAATATAAAACGCTCGGTGGAGAAGAGGTTCCTATAGACGCGTGTGCGTGCGACCGATGCTTAAAATAGCGAGTAAATTTTTCTGTGAAGTAAATCGACTGTTCCGATCATCATCGTAGCTGGATATTATTTTGGTTGGCGCAAAATTTCAAAGGAATTCGAATAGGTGCGCGATCATAGATATATAATTCCGTATAGCTGGAAGCTATTACACCAAAAGCTTGATTTACATTTGTCGTAGTGGAGTCATCTCACGCATGAGATCGTAAAGGAGGTTTAGGAATACGGTAGTGAGTTAAGGCTTCTTTTTCGGGTGCTGACATTGAGAATGGGAGAGCGCGTGCACCACACGGCCTCTTCAGTATCATAAAAACGAGCGCCTTCCTTCGCAACAACTTGGATCCAGATTTAAAAGGGCAGGAGGCGGACACGGTTAAATGGGTTTTAAAACTCTCTGTATAAGATCTCATCTGAAGGACCGATATGTATATATGGTATATATAATACACTCGAGAGGGTGTCATCGCCGAAGAATCTTGGTGCAAACTCGTATGAATTAACGTAGAGCGAATGTGACCAATAACACTTTTGCCTAACGATCTTGTTCTCCAATAATCATAATAATAATAAGGCGACTGCGATCATGCTCCGTTTTCACATGGAGAGAAAACAAGAAACGAGAAGGTCTCGAGTCTCCCGAAAGAGATCCCAGAGGCCTCGGCGTGGTTCTTATATTCCACAATGGGGTTTACTGGACTTACGAGAGATTTAGTGGGATTCCAAGTGACGTTGCGGCAAGTCGGCTTTGCGCTAACAAAGGAAATATTGAATTGCACTTTTCTCTGACGCGAGGATGTGTCTCGAATAATTACACGATGACGGATGTGCTTTGTCCATTTACGCTATAGGATACTCTTGTCGATACCCTTATGGCTCAGTGGAGGGGGTGAGAAACGCAATTGTCTTCCTCCTGCACACCGGGAAGTGGTTTCGGTTTCCCACTTCCGCTGAAATGGCCTTAAAGCTCTTCTGCAGCTCGACTGGAACCCGTAAACCCATACGGAATAACACGCCCCAGTTGAAATTGAAGCTCCTTAACGAGAATCCCAAGTGTTACTTTGCTCAAAATTAAAGACCATTGTAGCAAACTCATTGAACATTCCATTGTATATATACCATTACACTGTACAGTATAGTACTGCGCTATATTCAAAGCTGAGAATTCAAAACTTTCCATTTGCACGATAGGAACTTGGATATGGCTTTGATTAAAATGTGTAACGTGCTATACTTGTACTTGTGTAAACTATGTTAGCGTACGTATCTATAGGTATGTCATTCGCGTATAAAGTCCTTTATGGCTTGGTCCATTGTTTTACAAGGAAATAGCTTAATCGGAGTGGCAGGCAGATTCATTAGGAAACGGAACAAGGCAATTATCGTTAAAGAGATAGAAAAGGCTAGTACCGCTAAATAATATAGTTAGGGTTAATTGGCCTAAGTGAAGGAGCGAATAAATCTTGGTGCCATAATGAAGTGTTGGCGCGGTTAGCACGTTGAGGTGCAATGCTGCTCTGTAAGGTCGGTGAGGTCGGCCTGGCTGCTGCTTTATAAAGAGCAACGTAGCAAACCAAAAGAGCTACAGCGTATAAAAGGAGCAAGTGAAACGCTTTATGAGCAGTTCGATAAATCGTTGCTTGCTCCTGCTTCTGCGTCTGCTGCTGCTGCTGGTAAACTCGCCGGTTTCTTCGATCTTGCGCACGATTTATTACGAGATTATTATGCTGCATCGCCTCGTTTCTCGCTCCAAGAAAAACAAAGCAGATCCCAAACACACATACGCACACACGTACACGTACACCGTCTTAGAATCAACGAATTTATCGACGTCCATAGAGAATCCGTAACGAGAGGCAAACGGACACTTTTAACGATTAACGTCACTTTTATTTCATAGCTATATAATACCGTAGATATTCAAGCCCCTTGCGCAATCCATTTATGCACGCTTCTAAATTGGACATTGTTTAGTTTCGCGGTATTCGCGCATTTTCACTGCCTATAAAATGGTTTGTTCAGCGAATGCCCACAGAAATCCGAGTCCTGTGGGAAGGGTTCGCCAAGTTATATATTACGTCATTGTATATTCGTTGGGGTTGCCTTTGGATGAAGCAACGTAGCGAATCTTGCGAAAAACAAGTGGAGATTAAATTTCACTGTACTTTCAACAATCGCTTAAGATTAATTAAAATTAATTAAGGTAAGGCTTGACACTGATATCTGCTAATTAGCGAGGTATTTTCAACTTTGTGATTTCCAGAAAAAAATACAGTGGACTATATATATATATATAACGAGGTTTGTTTATGGGGAGTAATAAGGGAATTTTATGATTTTACTGGATGAAGATCCGTACGGAGTGGCCCTGGGCCGAGCCAAAATCTGCGAGGCGGAATCACGGACCGTTACCGATTTCGACGTTTGGCTGTCGCGTCGTTATGGTATTTGAAAGGCATGCGTACAGTCGAGCGAAGCCAGGAGGAAGGCAGGCGTGCAATTCCATGAGGATTCTGGACCGGTGCCTACTCTCTTATCTCAAGCGACGCGATATAGACGTCGCATCGCGTGTGTGTCCTTTCCAAGTCAGCTCCCTATCTGCGTCAATTATCCATCCCGACGCAGAGACAAATATTCGCTGTAAATCACACAAGGCCTCCTCACCACGAAGATACCGAGAGAGGACCAGTGTAGGCGCTACCATGCGTCACGTCACGTAACTCAAATGCACCTTAAAATTATCATCTTTTCTTGGATAAAATAATTATTAATGCATATATATATATATATAGATGTGTATCGATAAACGAGAGATTCAGCAAATTCCACGAGGATTTTGAACCGGTGTCAATTATCTTATTATCTCAAATGGCGCTATGTGGACGTTGCATCGCGTGCGTGTCCTTTAATTCCCAATCAACTCTCTATCTGCGTCAATTATCCATCACAATGCAGAGACAAATATATACTCGTTGTAAATCACACAAGACCTCCCCTCATCACGAAGACACCGGACGAGGACCAGTGTAGGCGTTACTATATGCGTGTCACGTGATGTAACTCAAGTGCACCTTAAAATTATCAACTTTTTACGGATAAAAAATATGATTAATGCCTAAATATAGGAGATGTATCGATAAACGAGAGATTCAGCGTTTTCGAAATTTTCGTCAGAATAGATTCATTTATCATAGAGGGGCTAGAGGAACGTGGCTGTTGTTTTTCGTTGACTGGGAAAAATGTTTTTTGCCAAAGTTTCTGGTGATCGTTAGTCACGCCGTATCCCGGCTGTTGCTGCGTTCTCGTTATGAATTATTGCCGACTCCCTGCCCGGCGATTCGAGTTCTCGTGTTTTGACCGGCGCGAAATCAACTCGCGTCGAAATAAATGTGCTTTTTCCCATTTAGCTACAAGCCGTCGAGATAGCGTGCTTTTCCTTTCCGCCTTTTTCTCTGCGCGTGCCTGCTGCGCCTCTCTCTCTCTCTCTCTCTCTCTTTCTCTACTTGTAACGTGTGCGTAATACGTGTTACTCTTGGAGCCACTCGAACACCCCAACGTGTTCGGTAAATGTTCCTCAGTTGGTTCACGTAGATATCGATGGAACGTCTCGTGTTTATTCTCTCCAATCGCAATTAATTTAGTTTTCCTATTTTTTTTAACCGATTTATTTTTTACGATGGATCTCACGCATCGTCTTTGATCTTCAGATTTTAAGTTATTTTTTTTTTGTAGAACTGTTAGTGTTTTGATTAAAGTTAATACGATTAGCATCGAATATTAGGGTTACTATGAAACAGCTGTAGTTTTAATTAGCATTTTCATTCTAGTTGAATAATGTTGGATGCATCAAAGTTGGATAATTTCTGAATTGTTTGATTCGGGTTTGCTTCTTGATGGAACATTGGCAATTTAGCGGCTTGGAAGGTTCGCGTTATCAGGGAATCACTCGTTTTCCTATTTATCAAGCTTCTGACAAGCGATGGAAAATCGATTTTACGTAGGTGGATCAATTAATTTCCCGCTGCATATTTGTGCTAAATTCAGCTTGCGCAACTACAGCTACTTCCGTTTAGTCCATACGGCCGATAAATATGCTATTTTCCGGAGCACGCACTGTGATATAATCTTATCAAGCTGCGAGAACTTTGCAAACGCGTCTGAAACGAATCGTTTTCACTTTTGCTTCTGTCTCTTCTCATTTTGTCTAAAAATACATGAGAATAATTGCATTCGTGAAATATGTCTAAAAAAAAAGAACAATGGTAAAGTATTCTTTTGTTATCCTATATTACTATATATAAAAGTCACGAGGGATGGATGAAAGGAAGACACGACGAATGCAAGATTTGATTCGAGTGCGTGGTAGATTTACAGGGGACTACAGTTGTTCCTTTTATATATATATATATACATGCCATAAGGCCGAATATACAAAGAGGCTGCAGTCCGAAGACCGCGAAGAGAAACATTCCCTTTAAAGTTACGGTTAGAATAGATAATCTTCTGAGAAGCAATCTTTCCCACCCCAATTTCCTCCCTTGGCTGATTCTGCTTACTGGCTCACGCTCCAGCCACACTGCTCACTCGGCTCACATAATCCCACGCTTTTATATCCCACGTAGAATGCCCCTTTCACCTCATCCTCGACATCTCTCCATAGACACACTATCAAACATTGGAAAATCTACACCGTTCGATTTCTCCATATCAAAATTACAAAAAATCCTTCATTCTTCAATTTCCACATTTATTTCGTACTCTAGATTCAAGGAACGACGACCGCAGTGCGCGATGTTGTACGCAAGCTCGATCGTGGTATCTTTTTGTTGGCAGAGTAGCCAAAATGACCTGGCAAGAAATTCCTTGCAACTATAGAGTTGGTCGTTTAGATTTTGGATGGTTGAAATTAAACGGAGAGAGTTTGCAGAGTGGTTGAGAGGTCCTAGAGTCGAAGGATGTCGTCCTTGACGAGCGAGGGGTGGGTGGGTGAGGTTCGGTAGGTTGGGTGCGGGCTTATTGATTGGAGTAGCTGGCGATGCCCCACCCTGTCGGTTGCTGGCTCGATACCTATAGCTGTATTCATCCCTCGGCATCACTGACCTACTGCTTCCTACGCAGCCTTACCAAGGTGAGAGGGCTGCCTTATCCTCGCCAGAAATACAGCCTCCCACTTCGATCTCGCTGAGAAACTAGGTCGACGCAAATTTCTCAACTACGCTTCTACCTATACTTCGCCAACGCGAACATTTTTTCAAAAAAACCATCCGTAGATCCTACCTTGCATCCTTTGGATCCTGTGGATCTTGTACGTCCTGAGTGAAACGTTTGTTAATTGGAAACAACGAGTTACTCATCATAAATTCGACCCTTTCTTTGTTTCTATAATGGATTTGATTTTGTGCAGTGTAATAGATTATGGTAGGAATATTTTCCAATAGTTTTCTGGTCCCTTCGTGAGGCAATTTATATAGGTTCTCTTTGAAACAATGAGAGCCACACGTGAGCTCTGTCTGCGATTACGATGCAGTGCATGAAATGATAAATATTGAAACAGACGTTTTCCCAAGTACAGTGGTTAAGGGTTTCGCATTCCGGGTAGCTTATGTACGTGGTCTCCGTAATTTCCGCTTTTAAGGATAAGCATAACGTTTTGATTTATCGTCCTGTGATATGTATCCTCGTCGTATAACGTTAATTAAATTGCTGCCTATGCACGTGTTTAAATAACTTTGTTAATCAATTTCACCCTTTTTGCACAATATCCCCTGTAAGGGATACAATTTATTTAAATAAACAAATAAATTGACCCTTTGACAATGCAACATTTTTGGTCTAGTTTCCTCGCACCAAAAATTCAACGAGAAATTCGCGTAACGAAATGGGACATTTATTCGTACTGGACAAATTTATGTATAAACGTATCTCGTGCATTTTGTTGTTTAAGCAAATTCTATGTAAAATTAATTTTGTAATTTTATAGCTGATATAATGTATGTTCTAGTTGAGCTGTCTTTGCTCAAGCTGGTTGTGTCTTCTTCTTCGTAATTTACTGGCTAAGATTCGTAATCTTTATTAGAATCCTTCGCACGTGGTATAATAGTAATCTCGTAAATAACTGATAAGGCAAGTTAAGACCTACATGTTGGCTGTGATAGCCGACTTTAATAGAGTAGGGATTTCAAATTGCACTGCGCACATACATACCCACATACGTGCACCAGAGTAGTAGCAATCTAATAATTACTTGAAACATTTTAGGCTACCTCTTGAATTCAACTGAAAACAGCATTAACTCGATATATTTTACTGATTGTTCACCCGGTACTGAGAATTTCGTGTTTTAATCGAAAAGAATCACAATCTACAAGAAACAAGCATTCTCTGCTGCTGTAACCATCAAGCGTCAAGCCTCGATGAACGTAAAGTTTTCAGGGTGAAAAAAAAGTGTTTCTCAGAATGGAGAATCTGATAAAAATGGTTTTATAATGCATCGGTCACGTCTGCCGAGTACGTGGGTATATATCCGAAGAGTGATATGAAGGGAAGCATAGACGAAAATTAAAAAATATTTATATTCGTCGAATTTCGTGTCGGTGCAGAAGGAATGCAGGAACAAAGGGACCACTGTTCGCTGCTCGTGAATCGACTTTAATAGTCATAAAGCACGACGCGTACGTCCCAACTATATAACATTGATTAAGTTTCCACTCTATGATCCATTATTTCGTGGTCCATTTAATTATTAACGAATAAGGTATTACAATGGTCTCCCTCCCTATATAAATTACAAGCACCTTTCTTTAAACCGCGCTCATTAATTACGTTAATCCTGTATAATCCTTTCTTATACCGACCTTCGTCACCTGCACTTTAGCTTTATTGGATAAAATTTATTCTTCTTTCAATCTCTCTTACATTTTAGTTTTTCTCTTACAAAATAATCGAGTTACCATACTGTACGAGTAGTTATACATTAAACTAACTTTGAAAAATTGTTGAAGAAGGTTATAAGTCTATATACTCGACCAAATTATACATATTATCATTTACCCTGATATTCACTTTGGACAGAGCATACAAAGGTTTTCGTTAACTGCAAAAGTTTAGAAAAAACCCACTTTGTATTATCGTGCTACACGTTCTGGTATTTTACTGGATTTTCATGATATTTTGTTTTCTGTGTTTTTTTATTACAACGCGTTATCTTACGCGACCGGTACATGCAGCCTCTTCCTTTGAGAGTCCGCGAGAGATAAGCGGCTCATTTGGCGCGTATTTTTATTTGCCTGCACGGATGCTGCATTAAAATTCCCCGAAGACCCGCGCGCAGCCGTTGCAGCGTGCATGAAATTTTCATTGGAACGTATTCGAGAATTTTGAATGCCCTTATCGGTTGGCTTCGCTGCCAGAGTACAAATTAAATTCGGTATTAGCTTCCATTAGCTTTAAAATCGACCAACTATCAACCGTTCTATTTTATCGAGCTCCCCAGTTTATTCCACAAATTAACCAAAAATCACCAAAAGTGTATCTCCCAAGCTCTAAAAAAAAAGTCTATCGCAGATACTGGTTGAATAAGTTCTCAGGTAAATCTAGGTATATAGAGGGACGAGAAAGTAAAGCATTGGCTCGAATTGGCCCGTGGTTCGGTTGGATTAGTCATCGATTTCACTATGCATCGCGACGATGCGTGTGGGAATGACGGAAGTGGTGTTTAGAGTCCCCCGTGAATTATGCAACGCAAGCGTAACGGCAATGCTAGTAAACGCGCGCCGATGCTAATATAGGCCGGCCCGTTGATTGGGATTGGCAGAACGTGCTGCTCGTAATCATGGCGCTATATTCACGACGACGCTCGGCGGTCCCGGTCCAACTTTTGCCACGGACGACTTCGACGTCCTAAAAAATCGGTCACGAGCAAAAATGACAATAATAATATTTGAACTACCGTTAATTTAACCGCGCGTTGAAACCTGTCCTTCCGGTCGAAGCATGTATATAGCTCCGCGTTTTGGTCCCTGAGAAACTCTCCAAACAACAAACTACCTCGCCTCTCGTGTTTACAAGTCTCCCAACGGTTCTCCAGCAGGAGTTTTATTTATAGAGAATCGAGAGTGATATTTGATGGATTCGTCACGGCATGGCACGTCGAGATCCGAGGAAGCGCCTCGCCTCTCGTATTTACATGTTTCACGCGCGGATAAATAGGCCTGGCACTCTAACCAGATGGTTTCTAAACAGGTCTCGCGGCGCAGCGCGTTAATGGGACGATTAGCAGCGCGCAACGAAGATAAGAGAGACATTTCGAGCCGGTGATTTATCGTGAAACTTTCATCCACCCCCCATCCCTCTGTCTGAGCTCTTTTATTATCGTATTGCTCTCTCGTGGTCTCTTTCGTCACGTGACCCCTTTCTTCTTGTCTCTTCGCACGATAATTTTCGAAGGTGCTTTTTAAAAGGCTCGCTCGCGGCGAGTCATGATTACCACGTACGCGACTCGTCCCTTTGTTCGCGCGCTCCATCCTACGATCTCTCGTGCCAAAGAAAAATTGAAATTGCTCCTCTTTCCTCCGCGATTCTCGCCTGCCACAATCGGCTAATGTTTATTTTGCAAAACGCACGGAGTAAGCTGTCCGATTCGTCGATCCGGTGCCAATATGTAATTTCACTCGTTAGTGGAAGTGCTGAAATAAGGCTATATAACCTGGTAAGCTGGTTTTTGTTACAATAAGAATCGTACTTCTCGTGGATGGTGCTAGGTACCAGCGTGCACGAGATGCAATGAAACTAAACTCCCATTGGCATTACCTTTCCATTGGTTCTCTCGCAAAAACAGGAAGCAGTCCGGAAATTTTATAGCCTCGCGTACAGCGACCCAGGCTGTACGAATAGAATACGAGCAATTATTCTATGAAACGAAGCTGGAAAATCGATGAAATTGAAAACCGATAGCAGGCGGATCGCGTATTCGGATAGATTTCGCAGACTTTCATTTGGATTGCACGGAAGCTCGCTTATTTGCTGTATCGAATGTTTCAGCGATGTTTTCCATATAAACTTTTTAACGCGATAATTAAAACGAAAGCTTCGCGAATCGTGCGGAGCATTACGAGCTCATCAGAATCCAATCGAGAGAGGAAGAGGGCAAATTTAATTGACGTTTGCTTCACGAAAGTCGAATATATCCATTGGGGAGCATTCATTGATATAGCATATTGTTTTTAAAAACATAGAAACCGAGATTCGCTAATGACGCGATAAATAAAAATTTCTCAATAGGCGTCACATTACGTTAATTCACGAGTTCCTGGCGCTGCTTTTCAAATAAATAAGTGGAGATTTTCACGAGGGAATTTATGGTGAACGAGCATGCACAGCATAAAGTTGATGCGTTTGTGCAGGAGGAGAAATATTCTTGAGAATTCCGTGAGGACGCGTAGCATAAAACTGTTTTATGGTGTCGCCCGGCCGCAGAGTGGACCAAACCAAGTCGAATACGATTGGCGTGCTGGATCCAGTCGAATATTTCGAAAGACTTTTGCCTGCATTATCGAGTCAGTCTTTGTGCCAATATGCTGTCCCATCGCAAAAATGTTCGTTTCTTAACGTGGAGCTCCCGCGGGGCCTCCACGTCCAATAAAATTTGCATGATGGAAGCAACTTTTACCGGAGTAAAAGCCAACGGTAATAAAGAAACGTGGATGGAGATGAAGTTTTGATATACAATGGAGACGTCATAGTGCAACGCGAAGCTACGATATTAAATTTTAATAATTTACATTTTCATCTCTACCAAACTGGCTAATCCTTTTTTTCTTGACGATTTTCGCAACACATCCTCGCTATCCTCTAACGTGTTACGAAACAGGTTATCCTGCAATACCGAAGAAAAAGAAGCAAGATTTCGACGCATGGCTGATTAATTAAGAGTCGAGAGATCCCTGGCAGACGCGATTTTCTCGATTAATCACGGATTTACCTCGTGCTAAAACCTTTTGACGATCATTAATATTGAGACCGGTCGCTACAACTCTGCACGCCCGTGTGTGAACAGCCTCAACATAGGATTAAAACTTCGTATTACGGTATAGATCTTCGAAACGAATGCTTATATAACGTCCTCGACGAAAGCTCCGTAAACCTGGAGTTGTAGAAAAATCAAGTTTAGGCGAGGATCCGAAACGAGATTCGATGGAGGCGTATCCCTGATAAACTTGGTTAATGGCTGCTAATTGGATTTCGGTTCCAAAGGCCAATAAAATAGACTAGGTTAAGCCCTGATCATTCCAGATATTATAAATCGTTTGATCTAGTTAATGGCCATAATAAATTCTGATTATTGGATCGACTCTGGCGTTGAAGAAAGCTTTATTTTCTGCTTGATGAAATCATTGCTTGTCAGAGTGGGGAATAAAATTGAAAGGATCCTTTGGGACGTTGGGTATAGTTATACTATATATATATATAGTGTGTATATAGGTGTAAGAATAGTACGTCGTGGATGATATCAGTGGAGTCTATCGTGTTATCTTGGCAAACAATGAAAACATGGAGTATGGGAATGATGAATAACGCGTCGAATTCGAGTAGTAGGTACGGGAATGCAGGAGTGTCGAGATGCATAATGCATGATGAGGATGGGTAGGAGGAAGAAGACATACGTTGATACGCGTGTATATAGTACACATAGGAGCCGAGAGGTCAAACTTTACCACTGACGTCACTGGTACGCACATTCGCCAGACAAGGATATCATAGCTAAGTGTTTTGGGGGGGCGTTACCCTCAATTATGCTAATAATTCCCATAGCTTTCTCTCTGGCCCGAAATCTCGCTGCTACACCACCACCAATTTGATTTATATCGACTAAACGCAGGGACCGTTTCGCCATTTGCTACCTCGCAATGCCATTATATCCCAGAAAACCTTGATTTATGCCTCTCTAGCCAAATGATTATTGTATGGAAATTTTTCGATATCCTTTTTTCAGCTTATACACTCACATATCTATTCTTTTCACGGGCTTCTTTATTATACCGTGCACAATATGTTCCGCTGCGTCGGGAAGCAAATCGTGGAACTCAAAATTTCGACAAAGTCTCGTGCCCGGAATAGATTCATAGGGCGAACGTTTTTTTTTACCGACAAAATCTTTTTGGAATATTACAAGCTTCTCCTTTTTTATCAGTGTGAAATGCTAAAATGCAAAACGTGTAGAAGAATAGAATCCTCTGTGCCTATGGGAGTGAGTTTTAATCAGTATTGTTAAGAAACGGACGGAGAATTTCATTGTTCAACAGTGAAAAATTCTTTGCATGTTTAACGCAATTTTTAAACGACAGTTTTTTTCGGCTTTTAAGTTTTTCATTCAATTTTCTCGCTGCTTTAGAGCCACGAGCTCCAGTGAAATTCCATGAATAGTTACGAATATTCAATTATTAAACCAATTTCTGAAAATTCATTCGACGTGGCAGGGAATTTAATTCCTCTGCATTATTGGGTCCGGTGTCGCGAGATGAGCAAAATAAATGTATATTTACGTGCAGCTGCGCTACATTAATATTCAGCGAAGCCGTAGACGCGCTCGGCCCGGACCAGGAAGCTAAATGTTTCCTCATTGTTAAGCTTTGGATGGCGACGTTAATAATTAGGTGCTTGCCATTGTTTGGATTCAAGCGCCATTCGTCAACGAAATTATCATTATTTTTCTCAAACCGAATCTATTCCTGCAATTTTCCCAGTGTGCTTATTTTTTTATCCTTCTTAGTCCTTCATTTTTCTACACCAACAATTGACCTCGTTAGCACAAAAATTAAATCAACGAAAATGTAATTAAACGTGAGAACGCTGCATATTTCCCAAAAACATTGCATTAATGCGCTTTTATTTCGCTCTGTAACATAGCTTCGTGAAATTTAAAACGTGTATGGAGTAAGTGGGTTTGTTTAGGTTCCACGAGCAGAGATTTTATGTAAAAATGATTATTTTTATAGCGAATGTTAAATTTTCACGGTATAAAATTGGTTTTGTGATATTGGGAAAACATATATATCAAAGTACTTTAAATAGAGAGACGTCCTATAAATATCGTTCGTGCACAAACGTCCAGTTTGTAATGCATTATTATACAATAATATACGAAAGGTCAGTGACATTTGATCAAACGAGTCCCTAGAAATTATTTTCAAATTCAATCTTTTGTCATTTTTTTTTTCAAATTTGCTTTAATTAGTTTGGTAAATAAAGAAGAAACGTGCAACTTTATACATATACATATCTGTATAAGAGAATTAATCTTCATGATATGGTCGAAGAAAAATTGAGTCTTTTTTCGGATGATTGGTATCTGCAAGGCAATGTCGCGGACGATTTGCTATTGGTTCGAGAAGGGGATTGACCGTAAAGGTGACGGGCAACGATGAGAGATGAAAAGAAAAGTAAGGCGATGTAAGGTGAGACGAGATGGCAGAAAGACTGGAACGTGCTCTCCGTTGCAGACTGGTCGGCGTCCTCGTCTCATTCGTGAGCTGCATTTCAATCGAAGCTTATATTAACCATCCAACTTGCATTCTTTGACCTTTGCTTCTCTTCTCGATTGGTACTACCCCCTCCCCCAACACACACACACACACACACATAAACACGAACATGCTCACTCACACTTACCCGCATGTTGCACCGAGCCATTCACTCCCATTCACGGTCTTTTTTGCCACTTTCGCCTCCCATACAAGTCATTCCACTACTCGTAATATCATTAACTACTTTCTTCTTCTTCTACAAATTTCAGGGAACTCTATTGAAAATTCTTACCAAATCTCCACAGAATTAAATAATACATGAATGGGTGTGCAAAACTACGTAGTGGAGCTTGCGGCAAGTTGTAAGAATTTTCGGAAATATGTGCATAATTTTAAACTTGTATATATTTTCTTGGTGATAGTTTTTTTTTTCTTATGAAAGTTCAATTATTCGTTCATGTAATAGGGCTAATTGTATTAGAGATGCGCTCAGGAAAATATTTGGTAAAAAATATCAAGAACCATTGCTTAATGAGCATCTTACAAGTTATTCCTATTTCCTAAATCCCTTAATCTTTTTTTCATAAAGTTTTCTTATTTAATTATAATTATTCACTTCAATCTCATTAGAGATAAATGTTTGATGAAAATCTCAGCTGAAAAAAGAGATAATTTTTATAGGTAACTTTTTGCATGTAACAACATTGTAGCACGAAGCTCCCACGCGAACGATTGCTAAATCGTGAACATGTAAAAATAAGCGATAAACAATAAAAGCAAGGTCGACTGTAGGAAAGGCCACTGACACAGAATATAATGGTATATCCAATCGTTGCTATGCACTTGCAATTGGACTGCAGTAAATCGCCTTCTAGATACGTCAATCACGCGAATTAACCCCAATATACGTCTACTTATTCGCGAAATATTCTGCAAATAGCTACGTTAAGATACTTCCCCCATAAATTAGTCATCTTTTATCAAGATAAAAGGACATTTGGCAAAATAAATTGCACAGCATTTAATCATCGAGATCGATTCGTATAACTTTTGGCCAAATCGATCCTGACAACCTGTTCTACCAAATAAAATATACGAATGGATGAAAATTATTCATTAAAGTAGACTCGAGCGATATTTTGACCGTCCTTTGGAATAAATATAGCGCGATCCTTGCGGAGCGATCATCATCATGAATTTTTGTTGGCTATCGAGCATATATAGGTATGCCGATCGAAGAGCTCGAGTCGAGCTCGAGTGGACGCTCGTTCGGTAAAATTGCGAAAAAGAAACGGCAAGAAGCTGCATAATGGGGGAGTGAGCAGGGCCATCGTTTCGCAGAGTTTTGGGTATAATCGTGACGACAGTGGCCCAGGGCTGTATTTCCATAATGCATTTTTTTGATCGAGCTGAATAATGCGTTGCAGCGTGCAATCTGCGATACATCTGCCACGTGGTCGAGAGATGAGACGGACAAAGAGACTAGGAAGCCACAAGAAAGCCAGCTTGAAGCTGTCGACTCGAAAGAGGACCGACCATGGCGATTACCAGCGAAGCCCTCAACAGCCAACCTTCGTTTTTCTTCCTCTGATTAAATTAACTAATCTCCAATAAGCCCTGCAGCCATCCGGCTTAAATAAACCTAAACCAAAAAAATACGTGCTTTATTATAATAATACTGCTGGCATAGGAAATTGAATTATCAACCATGAAGGAGCGTACGATAACGGTACGTCGAATTGAGTATCGAATTCCGATTGGCTGAAAAATATATAAGGATTTCAGGCTTGATCCTATAAATAAATTGCGTTTATAATCGAAGAAAAATATAAATGATGGATTATTAGACGCTGTGTTGTAAGGGGATTTCATTAAAGATTGCACTAATGAAAGGGGTAAGTGAATTTTATGATGTAATAGAAAACGTGTTATTATTGGGTGAATGCTCGGTGAAAATAGATGGTGTATTAGAATGCAGTGTTGAACAAGCGATGTATTATGTACGTAGCATTAATACGGCTGACGGAAATAAATAGCTATTACATAGCTAGGTAAATGATTATTGCGTGGAGCCAGCTAACAGGGCGAGCTTGGTCACATCGACCATGAATCACTCGATCATTGACATTTTCTGTTATAAATTTTACGTAATATCCGTTAATTATCTTAGGACCGTACAATCGATTATCTGACCTAATTAAGCTTGCCCTACCCTCCATATATATTTACCTGTACTCGACCATTGGAGAAAGGATACTGCTTAATCGTGCGAGCTTATGAAACTATTTATCCACTATCCCAGCCTTTGTGGAATAATCAACCGACGCCATTCATAAATCATGTTATTTGATATTGAGTAACTTTATAATCGAAACTGTCAGATAGGACAGATTAGTTCGCATCTTCCAATATTAAATACATTTCCTATATATAATATTAATTTCTCCACTAATTAATTTACACACCAGCAGCTAAATTAAATTAAGAGTACATTCTATATTATTCACAAATGCAACGACGAAGAAAATCGATCAAATCCTCCAAGTTTGAGGTGAAATTTGATGAATAAAATTCGAGCTTGAGATTTAATTAGGATGAAGGGTCATTAATATGAGCCCACGCGGAAAGGGCTTTTAATAATTCAAGAGCAGCAGGTGTCGCTTGTAATTTAGAGGAGAACCTGTCGCGTCCTGTATATTTTCTTGTGGGTCCATGGAAATTTGCCATGGAAAATGTGTTCGAGACACTGATACGATTGGTTGCATAATAGCCCCGCGGCACGTGCACCATTCAGTCGAGCAGACTCCAGATGAGTATCATGTTTCCATCAAGATCTTTCTTGCTGAATATACATATTAATGCGATTCCACGCTTGCGATTATCCAACGTCTTAAAGTATCGATGCAGGTGCGCCTACTCGTATGTACACTGCTTGCTTCCCTTCGTGCATATACTCTCGTATCTTCATATTATTGTGTGCGTGTATGTGTGCACGAGCACGCTTCAATTGAACCACTGCTCATTAACAAGAGGGGATCACTTGACTCAAATCCAGAATGCATATCAATCATTTTAGGCTATAAATGCAATTGTATATTTATGTTTATACAAGCTTGACATTTTTGGCTTATGGTAGTGCTGAACCAGATTATATAAGCTATGAAACTTGGAAAAGTGCCACTTCTCTCCTATTACTTCAGTCCAAATGGGAAACTCACACATATCTCTCGTTCCTATTGTATCGCAGCGTTATATTTGACTTTCCCACAAAGTTTTGTCGAAAAAATACTGGAAGCAGAAGTAACTCGATCCGAGGCAAGTGGAATTAATTGATGTTGTCACGGATTGATTTTTATCGATTCAAATTGTAGTACATAATTATATACGTGAATTGTATCACTGTAGCAGGTTGAATTATCTCCACTGTGGGATAAGTATGGGTTTTCTCGTGACTAATTGCAATTACTTAAGCGTCTCCGGGGTCTTTGAGTGCAATTAAACTTTTTTATGCAATCAGTGGATTCTCTTTGAAGTTGCTGGGAGTATGGGGTAAATGTAGCAGTGGGACGTTGCGAATGAAGTGGTTTTTAGCAGGTCAAGCGAAATGATGGCGAAAGGAGGTCCTTCTCGTTAAGAGTGCATTAATCTCAAGCGGCGAAATCATCAAGAGGCCCACTTAACGCGAGAAATTGGCTTCGTTTGCGTTTACCCCAAGGAAAAGAAGCTCGACGTGTGTGGGCGTCGCGGAAACCTTCGATTCTCGTCCTTCACCTTTTCTCACTCTCGGTGTCCCTTCCCGATTCTACAAAAGACCAAGGTCAGCTTGACTCTATACTGTCGAACCAAGGTTCTTCCTGCTGCACTCTTCTTCAAGCCCCACAAACATGCCCCATTCTCTCTTTGGGCCACTCGCACACCGACAACATCACTTTTGACCTTTTCAAGTTCACGGTCGACGCACACGTTCTGCCTTGCCATTTCTCTCGCTGATTTACGACTATTAAACCGGCTTCGACAGAAGACCAAACCCATCATGCTTATATTTTTACCCGAAAGATCGCGTCCTCGCTATATGTGATAAATTTGCGAAATATATATAGTATATATATTTAGGCACACTCCGAACTTTAATGCCGTAGTAATAATGGCGGGATTTTGCTTGATTGATTATGGTAATATAGTAGGAGCGTTCGTGCGTGTATTTTAATGATATCTCTTTTGTTTACAGGTAAGCCAAGCTCCGCCGGAGAAAATGATGGATGACCGAGGTCAACAATACCATCGCTCAAACGTTACGATCAAACGACCGGTATGCTTGCTAACCGAAAGCTCTTGCTTCATCCGTTCGATCTTCTACGTAAACACTTTTCTCGCCCTATCCCAATCATTGCGTAACTCTCCTTCTCAAAACACACTCCACCGGTGAATAAGCTCTTGCACACAGGCTCAAAGCTGCTCGTTAATATTTCTCGCAGGAATTTTTGCCAGAAATAACAAAAACGGGTTTGACAAAAAAATTATACGATCCGGGGGATTTTAGTATCAAGCTGGAAATGGGTATTGGGAGAGAAAATAGGATATTCGAGAGGAAAATGAGATACGTGGTGTAGATCGAGTTGGAAAATTAAGAGTCGAAGGCAGAAAAAATACATCGAATGAATTTAAGCGATGAGGGCAAAGGGAATATAAGGAAGGGCGAGTTAGTTGAGTTAACAGTGTATGTGTGTGTCAAGTATTTATGCATGGCCGGCTGCCCGAGACGGGGCCTTTTCCTAGTAAACCCGGAATAGATGCTGCAAAGAGGCCGAAAGAGTTATTCCATACCCCCCCCCCCCCTCCCTCTCATCTCTTCATCACCCTTATCCCATTCCTTCGGCGGCCGCATTGTTGCTCAGAATTTGTTTTCCCAACGCCAAATGTGAGAGCACCTGGCGCTACTTGGAAAGAAGATTGTGTGAATTAGCGAGAATCGTTCTCGTTTACGAACATTTGAAAAAAAAATTTTTACCACTTTTTAATGGCGTGAAAAAGGGAAGGTCCGTCCGGTAAACGCTCAAGTTAAATAATCCAAGAATGGGTCACAGGGTAAAAATACATATATAGTAATATGATTAAGCTGATTTGTTTACCGAGTCTTTCGTGCAAGAACAAATGGTGAGGGGAACGTATGGCATCTGATGTGTAGAAAGAAACGCGTTTGAACAAGCATAAATTGTTTACGAGCTTTCGGGATTTTTGAAGTTCCGTCCGCTTTGTGACGTCGTCGCATAAACCATGAAGAAAGGGGACTTGATTTAAGTCAGCTCTGTCGTGTGCTATCAACGCACCGAGATTTATCTTGGTCTCCTAATAAGCAGTCCTTCTTTTTTTATAAAATTTTCAACTGGGAAAATCGATAGATATAGTATCCAATTCATCGGTGAGAATAAAGTATTTTTGTCCCTTTCAATTTTTTAGTGCTGTCAAGTAATTTACTCGAGCTTAGTCTTCTTGATAACCAAGTGACTGCAATGTTTATTTTTTATTTGTTTAGAGAAATTAATTGAAGATAACACGTCGTCGACTGTATTACAGCTAAGAATTAAACTATGTTGAAGGAAAATTCGGGGAGACTATACTTAAATTTGTGGAGCTATATAAATGGGTGGCTGACGTTAAGATTTATAGTGTCGCGCGTCAGCCATTTCCCAAAAGCACTTGCTAGGCGTTCTAAGGGCGCTTTTAATTCGGCTCGTCCTTCTTCGTATTTTATCGATTACTATACAGCACCTGTGTCACCATTAAGAAACGAAATTTTAAATTCTTCTCTGTAAAAAAAAGATATTTTATTCAGTACTCTGGTATAAACTCGTCTCTCGTATTTATCCTGCCTTCCTTCCTTTTTTATACTTACTAGAAAAAATATCCTCGAGTCCTTCGTGAAAGTTAAAAGCTCGTTCGAGATTGATGAAAACCTAGGATTCTATTGTTCAAAAATTACTGGGTAGTTTCAAGCATTGGTATATATTACTTGGCAGCTCGACGATGAACGATAGACCAATCGGATGTAGGTCAGGTGTAACACGTACGCTGGCTTTTATATAACCGCTGCGGACAAACTTTCTCGTCTAGTTGCGAATTGCAGCGAATTAATACACTCGCGGATATAATTGACCAACAGCAGCTTGTAAATGCTCAAACTTTCACGGAAATATTTGAAATTTAGTCGAAAACTTTTGAAAATCTATAAATCGTTGCTGAACACACTGTTTTTGGGCAATTTGTATATATATAGCGATCGATATTAAAGATGATCGAGGCAGCTGCATGCACTCATCACGGAGAGCAGCTGTCAATAATGGTTGCAGAAAATTTGCAAGAAGGTAATTAAATCTTTTCCATTTTTTTCTCAATGGCCAGCTTGGCAGCCTTGGGCAATATCCGCAGGTGCAAGCTTATTAGCATATCTTCGCGTTAGAGCAATGGCGCCTGTCCTCCGGCAGCAAGAAATCTCATGAATTATGATTTCTTCGGGTGCGCAACACAACGACAATGAGCTAAAGTGCAAATTACTCTGGAGAGGGCCTGGGTTGGCACGTTTCTATTTTCGCGCCATGACTTAATAAAGAACTTCTCTCGCACTTGACTACGAAACTCTAGAAAAAAGGTTTTATCTTCAAACCCCACCATCTTGTCAGTATCTTTCAGCATAATTCCAAAGTCGACTGCACTCGTTTAGAAACCTCTAACGTTCGATTTACCAAAACTCGTTCAATTGAAGCAGTCCAAGGTCAACCAGTGCTGCCAATTAACTCAATTAAGGATATAGTGTATATTATATATATACAACGCGTCACAAAGAGTCTGGAAAAAACTTTAAGAGATCTAAAAAGAGAGGTCATTATTAACATTTTTATTAATAAACCCAAGGTCTCCGAGCTTCGAGCTCATCCTGCATCCCTTCAAAGTCAAAGTTTCCTCATAGGAAGCACACGAGAATGTCTAAGTATTTTACTGTCTACTTGATCGAGCACAGCGTCTATTGATGCGCGTTACGTATACACCACCTCGTGTACTCACCTATACGAAAAAGAAAACGTTAAAGGGCTGAAGGGGAGAATTGAAAGCTCAGAGACCCTAGAATTGTTAATAAAAAATGTTTATAACGATCTCCCCTATACAACCCCCTAAAGAGTGTTCCAGTCTCTCATTGTAGCACACACTGCACAGTGTACAAACTCAAGAAGCTACAATATCGATCCATTTATTTCCCTTATTTTTTCCTTCCAACAACTCGACGAATGCAAAAAGCAGAGTCCTCTTTCTTCCCTCGTACAGCATTATTTCTCAGACTGCGAGATACAGAGCGAGAGTGAGGAAGCTCCATTAAGCTCCTGGGATCTCGAGACGGAGCACACTTGGCGTCCCGGAGGGCCGAAACGAAACCAACGCAAAGTGCAATTCTCTCGATGGAGAGTCAGAGTACTGGAAACTTGCGCGATGCACAGCTATTCGCGTTGCTTTTCTCGAATTTACCTGCCATCTCCGTATTATTTGCTAACTTACTCGTTTCCCTCGCTCGTCTTTTGCTTATATTCTTAATCCAACACGAGCTGATCCCTCTATATAGAGAGGATGCATTTGTACCTCGAAGAACTCTTCTCTTTTTGATACTCACGGTAGAATTCTTCGTGTCTCCTTAAACTTTAAAAATACCTTCTAAATCTACACTGTATACGTATATATACAAATACAGAATAAGTGCGTTATTAATAATCGAGTCTTTCGAAATACAATCGAATATACATAGGACTTTTTAATCTTCGTATCGAATAAATTGCAGTCAATTGGAAGAGAGAAAAATTTGTTCCGACGCAGGGATTTTCCGCGGATTTGTGAATAGAGGGACTCGTGCAGTGTGGCATATATCTAGGCACGCACCGTCGCATTTATGCGTGCACACACGCATCGAGGGACGCCAGCGACGGAGAGACTAACGGTGGCACCGTGCACGCACGTTTCAGCCGTTTCAGGAGGGCCTCGCCGGTCTCTCCGGTCTCGCGCTGTGGCCCGATCGGGCCGGCAGCAGCTGTTCTCCTCGTGTTCCATTCTGGTTAGCTCGCGCGCGTGCTTTCGTAACTCTCAACGACAAGCCTCCACTCTGCGTTAGCTAAAACCGTTGAAAGTCCCCGTGCGTTCGCGCCCGACGCGTGAAACACCGGCAATAAAATAATATCGCGTGCGCGGACTGACGCGGAACACCGGAATTCCCCTGCAAAGCCGTCTAGCCTGTTTCCGTGACGATTGCTTTACGATCTTATGCTCTCTGCCTCTCTTTCCCCTTTTCATGCTACCCCCCCCCCCCCCCCACCACTTCTAATCTCTTTGTCAAACTGTACCCTCTCATCCGACCAAAACAGACGTATCAATTTTATTTTTACGACCCTTAAATATAGAGACGAGCGTTTCTCGTGGCATCAGAAATTCCAACGTTGAATAATAAAGTCTTGATTAGAATTGCTGGCTTCAACTGTTTCGAGATTATTTTGATATATCCTGGAGTATATATAGGTGTTATTTTTCATTTTATCGATCCCTATCGGATTTCCTCAGGGTTCATTCTTATATATACCGTGTTACACCCTACACCCTTTTAGCAAGGATACTACTTGTTCGGAGGAAATCGAGAGGGGGTACATGCGAACGCCTTGGATCGTCGAGGGTAAAAAATTACAAGAGTCGTTTTCCACAGGATTAAGATACGCGCATCGCGTCGATGATTTTATTGGGTGTAGTCATCGGTGAGCCAAAGATAATCGATTTCGACTCGACGAGGAAATCGATTGGTTAAACCTCTGCAAGAAATATATACCTATAGCTGGCTAGTAGCACCGATTAACCATATAAAATTGGCAGTGAGCCCACCTTTCGATCCAACTGGTTTAGAAATCCGTGCCATTCCAAATTGTCGATTTTCCGCTTCCTTTCGTCCCTTCTCGTTTCATCGTTTCGTTTCTCCATTCAATCGCGTTATTCCCACGCGAAAATATCTTTGAAAATCTTCACGTTCATATATATACGTGGCTCGTGAAATATAGATTTCGATGGATTCGAGGCTACGGTGTCTTGTGCACTCGCTTCGACAAATACAGAAAAAAATATTCTCAATTTACTTTTTCAATTCGCGAGAATAAAGGAAGTTAAATCGAGCGATGTATCCGCGATTGGACTATGAGTGAGTAGAGTATGGTTTTTCGTTGACATAATAACCGGAGAATGTTTTACGGAGCTGCAGCCGCCACAAGCAGTCCGGTTCCAGTTCTCCTGACTCTTCACAACGGCTGGCCGAGCAGTCGGTATGTCCTGGCTCGGCCCACGAACGGAAGCCACCTTACAACTCGCTCTCGCCCTTCTTAAGAAACTTGGCCAGAAACACCGACACCGTTGCCTCCGACTCCGACTGCAAAATCCGACATACTTGATAATTAATATTTAATAACTCGGAGCGCCGTTATTATATTATGTATATATACGTGTAATCCTCCTATCTATAATAACAATAATAATCTCGTAACGCCTCTATTCGTGTTTCATGCTTATCGCTCTTGTGCTTCGTGTAATTCAAAGCTTACGTTCAGAAATTCTTAATTTGTTCTCTCTATATATATATATATATATATATATTTTTTTTGCTACTTCTCTTTAAATTGATTCTTTCCTCGCGTGCCGAAGGATGTCGTGAGTCGGCGTAAGTTTGGTGGAAAAACCCGAGATGAGAATCCAGGGTTGGTTATTGTTTGATAGCTCCGAGTCGCGTTTTGTGCGCGTGGAACGATGAGAAGACGAGCGAGACGAAGATTGGCGAAGATTGGCGAAAGAAGAAGCGCAGGAGGGAACACGTGGTGGTTGGGCGGTGTTGCTGGTTGCGCTCGCTCGCTCGAGCTGCCATGACATGCCATGCCAGCGGCACAGGCCACAGCATTGCCAGCGTGAGTCATCCGACGAGTATCGGTTGCTGGCAGCGCTCCGTGATAGGTCAGCGCACCTTGCCTTTCGATCTTCTTCGTTTCGAGGCCGCTCGCAACAGATCGCTCCAATCCTACCCTGCCTACGCGTCCGACCAGAGGAGTAAGACGCTTTAGCGAAAGTAACGCAAACCGCAAACCACCATTAACCATTATTATACTCATCCGCTCTATCCAATCACATATTTCCCCCACCATCTTTCTTTTCACCAATAACTCATTAAATTTTCCCCCTTTAAACTTCTTTATTCCACTCTTCAACATCGTTTTTATTACAATAGAGGTTTGGTTTATTTTTTGTATGTTTAACGAAGTCATTAAAATTGTCCCTTTTCAATATTCTGGTATCCAGCACTTTTCGTGCAGGAACACTTTGATGCAACGCTCGATGGGTTTGAAGCAAATGAAAAGAATTATCCTCGGTGTTAATAAGAATATATCTGTGCAAATTGTATTATGAATGCAAATGACCCACCTGTCATTTCAAGCATCTTCTTATACTTTATGCTGAAATTATACAACTTTTTCGTGATGACTGAAAATTCCTTTAGCATGCAAATATTGCTTTCCGTCTGTGGACAAAGAATTTTTATGCAAGTAACGACGAGACTCTTTTAATGTCGTATTAATTAGAAAGTTAAAGAATCGAGTTGAGAATGCACAATCGAAACTAAAGGAGAGACTCGTAAAATATGGATTTTATCGAGTTCGACAAGAATTACCTACTTTTATTCAACTGGCATGAGATTCTATAGCGACTCGTCGTCGCTGCATTTGACATTTCTACATGAGCAGCTTCAGATTCGTCCTTAAAAGTAGACAATCCTCTTTTTCTCCAGGAATTTTCCGCATTTTCAATATAAGTCTCTTCCGCCCAGGGGATCGGATTAAAATGCTAAAATGGTACGTACGTGCTTTGAAATTCTTGAAGCTTTCAGCATCGAGTCCGTCGTCTTTCAATTTCCCCTCGGATTTTCCGAAAATACCCGAGCTCCTCATATTAACCAATGAAATCACCAAATCGGATACTCAATAGATAAACATTTGACCCAATTCTAAAATTCCGCAAACTTTTTTCCTCTACTAAAATAGTAATTTACAACTACCCGTGCGAGAACTCGAATTCTCAATCCTTTTTTCACTAATACAATTTTTTCATTAAATTAAACGTCAATTTAACTCGACGAACGTTATATGTATATATATATGACCTGTCCAATCCACTAAAAGATAAACTGTTGATTGGACAAAGTGGAACTTCTGAAAGCAGTTTTCTGTCAAACTTACCGAGAAACTTGGGAAACTAGTTTACTTTATCCTTGGCCAGAGATTTAAGATTGGGCGAATTTATTGGAAACATTTTGCTCAGCGACTTTCCGCCCAAGTATGTAATATTTACACACGGAGATAAATTAAAGTTATACTTATACAGTATAATGCACTATACCACATTCTGGTTTCCAATTTCAAGAAAGCACCGCCTCATGGTAAATACCGCGAGGTTCTGCTGTATATAACTATATAGGTATATATACGTGATTAGTATATAAGGATAAGAACAGAAGAAAAAAGAAAGGAAAAGAAAGCAGAGAAACAGAAAAAGATTCTGCTGTAAATAATACTTTATACGACCTGTACATTTAGCCAAGAACTATATATAATTGAGAATTTTTGAACGCTCGTTGGTTCTCCACTTGGCAACTAGAATATATATATATAATACGAGACGAGGAACTGAGCGAGAGGTAGAAAATCGATTTTTATCGGTGACTGAGAAGCGGAGAGTGTAATGAATGATAAATCTCACGGGCAGAGAGAGAGAGAGAGAGAGAGCACGCTAATTATACATTCATCTCGACCGGACTATTTATCCAGAAGAAGAGGATGACGCACGCAGGACACAGGAATTGTCCCTGTGCACGCGTACACACAAACAGATGGTTTTTGTACTTAAGAAAATTACACGAGAAACGGTTGGTATAAGTAAGAGGCGTTTCGGACATGGTAGTTATTATAATTAACACTTCCGATCGTGTGCGTCGCGACAGTCTTCTGACGTTCGTGCTCTATTTAATTCCAGAGTTCACGAAAAAATGCCTGGCTTCATTATTCTCTTTATTATGAACGTCGGCGAGTAACGAGTAAGGGCTTTCTGGAGCTATTAGCTACCTACAAAAAGGTCGTGACACGAATAAATCTGTCTCATGATTCATTCTGCGCGTGAATGATCGTGCAAAAAAGTTGCACGTATGTAACGCTGATACTTGGGTTAATGTCAAACGATCCTGACAGGGATTAAACTTAATTAAATTTTTGTTTATGCCCTGAAATTGACTGGAAATATCATCGATCGACTGACATTGCCCTTCTTCGCTCGACATTCGGACGACGACTGTAATAACACCGATAAAATGATTTCGTGCTCTTTTACAGGGTTATTACATCTCGGTTTAGTGTTTGGGAACTTCAAAAGCCCACTTTGAAAATAAACCTGTTTCCTCGGCTTACGCAAATACAGCCGGTTTTCCAACTAAATCCCCCCCCCCCCCCTCCCTCAATCTTGCGAAGAATGCTATTATTGGGGCTTATAATTGCTCTTGGCAAAGGGTATCGGTATACTAATCTCCCTTTGTGTTGGTTAAGCTTGAACTTGAGGATAAACTTGTCGAGCTTTATTTGCCCACACATGCACATACAGGTTATACCCTCATCCGTGCTTTATATTCCCGGTTTTTGCCACGTTCGCCTTCTCGGTACTCATCCCTGTGGTCAGAGCAACAGAAAGTATATCCATTCATTCTGTTTATGGTGCACTTTTATTATATTTGTATCTGCGCATCAACTTATTTACACTCTTCCATACGTCTCTCCAATTTTTTTCTCTCAGAAACGTATAGGAAATACTGCAGCACGCATATACTTAAAGTTAAAAATTATATTTTTAGAAAAAAAGATAGGAAAAATATTTGACAATACTAAGGATTCTATGTAGTTAATATACTATTTTTTCCATATCCTTACACCAATTTACATGAAACATGTTTAAAGAAACTATGTCTATCACGCAATTGGTTAATTTTTATTAGAAAGTTAAAATGTTTATATAAAGTTACATAAATAATCGGCTCTTCGTCTTGAATGATTTGCTTTCGAAAGTTTCACTCCCTCTATAATATTACATCAGAATATAATCTGACATGCCCTTACTTCTTTATATAAAATCTTATTTAAATTTTGTTGCCCCCCCCCCCCCTCTTCATATATATATATATATATATATATATCTTTCTCCCTACGATTCATCTGTTTCCTCCTTTGATCATTGCGACCTTTGTCTCAAACTGCAGTAAATCCCCACCCCTTATCCCCCTTCTCACTACGTTTCTATTATTTTCTCTTTTCCTCAGTGTCTTTACAGTATTTTTTATCTCCAATTCCACGTTTCTTCCATTAAAATCTCCACTTGTATCTCCCCCATCGCTTTCTCTATTATCCCCCTCCCCCCTCCTTACATTTAATTATATGTTTCGCCAAACGCAATCACTCCTCCTTTCTTTCGCTCTCGGCTGCTTTTCCGTCTGGTTATTTTTCTTCCTGCAGCATTCGCACCGAAGCAACCCCGTGCTTCTCTTGATTCTAAAATCCTTTGGAAGCTTTTTCATCAGGATTTTACCCGGAATCTCGCATTTTACTATTAGAGCTAGACTCAACTTCTTCCTTTCTCCCCGAGCGTGCCAGACCTGTTTCCGCGTGCATAATGTAACGGCTGGATGTGGATGTGGCGTATGCACATGTGGTGGTTAATGTAAATTAAGCCGTGCATGCATATTAACTACGCGTTGTCCACGGCGTAACGGATGCATCGTGATATAATCTCACTGTAACACATTCGCAAGCACATCGCTGGGCTTAAATTATTCGTTAAGTCCGAAGTGCGCGCACGTGGAACGGTACTTACAAGCTCTCTACGCCTTTCGCACTTTTGCGGCTGCTTTACTTACCTCTCCACTTTATTCTACCTCATTTTATTCATATTTGCTCTGTGAATGGAAAATCATACCACGTAGTTACATATTAAAAATAAGCAGAGTTGGTCAGTTTTTTTTTATGGAATTTTTTTCTTCGAATATATATATATAGTATATATATATACACACTATACTCTTTATTCTTCTCAACGGTCATTGACCTTGGACGAAAGCAGGCGTTTTATCAATCTTCGTCTGTCTTCTTCGTCGTCCCTCTCGTGCAGTATCTTGATCGTTTTGTTACAAACTATTTTTTATAAAAACCTGAAAATTAAAAGGAACGAAACAGCGAGGATGCATTGAGAACGACACGATTATGGAGATTATAGCATGGTAATCGATGCAGTTCGGAGATATAGGCATGTATTCTGAGGTGCTTTTAAGAAAGATCGTATCTTTCTATTTTCTCCCATTTTACGGCTGCCTAAGTACGTTACGTAATATTACAGTCTACTACGTAGATTACGATAATTCGTTACGCGAATTATTATTCGATAGTGCTGCAGCGAGCAAACACTATTCGACAAAAATTGGCACAAGCTGATACGATGCCCGAGGATATTGTCGGAGCCGATATAATCTCGTTAATAGTTCCAATTAAAGCCTAGAATCATGTAAATATCAACCTCACTAAGATTTTACTATACCAATTATCGTAGCTTACATGTTTTAATTACACGTCTGCACTTTCTAACACGAAGAACCTTACCTAAAACCGTACGAGAGATTCTATTATCGACTAATTGCCAGTATTTGGATAATAAATTGAGATATTTATGAAAAAAGGGCAAAATCCTGGAATTTCCACTGTTTGCTTATGAAGTACCACTGGAATACCGTGAATACCGAGAAAACAATTTCTACGAGATTAAGTTACTTTGATGTCTCAAGCATTTGGCAATAGTTCCAACCCCCAAAGCAATTTCAAACTGAAATTAAATCGGCTACTGCAGTCTGCCAGCCGACTTATACCGAATAATTCTCACCGCCGCGAGGCTTCGCATTTTTTATCTCCTTTTCATTTCAATAGCAAACTTTTGTAATTATCGGATGTGATTATTGCACCCTCTCCAAATTACACGCGATACGAATCAAATTCCTGTTATTATCACACGCTTTTACATTACAATATCGATGTATCAAATGAGAAATTCAAAAGCTGGAGTACGCAATAATATAATTGCAAGAGAATTATTCTCCCATGCGCGCGGCTACCGTATATACGTAAACATACGTATAGCGCAATAATTATATAATTATTTGTTAATTCGAATAATTTCATTAGTACCGTATTGCAAATCCATTATTTAATGTTGAAAACGTGCTTCGCTTCGTTTCCAATGGAATAATTGCAGGGAGCAGCGTGTATAGAATTGCAGCGTTGCGAGCTGGATTCTCTCAAGGTTTCTATGAAATTAGTGAAGCGATAATTCGATAGCGGTTAAGATGGGGGTAGGTAGGTATATAGTCTGGCAAATGTGCAACGCTGTGCAACCGAGTTGCAGCAGCGTTTCTTGCAGAGGACGATAGAATACAGCGATTAGGTGGAATCCAACGGTTCCGAGATTTTTATCCTCCATGAGGGACAGTCCGATGCGGAATGACGATTGGCGAAAGTCGAACAAACTTTACAGTCGATTTTACCCTGCAGATTGCCTATATAGCACTCTTTATATATATATATATATACTGCTACTTTCCTTGGAGTTTTACTATTCGCTAACGTTAACGAACTCGGTGTTGTTCCATTTCTAACGTAAGCTGTATGTACACGATTCTTCTCGTCTTCGTCGTCATTCTACTGATTCCACCCAACGTCAACAGACTCTCCTCATTCAAAATTCAGCGCACGCCCAGGCACGGCATCGTTCGGTTAAAAACGTCCAGATAACACTTATTTACGATACACGGGTCCAGATAAGAGAAACGCTCGTGAAAGATTTCTTTCTCACGTTGGATATAATAAACATCGTTCTCGGCAGGACTTCTTCCTTTATTTTTATTACCTATTTTTCTACTTTTCTAAATTTTATTCGAGCGCTGTACGTGTTCTCGTGGCTTTTTTCTCGATTGATCGATATCGACCATTTCTTTCTTCTCAAGATACGTAGCTGGAGGGAAGGTGTGTTGGTTGCTCGCGCACGGTGGCTTTGCGATTGAAAGATAGCGTTACGCCATCGCTATACAAGACCGTTTTGATATCTGATGGTTATTCGTGGACTGTACAAAAGCCTACGGAATTTCTATCTGAAAACCGAAAGCGTGTCCCGTTTATATACTCGAACGTGAAACTGCTGCCTCTAATTGCACTATCGACATTCTCCAACGGAAATTTCAGTTTTCTCCTTATCTCCATCATGATTTCATCGGTAGTTTAATAAAATAAGTGGTGTGTGTATGTGTTTGTCTATAATATCATATTAAATTACAAAAATAAGAAAGTATCCAGCCAATTTTATTTATTAAACTTTTATCGAAACAATTTCGGTACATGGAATCATCTTTTATCCATCGAGAGTGGAGAAACGTAGTTTGTGTAGGAAATTCGGTGCGCGTCGTCCGAAAATAATACACGTGGCAAAACTGGTCAGGATATACGTTAGGAAATAATTCTCAGAACTCGAGGCACTGGATAAAGTATAGCCCTTTATGACTATACGATGCCACTGCAGGGGCTCGTGAAACTCGCGAGGGTGGCGAATCAATGTTTCTTTGCTTATAGTTTCATCGACCATTTCTCCTCTCTTATTCAAAATTTATTTATGAGAAATATTGAAATTTCTGTAAACATAAATATATATATATATATATGCTGTTTAATTATTTCACTTCATGATCTCCCTAACCTTAAATTTGGCCCGAATAAGGGGTATAAATTTTGTGGCTTGCGATAGGCCCCATCGGCGCGAAGCATTTTCATTTCTTTTTGCGTGGTGTAAATAATTACAGTAGTATTTACGGCGAATCGTAAATATAATACTGAATGTTTGGAGCCGTAACTGGCGGCGTTTGACCCCTATTCTGGGGCGCCGTTTCAGGTCCCGATCGTACATCAGAATACTTATAACAGCAGGCTCGGCGAATTCGGGCCTCGGTAAGGACCAGGACCTGGACCACACGCGTTGGCGGTAACCTGGATCCCTATCGAGACGAGTCCCTCCACGATCCCTTCTTTTAAGGATCCTCGCGAGATTCTATCGAAACACGATATATCCTGTAGAATTTCTCCATTTGGTGGGTCACTTTTCTCTCCTCTATTATATAGAACAAAAGCGGCCCTAAAGAAGTTTATTCCGCTGGGTCATCCTCGAGCAAACAAAATGAAACACTTGGAATTTAATTAATAAAAAATTCTGAACGTTTTCTTATTATTTTTACCAGATTAAATATAATACTTCATTTTTTTTATTAAAATTTCTTTATTTATTTGCTTTTATTAACCAAACAATAGGGTTTATAATAGGATATCATTTTCAGTTTTCTAGCTCACAATCAGTCTATTTGTAATACGTTAGCCATGGTGGCATTGTCTATTGTGGCTGGAATTGAATAAAGCACATATACGTGGGGACGTTTAAATGGCCTAACACATTTTTAAGAACGAGTGGAGCGAGCGAGAGAAGGAGAGAGAAAGAGAGTTGCGATATTATACGACAATGGATTATAACTGGTCTTGGTACCTTACCAATATATACATGTATACCATAAAGAGTGATAAATTCAAAATGTCTCCAAGAGAGGCCAAGTTCACAATTCTAATGCCCTTCTACTCCCCCCTTTCCCATTTCTTTTGACAAATAGAGCCACAGGCTTGGCAAATCCGTACTGAAAAAGTTCTTCCTACTTCGCGTTTGCTCTTCGTGTGTATAGTACTAGCAAAGTTCAACGTGCACTCAGTTTTAATTTTATTTGGTTACGAGTTCGTTCGCTCGAAACTCGGTAAACCGGATACACCGGGTGAATTCTCGACTATGATTAACATCGGTGGTTTTTCCATTTTATTGCCTCACTCTCGTCCGGGGAATGTAAAAACTGTAAATTATACGCGACGGGCATTTGGTAGGAGAATTTTGAGTAATTGTATTTTCTTCGCGATGGCATAAGGGGAGATTCGAGGCAGCCGACGTAAGCCGAGATTGCTCGGAGATAAATTCAGGCCGATGAGTGCATGGATGTAGCAGCTTCTAGTTTCGCGGAAGACCGCGAATTGTGCGAAGGATGTGGAGGGGGGGGGGGGGGGTAGAGCCAACAGGCCAGAATAAATCGGCGCGTAGAAATTCGATACTGCGACGCTCCCTAAATTTTCGTCGTCGTCGTTGTCGTCGTCGTGGTCGTCGACGACGCATCCGAGCGTCGCAGCTGGCGAGAAGGCGAAGCAGCCGTAAAACGAAGGAGCGGAAGAAGAGCCTCGCGGAATATCGCGCCCAGTACCAAAAACACGCTCCGATCAACAAACCAGGCGCTCTTTTGCTTTATCGCATCGTCGTAAATCGCTCAGCGACTCACCGTTGCGATCCTTTTTCTCCCCCAACTCGCGCTACAAAAGTAACAAATCGATTTTTGCACAAATGCAAAAGTACATTTTTAATTGGCCCACTCTCGCAGCTATAGGACCAACAAACGACGAGGAATGATTTAACGCCTTGCCCCGGCTAACTGGAAGAAATTCGGGGAAACAAAATTAGGAAAAATAAAGCTTGTATCTCTTTCTACTCGTTTTTCAGACTCCGCGAGGCAGAAAGCTACGGAATATCGTTACGAAGGATTTAAGCTAATTTCTAATGCAGTATAAAGTAATGGTGAAAAATTCCTGGCGTAGCTATATATATATATATATAGGAGCAAAATTAAATTGTCTTGGGAAAGTGTATAGGAATGTGTCGTTTGAAGGCGAAAAATGCCTGGCTTTTATTATACGTCGGTGGCTCCTAAGTGGCTCGAAAGAGCGAGATAAAAAATATTGCCGCATTTTCAGGCTTCTCGCGCAACAAAATAACCATAAGTATATTTATTTTACGCGCGTGAAAAATTTCTGCATTAAATTTCGGTGAAAATGTTAGTGTTTTTTTCTTGCTCCCCCCGCTGCACCCGATCGCGCCGTGTATCAAATTTCTCGGGAAATGAATTTAAGGCTGGTGATCAAAAGCTGTTGGCGCGATTCATTTTGTTCTTGATGTTGGTAATTTATTCAAATGATCTCTCGCTGAACAAATGATATTTGTCTCGGTATTTGAGCGCACTGCTAGGTTTAACCGCAGCTCGCTGCAGGCGTAAGATAAGCAGCGATTAGTTTTGTTTGCCACCCGTTTCACTCTCACAGTGCGCTCGCCGTGCTCCACTCTAACAAATAACGAGGATGTACTTTTGGGTTGCACGTGATATATAAATGTGTCGCACATGTGCAAGTTAGTCAAGTTAAGGCACGCATGAACCTTTCGTGCATCTACTGTGTCCGTCAGGGCTCCCAGGATGAACGTGAACATTTGTCAGAAGGTTGGACTTCTTCCTGCAAACCTAGCCACTATGCCAAGCACGTGGCTTTTAATAAGCTTCGGTTCAACTGGGTCATCCAAAGAACGCGAAAAGACGCCAGCTATGCAAAATTCCCTCCTAATTTCATGCTGCATTTCAGTCTGACGACTCTCCTGAACTTTACAGTATTGCAACTACGTACCCAACTGTGCTATATAAACATCGACTAATTGACTGAGTGATAAGAAGAATTTTTTACAAGCTTTTCCTTTTTTTATTAAAAATTGGACTCAGGTATAATATTTTGTCTACAGTATTGCGATATAAGTCCAGGACTTTGCAACGAGCAGAAAAATATTCGTGGATTCGTGAGAAAGGAAGTAGTGTTGCGTGTTGAAAGGGAGAATTTTTTTCAATATTTGTTGCTTATTTTTTAAATTGAAATCGTGAATGATCTCTTCGTTTTGGGTGTGTTAACTCTATAAAGTTCTTATTTGCAGACATCGATGTTTGTCTGTACTGCAGCAAATTCCAATATAAACTCGTGTGTGAGTAGCTATGTATAATAGTTCCGTTTTCAATAAAGCTTTGTGGTAGTTTAGCAACCGCTTTGTGGGTACACCCAAAGCATAGCCAAATTAAGCCTCCTTTAGCAACGTCCATTAATTTGCACAACAGCTACCGTTTGAATGTTAAGAATGATTTTTGCCAATTAAAAACTTGATTCTTTCCACTTTATTCACGACCTGTATAAAACTTAAGAATCACCATATAACACACTAAAGTTTTTATATAATAAACGATAGAGAAAAGTTCAGAAAGTTTTGAAAATAAAACTGTGAATTTAATAACCGAATAAAGTTTACCAAGAAGTTACTGTACTTGGTGAAAAAATAACTGTATACGTTCACAAAAGAAATTTAACAAGCACATTATAATGCAGTATATTTAGTAAATCCTTTTTTCTTTGACACAACATTATTATTACAAGTTTTTGTCGAAGGTTGCTTTTGAAACTTTAAGAATTGTTGATAATATTAAGCGAGGTATTGGCTTGGAAAAATGCCGATGGAATAAGCTGCAAAGTATACAGAAATGATCCTGCAGGAGCGTTCTGGGTAGAAAAAGGAAAGTTGTGGAGGAATTTTTAGTAAGAAAGTTGGCAAAGCCTAAACAATGAAAGGGCGAGCCACATAGCCCTGAGTGGAAGTTTCATTGGGATAAAAGTGCAATCCCGACTTTGCAGCACCATTCCGCTGCAGTTTTTTCCCAGTGGCTTGGAGATTCCACGGCCATTAAATGAATTCTCTCGGTCGAATCTCGTAACGACCTGATTCCACCAGCGGAGATTTATGAGCTATGAAATCCGGCTCTCTTGAGTCAACCGCACTGGAAGTGAGAAACTTATTCGGGCGTTTCGGCGTTTGAAGTTGCCTGCGCAGTCTAGACAGGACACCGGCGGCCGAGAACTTGGAATTACAGCTACCGGTTCTCCAGTAACGTGGAATTTCTTCCTATACTGACCCCATGGCAAAATATTCGCGAGAACTTCTTCTTCCTCTTCTTCCCAGTCGACGCTCGGACGTTGAACCCCTTTTCGACCCCATCCAATTCCCTAGTGAGAAAAACAACCAGAAATCCCCAAATGGGAGAAAAAAACAACAGCTACAGCATCAACTAAGAATCCTCATCTCTTTTCGGCTTCTTCTAATCTACGATTAGACCCGTAATTAAAGGGAGCCCATCTCTGATACGCTGAAGAAGGGACTTTTATTTACGCACCTCAGCCTTTTAATCCGGAGACCAGATAATCATACCAGTTTCCTCGTAATTATGCTTAATTATTCCATTCGATTTCACAGCTTCGATACAGACGGGTTGGTTAAAATTACCGCGTCGTATTAATTTATATGCTGGTTTTTTATACACCACAGTTCATCCGGTTACGAGAGACTCTCTAGTCAGAAATATCCACTTGTCTAAAACTTCTTGAGCTATATCTTTCTACTATAATAAACTGGTTCCAGATTTTCTTTTCTAGTGGTATCTGGACTAGCAACGAAGTCTCTCTCTGTCACGTATATACTCCTAAGAGTATATACGAGTTTTCGTCCGATATTTATGAAAATCAGATGTTTTTTTTTCAAGTTTATACTCTTGCAAGAAAGCCCTGTAGACCGGTTGACCAATTTTCCGTAAAAACCATAAAGGGATTGCGCATAGTCTGGAAAAGAATTTATATAGATTCCAGTGAGCTTCGGGTTAAGGATCGACCTGCAAAGTTAGATTTTATCATACAGAAACTAGATTTTTACGTAATCCCGAAAAATCTAGGAACATTGGAAACCAGAAGCTACGGGAGTAAAGTCGCTAGATGTAAAGATAGGGGCCTGTTAACCGAAGCAGGAAGGTTTTTGGATAAAATTGTCAGATAGGTCAGGACGATAAGACACGTATGAAGGCATTTGAGGAGAAAGTTTGCTGGATCATCTGGATCTGTCAGTATATATATATATATATATATATATATATATATATATGTATATAGAAACGAAGGAGTGTATTTTTTGTCTTCCAAATTTGATGAGCAAAGGCGATGCATAATCTGGGTACGACAATGATCCAGGAATTCTCTTGGATCTTTGCGTAGGGATAGCTGCGCATGATCGAGGTAAAAAAGGGATGAAAAGTTGTCACGCACGCATGGATTGACTCGCGTAAGCTTTTGCGTACATGTATATAGGCCCTTGGAGTCGTACGGTTATACACACACACAAATGCACGAAGTAGTTTCTGATAGAGAGATCGACACTCGCCAGATGGGATATCTCGAGTGATTTGGAGGCTCCGATTTCATCGTCTCGCAAGGATCTGTTCTTGCGTTAATAATGGCGAGTCTCCTCGGATTTCAGTTGTCGCCTGGCTGCCTCTTCCTAGTCCTCGATCGACTTTTTTTCGATCCTCACCTACGCCGCCCACCTTCACCTCCATTGCCACCGTGTCGTTTCAACGCCCGATTTACGGTCTGACCCGTCCCACCCATCTCTCCAAATTCCTTTTCCTTCTTATTCACTATCCACCCTCAACCTCCCCCCACGCCTATCCTTCTTTCACGATTTATTAACCACCCCACATTATTAAAAATCAAATATACCTGAGCTTCTAATAAAAGATGTATACGAACTAATCTCATCTGACCCGCATCTTTCCAAGCCAATTTATTTTGGTTTATTTTTTTTATTAAAATACTATATATAAATATACTTTTTATGTATGTGTATACACGATGCAATCTGAACAAGTTTAGCTTCGACAATTGAATCCAGCAGAGATGATTGTACCTTTCGTCCTTCTCGATTTACTTCGCTCCATTCAATTTTCTGATCTAACGCGTAAGCCACTCGATGACAGATCAGCTTCCTCGAGTTAGGTAGTGCCTTATTGACGGTATATATATACACACATTTATGTACTTGCCGTCGAGCTACTACCGTATTTCTTGATTACAGACCGTTCAAAAAAGTAATGACTCAATGATCCTGATATAGTCGAGAAAATTATGTCAATCATGACTACCCATGGAATTACGTTGAAAACTGATTGAAATAATTCATAATCTCCATCCTGTTGAATAACTCTTGACTCAACTCGCTTTCTTTTTGTTTCAGGTATGCTGGAGAGAGATATATTGCATGAAATCTCATGAGACTCTATGGTAATTAGAAAAAAAATCTGACAAAAATTAATGAACATATGCCGGTTGTGTAGCGTGGGATTATATTGTTCAAGTGTATATTTAAAATATTTTTTTACTGTAAGTTGAATGAGAGAAAAAAGCAGACCCACGCTGCAATTATTGTTCTGTTACTCCCACGTGTTCGTTCTAGGATCCAGAATATGTCGAGGTCGGGTTAAAACTAATAAGATAGCGCAAAACTCGATGGGTCTTTAGTTTGGAAAGACTTGGATGGTAGCCAAAGATGATTAAAAGGTACGATGAGATCGTTTAATCAACTATGAGGAGTAAAAGTTCTTGATTGCTCGTTATCTGGATAGATAGTGGAGAACAAAAGAAAGGGAGAACAAAACCTGGCCGCTCGCGTAGCAAAGAGATCACTTCATCCAAGCAGTCTTTCAACGGATAGCTATATTAGCTGATATCTCGTAGAAAAAACAGCCAAGCGTATCCGGAAGTCGACGATCAGTGCCGATCGAATCGCGCCTGGAATCGGCTCGGGGTCGATCCAATGAAAGAGAACGCAACGCTGGCAAAAGTATGGAGGCAACGATTGGCGTGGACCAAACGATCGAACCAAGTGGGGGGAAGAAAAGAGAGAAATCACGCCAAGGGTGCAGGAAAATTGAAAAAGGAGATGGAAACAATCGCAGAAACGAGATAGACGATATTATAAAGGGGAAGGAAATGGACGACGCTCGGACAAGCTCTGATTGCTCAGGATTCAATGCGAACTTGATATATTTGCTCTGGTGTATTGCTACACTCTCTTCGAGTATCTCGCGCTTTGGCCCGTAATTTGTTTGGTGTGCGATTGGAATTCGCTGGAACGAATTAAGAGTGAAAGAGAGAAAAATGGGGGGGGGGGGGGGGGGGTGATACAAGGGTCTTAATAAGCGAAGGCTGGAGCATTGGAAATTTCGGATCGATCGAAGAGTGGAATCGAGTAGGACAGGTTATCGGATACTCCAGCAACCGAAGCTGTAAGTTGACTGAGCAAGCAAAGGCGGAAGCGCAGAGACGCGCGAAGCCTCGAATATCGAATATCTTGAAACTGATGATTGCCTCTCGGCGATGCACTTCGATGCATTCGTCGTCACGCTATGCACTCGATACAACGCCATTCTTTTTCTTTCCTGGTGGTCTTTCCGCTCTTCAGATTCACTCGCTGATAAATACCTCGGAGAAAACAGCTCTGCTTTCTCATTTGCTTCTTTTTCTCCCTCCTACCCCCCCCCCCCCTATATATGTATATAGTCTTATTCGCCCCCCTTTTCCCCTTCATTTGGCCCACTCGAAATTCCAATTCCCTTCCGAATCCTTAAAACTCATCAAGATATCTCGGAAGACGCTTCTGTTCGATCAAATTAACTCTTTGGATTCTCGAATATTGCATGTTAACTGTTTCTGTTTGTTTCTTTGCAATATTTTATTATCGTATATATATTTATATAATATTCAATTTACCTTCGTTCATATTTTCAGTGTTTATAGTTGGCTTTTTAATACACCTCGAGTCGTATAATCGTATTTATATGAGCTACCTAACCGCAATGATCAATAATGCATAGCTGCGGAGTGTTATCGTCCCGAGCGGCTATAACGATATTGTATCTGGGTGTAAAAGCGTTGCACATGAAGCAACATTAAAAAAGCAGGTTTGGAGATATTTTCGTGACCATTCGGAGATAAATTAGTGGGTCAGGTATATCATGAGCAGTTTTCTATTTATGTCTCGATACATCGCGCGGGCTTTTCATATGACACAATTTTTATGAAGTCGTAATTATTTATTTACGCGGCGCTGTACAGGGTTGGTATATTATACA
Organism: Prorops nasuta; assembly: GCF_024137725.1. NCBI lineage: Eukaryota > Metazoa > Arthropoda > Insecta > Hymenoptera > Bethylidae > Prorops > Prorops nasuta. Next base: position 5,782,910 of record NW_027116803.1, read on the forward strand.
GGGTCCTCGTGCTCCTCGTGGTGATAATGCGAGCCAGGTACGGCTGGGGAGAATAAATCACGCTGAAGAATGGCCGACTCATTCAATATCGTCGTAATAAAACGAGATAAAACTTTATTAAAAGAGTCTCATCCTGGATAGAGTAGGACAACAATGAATTTCCTTAAACCTTCACTACCGTTCTCCTATAAATTGCAGGATTAATACTTCCAGCTGGGAATTCCTGAATCGAGAGGGATATTGCTCCTTACGAAAATCGCATGATTTAAATTGCCAAATATTGGAGAATTATGTGCGCAATAAAGGAGGCGGATAGGACGGCCAGTTGAAAAATATCCATTGGCGCTGCAATTGATAATGCATAAAGTTTCAGCCTGAGCGGGACTTTATTCCATCGGCGAATTTCATTGTCCTCCGAAATAAATTTCTCTTAAACGGTCAATAACTTCAAAGACAAACTGCACGGTCCGATATGTATAGCGAGAGACGAAGGTTCTTCACTCCGATCTCAGATTCATCGTAAAATTAACTCGACATCGTCGTACTCGTATTTTTCAATCGAGGATTGACCCTCCTCAAATATATCAATTTTCGGTAATTCGATCGAGCGTTTTCAGTACCTTGGATGAATTAATTTTACATTCGATCAGTATATCAAATTCTACTGTTCTATTTCAATTTGTAGAAACGCGATAGGTGTCTGCGTGACTCTAGCCTATAGAAACAATAGTATATCGATATAATACCCTGACGTATCGATTATTCACGTATAATCTACCTAAAGCCTAGTCCTGAAATTTCTTTGAGGGAAAATTGCAATGATGTTTGCATGTAAGTGGTGTTGTCCCAGTCACCCTCGGGCTACCACGAACAAATCGTCTCTGAACTCGGGAATTTAGCCACGAATTCATGGCGTGTATAATACGGAAGGGGACCACTGGACCATGAACAGGGTATCATTGTGTGCCGACGCCGCTGCATAGCTTTGAATTTCGACCTCTTGGAATCCCCAATGACTATATGGATAGTGTACGACTACAGCAAAGTGTTGAGTGAAATCAAACAAAAGCTTTATATCGCTGGATATTGATATATTTAAATTCACGGAAGATTTATATTAAATTAAAATTCTGTAATAAAAATACAAATAAAATTACATTAAACGATAAATACAAAAATTCAACTCTATAATCAAAGCGTTCTATAATGAAATCAATCAATTTTCAAAAAATAAAAAAATTCTCACTGACCAACTCACTTCCCATTTCCTTATTGGCTGGAGAGTCCGGTTCCAGCTAGCAACATTGAAAAATTCCTTATTACACGCTTACCTTTCAATTTCACCGTAGCTAAGCGAAGTACCGTTAATATTCTTTGTCATTTTTTTTTTCTATTCAGAGAGCTATAGTTTTCGCGTTTGAAAAGGGATTAACGCGCGAGAGAGGAAGAATAAATAAGCTGCTCGAGATCTATTTTGGCGGTGCTTTTGACGAATGGTTCCGTAACGGGTATAGAAAAGTATAGGGAAAGCAGGATGGTGTAATTGGAAGAATGTCTTGGTTTGAGAATAGCGCCATTACGTGGAAGGGTCAGAAACGGCAGCGAATATCTGTCGGATGATTCAGCACGGTTGACAGTTCGGGGTGTCGCTCGGTTGGTTTCCTCGCGTTTGAATGAGCCATTAGCGAGGCCAGAGAACCGAGTATAGGGCCAACTCTAACTCTCCCACCCTCCATATTCAGACATTGGCACGTGCTGCCCTGCAGCAGACAGTGTGACGCTCCTCCGGCAGACCTGCGACGAGCGGTCCGAAAATACAGCGCGCACCAGGAGGCGGGCGGCGTACGGCAGGTGCCGAGGCAACCGAGTCGGAGATTCGCCGAACTAGAAACCATGCGGTTTCTGCCGCTAACTTCGCCCAGTTAGCACCAATTAAACCTGCACTTAATTACGCGTATGTGTGTATACCGCGACCCATCGGAGTATTCGCCTTTCGCTACCGCGGAAAATCTATTCTCAGCTTCCGAGGAAACGCAAATCCACTCTTGAAATTCACGGGAAACCGTCCACCCCCACTTATTCTCGCTTCGTATATTCGAATGTCTTATCGGTCTAGTCTGAAAATTATCCCGTTTAAATTTGTACGCTCTGCAACGATTTTCATTCCTTCCGAGAACAAAGTCGACGACGCTCGCTTCGTCGTATCGAAGATATAGAATTGCGCAATAATAGTAATAACTGTGGATGGGAGAGTGGCCATAACCCAAATCGAATCGACGTGGAACGAGATGCGATGAAATAGGCGATATCCACGTACATACTACATATCGAGGATGGTCAATGAATAATTTAACCTCTCTCTATATAGTGCTATACGTATACGCGGGATCCACTTTTATTCCGCTTCGGCGCTTTTCGTTTGTATTTTTAACCCCGCTTGAAACTGCCTCTTCCTCGGCGCCCTCCTAATGAGCTCTAATTTTATGGCATGCCATATACCACTGCGATTTTTGTCGAGGAAACTTTTGTTAAAGTTTTTCTATTATAAAAAGTAATAGAAAAATGCTTTGATATCGATTTTAAATCTTTTTATTAAATATAAAATGACAGGCAGCGTGGAATGATTTATAAAAGCTTTCAATCACCACGCGTGTTTATCCAAATGGTATTTCAGATCAGTTCTGTTGATTTACCAAATCAAGATTAATCGTCTGAGATTCTAACACGGATGACCTGTTGGAAGATTCTTGATTGTCAAGATAATTTTGCTGGGTTATGGATATGTAAATCATAAAAGTCGACTTATCGTATGATTATACTAGTTTATAACACGAGTTTAAGTATCGAATATAAATGGTTGACACCTTCTAAAACTAAAATTACCCTCTGGCTGATAATAAAATCAATACTTTCTATCATTTCTATTCTAGACAATTTCTCACGAAAACTTTTAACAGAATAATAAAATATATACAACATGCAATATACTATATCCATCAAGTTTGGTTATATAGCCACGATGAAATTAAATATCACACTCTAATGCCTAAATTCAGCTAGTCATTCGTACAATTTATAACTCTTATATATATAGTTCTTATCGGATGGTCCACTACTGTCACTCCTGCATAATTCCAAGAGATATATATCGTTCCCATTCTCACGACTGTATATAATGTCAAAGACGTTGGACGGAGCAACAAACACTCGACGTCACAATAATTTAAAATTTTCAATATTTTGAAGTTTAATTAAATTAAGTTAGAACACATTTTCATCTATAATGTTTAAATTTAAAGATATTGACATTGGGGTGTTTGAAGGTTAGACTGCGCGAGTAAACAAACAGTGAATGAGGAGACAGAATGATAGGGTAGAGGGAATATTGCGAGGCGTCGAATATGGATTTACTCCAGGGCTGGTTATGCAGCTGAGAAACGAAACGAGTGACTCAGCAATGGAATGCTGGATCCTGGATGTACGCGTGCACGGGCGCACTGCCTTGATTGCCTATCAGACTCCAAAGCTCGGAGCTCTATAAATAATACAAGGCACGTATAGTCGCGCGTTTCTCCTCCTCGGAGCTTCAGCGTCGACGAATTGACGCCCCGGTTAAATTAACTAACAGAGGCTAAGTCTTCTATGAAGATAACGGAAGGTGCGAGTAACTAACGCGCTGCACCCCCGAAACTTCTCTCTCTTTATAACAATTATGTAACAAAAATTAAAAATTTTTATTTCTGTAAATTATTTGAATCGATGCTAATGACTTTTTTATAATTACAATATAAAAGTAAATTTTTATTGTTTACTTAGAGATTGATATGTTTTAGTCAGTGTCCGTCAATGAGGGATAAGCTTAGTTTGGACCAGCGCGTAACGAATCTGACATTAATCAACGGGAAGAGTAGCAAGTGATGGGAAGGGGGGGGGGGGGGAGAAGACCGGTCCCATGCAGATCGGAACGTGCCATGCACAAAAGGGACACGTATCTTCCTTTCTCAGCACACTGCTCCCCCCCCCCCCCCTACTTTAACCTCTCAAGTCACTTCAGAGCCAGACCATTCGGCCCGTGACGTGTTTATTATCTTTTCGATACCAAAAACACACTCGACTTCGACACAATCCTACATTAAAACTTGATTTACGAAACGAATCGGAGAAACCCGATCTTCCACCTTCCTTATTACGCCGCGCGGTGTTTATCCACAAAATGCCTCCTCGATCCATTAAATCTGCACCGGTTCACGCGCTTCGGGAAAAAATGCGTAATGTTCATCGACGTTTAACTCGATTTCATTCCCGCGGAGATTTATCTACCGCTTTGCAAAGTGGATTCGAGAGAGCCGATATCCCTGAGCGCCTTATCGCGCTTGTCGCTGCGGAGGAATTGCTGAAAATTTGTCAAACTACCAGCCGTCGCATAAGTAATTAGCCACGCGGCACTTCGCGCTTCGGCTCGCATGGCGAAACTGACGTTAATTAACGCGTTGCGCAAAAAAAAACACGAGATTTCCGTCATACCCGGGTTGCCTTGGCTCGCGCGACCTCGCCTTGCCCAATGTTTACCATCGGTACTGGAACTTGCCGCGGTATTTTCTCATCTAGACGAGGACCGCTTTGTTACGTTTCGCCGAAAGGTACAAATTTAGACTAATCTCGCTGCAATCCTTGAGAACAACACCAACTTTAACCCCTAATTGACCCTCGGACTCTGTTTCTATACATACTACATAATTTAATTATTTTTTACGCGCTATTTTGCATAGTTCCCACTTTAGAATGTTTCTCTTACCTGTACAGCTTTTCATTTGACTTACACTGGTGAGTAAATCACGACTCGTCGCAAACGCGTAGATTCGTTCAGGTAAAATTATTCGAAGCAGGAACGTTGCAACAGTCACTCTATACACTGGTGTGCTGTGGTGTGGGTGTAGGAGGTAATAGCGAAATGTAAATTAGCGAAACACTGGGTGGACACTAAAGTAAGCTCAACCACGTGCAGTATCGACGAAAGAGTATTCGGAACACGCGCCATAATCCAGATTCGAGTCGATTGATGAATACGAATCATTCTGCAACCGCTCGAGCAGGGTTTTATTCTGGATGATAAAAGTGTGAACAGTGCAATGTACTGTTCGCGTTGTATGTCTGGTTAATAAGTGCATGTCAAGTATTCTTTATTCGAATCTACATACTTGTATTTTTTTTCTTCAACAATTTCTAACGCATAAATATGATTATGTTATACAAACGAGCGTAAAATAGCATCTTGGTAGAAAATAATATTATTATGCATCAGTTATGAATAAAACTTGCACGAGTCGTTCGGAGTCTCAATAGAGGATCCAATTTACGATTGAAACTGTTCTGAAGCACGAGTGACAGTGAACAGGCTATTAAAGTGGCTTTGAGACGAGAGCTGGTATATGCAATAAGACATAATAACGAAATGGTGACTGCAAGAATACCGTCGTGCAACCACAGTGTGTCGTGTACTTGCGTATATAAACTTGTAACAAAGCGCCAGACTAGATGCACATTTTCGCATTGAAAATCGTGAATATTTTATCAAATAAAGGTTTATTCAAAAACTCCGAGATAAAATTAGAAAAAAATGTGAGTAGAGAGAATTTTAATTGTAATTACAAACAAATTTAAGTCAAGAATATAATGGATATTTAAGAGGTTTCAGCAAATTGTGAAATTATATTTTGTTGCTTAATAAGGAGTCGGTAAAAAATGAAGAATTCTTATCTTGTCTGTGAAAGCATTTATTCGTACGATAAAAGTTCTGTCAGACCGGGGTATTGCGATATCTTGCAGGATTTCTGAAACAGCTCTGTATAAATATAGTATGTACGTGAGGATGCTCACTTTATACTATATGAGCAAAACTGGGACGGAAGTTTCTGGCACATGTCGAGACTTTACTAACGTCTATAGTTCAGATTGAAAAAGTAGATTTGAAATTATACAGCATACGAGAATCCATAAGATATCTTAAGAATTTCTAGAGTTTTTTTTTTCGAAAAAAAAAAAAGTAGCAGAGCAGAGAAAAAACGTATATATTTTATTGAAGCATGCACCTTATGCTTCATTCGGTAGCGCTCGGGCAAAGAAAACTGCGGTGTGATAAAGCTCTGAAAGGATATATAGGTATCAGACAGCCGCATCCTTCATGATCGAAGATTGGATTCCAATTTTTATCGAGGTGCCTCTTCCATCCTTTCACGACTCCTCCTTGCAGAAACTCTTGGATAAACAGAAAATCCCCAAACGTAAACAATTTCAAGATTTCAATATTCTTTCCTATTGGAAATATTTTTATGCACTGCAGTATACAAACTTGAAAAGACAATTTGTTGATGTTGGATTTATCTCTTCAAGTATTTATAAATCTATCGACGGATCGTTATTTACTCGGCGTATGACAGAGTCTGTCGTATAAATAAGAGGCTGTGCGCGAGAACGAGCATCAGGTTCGCGTTGTAAATCAATGATGTGTGCGATCTCCGCTTATCTCGCTTGTCGCATCGTTGCTGTTCCGAGTGTTTGTTGCGATCGTGATGACCTTTGCCTTCCGTGTCCGGAAACCTCGGTGTCACTCGAAGCCTCTCCGTCGAATACCCTGCTATTTCATCAAATTTATTCTTCATGGTTATATATGCTGCACCAAATTTGACTTTTTCAAAACCTGCTACCATTTATTATTACACTAATTCATGTGCATGGTAAATGGGCGCTAAAAAATTCTATCAGCTTCGAGACGCAAAACACCGGTCACGATCGACTGAGATTAGGCGATTCAGCCACGTTTTACGTAGCGCAATCGAGAAGCTATTGAAGCCGGTGGTAAGTACATCCGGAATCGGAACGATCGCGCATATTCAGGCCAAATAGCGAGCGAGGGTAAATCTTACCTGGGGGACGTTATTTTACAGACAATTTCGATACCGAACCAACACGAGATACAGTCCACTGCAGTTTCAACGATTTCCACTCGAATGCTGCACGTAAATCGACTGGTACTCGTAAATATAAGTCCCGCTTGTAGGAATTTAGTTTCAATATACTATCGCAGTGCTTTCGAACATATTTTTATTAAACATTAATTTTACATAATTTGGTGATGAATTTAATCGATTGAATATTTATACGCTATTGTACCAAAGAAATGTATATATTTCTGAATTTTGGTTTGGTTTTTGTGTCAAATGCTGTCGAAGGTCTCACGGTGGATTTCAGCATCGAAGCAACGACAATCCGGATTCGAATGGCCAGTGTAAATGGATTCTGGACCCGTAAAAGATGGAGCAGTTGGGCAAGATAAAGCTGAGTTGCACTGGTCAGATTTTGTGATGGAGGATAATGCAGGCCTGGTGCACATGCAGCTGCCACCGCGGTGCAAATTCACTGGGAGGTCGCATTACCCATCGAACATGCTGGCATTACCAATGCTAAAACGCCCACGCGTTATACTCCTCGTCTCTCCCTATACTTCTTTATCTGCTCTTCATTTTCAATTCAACCAAGTAAATCTTGCAGCTAAAAGCATCCAACACTGATTATTGATAATGTCGCTATTTATGAACACCATTCTCTGCTTTTTTACGTAGTTCAATTTCGATATTAGCTAGAATCAAGCACCACTTGTTTTTAAATGTTTCAGTACTTTATGGTATTTCTTTTTATCATTTTTCGTTAACGCGTGACTTCGGTAAAGTTTCACGAATTAATTAAACTCTGATTATAACAGTTTGTTACGTTTATTCGTTCGATAAGCCAGTGGTGGTTATTTTGGGATGAAATTCATGTTGGTAATGCATAATTTACAGTATCGATCAAATTATAAATATTTGCTATATATATAGGAGCGACTATGTGCAATGCAAATACGTTTGTTGCCAAAGGTTTGCGATCAATAACACGAAAGTCCTTGGTAGCTCGTTCGCCAGAATTTCGATCTGTGTGCTTGTGAACGTAACAAGCCAATTACTGGTCCCCCCTGATAAAATACAGATTTGCAGTGAAATAACTCAGGGTATATAGAAGATTCGGATGATTGGTAAGTCACGATTAATCAGTCGGTTCAGCCCTCGAAAACAACATTCGGTTGCCCGTACATAAATTCATAATTCTCGATCGGTAAATTCCACAAGCCTAATCTATAAATTGTCGTCCATACAATAGTAATCTTTATAAAATGTATCAATGATAAATGTCCGAAATATGTATAAGTCTTGAATCACCATAATTAAGGTGAAGAAAATTTGTACTTGGTTAATTTAGCGGCAAATTACGAAAATTACAAGGACCCTTCTTCAAGGTGGACTCTGCTTTTTGCAGCCCGAAATTGCTTCCTATCGTAGGGCGAAAAAAATTTATCGGTCGAATCTCGCTGAGTTGTTTTCGATTCGAGCGGCGCGAAGTGTCTGATAATCGTCTTGAGAGCGCCGCAGGACACTTTCAGGACCCTTTTACCCGAAGATATTATCGGTTTAGCGGTCCGGCTGCATCGAAAACAAGCGCCACAGTCGTCTCGTGCACGCTGAGTAATTTTATTTCACAGTACGAAACACCGCGGGCTATTCTACTCGTAAAGCTTTGGATGAAAAGCACGAAACTCTATTATCACATTAGAAAATTAACTCTTTAACCCAATAACTCAATCTTCCCTTTATTCAAACTTTTCCTCTCATTAAAACTAACATTACCGCTATTTCGTGAATTCCGAAGCATTTTTTTCAACATGGAAACATGTTCGAGTGTGTTTTCGGTTTAGTTTGCCTATGTAACGAGGGTATTTGCCATGAAATTTACGAACCGCTAACGCCAGTTTAATTATTGACGACGGTACATTAGTGGCATGAATTACCGGTTTTAAACGATAATTACTCCTACCAGTTACATTCAAACAAGCATGCGATAATCCTGTCAAACGCGATACCTTTTTTCTTCTTCTAGAAAATGACACTAGTCAGCTCCATGCAAGCATCTTAGCTAACGGAAACGACAATCTTCTTATATAAAAAAGAGTATTTTCATTCCCCCTGAGAAGTGGCAGATGCATTTGGCAAAGTATTCAGCATATGAATGCCTTTTTTACGTCTTCAATTTCATGTCGGATTTTTTAGCGTCTGTTCAGCCAGTTCTATTACAGTTGGACCAAAAACTTTTCCTATCGAATGTAAATTTACCCTGCCATTTTCCCCCAAAACCTTCATTCTACGATTGTTATCCGACGAATGATTTTCTAAAAATATTATTTTGTCCCATGACTTTTGTTCATTCTTAATCTGTAATTTTGTTAAACACGTATGACGAATGCTATATATATTGAGTGATTTCCATAAAATTTGAAAGCTAGTAGAGATGTTATTATGGCGAGCAGCTTTTTACGTATTCAGACGATGACATCCCTTTTCAGACAATTTTTGATTCCGGCCGATCCAATATTATCCCGGGTGTTCCCCTTTTGCATTGAAATCGCCGGATAAGCCGGTCAGCCGGAGGAGTAAAAAGTAAATTATCCATTGATAGAGGCGATGAAGGACCTTTTCGGGCCAATTATTCCTGATAAAACCCTAAGGGCACTCTCCAAACGAATTCCAGCTTTCTTTCTCGGCTTCTGCCTCAGTCCCACTGCCAAAATCAGAAACTCTTCTCTTCGACAACACAAATTTCTCTTCGCATTTACACCTTGCATTTGCGCGATTCGGCGTGTGTTATAAATTTTACACGCGTCAATCCATTTTTTCAGAAAGTACAAATTATCACAATTAATTTAACACGGTAGTAACCCTTGGGGTTACACGATGCTCATTCTACTATATTATACGTGACGTGTATGGTTTTGCTAGTTTGCTGAAATTGGATCACCTAATTTACATTTGAATTCTAAATTGCGCACCGCAAGATCGATTCCAGCGAATTGCAACCCGAATTTTCCACACAGAAATCAAAGCAAAGGGAGAAGGTTCGATAACAATCGAGGCTTTATCTTTAAGTTAACCTGATTTATAATTTCAAGTTAAAATTTGGTTAATGCAATATCGATTTGAGAGACTATATATATATATATATATAATGGTAGGAAATTATGAACAACGAATATCGATTGGACTAGCTTTGCATTGTCTCACCACGGGCATTGTCCCGTTGCATTGTTGAACAACAATCAAATTTGCACGGCTCGTAAAACAACACGCCGAGTGCGAACATGCGAAAATTATGCACGCGTGGCCGAGCACGATGCCATTGTGCCATCTCGCTATAGTTGCATTGCTTCTTGATTAATTCCAGCAGGAGTTAGGAAAATTGCTCTTACAAATAAACAAATCTTCATTAACGTTCCGATATCGCGAATTGTGAGAACAAAGTTTCATGCTACGCCTCACAATTTTCTCATCTGCTCCAATTTTTTCAATAACAAGTGCAACGGTACTTCCTTTCAAACTTTCTAGTCCTGCTTGTTACGCTTGCAAATATTTTTCTACCTTTTCAGTGCTTTATTTACGTTTATAAATTTCCCTCTCAAACACATTCCCTCTCTTTCCTATATAATAGCATAAGAATTATCGTATCAAGAGAGAACAGGAAAAAGATTTGTCGTTTTGCGTCGCGCTAGGGCTGAGGAGACGAAACGGAAGAGGAAGCAGGAGCAGAAGAAGGTGACAGCCGTAAAACGTACAATGCGTCTCGTTGCGTTGGGTATCCCCAGGACAATTGAATTTCATAACTCAGACCAAGTTGTTCTAATCCATTATCCGTGGTGAGAAGTGTCACTCCACCACAGTTGGCGTTATTTATCCAGCTACCACAACTCTAATGGAAGGTTCCTTGTTCATCGAATAAAAACTTAAGCTTCAATCTTTCATCGGTTTTCCACATTATCTACACCTCTACTATTCTATAGATCTTATGTGACAACGCTTTAATTGCTCTGAATTAATATACTTTAAGCTTCAATATTTTTCTTACAAGCTTCCCATGTTTATTTTCCTATCGAAAAATGAATTATGAGAAAATTGACTGTTCATGTATTTATTTATCTGGTTGAATGTAATTTTTTAATTCGAGGAGAAGAAGGGGGGGGGGATATAGAGAATTTATATAGTGTGCAGAATATATTAAGGAATGAATCGATATATATATAGAAGATTGAGAAACTGGATTGAAGGGGAGTCATCTCGTTGTCTTCTGCTTCCGCATCTGATCGATATAACAATAATGTGTCCATGCCAGTCCAAAGTGCTCGCTAGGCTTTGCATCGATCTTATCGAAACGCGCTACCAACATGGCAGCCGGTTATTGTAACACGGTCACTGACTAACGATGGACAAGCTGAGATTAGACAACACATGGACGGCCTCGATAATTCATTTCATTTCACTTCCTTGTGAAAAAAAATTTAACCAAAGTTGTCTAATGAAAATCTAGAGCCAGGGCTTGGCTAATTATCAAACAGCAATCCACATCCAATTGAATAATCCATTATTTTATTATTGAATAATATTACAATTGCTCTATTAAATAACGGTGAAAATAAATCTGTGGCAAACTTCCCATCGAGACGGTTCTGTTTTGACTTATTGTGACTCCTTGAAAGTGTTTATATTTCACGAAAAATGTGGTCCCCCCTTTTTCTCTCCTTCTCGCACACTCTTCTGGCATTTCCCGAGAGAATTGTTACGTGTCGCGCCAATTACCGCAGATTTATTCATGCATAATACTGGCGGAGTGCGAGATTGGAGAGATAAGTCAAATAATGACATAAATCAAGCTTGATAATGCTAGGACATTGGTTAACATACAACAAATGAAATAGATTGATGCTGGAGATACTAACAATTCACTCTGCAGTCTTGTTTTCGCTGTATCCGGTCCGATCGTTATACCGTTGGAAAAATAATTTGGCTCCAATTCGTTGATTATCGAGCGGGACGGGAATTCGATGGAAAAATGTACAACGAAACGGGGAGTAAATTAGTGGGGAATGTACGAGTTTACGGACGTCGAATAAGCGATGGAATTATATAGGATGGCTCGCGAATGTGAAATGTTGAAATTATCCCGATGTACACTGTGTGACCTGCCTCACAGCTGACAATCCGGAAGAAACTATGAATTACAAGTGGACGGATATATCGCAATTCGCTGAAATTAACGATGCGCTATTTCCGCTTTTACGAGTCCCATTCGTAACGCTGTTTGATCATTCAGGGATGACTCGACATTCTGTAATATCCGATGGGTAATCGCCAAATGGATGTAGAACTAGTATCAACACAGATCAAATCTTATCACGAACCCATTTATCAGTATTATTATTATTCAGCGAGCTAAACCTTTCAGCAAGTATAAGTTATGAAACTATCATTTAAGGAAGAAATCGTGTGTTATATTCGAGTATTTCTTGGGAGTTTGGAAAATGTGCTTTTCGAGCAAAAAAATATGACGAACATTAGATATGTTACAAGTTTTTAAGTAGTTTGGTATTATAACATGGTAGCACGTAAATCGTTCATTCGCCGTAAATTCCATACTAAAATGAAATTAGCAAGATGGTCAACGTCGTAGGGTACAAGTTTGACGTCGTGTTTTGCGATCGTATCCATGTAAATCCACAGTTTGCGGGACCAAGTTAAATCGTTTTCCTGCATTTTCCATACCCGATGACACTTGACTCGCAATAAGACAATTCGCTCTCTCTCTCTCTCTCTTTCTCTCTCTCTCCCTTACAAATGGAAAACAATTATTTTATCGATTTCGCGTAAAGTCAAGCCATTGGAAAATACGTAATATTGGTTTACACATGAGATTTGCATATTTTGACGCAGCCTGTATAGCAAAGAGCCGATAAACAGATAAAGTTTGGCAAGGCAGTCATAAAATATTAAGAATATTAGCGATATTAGCCATAAAGTATAGTCGTAAAGCACGTACATTGAGTTTTTCTTGTTTGGATCTGAGTAGGTAGCGAATGAATGGAAAATGAGAGATACACTCGTTGTTGAGAAACTGCGCGAGAGTTTTAGCGATGGCTTATGTGACCAATTTTGCGGTGAAACTCGTAAAGTCGTTCTGGCCTCTTGATGGCCGGCGTTAAATTGAATGCAGAACGCGCCGTAGCCGTCGATTAGAAGTGCGTCAGTTTAGATTTACATCGCGGTAACGATTCGCGCACGCCCTCGCTCGGGGAACATCAAATTTGCGCTGCTTTACACTTATGACGTCATAAACTATTTTCACCGAAGAATCGCCCTTGCGCAACATACCGCAATTTTTATATCTCAAAATAGCCTGTAAAAAATTCGTAGCTTCCTCAAACGTATACTCGATGCCCTGAAAGTGTTCTCGCAGCTATTTTATTATGACATTAGCAGGAGCCTAGAAAAAATCCACGTTCCGCTAGATTTTTACTACGCCTTAAAAAAGAAAGCGGTGAGAAAAAGTTATTAAGGTTCGAATGCAATAAATATTAAATTAGACCAAGTTAACGACGGCACGTCGTGTTGCGTTTAGCGTGTTTCTCAGGATTTCACTGAAATTAGTAGCAAGCTCGACAACTGGTTTTCTGATTGATACTGAAAGACCGATGCAACGTACACAGGAACCTTAATTAAACTAACCGACCAACTAAACCTGTTTTACTCTCCAACTCTAATACTAATTTATAGCGACGACGCTTTTATTATTTATTCTCACGTTTATTGCCTAGAAATTCCACCGATTTATGCCCTAAAGACGATAAGCAAATTGCTATATAGACGAGGATAAAGTGAGAATCTTATTTCCGACTTATAATTTCAAGTGTGAATTAGCCAAGATTCCGCATTATTTCCCATAATTTCAATTTACGAAGTGTCGACTAAAAATCTGCCATATATATATTTACAGCTTTACCCTTATTACACGAGATTCTGATGTTTTCGCACGAGCTCGATTCAATATCATTCCAATAGGGCACTCCGATATTCGCTGAGTCGTGCAATTTTTCCTCTGACAAAAAGTCCAAATTGAATAGAGCTTTCAACTATGTCCATGGCAAAAGAAAATTTTTTAAAGTAAGAAGAAAAGCGTGGTATTGGGTCTCTCGTAAATCAGAGTGCGGCAAGGAAAGCGTTTTTCACGCGATTCTGGATCATTCGTAAATCAAAGGCGGAACAAGTTTCCAGGGCAGAATACGTCGAGGCATTCGTAAATCAAAATGAGAAAAGGTTTGAGAGGAGGAGGAGAGAGAAAGTGAATTCAATTTTGGGGGTGGAAGAGATTTGTCAATTCTCAAGGGACTCGGAATATTTTCCAATGGAGGAGCCATTCGAAATCCGATAGGGTCGTTTTAAAATTTATCGACAGTTTATTGGAGGCTTACCCAGAAATTGATTTGCAGGCTTCACCAGCATTCCGCTCACTTCCGGAGATCAGAAGGCTTATGACTGGACTCCCAGTTATACGAGGCACGCGAGACAAGCCTTGGAACCTTTTTGCAAACGCCCGAAACAGAAGCCAATTGAAACTTGCAGAGTTTCGAGTTTCGCTCAATATCAGTTCTAGATTCCCCTCTAGTACATACATCGCGAGTCGTGTAGAGTTTCATATACAAATCCTGTTCAGAGAAATACCTGTCTATTTCTGTAAACAAAAATTAAAATAAAAATAGTTTAATTTAACAAAAACTATACAACTCGCAAAAATTGCAAGGCCCTACAACCCGAGTCCTGACTCTCAGTTACACACGCGAGATAAACCTGAAAAGCTTTTTATACAAATGCCTGAAACAGAAGCAAATTGAAGCTTGCAGAGTTTCGAGTTTCTCCCTCGGCTCCAGATTTCCTATAGCATACATACACGTCACAAATCATAAAATCTCATATAAATTCCATCCACAGAAAGATCTATTTCCATATAAAAATAATTAAAACAAAAATCCTTTGGTCTAATGAAAAATATTGTTTTTCGGGGAAGAATATTTAAATGGAAAACTATCGTTGGACGAGACGATTGATTTTATCCATAATGTTGAAATTTAAGGAGGAGAATGGTTGGAGATGAATGGGTGAAGAAATGGAAAGATGGTGGATATTAATCAGAAGAGATTGAGGTTCGTTCGTCGGGTTTCGCACGACTGGGGAACGTCGAGTTAGCACCTTGAGGCCACGGTCACGTTCGCCAGGTTCTCCTTTCGCGAATAGGATGAGGCACGGAGTCTGTCCGAGTCACGCATCGCGGCGCAGTCATTACGCGCTATTACGACGTTACACGCTCGAATGGTCGACCTTACAAATTACAGACGCCGGTCGACCGCGAGAGAGAGAGAGAGAGAGAGAGAGAGAGAGAGAGAGAGAGAGAGAGAGAGAGGATGGACTCGACGGACCTGCTACGATAACCACCCCTGTTTGCTAGTATTGTTAGCCAAGCACGCTGCGAGCGAAACCTTCGCCAGTTCGATAAGCACTTGCAGGCAAATCTGCCTGCTTCTAACCTGTCTCCTCCCACCACTTTTCCACATTACTTGTACTATATATATACAGATATCTTCTCTTAACGAGAATCTCATCGCACATCCACAAACTCCTTGGAAAATCCCCATCGACTATTACCGCACCTTTATGCATATATATACAACTATTGCCTTAATCCTCCCCTGTGTAATTCTTCATTCATCAATTTATTGTTCATTGAACTTGCCTTGTCCGGAACGAGGCTACTTTAGGGAGGTAATGCAGAATAGAAGGTGTGAAATATGACATTGCGAAATGACGAGAGATTTCATTGAATATCTTACAAAGTATTTGCGAGCGGTGAGTGCAATTCGCTGTGAGATAGGAGCTCGAAGGGTTTCAGCAGGTCCGAATTACTTCATAAACGAGAATGAGTCTCCGTGGGCTGTAGCAATCCGTGTCTAATTAGTAATTACGATTCATGAGCAGGACTTGGCTCACGTTAATCTTAGCTGCTCGCCTTCTGTCAAAATCACGAAAGCAATCTGCTCGCTCAGCTCTCTCAGCGAACCTTGTCGTCGTGTCGCCTGTAGAGAAAATTGTATATATCCACTGTGTCTTGAGGGTTCTATGCGTTGGGAGATACCTTAATCGAGAAATCAAACCGAGTGTCTTGGAATCTCTCGAAGTACCACCCAATTGCCTTTTAAATACAATTGTCTCGCTATTAAAATGATAATGACGTACAGTACTGAGTTAGGAAGCTGATAATTTGGTTCAACATCTGAGAAATTTCGTATTTAAACTATAATCAAGATTTTTAAATTTTCTTTCGTAGAATTTTTAATTCTGACTGTGAATCTACAAAGTAATAATTTTGAAATGAAAGCGTGGAAAACTTTAAACGTTCTGTAATAAAAATTTAACACTGAAAAGTAACAATAAAGGAGTAAAGCATAATAATAAAAATCTGAAACAGAAGACTGAAATGGTGGATTCAGGTGGCACGTTTTGTTAAAAGGACTCGTAAAAAGACAGAAAGTCATACAGAAGTATAGCAATGTAAATTTCATAAAAGGATATAGTGTCGAATGATAAAGAGTATTTGCATGTATCAAGCTGAGAACACAACATTATAAACGCATAAGTACTGAGATTCGTAAATGGAGAATTGAGAAAGCGTGTTTTGTTAATGGGGTTCGTAAAGCCACGAGGCAGAGAATTTTCATGAAAGGGTAATAAATGCTGGATAATGATAAGTATCGAAGTTGAAAGTACAGTTTCAAAGAGAGATAAATGTAGAGATGGAAAATAGGTTATAGGACAGGGTTTCATAGATATATAGCAGTGGATGGGGACAGTACAATTGACTAATGGGTTTCGTTAAAACCACAAAGTGATGAGTTTTGCAGAGGAGCTAATAATTTCAAGCTTGTATATTGAAATGTCAAACACTCAGAGACTTTAAAATGTTGAAGATGAACCGAGGGTGCCAAGGGGAGGGGGGTAGATTGGCTGAAATGGCACTCGTCGTAATTACCAAAGCATCGACGGCCTGCGGGTCATCGAAACGTGCGGGCAAACCGTGCCAGGCATTACGTGAGCTTTTGTTAGCTCTCAGCGTGAATTCGCGCGGAATGACGTGCACATGAAGGAGTATAGTACCCGAAGATTACCTAATGACGCGTGCCTAACGTTCCGATCGTTTGCTGGATCTTAGACGAACACGTTCTCCTCGTTGCAACTACTTTGATCAATAAACCACCAGCAATGATTAGTCAGACCCATCAGCCTGTACCTTCACTCGTGATAATAACAATTCTTCTTCTGCAAAAACCATTTTTTTTTTTGTTCATATACCAATCAAGCCAATATTGTACTCGTATCCTATATTATTAGGTGTTAATGACTAGCCCAGCCAGACTAGCAGTATTTGATAACAGATACCTTACTATTCAAGATAACAATTTCATTACTCATCTGCACAACTCGATAAACTTGTATCTCTGTAATATCATAATCAATGATAGAGAAACTCACATAAAGATATTTTATTATATAAATATACTATGGTGAAAGAATTCACAGTTTGTTTCCCGATGGATTCTACTGTTGATCGAGCAGATTTTTAGTTATACTTTTAGATGTCGTATTTTATTGACTGTGATAATCGTATAAGAGTACGTCAACTATTTTCACAATATCAATATCTGTTACTATATTTTATACCGAAAACCCACGTGTACCTCTTGGGTGGTTTGAAGCAGTCCTTGACAAAATTACACAACTCCATATAATTCGTTAATTTCCCACTAAAATAAATTTCTAAATTTTCTATTAAAGATTATAAATAAGTAAAGTAACACGAAACGTCTTAAAGTATAATTCAAAGACTATACAATCAACAATTATCATATTTGAATAAGAGTGCATCGATCGTTGAACACAATAAAATTGTTAATAATTACGCCGAGGGATGCGGTGTGTTTGCAAAGCGACCGATGTAAATGGAGCAATTGTTTTTATTGGGCCTGCACGTAGGTGAGAATTTTTCAGGTGTATATGGACTCTTAAGAGAAAAGAGAGTTAGCCAGCTCGTTCCACTTTTTGAAGATTGTTACCTCAGCGACAAGGAGACGGTTAAATATTCAAATGGAGCAGTCGGTTCCTCGCGTAGGTTGTCACCCACGCAGCTTGTCCACTCTCACGCATCTGTAATGGTCACGTATGTCCCTACAGACACCGAGACACCGGGCATGTATCGCGCAAGTCGGTACGTAGTTTTATTTGCGTTGGTATGGGGAACACGCGCGATGTCCACAGGGCTACAGACGGTAAACCTGTAAACCCGTGGCTACCTCGGTCAGATTTAGTGGTTTACACCGTCGGAGAAGAGTAGCCCATGAGGGGATCAATAAAGAAGAAAAGATTATCAGAAAAGAAGAAATCGAAGGAGTGAAAATAAACGCCCACGCGGAGCTCACGTGGAAAAACAGGTATCGACTCCTACCAGAATCTATAAATAAATGTCAGCTGAGATAACAATGATCGAGGGAGATTGAAGAAACGAGCTAATAAAAGCAATGGATAATTGATCAAAAGGAGGGTAATTGTTGGATAAATATACCGGGAGGAAATGGAGCACTCGATGGAAATGCATCGATCGGTTCGAGAGATTGAAATTTTACGGGAAGCGAGCGTTGCATAAGTAGCAAATATAGGCTTGTGTACATGCGAGCAAAATAAATTTCATATTTAACGAGGCGTGCTCTTTTTCTGCGGCTTATTGTAATTCGTGAGAAAGTATCTTAGCGCGTGTAACAAGGCGGTCTCTCTCTCTCTCTCAAATCTTATCGCTCGGCATCAAAAAGCGGTTATTCGTACGAATTCGAGTACTTCCTGTTCAAACCGACCGATACTATCGGCTTTTTCTTTTCTTTCGCGTTGCCGATATCTTCTTGCCATTACTGCGTTTTATTAAACGCTTCATACATTATGCAGGTCCGCTTCTTGTGATAGCACCCGCACTCTGATCGCCGCTTTCAACCTTATATCGGCCAATTATCTTTGGATTCACGTAGCCCGCACTTCCTGTTAAATGCACGAATATCCACATTAAGATATCAAGGCTTCTATCCATTCTCGATGGTATAACAGTACAAGAATCACAATCGGAGATAGAATTCCAATCTCCTATTTAATTCAATATTAATTCGTCCATTATCATAATATAATAATCTGCTTCTCTATTGTTTTAACGAAGACCCGAACGTTGAGACGAGTTCGTATGAATAATCGAGTCTCGTCGAACGAAAATATTGTTAATTATTTAAATAATAAAGTAGAGCTGTAAATGTTTGTAATATACTCGATAAAATTGATAGAGGATGACGAGGTATCGATCGGTCACACTCCTGTGTGATTTGCTTATCAACGCACCATCATCGGGCATGCACTGATTCTATCGTAAATGTTTAGGCATTTGGTTTATAAGACGCAGGTGACGATAGAGGCATAGCGGGACAAATTTATATGTCGGTCGCTAGCAGATCTTGTCAGCGAAGTAGCGGTGCAATGACTCATGAAACGATACAGAAACTTCGTGTATAGTAACTCTCGTATCAGGCCCGGGCTGAGCTGCACCGGGAGCCCGCATGTGATTCAGCTGCAGTAATTACGCCACACTGCCGAAATAGATTTTCCAGAAAGACTCGGTATGCGTCGCTCCCCGGAAAAACCTTTTTACCAGCTGAGACGAGCTAGTCTTTACGTGCAGTTGTACGTCTGCTTGATGAAGAGAGAGAGAGAGAGAGAGAGAGAGAGGGGTGAGTGGGGATTCACCCTTGTGCAATGTCGTTCGCGTTTGATTAAAATTTTAATCAGCCATCTCTCGCCTGTGACACCGAAAATAGCATTTCGAGGAACCGAATTAATTAGAGAGTTTCTAGCTAACGACGTGGCAGAAAAATAAAGAATCTTCACGAGAGAGCTTTGATTCGGTGCTTCGCGGCATTAATCGGTTTATGAGTAATAATTCGGTGGTTGAGGAGGGGGAGGGGGGGGGGATTCGTATAATGGTGCAGGATTAAAGGTGAATGTGCGCGATAAATTCGCTCGAGTGGAATTGAGAAAAATTCGGTGAATCGAGGCGAGATTAGCTACTTTGTACCTACGACAATGAGAATGATTTAAGGATGACATTACGCGCATTCGAGGTGTTATCATTGACCGGCGAACGCCCACGCAATGCGCGCAATTATCCTTTTTAAAGCGTCGTAAATCAGAAAGGAGAACTCCCGAGGGCCGCGATTGACTCCCTTCCCCCCACCCCCCTCCCCCAACTCTTTCTAAATTTCCGTTTTCTAATCCCGTATCCGGAAGTCGACGACGGCCGAACGTAGTCCTCCACCCTGAAAGAAAAATACGACCGAGCTTTATTTGCGAATAACCTAGTTGACAAATACACCGACGAAACCACATTTGCAACTTTACCAACGGCTTCGAAATCTACAGAGATCTTTCCCGAGAGTACGGTGATTCGATTGATCAAATTCGTATATTCCGTTTATTCCTACACCGTCGTTCTGTTTGCATTTTAAAAGCCACTGACCTCTGCAGCACAGTACGAAGTTATAGGCGAGACCAATAACTAACAATTATCCTTGAATTGTATTGCAAAGTGAGCGAGTGATTCGTTATAGATATATACAGAACAAGTGACAAAGAAAGATTAGTCTCAGAGTCCGGTCGTAAATAGATCCGATGCGGTGTTTATTATTGTCACGATAGAGATCATTCGTGGAATTTGCATAATCCCAGAGACCATGTTGCAGTATTCTCAGTGGAATTTGAGTATCGTAGAGGGTCGCAGTAGCAGAATTACCAAAGACAGTCGGCCAATAATTAAACACCGATAGACGCCTTGCTCTCTGTACAAGTAATCAAAGACTCAACCTATATCGAGATCAGATAACGCTCGGAGACCTTTATTCTACTAATATATATATATATATATGTGTGTGTGTGTGGCAGACGTATACCTCTTTAGACCAAACCGTAAATCACTTGGAATGACGTCACTCGCGCAACTGGCCAACTCGCAAACAGAAGAATAGCACCAACGACCGATTTATGTTTCAATGGAAGTAGTTGCCACCGTTACATTTCAATCGGCCACGGACCAGACACTAGCACAAGAATTAATACCATAATCCGCACAAAGCTTCTTCCCTTTTCTACGCTCGGAGAATAATAATCAATGCGACAAGCACGCTAGCCGATTCCACTTAATTATACCGGATATTAAAGGATTTCAATATCGCCAACGTTGGAGTTTGTTGTTGAGAAATCCCTAATAAGCCTATCGGGAGAGAAATAATATAATACAATGATCGATAAGAGCGTAGAAATTTAAGCAAAGCTCTTTCTTTATTTACGCTTCATAAAACTTTGACTTACTTTTTTATTAGACTGTCACAACGACCCTTTGCTATTACCGTTCAAGAATGAGGTCAATAACCCCTCCTGCCTCCGCTTACTATTAATATGTACATACAGATTTTCCAGTGGACTTGGTGCAAAATAACCGATCTATGAAGAAGCAACCTGCCAAATAAATCGTTGGCTTTTTAGGGTAAGATAAATGAAGAGGAATTCGACGGAGTTTCGCCAGTTGGAAAGTGGAACGAGCAGAGCCGAAGGGCTCGTAGCCTCGTAGGGCCGTTTGAGTGGCACATCCGGCGGAAATAGTGATCGTTTGGATCGGCGACTGTTTTTCCAAGCGTTCCACTCCTCCCGCAATATTATACGACTTGCTGTCACAGTTCGTCGAGCATTCGTGTTTTTTTCTTCACCGAGACTGCTCAAGGTGGCACAAATGACGTCGTTCAAGCATCTTTTTCCGATCGCATCCAATCATTGTTTATCTTACACAAAACCGTAAAATCCACGCTATTCGTGCTACAGTGTAGAGGTTTTGCATAAAACAACGTCGATCCATACATTGAATCAAAGAAGCCGAGAAAAACACTGAAATAGAATGTTAAATTATAGGATTGCGAATTTGGAAGCCCTTTGGGAAAATATCGGTATAGTCGAAGGAAAATTTAAAGATTGCGAGATTACAGATTTTTCATAGAACAACGTGCGAAATTATTGTAAAGAGAACTTTTATATTTGTTCCATTGCTAAAACCAGTAATATTTTTCATCTATGGAATCAATCGATTCTGTCAAATTTCCGAGCGATTGGAAAAGACAGACGTACAATATATGATCGTAGCTGAAGAAACGCGCGAATAGGCATGATTGAAAAGCGAAAAACGGATTCCCAAGCGGCCGCGCGTTCCTGAGGACGAGCGATCAACGAGCGGGCGATTGGCAGGTGCGGCAGGTGCCGGCGGCAACACCGCCTGCAAGAATTATTTAGCGAAACGAGAACGACCACGTTACAAAAGTACAGCGACTAATGACTTGACTCTTTCGTTCTCCCTATTCTCCTTATTTCCACTTTAAAGTTTCCACCACGCGAGAACTCTTTAAACATTTCTCTAAAAACAAATTCCCGTCAAACACTCTGACGATCTAAAAGATATCTAAATCATTTCTAAAAGAAAAAAGAGGTGACTCATGCGGAAAGATCGTATCTGATTAGAAGTTTGCTCGTTACAAATGATCGTTGGAGCGTTGCTACAGTATATTTCTGAAAATATCATCGTCCAGGAAGTATAAGAAGGAGGTTATAGGATTGGAAATGCAAACTGTTGGAAATGTAGGAGTCTCTGGAGAGACATCGGCAAGTGTCAGAGAGTGCATGGACCGAAAATAGAGAGGGCGAATGTGTGGGCGATTCTTAGCGATTCGACGCTCGTGATTCTTGTCTAAAATCGTGGAGAGTGGGGCGTGTATGGGGAGGGGGGGGGGGGGGAGAACGAGTAGTGGGGCCACTGGGGCCGAGTCTTGTTTACTTGGCGAGCTGCAGCGAATAGCCCTGAAGTTTTTGCTGTTTCGCGCTGCTCACTTCCGCTCGCAAATCCTGGCTGGACGCATTTGGAGCTTTTGGCAATAGCTCAGACGTCTTGATGAAATATCTAGCATGGCTGACTTTGATCTTCCAGACTCCCCGAGCACGATGCCATCGAAACGGCTGCAGCTTATTCACGCACACGCGCCAATAACGCCCTGGGAACCAGGAAACGCCTGAAACTCCCGAGCGTTACGCGAATTCCCGCCAACTGTTGTACGAGCGCAATATTTACAACCTGCACTTGTCATTCGATATATATATATAAGATTTTTAGTCATTCGGCTTTAAATTTTAAAATTTATGCAAATTTTATAATCCTATTGTTTTGCACAAAGAAATAAAATTCTAGCTTGCATGTGTGTATAATATAAATACTCTTTGGGACAAATTACGATTAGTTGGTAGCTGTATGGTGTTATCTGGCTTTTTACATACATTTAATACTACACTATTTTTGAGAAACGTTAAATTTATTAGTTTAAGAGTTTTTTGTGGGGAAAACGTTTTGTAAAGTGATTAATAAATCGTGAGATTTTGTTTATTGGCCAATATAACGAGGCGAGGTGCATGTGCACGGAAGGTTCTTGTGGAGAATGGGAGGCTTAGTCGGGACGCGTAAAATTTTGCGCAGCTCGTATTAATATGCGGCATTGCCGGCTGTTGGATACGGAGATTAGCTAGGAGTCGACGGGACGCTGGGCTTTAACGATAATGGCTAAGCTTCGTTGTGTGCTTGTGCCGCCAAATCTTAGACCGTTAATGCTAGTAGCCACATAAGCCGTTTACCTTGCCTTGAGTCTTTACAGTGTACTATATGTATAGCATCAGTTTATGTAACTAAGCCCCCATCGCCCGTGAACTAGCTGTCCTTACAAACAACTCATCGATCCCAACGACGATTACAACAAATCTATGAATCTAGGCACGTTAACGAGCTTCTTGCATCGGCCAATTTCTTTTCACTTATATCTCTTCTCCAACAACATCTGCACTAGTACATTTTCAACAGAATTCCCACAGTTTTTGTCTTTCCATTATAATATAATAAAATTATTTATTTTTAATTGATTTTTATTCTAAATATTGTATAAAAAATCATTATATAATTTAAGAAATCATTAAATTGCAGAAAAAATTCCATGACATATTTACACGAAGAAAGTTACTGCTTTTTTTTTATGTAGTGAAACAATTTGTTTATTTAGAATCTCAATGATAATTTGATAGAGATAATATAGTAGTGATTATTCTGTCGATAGCATTTTGATTAGCCAAATACTATCAATCTTTGTAAAATTGATTGATTTAATTTCACACAAAATCAATTGGTGAGAATTCGTTAAAGTCTTTGAGGACAGACGTTCGAGTAACGCATTGTAGAATTATAAGGTAACCGAGTGCGAACAATTTCAAGTTGTAACAGTTCTAACGGATAGCTAATGGCGAGCCTATTCAGGCTGCTGCTACAGAGTTTAACGACGCGAGAGCGTCGAAAGTGTCGTTTTTCCAATTTTAACTCGCTCCATTCAACGAACGAATAATCCACTAACAATTGCAGCAAAAACTCTGCGCGCGAATGCCTTGCATATTTATTCGCGACTATTCTAGAAAAACTAAAATACATCGCTCTACCGAAACTATTATTATTGCTGCACCTTCGGCTCGATCCAAACTAATTCAGTGAAAATATTTTGCTCGCCGAAAGAAAAGCAAAAATGTAATCATGGAAACAGATTGCTTTTGGCGGAAGTCGAAGCTTTGTTTTTCCGTCGACATTTTTTGCCAGGGGATGAGTTTGGCTAGAAGGAAAAAACGGGAGATGGGGGTCAATTCTTCGTTGTGGGTCCAGCTGAAAGTCCTGGAGTTTTTACGTTTCCCGCGGGCGTAGCAGGTTATTCCCGTCAGAATGTCGCGCGGTCCTAAAGCCGCGCGAAATAACATCGCGACGTGCTTTTTCGAGGAAGACACGAGTAGCACGCGCACTTTTATGGGTCGCTGGGGTACAAAGGAGTTTGCGACAAATTAACCAGGCCGTTTCAGGCCGCGGAATTTTCATCGCGGAGAACGACGTGGCTGTGCCTGGCCGCGCTGAAACACTGGGATGGCTATTTACTTTTTATCATTCGACGTAACTGCGAAAAATTCCCTTGGCTCGTTTCATTCGTACTGGAAACACGATTAAACCGGCATTCGTGCTGGCTCCTATATTTATAGTTTTTCCTTGCACAGTGATTAGTCGCCCAATTGCTGAAGAGAAGCTTCTTAAATAAATATATATACTAGTGTATAATTATAAATTTGCTTTGAGATATTTTGCGAAAAATATTTAGACCCCTCTCCCTCCTCGGGACGCTAATCGAGACATTTTTTACGAGCGGAGGCTGCCCTCGTTATATTTTGCGGAACGTGCGATGCGTCGGGTTGGTAAATGCTCGCGGTGTGTGACAGATAAGTCGCGTTTCGAGAATATTGTTAAGAGTGGCGGACGAAATTGGCGCGGAAGCGGCTGCTTTGAGGGGACGCTAAAAAAATGCTTTCTCCGAGCCCCCGGAGACCCCTGGACCTACAGCGTCGAACTTTCTGATTTACGCGACGACCTTTACCCCTCTCCCCTCCCCCTTAACTCTGTTTTTATCTAACTGACTCACTCGCGTAATTACCAGAGTATATCACCATTTTTATTCGAACAATTTTATGGCGAACGCTTTTTAGGAGCATATTAAACTAGATTGAAACGCAGGAAGTATATATCAGAAAAGGCGGGAAAAATCAGCGTTAATCAAACTAGGGCTGTAAAAATTAATAAATATCTGGAGTAAAGGTTTGGCGCGCAATGTAAATGCTAGTAAATTTTACGAATGTCTCGGTTATGAGATATAAAAAGTGATAATCGTGACTGCGAAGGGAGAAGTTTACGTATGAATTTCGGGTAAATTGATTTTTCACGTAAATTATTAAGTAGGGAAATCTCGGGCCGCACTCTCACTTATATATACGTTATAGCTTCGTTTCGTCGAGCGTCCTTTTCTCGCGTTTCCCTTCACGTATCTTTCAAATCTCGTCACACCTCTAACGCCTCTTCGATCCCACGCAAACAGCTTTCTCTGATATTTCTGATGCCTTACGATCGATCCTGACTGTGCTTGGCGAGTATAAAAAATCAACTGGCTCGATATTATTAGAATCCCGATTGAAATGTATAAATGTTATATATAGACTCGATTTCACGTCATCAATTAGTGAAATTAGAAAAGAACTGGACGAAAGTATAAATTATAAAAAGTTGCTTCCAGTGTAGCATAGCACGATTGGTGCAATTCTAACAGAATAGTGTGCGAGAACAACTTTTTGCTAATTTCTGCAATTAGCGGGTAAAATCGGTATATGATTTCAAATGGTTCTACATAGTTAATCGTTGAAACCTCTTTCGAGATTTTTACGCTCTCTAATTGATCTATTAATAGCTATATATATATATATATATATATACTTCAGGTGGAGTACGGGGTCAGGAGTTTGTGGATTTGCAAAGGATAATGGAAATGAGCTTAGGTACATTGAGTCTCGTTAACAGGGAGATAAAATGCTTGGGCGTCTGCAGAAGGCTGGCATCGTTGGTTGGGAGGATAGTGTTTCATTGCTAGCAGTTGCTAATGCACCATCCGACACCAGACAGACTGCTTCGAGGAATACGGACTAAGAGGTGTACCAGGTGTACCGTTACGGCAAATGCCTCTCTCTCTCTCCCTCTGAATAATGTCGCGCGCATAATCAACGAATAACTAGCCAATTTTGCAGCCACCGCAACTTCCTCGTCTGCTGTCCGTCTACTCATACCAAGAGAATTTACTCCGCGTCACCTTCAGCCGCTATTAATTTTCCCATGCATCTTCATCTCTCAATCCTAGAGTGTATTAATGTCAATGTGGCCAAATATTTATCAATCTTAATCTTGCTTCGAACGCTTTTGGAATTTATATTGGAAAATAATAGAGTAAACGCGTGGAAAATGTGTCTGGAAGTAGCTCGGTTGCAGGGAGATTGTACCTCGTTAAATCGATTTTGCACGGAGTATTTAGCAATGGGATTAAAACAAGGATTAATTCGTGTATTGGTTCGTAGTAACTTAGCACGTTCGAGATAACAAATCTGGGGGATCGCAACGAGGTAACAGAGGACTCTGCCAAAAAGTGGATCGAGAACTTCTGAAGGAGTACGATCGAGCGAGCGAGAGGGAAAAGATTAATGGTCTAGGTCCTCGCAAACCGTTTCAACAAGAAACTTCATTTAATAATTTCAACACGAGATCCTCGCTCTTCTTCGCTATATAGCGTTGTACTGTCGGAATATAGAAAACCGTGCAAACTTGTAGCCACCTAATCGAACACCCAGCTCGACACTACTGCGGTTGCATTACCTCTGTTTTCAGAAGCGTGTGATAAATTTTCAGTCGAGTATAATGTACCTTGGAAAAACTTTGCATGAAAAATAATTGAAAATAAGGAGTAAACGACGTTCGAAGCTTGCGTGGTGGTAATAATGTTTGCCGAAGAAAATTATGAGGAAATACTCATATCGTTTGGTTATTCGTTGCAAGAGGTTATATATGGTTTGCTGTTGGGAATATAAGTTAACAATCGGATGAAAATACGACGGAGCGTGTAAATTGGGTACTTAGCAGCTTTTTTCAAGAGAGCAACGAGGGTTTGTACGAGCGACTCGCCTAGCGAGTACCGCTATATAGCTGCATTTTGAAAGTCAAGGTCCCGAGAAAACACGTGAAAATTGACACCGGCTCACGTGTGCCTCGCGCTCCGAGGAGGCGAGCCCGCGTGTGAAATACGAGCCAGCCAACCGGAAGTCCAATTCAGGCCTCAGGTGTGCTCAAGTCAAATATTTACCATTAATTCGTTTGTCCCCAGTCCCCCCTGTCTACCGTGGGCGCGAGAATTACGTAACGGGAGAAAGAGCTAGGTGAAAGAGGACTTTGGTTATTATGTTAAGAGAAGCATGCATGCACCAGCGTTGAAAAGTGGATGAGGCACTGTTCGAATCTTTTGTGCATCGAGCGCGAAATTCGACCGAGTTCACGCCACTACACGCTAAACAGGCCTCGCTCCTGCATTTACTTTGCCAGCAACGTAATTTTCTTTTTTATTCCCATTTCTTATTACGCTATATCGCATCTCTGTCCATATGCTTCATTACAGAATTATCCAGCTATGCAATTTAAATGATCCATCCATCCACCTTCCCCTTCCATGCTATATATTATCACGAGAAATAGAATTTTACTCGTTTGCCTCTACCTCAAACACACTATTCCAATTGACAGAGCAAACTCTGCTTTCTTTCCTCGACTCACCTTCGCAAAAATTCCAATCCCAGTCAAACTAATTTTTCCTCGCTCCGAAATGATAGATCAACCTTGCATTTCGCTGTAATTGGAGGGAAAATTTAGTCCGCGCGGAGGAAAAGTTTGCGCCGGATAATAAGGATGGCCCTTCGATTACTGTGACGCGAGTTCTTTGTTTAGCACTGTAATGCTCGATAATGTAAGGTCCCGATATTAGGAAAGTTCTTTTCATCTTGATAAAAGCGTATTATCGATTTTTCGACGTGTATCAAGTTGGTTTGTCGAGTATCTCAGTCGACGAAAGTTGGCGTAAAATGTTAACTCTTCGGACCCAACTGGCTCGGAGTTTCTAGCGCGCGCGAAGGACGACGTTTTCCGGCCGGAGGAGCTTCGCAGCGATAAGATAAGGAAACACACACTGCATAATTTGGCTTTCCGCTCTGACGAGCTTCCCGCTCCTTGCCAAGCGCACCCCGAACCGTTGCCCGTTTGCCCGTTGGCATACGAATCGCCTAAATTCGCTCCTCATACTTTTCCGCTGACAAAATTTATTTAATCAAGTGGAACTCGCAGTTTCTACAAGAACCTTCCAGTAAGACCAGAGACTTTGCTTGTATATCTCTCACGAAGAAAGTAATTTCCACCACTGTTTGCTTATATTTTAAGCACAGCCCTCGCAATTTTCCAGCGAGAGGGTAATTTCCTTCGTTTGAACGAGAAGTGGTGTCTCGGGCGAGGGAGGAACGATTAAAACCGCGGCAAGCCGCGTTTAACAATTGTAGATTGAATGGAAACGGAGCATCGAGGGACGGCATTGGATGGTAAATGAGCGCGAACGCCTAAGAAATAAGACTAAAAAAGTTATCAGTGGTCTCGGAAAAAAATCCTTTTGCACAGGGTGCAGAAAATGAGCTTAAAGTTTCTCCAAGTCCTTTATACTCTTGGTGTATCGTAGCTCCTGTCCTCGTCACCTTAGGACGATCCAAGACACTCTCCCAACAGCGTTTAAGGTGATATTCCTGCTGGAATGTATATAGTACACGAAACGTTTTACATCCTCTACAAATGCATTCTTCGTGTTAAACGACAAGTACATCCGTTTCAGCGGAACACAATGCGTCTGCATGGCTATTAAAAAAGGGCCGCTTCTACTTTCCCAGATAACGCTTGGAAAAGTGTGAAAACTTTAAAAGACTGTACTAATTGCTGCGAGTAATTCGAGGCTCGTCCGGAAAGAAACTTGCTTATTTTTTTGTTCGCTCTGATTAAAACGATAAAAATAACGTTGCGCAATTAAGTAGGTAGTTTCGTATAGCTGTTGGCTTTTTGTCGGAGTCGCGCGAATCTAAGGTCGGCTACCCCGAGCAGACAGGCCAGGCGGATATGTGAAATATTCGCTTCTTGAACCGTGAAGCAAGAACATCCTCGGCTAAGCAGACCGTCTGAAATGTTTACGGCCAACCTTCTGCGAGCCACTTGATTAATGCTAACAGATATCACTACAGATCGAGATTAGTCGCATAATCTGCCCGTGGAATATATCGCGACACGTGGGAAAGCGTTTGTAACGCGAATATCGCCTTTCAGTGCACACCATAAACTACGATTTATTCGCATCGCTTTGATTTTTAGACCACCCTTCCTTCGTTGCCCGCACAACATGTATTTCCATACATACTCTCCGTAGTCGATGTGCACTTTGACATGGGCTCTATATCTCCTGGTAATAAAGCGAGAAAGGGAAACAACATTTTCACCAGTCCAGCTGGCGATAATATCAATATAGAGAATGATATAAATGTAAGCTGATTTTTTGTATAGTTTTATTTTTTTTATCACCATTATGTTACCCATAATAATCGCACATGGATTTCTCTTACTCAATGGAGGAGAAAACAGTCATTTAACTTTTTTCACCTCGTTGACGCAAACTGTCAAGAGACTAACACTAAAGAGGTTCCTGTCTGCTGTTTGTACAGGCGATTTCCATTCTCGACAGTGTAGTCGTTGTCGTCGTTACGTTAAATTGCTTATTAAAATGCATCTGTCCTGTCAAGAAGGTGGACCAGTGACTCCCATAGATATATAATTATATCGCTGTAATGATTCCTGGTACGAGTCATACTCTGGTTCCGGTGAAACGAGAAAATTAATAGTGACTCTCGAAGTAAGCATTAAGTAGTCTGTGATTACGAGCGCTACAACCAGTTGACGTTTGATTACCTTATACCAAATTCTTGCCTGCTTTAACGTATTCATTAAGATCTTCACGCTAATTAACTTGATAAAATGGATGAAGGATTATTAGAGAAAATACTCATCCCCTGAAATACCATTTCATCCTTATAATTATAATTTCCCTAGTAATTGCAACGCTTGCAATCTAACAGGCTATTTGTTTATCATTTTCATCTTATACTTCCTATTATTAATAAAATTTCTATTATCAGACTTCGTTTTACGAAAATTGCTGCAATGTATTTTCCACTTGACGTAAACGTATACTTCGAAAAGTATAATAAAATTGTAAGAAAATCGAAGGCGAGGAAAAAGCAGGGAAATCCGTGGGCTTTAACGTGGAAACGTTTTTATGAAGGGCTGAGATTGATGAAGTGGACGACACGAGTGCGACACTCGACACAGTGGCGTTTTATCATCAGTCTAAAAGGCACAGTGGCGGACAGCGGTTGCCTAAAGCGCGCGGCTCGTGGTTGGAAGAAGCTGCTGGCGTGGCGTGATACGCGAGCTCCGAGCTCGACTAGAATGTTCGTCCTTTGTATAGGAATCCGTCTGCATTGAAAAAGAGTCTTTCGCAGCATTGCCAGTCGAGGGGGAGGATAGTCAAATGTTTTTTTGAACATCCAGAGTGGATAGCCGGATAAAGTATATGCGCCTATGACAATAAAACACCCTTAAGTCCCGACTATCCCCATCGAAATCCCTGAAATGCAAAAACCACCCCATTACAGCCTCCTCCCCCCCTTTAACTCTGTTTTTTTCTTCCTCTCTCATTTCGACTCACCTTTCGCCTTGTAAATAGCTTTCTTTCTTCCACTTTGAAAACTTCTGCAGGGATCAAGCCAAATTATAAAAACTTTTCGCATCACTCGAATCACCATTCTCTGATCTGGGCCAATCGAAATTTTATTCCGTAAACCCCACGATTCTCGTCGTGAAAACTCAATTTATGCCGAGCAAAACTTCGAATCGTCCTATATATATTCACGTTCCTGCTCTTTTGCTTAAACCTCGTGCTCGAATAAATTGAAATTACGCTGAAAGTGCTACTTGAATATAACTTTTTACGGCTGCCATTTTATGGCCATGCACGAAAGATAACCATCTGACGGGGGCGTTACTGTTTCTTTCTCCTTTATTCAGTATCAAATGCCAAACGAAATCGAATAGAGAGGGACGAGGGGTTTAGGTTATATGTAAAATAGTATCTCCGAGATCTTGACGAAAATGAATCAATGGCAGTAATTAACGAGTGGGCTCGTAGAAATTGAGATAAAATGAATTTTGAAAGGTTCCTTTTGGACCAGGCGATTCGCGGGAAATCTGTTTAATAGGAACTCAGAATTGCAAAATTCATTTGCATTGCCCAACTCTCTCTCTCTCTCTCTCTCTCTCTCTCTCTCTCTCTCTCTCTCTCTCTCTCTCTCTCTCTCTCGAATTTCCAACAAGAAAATTACAAGCCCTCCACAGCAATTAAATTGAAATTTAGTTTTCGCCATATTATAAAACAAAGTGGAGTACGCTTGTTTATGTTTACTTAGCAGGAGAAAGGGGAGACGTGAAAATTACATTTCGCTGGCAAATAAACATTTGCAAATGTAAAAACAGCAAAAAGCTCCTTTCGCTCACCGTTGAAACAAGTATTTTACGTCGCCAGCAAGAAAGGTAATTTACTTGATAACGGATCGTTTAATTTTTAGAAGGGCAGAACGGAAATTACGGCGCAATTAAAACAGGTGAAACGTTTTCCGATTCGCCGAGTTGCCTGTGAATAAAATGGCAGATGGTTCCTTGCCGTGCAAAATTTGCCTTTTCGAAGGAGCCAAACGACATGTAACGGTTGGCCATAAATTAATCTTCGAATTTTAATTTAAAACTCTAATGGGATAAATGTTACTTTTGATTTTTAAGCCTTTCGCATTGTACGTTATACGAACCAATTAGCACGGGCTGCATTATAGTATATATATATATATAGCAGCGATGAAAATAATCATCCACGTTCTTCATGATTATCCCCCTTTTCTAATATACAAGAAGCTTGGAAATCTCGATTTTGGCTGGATATCGCAATAAATTTGCTGGTCGTTGAGAAACTTTGGATAACGAGTCTTGATGTCTGATCCTTACGATATCTGGACGACTCGATTGATTAATGAGCGCGGCATTTGGCCAATAGCGACGCTGCATGTCGACCATTCCAGAACAAACTGGCACTCTAATTGAGATAAATACGAGTACTAACTGCAAATCCTCCACGTCACTGTGAAAGCCAGCAGCAATTACACTTGCCAACCGTTCCTCTTCTTCTCGCACGGGGATAATTATTATTAATTAGACGAGCTCTTCCAGTTATACGTCTTTCCGAAATTTCGGATAAATCTGCGAGTTAAACAATACACAGATTATTTTCCCAAGTATCGTTTCGTGATAAGCAAATCAAGATTCTTACGGTTGTGACAGTGGTCTTTAAAATTATTCAGAAAATGAAGTTGTCATGAAAACTGACATGTTTTTATCGCTAACTGTATCGGAATTATTTTACAGCTACTCTGAATTGATTTAGTCGTCGTGTTAAAATGACAGCAAAGTAATCCGACTGGGATAAACTTTTTCAAGTGTCTTGGGAAAAAATGTTATTCGACCTTGAAATAACTTGAGGCTATATCGAGTCCTGATCTATCAGTCATGTCTGTACTGGAATTTAGACAGTTGTCTGCCTGAATGGCATAGTAACCTGTCAATTAAATGTACCAGCATGATTTTCATTCATGTTGCGAATAATTGGAAAAGGGATTGAGTTGGAAAGAAATTATAGTTAACTTGAGACACTTATTACTACGCACTATAAGTTACAGAGCCGAATAGTTGATTGGAAAGTTCTTAATCAACGTTCAGTCTCATTCTTTTTAGCTACTTTTTTATCATTTTATTTTAATAATTTCACGAATAAGATTTTCTAAATAATGTTCTAGCCAGTTCGTAATATATTCCACATGATTCGAATTCTCAGTAATTTCGAATCAATTGCAGGAAGCTAGTTTTTGTGTCTATATAAAATTAATGAATGTTGCCATTGATTAGTGTGAAATTTGTTATCAGATAGCAACCAAATATTATTATAATCAAGTTGGTTAATTATGTAACAGTAATTGGATTAATGATTGGAATGAAACTTTATTAAACCATTTTCAATCAAACGATTTTAATTTTTATTCAAGCTAAACTAATGAATGCACGTGATTGTTTGCTGATACATGATTAATTTTGATTTCAGGGCTTCCAGTGGCCGCGGACCGGACTCGGCACTTGCTCCAGAATTAGATAAGCCAAGGCCCATTCCATCACCCAGGTAAGAGAGTAATTATGATGATTATCAACTGGTTAATGACGCTATTAGTTCAGTATCGATATTCGTTAACATATATAAATAACTCGATACTGGTTTAAATTTATTATTTAATGTACCTATTGTTATTAATGTTTACACAAAAATAATAAAATTTTGCGAAATTCTGTAGAATGCGAAGAGTTATGAAAATATCTCGAAATTCCTAACAAATTGAGACATGTCTGGTTTTACGAAACACTCGTTTGTAGCCCCTCCGTTCAGATTTACCCTTCGATCTCTCGGTGGGCGATAACCCTAACAGCACAGCTACCATCCTAATTGCCTGCTCGAGCACTTATTTTGCTATTCCTACTACACGTGCCATTTGAATGTTTCCCTTCGTTTTGTACTCTTACAAATTTCCCTCTGACCAAATATATATATATAGAGCAAAACTCATTAAAAGTAATTTTTCACTCGTCGTCAAAAATTAAATTACATTTTTGTTAATTTCCATCTTACCAATATTCAACCACCTTTTTGTAATTTTATTCACTCCCTATTTCTCAATATTATTAAAGTTCTTCAATCATTCTGCGACAGCAAATCATCTATCATTTCTGAAACTCTTGACGTAGTGCTATATTTAACGCAAATTTCACTATTATCATCACTCATATAATTTAATTATAGACAACTAGAAAGTAATGTTGTATCTAGTTTTCGCTTTGATAAACACGAAATAAATATTGTACTTGACTGAAGTGAATTTACTATCATCGATATGATAAGGGTAGAATGGTCGAGATACACAAATAGTTTCTATTGTACGTTGCCTATCATGATGAAATATCGCGTAGTAAAGCGATTCGAAGAATTATAACCGACATTGTCGATACTTGGAGCTGGTCACTTTTCAAAACTGGCGACAATACTTTACCAAGTGCCCCATCAGTCTCGCGTTATGCGAGTTTTCAGGATAGCTGTCGACGACGCTATTGAGCAATAGCTTCGTCTGGAAATAGAAACGGCAGCCGCATCGTTGCTGTAAAATTACTTCAACGCGGTCACCGAGGCTCCCATCGAAATAAACCCCACGTACACGCGTGTTATTAAAATATCACAACTCACTATTCACCAGGAAATTTCTATAAGAGTCTGGGCTGCGATTTCTAAAATACAATTGCAAATTCATATATGACGAAATCCTTCGTTGAATCCTGGGCTGAAAAAATTAAATTAAACTCGATCGTTTGCAAAAAGATGACGAAAACGAATTTCAGTTTAAGTTTAAGAAAATGCAAATTATTTCTGGGCTGATTAATCGAGTAGTCGCTATTGTTTCGTGGGCGCGAAGAGAAAAATAATATATTCGAAAAGTCCGATGGAACATTGAATTATGAATAATGCATTCTTGCTGGGGGGAATAGCGTTAAGTTTAAATGAAATTATCCAGCTCCGTGAAGTTGGAGAAAATTAAAACAGCAGTTACGAAATTCGGTGCTGGAGCAACGATATTGCGGTAAGACGACCTTGAGCTGAAGATTTTACGATTTAATTCAGATTCTAGGAAATCGCCAGCGAAATTCAATTTGCTCCTATCAGCGGAAATATAATTATTTGTTCTTTTCTCCTGCTCGAGAAACTTCAACTTCTTTCATTTTGAAACGTAATCCTGCGAGTCTTATTAATTTTCTCCGGAGATTATTTCTTTTCGCCTTAATTTCATTACATAGTTAATTAACGGATAAGGATCTTGTCTTTTTTTTCACTTTTTCTTGACAGTTTTAGCGGTGATACATATAGCAGTTACGTATCGTTTCAGCCTTGTGAAAATCATAATCGACCTTCGGAAAACCTACGCCTTTCTGGCTTTTCCGCCACTCGCTAATTAAATGGGACGCCATTGCTAAATGAGCTGCAAACACTCGAATGAATTATGAATTTTAATCGTACCCGACTTCTGACCTTGCAATCAAATTACTCCTAATTCCTCTTAGCAGCGCTTTGGTCTATTAAACAAACCGTTTCAACAAAGTAATGAATTTTTCGCTTAACCAAGTGGAAACAATTTATTTCTTTGTCGATTCAACAATTTTCTCCACTGAGAAATATTTAGCTGCAACCAAAAAAGAAATTAAACATTATTGATCTTATTTCACGAAAGTAAAGAAAATTATATTGACCTTCCATCGATTCAGCTAATTTTACCGACTGTTGCAGACAAATTCACCCTTTGTACGGGGAGAAGGCAGGGTTGTTGGGTTACTGTGACTCTGCCGGTAACGCCGAAAACTTCCCTCCAGCACCAAACATTGTTGTCGAGGGTGGAAGGATCGAATTCGTTCGCCCCTCGCAGGATGGCACCACCACTTCTCGCAGAAATACCATGTCTAGGGGTTCACAGACCTTTGTCGATCAAATCGAGAAATCAGACCCTGTTAAGGTAAGTCTCGTTTTTCTACTCAATATCCCTATACTTGTATTATCCTTCACAAAAATTTTCCTTCTCTTAAACCATCTAATTTCATGGAGAATATTTGCCTCAGTAAGAAATATAATTATTTTCATGGTTGTTCTGCTTAATTGTTGGAAAGAAAAAGGTGAAACGTGAGAGTGGCAGAAATTTTAGCAAGGGGCGATTCGGAGTTTAATGACAAAGAGGGAGATATGAATCGAAATAAGCGTCGAAGAGAGACAAGTTTGAGATCCAATTTAGTATGGAAATCCTTCTTTATCCTATCTAGAAAATCAATCGCCTCTAATGAATACTACATGAAGGGCAAAGGGTTGGAGATGTGCGAGTTAAACAAGTCGCATACTTCCAGAGTGAATGTGCCATTTGCGGTGTCGAAATTTTACGCTTCTCGCCGTTGACACGTGAAATCGCGATAAAAGGGTTCCCAGGAAGGAAAGGAAAGGGCTGGAAATTTCATTACTTCCCATGGCAGTTCAAAAATCAGACCTCATTCAATAAGTCCCAGTGCAATTCGATCGGTCAAACCGAATTACCGATGCATTTCATTCATCTTGAGATGCAGCGGCAAAAAGATATATAAGAGAAAAAACAAACGTACTTAATCAGTCCCTTTTCTCGACAATAATTAAGCTCGTATACGTTGGAATTGTGCAGGAAGAAGATTTGATACAAAATTCGCAATTAATGATTCGATGAAATTTTTTAATTTAAATTTTTACACAGGAGGCAAGGTTAATCAGCTGGCTTTATTTCCCGGTCCACCCTTTAATAAGAGTTTTATAATGGAGGATTATTCGAAATCAGTGAAATTCTCGGTGATTCCAAGGGTTTAATGAAATTCCTGGATTGAAGGGTCGTGGGGAGTTTTTGCCTCTCAAATATTAAACTCCTTCGTGATGCCGTCATGCTGGACGAGTTGCATTTGCATGCGATTAATCAGCCAGTTTGCTCTCTATTGAGCCGCCACCTCGTTTCTCTCATTTTCTCCCCTCATCGACAACGCGCTCCAAGTTTCCAAGAAAAAAGCGCTAAACGTTGATAAAATTGGCTGGGGCTAAAAAGCAGATCGCGATATTAATATAAATTCCATTTCTCTCACACACGTCGCACAAAAACTCTTCTCGTCCCTCTCAATTTCAGGCAAATATTCATTAATGATAAACGCCATGGTGTATATATTCCACTCTCCTGTTTAATAATAATTCAGTACAAAAAAGAAATAAAATCTCCCACTTTAATTTTCTGGAAAAAGTGAAATTTTAATAAAAAGACAAAAGAGCAGAAAACGTGGAATATTTGGCTGATATAAATAGGAGGTAATTTGGTGTTTGACGATGGTTGGTGGGGCAGATGAAATAATTCAACGTTACTTAACAGTTTTCTGATAAAATATGACTGGTACGGTGTTTTCGTATAATTTATGTCACGAGGGACGAGAAGTATTTGGGTGGACAGTGAGGTATATGTTCGAGTAGCGACAAAACAATCGAAAAGGTTACAAATTACGACTGCATCTAGCGTGCAATCGCAATACATTAGAGAAGCGCGTGCTTTGCGGAGGGGTGTACGTGTGTATATGTATATAATATACCTATACTATAGTCTACATATCACATGACGGTACTCGCGACTCCGCGTTACTGCTATGAATAATTAATCGCGGTAGGAGAGTTGATTAAGGCCCTATTCATTGGCTGGAAGCATTATAAATCACGCGGACAACCTCTAGATTGTTCCTGCGCGATTGCAACGAAGATCTTGCTCGACCTAACGAAATTTACCTCCGTTAGTGCAACGTCCACCACAGCTGCTACAATTCTTTGAAAAAAGAAGGGGAGAAAGCAGATAGCGCCACCCCTTTTTACCTTTTTCTCACTGCTGAATACACAATGAACTCGAAAAAGAAAAAGCCATTGGAAATCTTCGGAATGACGTCTACGAGCGAAAACCGCTTTCATCCCATGATTGAGCAAATTAATTTAGCAAAAGTATAACTTTTCGTGAGTTAAGCTCTTTTATACTTTGCCTTTTTTAATGGAAGCTTCGTTAAATTCAGACGTTATAATAAAAGCCAAATGAATAATTTTCTGCAATTCATTTTTCTTCTTTGAAAATATGCAAATTCATACGAGTAAAGAAATTTGCAATTTGTCTGTAGACTTTGTGTAGAGTAAATTGCGGTGAAATGTTTCATTATCAATTTATCGAGATAAGGGATAAAGGAAGCGGAGGTGAAAAGAGTAAAGCTACGAGAGAGACGAACCGATAGCGCAACTTGTCTAATTCATGCTAATTTCAGGGTGGAAAGTTTTTGCATCGCTTAATTCAATTAGTTACGCTCTTCGGATGCCACAATTAGCATATTTGCCCATGTAGATGCGGAGTCTCCTAGACCTAGACTAAAAGAACTCCCAACAAAACGTTCCTACTGCTGCGATCGCCTTAAATTTTGTTAATGCCCACGAATTCTTCCCCATTCCTTTTTCTCCCTCTTAATACGTTAATACAGACTGCAAAATGAATTATTCTCAAAATATGCACATACTAAGCTCATCTGTTTAAAATTTTTTAAATACTTCCTTTTTAAAAAATTGCATATGCTTAAATGCTTGATTGTCTCTATATAAATTCTCCAACATGGTTCAACGTATATCATATATAGGTACTTGTAAAAGGAACGTTGCTTTATTGTGTTCAAGAAAAGAATTATTAAATATTTTTAATAAAAATTTATTATATGTATGTAAATGTTTATTGTGCTAAAATAAAATACCTTTCATAATTACCGTTAATCAATATTATGATTTATATTTTTTGCTGATGATTTCTTTCTTGTAAGTTTTGAAACTGCAGCTATTACATTTTCATTAACTTTTTCCAAATAATGATATATGATTTGTGTATTAATGATATTACATATATTCAAATGTGTATAAATCGTTAAAAAATACCACGATTGCTGTTGGGCGATTGCGAAGTTTTCTTCCAAGCGAGTGAATGTAGTTGGAGCTTTAAAAAAGTGGACTTAGATCAGTATAGATATTCTAATTTTATACTATTATTACAATTGAATATTTCAAACGGCCATATTATACGTGCATATGTTAATTGCAATAAAATAAAGAAATTCACCTTGACATTTGTACGTGTAAATATACATCTCATAAAAATGCAAATAGTCCAGTAATTACTTTGTTTGACTTCAAATTACAGGACATTGGATAGATCTATTTTTAACGTCAAACAAATGATCACAATATTCAAATTAAAGCCAATCTCATTTTCTTGTTCCACGCTGCATACCCTGGTATAAGTAATACGTTCTAAGCAATGAAAATGATTATAGCACAACTTGCATTATTATAAACGTGACAAATCAAGTTTTCGGTGAATAGCTTTAATTAATGAAATTTAGACGACTAAAAATTTGTTAGATGGTACTAGAATAATTTTAACTTAAAACGAAAATTGTGGAAAGGAAATCTATCACGTGCTAAAATCTTAGCGGGTACTTAGTTCCTGTTCCTTCCTTCCTTGCCTTAGGGGCTTTAAAATCTCAGAGTCGAACGATAAAAGTGGGTAGGCCTTAGGGAAATCCTTTCGATTAATGATCTCCCCGGATAACCCGGCTCGGGTCAATGACAAACAAGGCCGTACGGGGACATCCACTCCCTACCTATTTCCCGCTACCTTCGCCAGTCGATCGGGGGTCGAAACAAAAAAAAAACTTTCCGACCCTGTGCAGTAAAGAGAAGCAAGCAGTGTTTCATTAGCTACCACCATGATGGGGACCAAACCGAACGGAAATACCTCCCTATCTCAATTCTTATCTTGGGACACGTTCAACATATCCCAACTGGGCCTAGAAAAATACTCGTTTTTCTGTAACACGATCGCCTCGTTTGATTATCTAGATTCAGATAATTACTCGCGATAACATCAACGTAACGTGTAAAAACCATACTTTGACACAAATATTTGTGTACCGTGCATTCTCAGAAGTGACGTTTTCACCTGCCACATACACACACCTGTAATTTTTCACGTTAGAATAACGCAGTCTGACCAAACATTAAAACTCTTCGCTTCGATTGGGTAAACGGGTGCACTTCGTCTACATTTGTCGGATAACAATAATTTCAGTGGAGTAAGAGTTTCCCTGTATAATTATCCGTCAACTAATTGCTTTAGATTAGGTATCGGTGCGCATCCGACTACACGAGAAACGACTTTGCGTCGCTTTTAATTGTGTTAAATGGTCGTTTCAACATAATTCACAATGATTGGGCAAGGTCTTCGGGATGATACAATGACTGGGACTGCTAGGGCGAGGAAAGTTTTCTATTTAATTGAAATTAAAAAGGGACCATCGATAATAGAGATTTACAATTCAGATTTTGATCAAATTGATTTTACAAATGTTTTTTATGCAAAGGTCTACCTGGTTAAAATTTCGAGAAGATTAAATGTCTCTTTAGATTAGCCATTTGGAGCAATCGAGTGTTTGTGGTTGATCTTGCGAATAACTAAAGCGAACGTTTGGAAATTAACAAGTCGATTACGTTGATCCTCTTTTTACAGCCAGAATTTTTTTTCCTTTTTTACTTACCAAGAACGAAGCTTGTCTGGAGAAATGCCCAGCCTTTCTTCTTTGCCAATCCTTCCCCTAGCTGTATAAAGAAAAATCCCAAACAGCGGGGGATAAAATTCTTGGCCTATCTCGTTCTTGTTTTTTGCCAATAAGGTAAAAAACCCTAATAGATTTTAGGTAAAATTTGTATTTTGTAATGAGGTCTGGCCAAGAACCGGCTGTATAGCGAACTGTAATCAAAGCGAGTGCTTTCATTTACGTTTAAAAGCTTATATAAATTCATACTGCTATACCGCTACTATTCACATGGAAAATACTCATTTCAAGTGCTTCGACAGTCTCGGAGCTCCAATTTTATTATTACTATCAGTGTATATTAAACCCAGCGTCGTCGACTACCGCAACAGCTATATACACACTCCAAAAAAATCAAGACAATTACAAAAAGTATTAATAATTATTTTGTAGATTATCTTGTGCTAAGCAAGAGCATAAAACTTTTATCGTGTTTTTATAGACAGCTTGGATTTTAGAGACTAATAAAGTCTTACAATTACATGCTAGAGAAGTCTCGGACTGTTAATCATATTCCTGTGGATGTAATAACTCGAGACGAGAGCAGGGTACCAGTGAAAATATGGGGCTGAGCAATGGAACCTAGATTGAAAGTGGTTGATGAATGAAGGATGAAAATTGATGAAGAGATTGATTTAAATATTTGAAATAGAATCACCTCTACATTTGTACATAAAAAAAGCCTAGGTACGTATTAAGGATGATCGTTAATTGTCTAGTACAGCCAGAGGCATAACTGTACCATATCATTTTATATTCCGCATGTAACAGTGTAGGAGGACATGATTTTCATAATTAAGGTCCTTGGGATTAATATCTAGATTCTAGATGTGTGTACGAAGACACATAAACGTAGGTATATATGTCTATGAATAGCCAAAGTAGGATTCGGGTGGTAGGCAGGAGAAGCAACGAGTACCCCGAGTGCACTCATCCATCACTGTCCAAATTAAGAGGAAAACAACTACTTTTACCTCCTCCGGCGACAATGGACCATGCAAAATTAATTAACGCACTTACTTTCAGCCGACTCCTTCATCTTTTTACCGACTTTTCTCCCCGACCTTCCCGCTAGCTCATTTCGCTCCCAGCAAGACTCCACCTTCAGGGATAGAATTAATTCAGCCAGAAATTTCATTAAATTCTAATTAATCGATAAATACAAAAACCCATACATGCGTTTAATAAATAAATTCTTCTCGAACAAACATGTCCTTTTAATCCAGCGCTGCAGACAATTTTAGAGGATTCGCTCGGTTTCTCACGATTAGTACGCAAATTCCCACAAAACTTTGGCCAGTACATCTAAATCGTTGGCGTTACTGACACTAGTGGAGAGTTTCCCCGTTCGAAGGCCGATAATTCCGATCGAGAGGGTTCGCTGAGGTAGACTCGTTAGGGAAGGTATAGGAAATAGAGAGATAGATGGATAAACGTACATATACAGAGACGAGGAGAGAAAAGAGGAAGAGTTTGTTTCGACTGAATAATAGCGAATTCTCGAGTATTGCTAGACATCGACGATACTCGGCTAGCGGAATAATAGGTGCCTTTAAGTGGCTCGGGATGCTCGCTGCCCAGACGTTGTAATTGATCTTCAGGCTGAGCAGCCAAGGACATAAGAGAACCTTCGATCTGTTCCCTCGTCGAATGCACTGCCATCACCACTAGGCCTCAATAGGGTTAGTGCACGCTCAACCGGAAACTACGACACTATAATCCGAACCAATGCACTATAATAGTATCCTCCTCCGCTACATTTGCTAACTGAATTTTCAAAAAAAAGAACAGCCTGCAAACCCCCTTAAACGAGCCATTTTAGTCCGATCGAAATGTAACTGATTTTATGTCGAATTTATTGGGATGTATAATCGATGATAAGAATAATAATATAATAGAGATGCAACAATAACACCTGTCGAATGAGACTTAATAGATGACATTTATAGCCTTCAACGACCAAGTTGTGCATGTAATGTAGCAACTTTTACTCCTTCCCTCAGTTTCATTCCTTTTACAATAACGATATAATTGTATAGTCACTTTGTTTTAGTACTTTCGCGTTAAAAGTTTTTGTATTCGGTTAATAACGAGATGGCTCACTCCCATTGGTAGAAATGGCCGGAAAGGGCAGCCCGCGAAATTATTTCCAACCCTCCAGCAGAAAGAATCGTGGTACTGGACGAGCACTCCTTCATACTTTATTTGCGAGCTTCGACTCAAACAATAGGTTTCCGTTCTTTTATTACCAGCTATTTATAGGAATGTGCAATAAATCTTAAGTCTCGATCGTCAGTTTGGTCGAATAGCGACCTTCGATGACGCAATAGAGTTAGTACATACCATGAAGAAACAATAATTTAGCTATATGATAAATAATGGTAGTGATTGTTTTTCGAAGGGGGAAAGTGAAAACAATGGAAAAATTGACTCGTAAAAGGATATATAGCTTGATATAAAAATAGGGCTTTTGTTAATTTTCATCGAGCGAGAGAGAGGGAGGGGTACTTTTATTTTTATTTTGGTCTGAAAAATTTCTCCGCCTAGCGGGTCCATTGATCTGAGTTCTTTTAGCCGGTGACGAACGTGGAACAAAATTGCAAGTCGCAGTGGCGTGAAACGCGGCGATATTCGTTTCCGCTTCGGCAATGCTTGACTGGCAGTCCACGAATTGAATGGATCAGCTTGACAGGGGATGGAGTAACGTTGAAGGGAGGGTAGTTGAAGCGTTACCGTCCAAACTGGACTTTTCGTCCTGGTGAACGTACACCTAGCATGCATTGTAGCCCATACTTTCGCAATTTGAGCGACAGGACCAATAAGCTTCGTGATACCTGTTTCCCCCTCCCTACACCCCCTCGCTAACAAATGCTCAAACCTTTGATTCCTATTGTTTCACTGGGCTAGCAGAGTGTCCAATACCGAAATCAATTGGACGTTCGATCGAGTGGGAAAGTCGATCTATATTATTCTTATAAAATATAATTTAAATATATGAATTTTTTATTAATTGCTTCTGATCGAACGTAGAAAAAAATTAGATCATTAATTTAAAAATTAATACGTCAGTGGCTATTTTCTTTTGTTGTTATTTAACAGAAAATCGGTCGCAGGTGTGAAACGAAAGAAAAAGATAGATAAAGAAGGGAACAGGGGAAGGTAGAGGACAGTTTCTGAACAACAAATGCAAGTTCTGCAGTAGTGTCACCTCGTTGCATTATTCATTGCTGTTTGATAAACAGGAGGGGAATTTGGTGACTTGCACCACGTCGTAATAAAGAATAATCGTGGCTAAGTTACAAGTGAACGAACGTTGTACCCGTGTGATACTGTTAATTAACTAGCGAAGAAAACTCAGCTAGGAGATTCTTCAAGTTCCAAGATAAGAATCTTATAGGGTTTCCTAGCTTTCTCTCTCTCCTGCTCAGTTTTCCTTGTTTCTGTGCTTTAACATTAAATTACCATTGAATACCAAGAAGCGTATTTCTTACGTAGAGGTTTCCAGAAATATCCTGTCAGTCTCCGCCTTTTACCTGCGAGACGCCAGCCTCGCTATATTCGGAATTTCCGATGAAAATGGGGACATTGCTCTGGTGGAACTCTCAATGCTTCATTGAGACTCTCGTATCGGTGGATCGAAAAGAATTCATGAATGAAATCTTTAAGCGCAGAGGTTACCTAATGCGCTATTTATCTTCTCTACCTTACTTCGCCATTTACTTTTTTCCATCGCTTGTATACCTTGTTATATAGATATTTAT
This sequence comes from Prorops nasuta, assembly GCF_024137725.1. NCBI lineage: Eukaryota > Metazoa > Arthropoda > Insecta > Hymenoptera > Bethylidae > Prorops > Prorops nasuta. Next base: position 5,827,711 of record NW_027116803.1, read on the forward strand.
TATTTATACTTCCTGTGGATCGTATTAAACGTTATTTGCAAGGTATCTTCATAAATTGTACGCACTCGAAAGAAATAGGCCGAGTATTGCAAAGGGGTTAAACAAGAACTTGATGGAATAATTATACCTGCAGTGTATGTATATATATGTATTACAACTGGTTTCTTTCTTATGTCACCGAGCAGGATCACTCGAGTTCAAAATTTTTGTCGAACACGCGCCAGCCGTAACATGCTAATTAAAGGCTCATAATTAGTAGCGGATATAAAGTTGTGGCAATTATATGCGTCGTAGGTTATATAACGCGGAGTGTTAATTAACGAGGACAATACGGGCTTGGTGGTTAAGCCACGAAAAAGGTCCTTCACCTCCCACCACCCTTTAACGGCGAATTTTAATTACTCGAAGGACCCCTGAGGCATCGCGTGCGCTAATTGGCAGAAGCTTCGTCGATAAGTCAACGTTTGCTCGGATTTTATTCCCCAATCGATAACATCGAGTTTCTCTCGCCAACGCAACGTACGCAATTTATTAGTGCTTTAAACAACGTCGCTGATTAATTTCTGGAACATGCAAAGAACGAAATATATTCAACTCCTTTTGCAAACAGGCTCGTTTTATAATGAAATTAAACAGTTTCACTGATTGACTCTGAAAACAGTGGCAAAGTTTGTTCTGTGCTGCCAGAGTATTCGTTTAGCCATGAATTGATAATAGCATGAGAAAAAAAAAACAACAAGCGAATTTCACAGAGAGAAATTGGATTTTATTAAATAAGAGTTAACGAGTACATGAAGCGTCTTCTGCGAATTTAATTAAAAAATGTACGGTTCGATAATGAAGATCGTTGTAGCGATACGAGGTATGACTCGATAGAAATTTTTTTCAAGATTAATTTGAATAAAAAGATGAAATAGAGTGATAGCGTTTGGTGGATTATCGGAGATTCCGGTTTGCCAATGCTTTGCACTACCTGAGTATGCGGAATGTTATCTGGGGGACGACACTTGCAGGCCGGCTTTGGTTATCAAGGGTCGCTTACCACGACACCTTACTGCCAGCCACACACGTACACGCGTGCACGATAATTTGCATTAGCCTAATCAGCACCAGGCGCAAGCACGTTCCAGAACTGCTTAAATTAATATCTCCAGACGTATTAATGTGAGCATCCTTCAGCTTTTACTTCAGATAACAGGAAGAAACTCAATCCCCTCCAGTCGATACCAACAGCCTCTACTCGATCAATTAACAATCTTCATTTATTTCTAATCAAATTTTATTCCATCGTTTATATCCAACTTCTCTCATTTTCTTATAGTTAACTGTTTTTTCCATCGAGAGAGACTGTTTTATAAATAAGAATTTTTCTGTAATTTCTATATATAGGAGATTTGCTAAATGAGTTGTGGTACTGTATATAAGACTTTACAGTATTTTATCATTTTTTATAAATATATGCCTCTCATCGAACCAAGATATTCTGGACGTTTACAGCCCTCGAACCACCTGCTGAATACCACGTGATCAAAGTTGTTATCGAACTGAAAGGCCAAAACTGCTCAGATGCCTTTGCCATACGTTCATTTATACCAATACCAGGTGCTTATAATGGAGCCTTCACTCTTGAAAACCATTTACGATAAATCCCCCAATGATCGTCCCCCTTTGACGATTCAGCTCATATCCTTTCATATAAGATAAGCAATATCGTATATATACACTTGCCAGTGCTATTCCTGGATACATCTGACATATTCCCAATTGCAAATAGTTGATTTTCTCTAAATTAAAAAATTTAATATTTTGCATACATTTATTTTAAGTAGAAAAGAAATCTTGCAGATTTTAACTGTTACTTGGAGGGTTAAGCAAATGCATTCAATAAGCATAACGATTTTTATTTTCAATGATTTCTCGAGTACATTTTCAAGATACGTTTTATAATTCAAAAATGAATTGTGCTGAATTACTAAACAGGTTTGTGTTTGTATGCGTTGGTAGAAATACACACCGCAAACTGAATATTGTCGAAATTGATGCGGATCTCGTTGGTTGCAATTATGCGTTATCATATTACCTCTCGTGTCATCCCCTGGTCAATAAACGAGATATCGAATGCAGTGGCAATTAGGAAATACCAGTGCGTCAAATTACGTCACTATATACGATTGATGTTTCTTGCCAACTCTTATCGGTCAATCGAAACGATCTGCCTTTTGAAGTTAATTTTTATAGTCCTCCTCGCGAATTTGATATGAAATCATGCGAAACCCTGTAATAATGTCTATTGTGACGTCAGAGTCATCCCTAATAATGGTATTGAATTGCCTTTTGTCATCCGTGAGACTGCATAAAAACGAATATCGAATGTGTGAAAATAAAATGGGATGAAACTGCAATTTTTACAGAACTAACGATATTGCGCTACCCCACAATCTACCTTTTTTGTCCTATCAAATGTTCTATTTTAAGAGATTGAACAAAGACAGGTGGATAAATGCATCAATTACGAGTTACGTGAGTTAATCTAGACTGAATTTTGGGGAGAGGGTCAATTGGCGATTTCAATCACTGGATATATTGATTATTCCTGGCGTGTCCTTGGAAATTCGCGTCAATCAATTTAGAACCTGTGTCTTGAGCCCCTTGACTTGCTGTATTGGTAGCTCGTGACGTGCTTCATGGGACAATGCGACACGGGAAATTCCATTGATTAAGCTAATTAATCCGGGTGCTATCAATTATCGCGGAATTGTATAAAATCACGAAGCACGAATAAATTTTCTCAGTCAAATTTGTCTATCACTAATGCTAATTTTAATGGAAAGGCAGAGATAAGACAAATAGGCCTAAAGATAACAATTTTCTTGTCAAAAAATATTCTAAAGTTAAATTAACATGCAGTGTTTGCTATTAGCTAATTTTGGAAAACAGAATAATTAAAAACATTATAATCATTATTATTATATTACATCGTTTATACGTCACCAACAAATTATTAAACAGATACAATGTTTACATTCAGCTGGTGGTTAATGAATTAAAATACGAGGCTTGAAACTGAAAGTGGCCACGAAGAATAATTGGTCGAAAGTATATAGCATCAATGTACATATACGCGTCGGCGTATAATTATTAATGAATCCTTAATTAATACAGGTCATCAATGTAAACTAAATTAAACTGCTAGATGGGCTCATTAGGAAAGTGCTTCTGGCTATTACCGTTCTTGTTGCCGAATAATTTAAACAACCTTCATGAAAATGTTAATGACGTTAACCGTCACGCTAATATTCAATTGATTCAGACCACTCGGGAGTCTGTTAGACAGGAATAACAATAATTATCGAATGACCCAAAGGCATCCTGATATATCACAGATATATATTACCTAATCAATGCCAATAAACCTGTACACACTTTTACACTAACGAAATACATACTGGTACCACGAGTATAAAATACATCCATTTACTCCAAGAAATCTATCATAATCCTGACGTCACATCCGGCCAAGAAAAAAACAACGAATAGATATGCAGGTTTTTGAAACGAAATTTAGTAGGAATTTATTAGTGATATAGCGAGGCATTGAATACGGTTAATTAAGGGGCAGAGTGGGCTGATTCAGGGAGTACCTGGTCCATATTATATGCGGACTGGGAATATCAATGCTAGGAGTGGAGAACAATGGGGAAGCAGGTGGCGTGCATCCAGGATGAGGAGCGCTGATAACTCAATTTGTCCTTTGATACGTCCCTGGGGAGGTGCGGGCACTGCAGGATGACCTTACGCGACTGTATATATAGCAACTATAGCGAGGATCCGGAGTCTCGATTCAGGACTGCCAGCTGCCAGCAGCCAGGATCCCCCAGGTCGCACAGGTGGTCGGGGCTAATAATAGCAATGTAGGTGCGCGCTGCTACCTGCCAACTCTATATAAGTTCTCCGGTTCTACGTTCTACCCTGCGTGTCCGTTCCAGTTGCGCTGTCCGTGTTCCGAGGAGCGAGTTTCTCGCTCGCTCGGTGCAGCGTCGCTTGCTCTCAAACTCCGTAGTGTTGTTGTTGCGAAAGCTCGACGAACCCCGAGGCTTTCGGTGCAACGAACCGAACCTTCGGAGCGTGTAACGCTCGCAACAATCCACGGAAAAAGGAAGCTTGCGCAACCGGCTCTCCTAATAGCATCGCGACGCGCAAACCTTCCAGATCGATTCGCCCCCAGTACTCCGCAGCGTGCACGAGAGTCACGCTAACCAATTCTTTAAAAACCACTGCTAATTCACCCGATAGACTAATACACCCCCCCCCACCCTCCTCCACGTGCTAATTTTTTGCTCGCTTTAATCTCTTTCCTGTCAGACGTATATATTTATTTGAACGTGATTCGAAGGTCCCGGAGGAGGACGAAATAGTCAAACGTTAAGTTTTTGTTATTCTTTTTAATAATTGTACGTTGGCGAACAAATGATTATTAATTATTCAAACGATAAACGGATACACTCCCACGTCCTAATTTCTTTTACTCGCTTTAACCCATTCGTCAAAAGTATATATATATATATATATATCTATCGAACGATTCGAAGGTCCCGCAGGAAGACGAAACAAGCGAACGTCAGGTTTTTATTATCCACTCTGTCTTTGAACCGTTATACGTTGATGAAACCTTGAAAATATGCACTCGATTTGTCTTTGTAACGCGCGTCATTAATTCCATGGAAGAGTAATAACCAAGACAAGCTTTATTGGCTCTTTTTACGCTGCTTTGAAAAATGAGGACTGAATGTACAGTGTACATACGCGCGTTACTATAGCGAAGGGAAAACTTGGCGAGCCTTGGGCATTGTGCTCGGACTAATACGCTATATTTATGGGCGCCATATACGGAGCTGCACTAATGAGAGAATATTGAAAACAGTCGGTCTTGCGAGAGTTGCGGATGCTGTGTATAAAGGAGTCGGTGAGACGGAGGGGTGGATAGGACTTTGCAAGGACGATAATCGTACAGCTAGATCCTCCCTGGAGCCAACCTGTGCATTCTGTTGCTCCAGAAACTATCCAAGGCAATTCGTGTTTAGCGGTACCCCCTCTCCCTCCCCCACCCCTCACCCTAAACACGCGAAACTTCAATTGGAATACTGCAAAACGTCTGCGGAAAATTAACATTCGCAATAGCCAACCCGCAGCGATACTATCGGACCAAACTTGGTAATATCCAGTGGGTGGCTATACTTAAACGATGCCAGGACTGAAAGGAAATCACTGTTGACCAAACTACTATAAATAAAGGACGCAAGGTTAAGCCATTTTTCTTTCCCCTGCTTTTACAGTGCATGGAAGCATGCACTTCCTTCGCGTGCTTCGACAGATCAATAATTAGAGAACACAGGGACGTTATTCGGCAGGACGTGGTTCGCTGCACCGCACCACGGTGAAATTAATAATATCAGAGTGGTACATGTAAATAGTATCCGATTCTTGAATTAACTATGCATTCCCTAGCTCGATGGCGTGCACGACTCGCCGACTGATGATACTAATCACGTAATTACTGCGCAACCTACCGACAAATTATACTTGTTGAATTACACCGTCTATCAAGGTGTGTAGGTTTTCCAGCAGCTTTGCGAACCAATCCTGGTATTGCGTGCGTGTTTCTTTGTCTGTGAGCCGCTACAAACAAGGATATATGATTTTCATCGGATAAAAAGGTCCAACGCGAAACGATTTGCCCGTAAACCTACGCGAGATAATCAAAGCTGGGATCGTAACTGGAAAATTAGAATTTTGAGGCCCGACGGCTGAATTCAGTGGAGGGACAGAATTCAAAGTATCGGAGTTTAATTCTGCGGGCCGAGTGCGCACATCCAGGCCGATTTCCGTCAAAGCTAGCGTGAACCATGGCATTTCAGCATCTGTCTACAGCGATATGCCCTCTGTGTATATTATATATGTATGGAGGAAAATGGTGCGGTATGTACATACATGTATAAACATTGGCGGTACAGCGAGATCTGCTGCGATGCTACGTACTAATATATCGATGGTTGCGGAAGAGGGAGGTCCAAAACCTCAAAGGGTCGACTAATTGGCCAGTTTCGACCAAACCAACGTGGAGAGCAGCGCGACCCTTCCGATTGGTCAGCTCCGACGAAAGAAATGCTAAATTCAATCAATTATTCTTGTGCTTCGATGCGCAAACAATTGATCGGCCTATAATTTGCTTTAATCCGACGTTAAATGAACCAACCTATGGTTACTAATGGCTGCTAGTGGAGAACCAATTAATTATATGCAATTTATACTTTCTCCTTATATAGATATACGCTTTCTCAACAGTATATTTTTTATAGGAAAAATCTTGGGTTATTCACGGCGTTGGAAAATCTGAGAAATCGTCGGTGGGAGGAGCGGAGTTGGAAAAAGTTTGCTGGTTCTTAAAGTAGTTTTGGTCAGTCGTGTCGTAAGTCATACGAGTTTAAAGTTGTCATAAAATCGAGCTTTTCTGACCATCCACCGAATGCTATCCTTGGGATAAAAAGTTTTCCGGATTACGCAAGTTTCCGAGAATTTCGGTTCTGGGTGGTTTTCGCTGTTTTACCGCTGTCGCTGTGTTTACAAGTCCGACATGGCTCGACGCGACGTTCCGCGAACGCGTAGGCAAAAAGGGCTAGGAAGGAAGAACAACTAAATTGGAAGTAAAGCGTCGAGTAGGAGTTTTGCGAGCGCGAGTGAGCGAGACCAATGCGGGATGTAGCCAACTTTTTTCCATGTTCATTCGCTGAAAGACCAACTACCATATAGGATAGTACGGGAAGTTGCAGTGAAACCAGTTACCATACCAGCTCCCCTTAACACCTATCTTCTTCTGCGTTATCGAGTTACCAGCCAACCTGGTCAATGGCCCATTGTTTGTTTATACCTGAGATTCATTATATTCTCCCCACGACACGACCAACAATTATTATTATTAGCTGAAAAACTATAGTTATCACCTTGGTCTTTCACTGGCTAATAGCGTACACCTCTCTCCCATTACCTCGATTCTCTTAAATAGATTTAGCTCGTTATAGAACAAACACCGAGCAAACCAACACTTCACTGTATATAATACTCCTTTTACGAAACGACCACAAGCAGACACAGGCAAATCATGGAGGACCTTTCGTAGCTTTATCAGTGCATCACCTAGGCTGTTTCGATAGGAGAAAGGAGAGCCACTGACGAGAAATTTTCAGATAAAAATTTATCTGTAAAATTTAAGTGGAGGCTTTTTAATATCAATAATAAAAGTCTGTACCGTCCGTGCGAAACTTTGTAAAGCTGCTGAGTGCACCTAGGTCTCTCTTTAGCGAGGGCTTCAAAATTTCTCATAAAATGTTACATCGACATCGATTTCTCTTTGTTATTCGTATCTGCAGAGCAGCTCGTAAAAAGCGCTAGGCGGCATAATCATCGTTAATTAACATTTATGAGAACACCTAACACAGCTCTCCGTCACTTTCCTACTCTCGTCAGCCTCCTATCAGTCGACAGGAAAATGGCTTCTAGCGAATGGACCAAAGCTCTCCACCATTACGTTCTAATTGAACTGCCCAACCCCCTGTACATCCAGCTTGCACAATTAAGATCGATATCGCAATACCCCCTCATCATCTAGCAAATATATATAGATAGCAAATTCATCCTAAAATTCAATAGTCATCTAGCAATTCTTCTCCTCAAAAACTCTGCTGCATGATAAAGTTCTGTCGACCAATACGCAAAACTATAATAAAGGTGGATTTCTGCAAAGTGGATAAGAACGAAAGCTTGCGAAATTATATGATCGATATAGCATTGTGCTTGCTCACTTTGTCAATAATTGAAGCAAATTCGTTTCGTCCTCCAGTCACCATTTACCATTCGTTTCTTCATTCAAAATTCATGAGTAGACTTGATAAATTTTTTTTAGTGAACGTGCAAAATTATATATAGTGATATTTCTGTGAAAAATTCGGTTCGGGCAATAAAGTGGGTAAGAATAATGTTAGGATTTAATGTATGTATAGGTATACGGAGGATCCGAGCAAAACAAAGTATATCTGTGGGTGGAGCTAGAAAAAAAGACGAGGGGGGGGGGGGGAGTATCGGTGTCTCGACGTGACGTCGATCGATGTTCCTCGCGCTTGCACGTTTAACGCAAAGCCGAGTCGAGCCGAGTCGGTGGTGATTCGAACGACGACCCTACGGGGAAAAGGGAGAATTTATGGAAATTCAGTGGCCCGGCTTAAAGGGCGCTCCGTACACCAAGTAGAAAGAGTCCGAGAAGCAAGAAAAAAAGCCCGGATCTTTGATCTACTAGCGGCTCAACCATTGTTCTCCAGCCCGGTATTATTATCCAGGTTTCGAACGCCTCCCTGGATCAAAAGACTCCATTCGATCTTGCCAATTTAGCGTCGAACATTTTTATTAAAAAAAAAGGGAGAAAACTTTTCACTTATTTCAGCAAATTTTTATCGCACTGTATATATACACAGCTCCGACTCACTTGGAATATTGCTAATAGTATGCGATAGACTTGCCAATTCATCATTCTCACCCAATGCACGCCTGTGGCTCGTCTAAACTTTCTCAACATTAACTTGAAATATTGAGTTTCTTTTACTCGTGTTTCTTCCTTTATCGAGCAATTTTCTATTTTACGCGAGAGTGAAAATAAATTTTCTTACTCTCGTCGCTATAGATTTCAATGATTTCTGTTTTCTTATCGATCGAATGATTGATTATCTGGAGATGTCTGCACGAATGATCGGCGTATCTTTTTTCGATAGAGGGTTTGCATTTGCGGAATTGATATTTTTTCAATTCGACGTAAAAGGATTTCAGTGGATCTGGTGAGTCTAGGAGGTAGATACGTATGGCATGTATAGAGTGCTACCAATTGATGCCTGGTTTAATGCACTTCCAGCCAATGATGACGTCCCGTTGCTTAAAGCCTCTCGAGCAGACAGGAAGCATCGATCCTGTCTGCTGGGCGCATCGTGCAATGAACGAGCTATCCTTACTCTTCCCCTCTTTGGTTCTCTCACCACCGCAACTCCCACCATCAAATATCCTCGTCACCTCTGCAGAGACGTATCGTCAGAAAACAAAAAGTCTTAATCGACGACTTTTCAACCTCTTCTAAAAGCCTGACTTAAACTTATTTACCCAATTTTCTTTGAAGCAAAAGAAAAGATCAGTGGAGAAAAAAATGAGATTTTCTTATACAAAAGACAATTTGTCCTCGAGTTTCATTACCGAGTAAATGGATTCGATGAAAATGCGAATAAAGAGAAGCGATATTTGAAAATTTCAAGTTTGAATGCTCTGGACGGAAAATCGATGTTGAAGGTAGAAGAACAAGGAGGAGGGGGAGGGTGTGGAAAATCGGAAATGGGACGAATGCGTGCAGAGACGAAGAGAGAGAGAGAGAGAGAGAGAGAGAGAGAGACTTGGGAAATGGAGGTGAGGTAGATGACGGGTAAACGGAAGTAATGGAGGATGGGAGGTAGGAGAGAAGAAGTAGCCATCGCCAGATAACGTTTCTCGTCTCGCCGACGACACTCGGCGTTGTTGGTATAAAACAGCCTCGACTTGGTCTCTCACGCGGCTGCATCACAGCACGCCTTGCCACCACTGCAATTTTCACTGCTGTACACCTCCGTATCAACCTCCTCCTGCCATCCTCCTTCGACTCAAGATCTTCCAGCGCATACCGATCCGGTACACGCCCTCCGATAGCCGTCACTGCGCGACGTGTCTCGCATCTACCGATCTCTCACCAAAATCTTACTCATCCCTCCACGTAAAATCTTCGTCCTATTGCTCCCTCGAGAGAAGCAATATATTCTTTCCTCTTACAATAATTCCAATCATATATATATATATATATATATATATACATACGTATTCATAATTGATATCAACAGCTTATTATAAAAATTCTCCAAAAAGACAAGTTTAAAATTTCGTGAAAAAAGTTCTCGTTGCAAAATTATTCTCTTGCATTCTGACGAGACAAATTAGAAAGGTCGGAGCATGAAAAATGTAGCGATGAAGAAGAAAAGGAGGAATTGCATGGCTGAGGAGAGAGGATGAAAATTTGTTAGCTGTTTGCTTTTATTTTTACTTTAGCAGTAGGTGTATATAGAAGGCGAGGTGTTATCTTTGAGCAAGCTGCATGTTCCAACTGGACTTTTCACCCTCGTTTCACGTGATGCTAGGACGGCGGTCGTTTCGCACGCGTTGTTAGAACTAGAACTGGAATTGAGGATGGCCACGGTCGTGCACTGGTAAGTCTGAAGCTTGCAAAAGCTGCTCTCCCTGGTCCACCCCAATCCTCGTCTGTCAGGAAGCAGTCACGTGCGTTCACCGAGATAAGACTCGCCATCATCGGCGACGACAAGCTCTAGCAAAGCCAACCACCAATAAGAACGGGCCAAGATCCGAGAGGGGATAAGGTGTCCGCGAGATGTGTCTCCCTAATAGCTCCCCAACCCTATTTTACCTCCCCTGCTTTCCCCGACACTCCCCCTCTACCCACACACACACATACACAAGAAGCTCTCTGATACTGTATCGCCGGGATCACTCAGCCGTGATCTTCCAGAATGGCCATCCTTCCGCTCTACTCAGTCTGAAAGGCTGACTCTCGAAAATCAACAAAAAAGGAACAGACGCAGAAATAACTCAAATCTCTTTCCTCCTTTTTCCACGAATCATCGTTAACGTCCCTCCTGATAATGATAGGGATGAAAACGTCGATTCGTGCCCTCCCCCATTCGCTTTCTAAGGAGATACGTGGGATATCCAGTGTTTTTTCCATCCGAGTTTATGGATCCAGCCAATTGAGTACAACGATCAGGGTTTTCTGCGTACCAGCGCGATCGTTTCGATACGTTTTGTGGGAAACATAGGGGTACTTCCGGTCCAGGCCGATATCGCCAAAATCACAAGGGTTGTTGGTAGCTCCAGGCCAATAGATTGCTCAATGTGCTCGACGTAAGCCGAAATTCGACTATCCGCATCCACCCGATAGACCGTTATTTAGCCTAGCCAGATTAATCAGGGATTATTCCTCGATTAGGTACATGCCCTTTCGATTAATTCAAACACGAAAATCTGCTTCTCGCATGCTCCGCCGGAATTACTGCAATTACCATACAAATCTACCCCGACACAGTACTTGTAGTAACAAACAAAATCAACGGGAGCTTGCCCTAATTGCAAATTCTCGTTACTCTTCAACGTGTTAATCCTCGCGAGGAAACACCGTATTGACTGGTGAAAATTATCTTGTACGATCGACCATTTTTTCTTACCAGTATATATATATATATACATGTTCCATAAAAATTAAATTTAATAGCTTCGTGCAGGAAATAGACGACTGGAAAATCTGTCGATAATCCCTGTACAGCGAAATTCATCGACGACTCGGTGGTCGTCGTAAGGAGAGGAGTCGAACGATGACCAAGGGGAAAGTGGACGAATCGAAGAATCGATAATAGAAGGTAAAACTCGATAGCTCATCAAACCGTGATTCTCTCGATATACACTCCCCCCCCCCCCCCCCCCTCCTTCTTGTTATAAATCACGACGCGTTACAGGCGCTGCCAAGTAAGCAAACTGTCGATAAACCGACGCGCTATTTATCGCTCCAGTAAAAAGCCGGAGCTCGCTCCGAAACGAATTCTCGTCCTGATTACTATTTGTAAAAATTCACTGAAGCGGCAATTTTTTTCCACGTCGCTGCTTTAATTCCCGCCAAACAAAAGAAGCCGAACGAGAGCCTCCGTGAAATCATTTCCACCGCGTAGTAATTTTATCGTTACGCGTACATGTTAAAAAATACCTTCGCGCACCGCTTACACTCTTCGGATAACAGAAATTACTAACCAATTTATTCGAGCGATCAACGACGATCGAATTTATCGCGAGGGCTAGGACCTGCGAATTTTCCAAAAATATATGTTTATCTCATCGAGAGCGAACGTAGCTGCCTCGTTAAGGCTGGTCATTATTGTGTTATATCGAGGCAATGAATTACATTTTATTTGAGGGATACAGAGTATTCGTGGTGGTCGCATAAAACCTTCTCTAAGTATGTGCTTCACTCCTTTCGAGACGTTAATTCATCCCCTTCCCTTGACCCTAACATTCGCTCTCGCTTGATTCTTGTCGCGAACAACGCGAGCTCCCTAATGTCCTCTCATCGTTCTCAATTTCCAGCCCCCCCCCCCCCCCCCCCTCCCTCCCTCACTCCTCTCCCAACCACGACTTCGACCCTGGCTCCTCACCCTTCAATTTCGCTCTTTCCGCGCCAATCGTTAAACGCTTTACGAGGCCATAAAACCACAGATCGTCGCCAACTGACCTTTTCTCGATAGAATATACCTATCGTCTACCTCCCGTGATAGGACTATGTCTTACTATTTGCCTCTTTATGACCACTGAGCACCACTCCACAGGCCTAAAGACTCGTCGAATTAAATTCGCCCAGATCTCAAACTTTCAGCACACGGAACACCGAATTCACTCTCTTCTCTCTCGTCCCTGTGTTTTATCTCTTCGACTATTTAAACTTACAGCGGGATTACTCAAAAGGTAGCCTTGGTCCTTGTTTTATGACCCTGCTAAAACGTATCGGATATACCGCGAGGACTTTAATGACCCAGCAGGAATAATTTACCAACGTTCATCGAATTAACTTAAAACGTCTTGAAACTATAGAATTTCAATATCCCAATGTTGCTTATCGAGAGTGCAAGGATCTACCTAACGATATGTATATTAGTGCGGCCAGATGAAATCGCTCCCATTCAATTCAAAGCTACCTCGTTAAGACGGCCCTGAACGTCTGATCGACGATAAATCTTAGATCGATCAAACAGAAGAGTTTTCGTAAAATCTATTATGTATATATATATATATACCAAGTGAATTTTGCTAGTTTCAAAAAACCATTCAATCTCCTTCTCTCCCGACTTTTCAAGAATATATATTAAGTGATTTCTCATATAATTTTCGTTTTCAGAATAAAAAAAGTTAAATCTGTGTTAGGAGAGTAATTGATAAATCAGGTTCAACCGATCGTTATCCCTGTCTCTCAGGCGAATTTACGTTTTAACCAGCAGTCTGATTGCCCATTATGGGAAGAATACGTGAGATTTGAATAAATTGATTAATATTCCCATGGATCTATTACCCATGGCAAGCATCTTTCGTGAATAGAATAGATTGTCACGATAAGCCATTAATATCTGAAATCGTATTATCACAACAACACCTGTGACATAATTGCATCGAGCTGCTTCAATCAGATGGTCCAATTAGCAGGATAACGTTTGCAAGGCCAGACCCACCGTGCCCCGAAATCTCATCTATTAATGTTGAAAATACATGTCACTACCAATGCTCGAACACAACGCGCGTGTAAACACCGTTTCCCAATAATCGACTAATTACATGAAACAAACGATGAAATTCGTCATTCGTCCAATCCGCGATTAGTTGCTCGATTGTTAATTTTGAATACCGAGAATTAAAGGCCAAAGGAAATTTGCGCATAAACGCGACGAGGACTGCATAGATCGCAAGAGGAAAAACAGTGTAAATAATAGTTTGGTAGAATTTTATTGAGAGGAGTGTGTAATATGGGCGCCTGGGGGAATTGACAGGAGGACGAAGGGAGTTTGACGTTGAATTTTTCTAACGTGACGTAATGAGAATCGACAGGTAGATAACAGAGGGAAAAAATATGGTTGTCGAGGTAGAGCAGGAAGGGGTAACTAACGAGACTGGCCACACAAAGGGCATTATTCGCCGATGCGTTGGAACGGATCGGGCTTATTGGAGACCATTGAAGGGAAAACTTGAACGCGTATGTATACCTTGCAGTATTTCAAGCGACCAATTTAAACTGGTCATTTGCCGGGCTCGGCCAGCCCATTCGCCCCCGTGCACCTGGTGTCCACGCCAAAAACCACCTGTGCTGCTCCGCTGATACCAATCCACGCGCGCCAGATTAAATCGCAACTTTTTCTCCAGATTCCTAATGACTCTGGAATTTGTCGTTCTCGTTAAAATTCCGTCATCGTCGCGCCGCGTCAAATGCCAGGTTCTCGAAAAAACCATCCTCGTAATCGACTGATAAAAACACACTTTACGCTGCTACGAATAAATCTGGGAAAATATATCTAGCGAAGGGAAAAAATTTGGAACACGGGAAGATTTTCAATTGAAGAGAGTCGTTATGTTAGAAAATAGAGTTTATTCTAGATTGCGGCAAGGTGCTTTTAGATGCGCTTGGGAAAGCTGTTATCCCTCCAATGTGAATTGCGTGTAATAAGAGGAACTACTACTCGCACAGGTAGAGTACTACCCCAGGGCCCTTATTCTTTTCGCCAACGAAATTCGATGTAAACTACATGGAATTACTCGGACATCAATTCCGTAATTTCGTGGAGCTTCATAAACGGTCAGTATATATATATATATATATATACATATAGTAGCATCCCTGTAATTACATCAGCAGGAGATCTCGCTGAGCTTTTTTTCCTCGGGACAAACAGACTCGGGCAACGGGAACACGAGATTCGCTTCTATTCCCGCAGGCACCCACCGTAATTACACGTAAACTAAAAAATCAACTTCTTATAAAGTTGACTACGCTATTTCTCCGAGTCTTTAACGTTGGAATATTCTTAATCAAAATTTGTTGGGTATTCTAATTGATCTTATTACTTGTAAAAAAAATATTTATGCAAAGATTTGGTAAAGTATAGATATAAATCATAACGATCATGACTGTATAATACTTAGGATTTGCTAATGAAAATTTTTAACGAATTTTTAAGCGCGTTTCCAGTCTTCCGAGATTTTAATTGCGCTTTTTATCATTTCTAGAATAGACACGTTAAAGAAGCAGGGAAATTATAATTTACAGTCTGTCCGTTGGAAGCTTGCTCGTGCCTCGTCTAAAATGACATTTGGCACTATTTGCAGACGTCTGAGGTTGGCTGGTGTGTATAATTACGCGAAATTGACACGCTCGTTCCGCTCGCGGGTTTAAAAAACCGCGTTTCCGTCGTGGTATTCTGTTTGCCGTTGGGGATGGTGCAAGAAAGGGAAAAAGGAAGGAAGGAAGGAAGGAAGGAAGGAATGAATAAGGAACTGCGAGTCGCAAAGGGTTCCGCGGGAGCGAATAATTACGTAAGCGGCGTTTGCATTCTGCCGGGTCTGAACGCATCAACGTGGGACGCCAAGCACTCTCGTGCAATACCTCTCAAAGCCTTCTTCCTTTCTTCAGACACGCTATAAATTATTTTCATCTCCAAACCCTTTGTGTTACCTCGCGACACGTTTCCACACTCCTTTTTTACGACTAGCATGTAATTGTAAATAAAAAAGAACACACACGCTCTCTATATATGAACAATTTAATATTCCCCTTTGCATGAAGAATAATAATCTTTTAAAATCTTTTCTCCCTCGCCTCTCTCGCGTACATTGAAAAATAAGGATTTACTCGAGAAATTTTGGTACATTGTTATTTTCCTCGAATTGCAGCTTATAGGGGAAAAGATTTCGTAGCAGAGATGCTCTTGGCAGAGGCCACTTGGGCTAATGTAATAATCTTATCCGATAGCTTTCCACTAATACAACTTCTGGGAAGCTTCACTTTCACGGAGCGTAGGCCATTCGTGCGTGTGTTCGATCTGCCAGGGACAGACACCGGCTGTTTTTGCCGGATTTCTCCATGGTATCGCAAATGATCGTCGTTTTCACGCAGCGGAAGAGGGGATAAAGCTGGAAACGGTTCCCAGCAGCCTGTCCGCACCAGGAGATGCGTGAATAATGACCACGCACGCACCATCCATGCGTGTTCGCATGATTTATTGGCAGAAAAAAAGTCTGACGAAATTTTGGTCCAGTCGCCAGTGCGACCGGCCAGCAGCTGATTCGTCAGTTATCCTCCCGAGCATAAAGGACACCAAGGACATGACAGGATGCAAATCCTGCGAAAAGCATCAGGGGATTCTTCGAGCTGAAAATCCTCGAGTAACTTACGTAAAATCGCATTGAATTTTATGATTTATCATTTACGATTTACAATATACAATACTTTCGATCAATTGGATCCTGTAACACTGCATCTAATCGCACGATTCAAGTACATTGAAAAGCAGACTATAATTGGAGATGGGGAAGGGTAAAAGGGTTTCGGGATGTAGGTGGAAACGAGAAGGGCTCCACGAGGCTGATAACGACCGTGGTGCTCAGTGATCTGGATAAAGCTTCGTGATGATAATTAGGAAATAATTGAGAAAATAGGTATATAATTATTGGTATAATTAGCTTTGTTTTTACTAACGACTCGTGCAAATGATTGCAGCGTTATTGCCCGACATGAATCCTCTTTGGGTTCGTTCGATCGTTGCTCGCTGGCTCGTTCATTCATGACCACGATTAATCCTAGCCAAATAATTCATTACACTTGTAGTGCTCCGCGAGAACTCGAGTTGCCTACAGGATTTCCCCAAAGATAATCCATCCTCCAACACCCAATACCACTTTGCTACAGCTGCATTAATCCATCTGGCCCACTATCATCAAATATTACTATTCCTATCAAAGCCTGGTAATCGCCTTAATTTGTGTAAAATGCAATACATTGCTTGCATCTACATACGTATATAGTAATTTAATTTCAATTTATAATTTTAATATTGTATATATATCATCTATCTGATAATTTAATATTAATTTTAATAGTCTTGTTACAGCGGACGATCAAAGCGAGAAAAAAACTTATTAGGGGATTCTCGAGTTGATTCTTCGTGAACATCGGAATGATGAGTAGAGTGGGTCGATAAGCATCTCGCGAGAAGCGTTTGGTAGCTCGTAGATATAGAACTCGACCAAAACAGGTTCGGGCTTGGATTGTCCAGAAGGATGAGAGGATTTTGCCAAGTCCCTCGAGATAGGACAGTTATCCTTTTTACTCTTAGCCCCCTTCTCTTAGGTAGTCTCGATATGCTGGCTTTATTCTTTCACTTAAGAGTTCCTTTGTACGAAAAACGTTTCACCACGTGCAAGCTTAGTCAACGCTAAGTAGACTCACATCGCTCACTGTGTCCTAAATGTTTCGTTGCATTTTCGGATAAAAGTTTACCAAAATCCAATTAATAATGTGATTTCCCATTTCTCCTGAGATAAAATATCCTCTTTGCTGAAATGGACCTTGAGGAAAAAATTAGATATTTTTACAAATAACTGCCCTATAATTTCTTTAATTGTCTCAGTATAAATCGTCGTATATGAAAGAGATTTTAGGAATATTACACTCGTAGCAGCTTATAAGTAATTTTCCAATGTGTCTCTCGATAGAGAGAATTGTTCTGTAAGCTTTCAGGGGAAATGACGTGAAAGCTCAGCTTACACCGAGTAACTGCATGGCTTTGTCATAGATGGATAATAGACTAATTTGAGGCGAGAGAAACATCTTGATTCTGGTGAATTCTCGATAGAAGCTTCGCGCAGTTTTGGCCAAGCAAAAAGAGAGGAGCACGCGATAACGTCCCGTATTATAGGTACATTTACATCGAGCCCTAATGGAACCGTCGGATAATCCAGTCTCGGTAATTCCCATATCTACGATTCAAAATCCCAACGAACCACCTCCGATTTCACATTTTAATCGCTCAACCCTCCGACAAGCCGACCCATTTCACAAACTCACTTTTATCACCAGCTCTCAACGATTAGCTTATCACGAGTAAGGAATAAAAGCGATACCGAGGTACGCCGATACATTTGATTTTTATCAATTTTAATTCAGTCTCGAAGACTGAATTTTACGATCGATTCTGCACAAGGACTCGTGAAAAGCTCGAATTATGCCTGATCCGTGTACAAATTTATTTCAGCTCGTAATCTAAATAGCTAATCTTGTTGTTCGTTTTTTATAGCAATGGAACAATTTGTTGGGTTAATTATGGGACATTGGTGAAAAGTTGTTCGAGGATGGCCGGTCTCGCGAGGGATAGAGGGACGAGAGTACTCCGGTACGAGGTAATTAATTGAATTCCTTGAAGATCGACGTGCCGTCGGGCAATTAATTAGCCGTTTAATTTAGATCCTATCAGACTGAAAGTAGATGCCGCCTGACGGTCACCCTCCTCCGAGTCTCAGCATGCACTTGCACCCGGGCAAGTGGAACGGGAAAAAAATCCGATCGGAGATTTAATTTAAAATAAATAACGGTTATCTACTCCTCTGCATGATTATTCCTCGAAAAATTCAACCGGTAGAAGTTTGAAAAGGTCTAAACTGCAGCGTTTCCTTATCATAAATAAAGGAATCGTATCGTGAGACGTTGATTCATTTTTCCCAATTATTAGCATAGCAAATATTTCTTAACGAGTTATTTCATTACGCAATTTTATTAATGTAAATATATTTACATAGAAAAATAATATCTATAGATGCAGTAATGATTACGATGCTCATCCGCAGTAGAACCGTTTAAGTTAGGTCTCTATCGTGCGACTGCTTTAAGACGCGGATCGATATGCTTTTAGGCTCCAGTCAGAGTGGGTGCAGCGAAATGGCAAAAAGCGGAAATGTTGGCAGGAATAGGTCGAATTCATCATGGAAGCTTAGCCTGAACGTTATCTGTACGAATCTGCCCGCATTGCCGCAAATCGAACCGACCCTTATTAGGAAAAGCATCCCTAAACGAACACAATTATTTCGCCAGCTTCGAATGAATTCCACCTAAAAGCTTCGTTCATCCCAAAACTCCGCAATCTACGAGAATAAAAACTGGAAACAGCGAGAGTTTAACGGCAAAAATCGAGGAAACTCGACGAAGAATCGCCCAGAGCTGAAAATGTTGCTGTATATATATAGCAATGGTCAAAAATTTACATTTCACCGTGCGAGAATCAAGGGATTTAACGCTCGCTTTTGTTCGCCAATAAAGCGAATGGTTCTGATGGATATGGTACGTACCCTGAAAAGGCGAGGGTTCCGCATGCTAATATTACATCCTTCGCGTTGGGATGCCGAAAGACACAATTACGCGTTCTCTCGGATATAAGCAGAATTTCTAGGATCTGTTAAACGCTGCGGGATGGAAATGGGAGGAAACATGAGAGGCTGCTGATTAGCTTGGCAAAAGGCTGCGAATCGTTTATCGGGACGTTGAGTTTTCGATTTATGGGAATGCGTTTCCTATTACGGTATAGTTGTGGTCGAGTGGTCTTCTCGGTGCCTATAAATCGGCCCGGTTAATATCGCTTGGCCCGGAAGAGCGAGCTCTTAGTTAGATGAGAAGCAATTATCGTAAATAAGACGGACTCCTTGTACGCGAGTGTTCTTGCGGCCAGCTTCATCCCCCTTTTCTCGCCTCCGGAAAAAAAACCGAGACTTACCCCAAGAAATAATCTCGACTCTCATCAGCCGATGTTCGATGTCGAGGAGCAGAAAAGGAATCGCGTCACGTGCCTCGATCCACCTTGTCAAAATTAACCTGTACAGTTTTCAATATCCATTCGGTAATAAACTAGCCCATCGTTGAGTTTGAATAAATATCACTGTACATGTATATGCTTCATGTGGAGCGTCAGATGTATAAACTAAAAAATGAAGCTAATGTTATAGACTCAAAAAATAATAAACTTTATAAAAACATCTCGCATGCTTCTCAAAGAGGAATTTTATGTACATCGTTCTATCGTAAACCACTGCCGGTTAAACAATATCATCTAATTTCTCGTAAATCGAAGCGAATAAGGCGAGGAGGCTGAAGCGTAAGACCAATATAGGTGCTTTTCTCTCTACTTTTAGAGTAATTGCGTATATATATATATATAGAAGTAGCGGCTTCGTGAGAAAGAAGTGAGTAATACGGAAGCGCGAGAAAAGAAAAAGAAGGATAAAGAGGCAGAGATAAAGCGGAAAGTATATACGGAGAGGAGGAGCGTGGAAAATATCAGTTGGTCGACTCTCATGTCAGACTTGTATATGGAAATGAAGCTTTGCGTTGCTGGAAGATGATAAGCTGTTCTCCAAAGCCAAACTGGTCAGGTACACACGCCAACATCGTCACGATTCCTCCCATACACCGAAAGCAGCGTTTTCCCTATAAGCCTATTACCGCAATTACGCGTTACGCGCCCTCTGCAACTTCCCCCATTCGAGTTCCCACGTAGAATATGAAGATAACAGCTCCTCTTGGCCGAGATTGACGCGCGCGACAACTTTAGCAGTCGCTGACAAACTTGCGAATTACCCACTAGTCGAGTGGCCGTGCAACGCGTTTCACATCCCCCCCCCCCTCTCACTCTCTTTAAGCACTTTTAATGAACCGGCAGAATTTCTGCTGACTAACATACAGACGCTCCCGGAGACTCTGCAAAGTCTCTTTAAGAAGTCGATGCACTCTCCGAGAGCTTACATCCGAACTCGAGAAAATCAAGCTGCTGAGTAAACGCGGGTAAACTCTGTTCACGCTCCTCTTTCAAGCACGAATAAAAAGCAACGTTGAAATATCCACTTTGATTTATGGATTTGTAAATTATTTCCGTGTTTTTAATGAATACGGTCGCCGGATTTTTTCAGAGAATTTTTTGGCTCTGCCAGGAGGTTTAAACTGGAATGCATTATGGTTTGTATAGTTGTATTCATGGTGAAACTGTGGTAATAATCGCATTAAGAGGAAAATCAGGCTGTGCAGTTACAAAGGGTGCTTCGATTCGACTGTTAATCGTTCAGGCGTTGCACGGCCGTTGGTACCGCCAATGGATATCGAACCAATCGACTTTCAAAAGCTCCCAGTCATTTTCAATGGATAACGCGTCCGTCCGACCAATCGATGCCCGCGAATTTTTGCTCCGTCATTCGATCGTTACAACCATTAAGCGCGAAAATACATCCGAGATTATTTTTCGCGTACAGAAAATCGCCACTCACGTCAATATACGACTCGACGCATTATTCCCTAAACTCTTGCCGAGACTCGATGTATATTCGCAGAAATTGATTCGAGCTTATAAACGTGCGAATTTTTCTCCTCGCTTTTCACGATACGTTATACTTTTGAATCTTTCGTTCAAGTGGGAATTGTAAAGTGTATTTCATATAGGCGAGCGGGACTGCGAAAGATCGAAACTGCTTGCAGAATTACGTCGAATTGTTAAGAAGCTCCCCTTTTTGCCAAAGCCAATTAAAGTTGGCTTTTTCAACAGTTCTCGTGGAACACCTTTTAATACTTTTTCCACTCTCTTTCAATGCACTTTTATCGCTTTAGAATTCTTCCGTTCGATCGACTTACTCTTCGTATTTTCTCTTCCTTTCATCCGCGCTTAACTCGAAGAAAGCTATTCAATCACAACCTTATCTACCTTGAGAATCGATCATTGTACGAATTCAAACATTTCTCAATGTGGTATTTGCAGAATTAGACAACGTTTGCTAAGCTTCGAGTGTGAGCAGTCGGTGCGTGCATTGCAGTCGATGAATGTAATTTGTACAGATGAGTTTTTAACTCGCATCGTATCTTGGCTCATTGATATCGATTGGTAGGAATATTTTAATAAACCAGCCGAGACGACTGTTCGGCTTATGTTGAAGATATAACATTCGGTCAAGTAGAATTCGAGCAAACTTTCGATGCTTGGAATGCCATTTGAATAAAGCAACTCGAGCAACGGTTCAGCCACATGCAGTCATCGACAGCTGACTCACCTCTGCTTCATTCTTCCATCGATCGTCGATCTCTCAGTCTGCGAATCTCTTTTTAAAGACCTTTGCACGATTCAATGATAAAATCGGATCCATCGAAAAATAAAATTGTCAATTGTCTGTGGGTGTGTGTGCGTGTGTTAATGGTTCGATCTACACAAATGAAATAATAATAAAAATAATGTCGAGAGAATTTTTATTGATTTTGTGCAGTGATGAAGTAGATCATCCAATAATCCCAAACTATATAGGAGATTTATTAAATGGACCACTTTCGAATCTGGTTGGAATCTGTCTATGACAAACGATGGCGATTTAACATTGAAGCAATATTCAGGGATACATATACACTATAAGGTATAATTTGCGGTGAGTGGTTGCAGGGAACGTCGAATGGATTTCAACCGTAGGTCGTTTATTTAATCGTTTGAGAGAACTTTGTACACGTATTTGAAAATATATCTTGGCTGGCAAAGTTTGGAACGGGACTCGTGGAGTATGCGTGCGTGCAACACTTTAAATAAGAAGCGGTTAAGATAAAGCTGAGAGTTATTATAGCCACGAATATTAGAATATCTCTACGGAGACTCGTGAAAGGCTTCGTGCAGTTGCTTCATGTTCGATTTACGATCTTTCACTAATCTGGTTTGATTGTCCTTTTCGTTCCTGCTCGAGCAATTTTTCCAAAGGAGACCTTTAAAGGCTGGTGGCACGCGTTTCGTTGGAATGCCAACTGTCTCGTGACGTCCGCGAGATAAGCCTGAAGATTTCCGTCAAATTATGCAAATTAGAGATCTCCGCCCAGTTGGAATCCTCGGTAATTGAAGCACACGGAAGTATTTCTAGATAAACCATTGAACGTTTGCTGCAAGAATAGCCTGCACCAAACATGCACGTCCATAACCAATAATTTCTTCATAGATCTTCCCTAAAGATACACGATCAATCCCGATCGATGACTCCGAGTCGAATTTCTTTTACTTGAAAACAGCTTTTTGCAGCCTTCGCATCCTAACATTAATAAGAAGATTCAGTATTTTGTTTTCCTTGTTTTAAAATTCCTTAGAAAGTAACGAGTGTAAATATAGAAATCTGGCTGCGTTGAACTGATAATTTTTGCAATGTCCAACTCTGCGAGAGGTGCACAGTTTTGAAAAGGTACAAGGACCAATAAAAACTGAGCTTAAAGGTGGTCCGGATTTATAGCGGCAGTGCACGGCTGGCGGCCCCACAGTCAACGAGCAGCTTTACTTTCAGAAAGAAAGTTCCTTTCGACGTACACATCATACCATGAAGCAAGCAGCGCGAGGCAAGGCAAGGCAAGGCTTTTTTCGTCTTTCCAGCACTGGCCTGGGGACGGCCATGAAATTACGCATTGCTCCAGGCGCGCACCAAAACTCTCCTCAAACTTATATCGCTTTCCACTTGAAATTCGAACGATTGCATCTATTTTCAACGAACGCTTACGAGCTAACCACGTGCAGACAATAAATACTAACTGCCCCTCCGAGTCATCGACCTTCCTATCCAACAACTCTCCTGTACTATACATTGCCGTTCTCCACCTGCGACAAAACTTTAAGATTGCTTTCGGAAAATTGGTGTTTCGTGGAGAAAAAGCGAAAGGGCCTTTTAACTCGCGCAATTTCGAGAAAACATTTACGAGCGATTCCGCGGCACTTTTCGTCATAATACGTCGGGGGATCGGGCGCAAATGAGAGGACGGTGCGAGAGTTAACGGGCTGCCTTTTATGGCAGCCAATTACCCGCTGCGAGCGGAGAATATGCATAGATGAATGTCGCAGTCGCACACGTGAGCAAACCAGCATTCAACAAGCAGCTATTATTCCTCTACCCTCTGCAGCCTCGATCGTCAAAATCCAGAATCACACACCTATATACATACATCGAGCATCCTGCCTCGACATCCACTTTGTATATATATATATAATCTGGATCCTGGTCGAACAATAAGTGTCTCTGGTCTCGAAATGATTGAAAGTTTCTCGTTGGGAATAATAAGCGGGAGGATCGTGGAGCGTTTAAACGAGGCGAGCGTGAAAATCGAAGGAGAAGAATAAAGGCTAAAAGGATTGTCAGAGGTCAGAGACGAGGGGCTAGTGTCCGGCTTCCTCTTCAGGGTTAATCGCGAGGCCTCGATCGCGTGGGATGATTGTTGGGAAGGAGCAAAGCGAGGGATCGCAGGAAAAGCACAATAAGGGCATGACCAATGAATTTTAATATACGAAAAGACGAGATCGAAGACGAGTTATCGATTTATTCGCGCGCGCGCGTGCGACTGTTAAGGGAGAAAGTGCAGACTGAAGGAATTTCTAATGAGGCAGACGCAGTCTCACGTGGGAGTTATCCCATTTGGCACGCAGCGAGTCTCGCGACGGCGGCATATGGGCGATATGCGAATCTACCAAATCCATTAGAGGAAGAGGGACAGTGCGCGGTGGCGCGGAGATGCTAGATGAGACCGTAACTCAGTCTGCCAGAACTTTCCGCGACCTCTGCGAAATTTGAATTTAAAGCGACTCGGAATGGTCGACGATCAAACGGTCTGGCGCGGACGAATTAGCTCGTCCCAGACTAAAACCAACCTCTCGCTTCCCATTACGTCGACGAGCCCTTGGTCGTTCTTCCCATTCGACTGTTCCTCTCTGGAAAAGCCGAATCCGTGGCCCACCACCTTTCAACGCCAAAAATATTCTCACACCAGACACGAAACCCCCTAAAATCCTACCGCCACGTAATCGTCCTTCCAGGGTTACGTACTGCAAAATGTATCTATTTGTACGAGTGATTCGAGTAAACAGACGAGTTTTCCTCCATGCACCGGAGAACCCAAACTCTCCATTGCGGACAAAGTATTCCAACGCCAGACACGAATAGTCCAAAGTCTCACCGCTGCTCGAGCTATCTCTCTTCCTCCTATATAGCTGCTCTTACTTAGTAATTACTGCAAAACGTGTATCTTTGTGGAAGCGATTAAGGGGAGAAATTTAATCGTACTAATCGCGCAAGGATAATTTTACGGAATTTATGAGCGTCGTTGCCGTGATACGGAGGTGGAAATTGAGGCAGGAGTTGTATATGGTAAAAGTCATAAAGGTAGTCCGGTGTTGGTGGGATAGAGTGTGAAATGGAATCGGATAGGAAAGAATGGAGTGCTTGTCGAAGCGTGACGTGCCGTGGAACAGTGGTTCAAAGAGGGTGAGGAGGAGGGTTGTAGGAAAAATTCTCTCTAGCAAAAGGGCGGAAGAGGGAAAATACTAATCGAAAGGGTGGAGGGAGGGTGTATAAAGGGAGGTTTTGAACAGAAAGAGGGAAAAGGGAGAGGAAAGGAAGGAAAAATTGGACGTAATGGAGCAACGGAGCATCGTCGTCGGCTGCCCGGACTGCTCGGAGTCGATCGGCCGTAATTTACGCGTTGCGTGGAACAAATAGTTCTCCCTGGGATAAGGACCCTAGTGCAAACACATCCCAGGCGAATAACGCTCGCAGCCGGACATTATCGTCGACCACCGTCTTGTCTTTAACCCCCCACCCCCCAACCACCTTTCTCTTTTTCCACCTCGTCCACTTCTCCTTTTTCTCCTCTTTTATATATATGGTATAGTACACCCACACACACGCGCGCACACATAGGAGACCACCGTCTTGTCCTCGAGCCCTTTTCCTCTCTCTTCACCCCCTCCCCTCGTCATTGTTTTATCACCCGCCTCCCCCCCTGTACCCCATAGCACATCCCATACTCTTCCCCCTCTCGCTATTCGTTCCAGAACCGACTCTGTAATTTCTTCCCATGCGCTATCGCCGATCAACATTCCCTTCCTATTCTCTCGCACACATTGCGTTATGGTGTTCTCTATACCCCCGACTCATCTTCTCCCTCACCACCGACTTTTTCCACTCGTAGCCTACCGCTTTGCACCGAGCACAATTTCTTATACCCAACCCTCACCTGGACTCACCACCCAATTACCAGTGACGCTGTTCTCTCGAACAACCACCAGCGAGACTCCATTATATTTTCTCTGTTAAATAAACACATAAAATTTTCTTCAAGATTTCCACTCGCTTCTCTCCCTCGTGTTCGGAATTAAACGAAGGATTATTCTTGCAGAATTTAGTTGGAGAGGCTGTTATCCGTACGCTTTGAGATGTTATTTCGCCTGGAGTAGGCTTCCCCGGTGAGAATCCTCCCCCGTGCACGTAGGAAGGTGTAATTTCACGTTCGATCGGGCTTCAAGGACAAAAAGCGACCAGCGAGATTCTCCTCTCGGATTAAGTGGACAACGGCGCAGCTAACTTCTACCGGAGGATAAGCGAGGAACCGCTCTCTTGGCTTCTCTATACCAGAAACAACCCACTTCCGACTCTCCGGCTATTTGCACGCGAGGAAAACCTTCCTCTTTTCTTGTCCTCCTCAGCTTCTCTCTTAACGCTACTCTCTAACAGAAAATCTACCCGTCCGATCGAGCGCTCTAAAAACTTTATGCTTATTTATTCCTCTCTACCCAGCTTAATGCTCCTTATTCCAAGCTGAACTTTTTATTTCATTCTATTCTTATACGACATTTATTCATGAATATCGTTCCAGCGACGTTTTATACTTGATTGTAAATAATGATTAGATAAAATGTATTTGAAGACGATATATAGCGTCTGTTTTGTTGAAACGGCATATATATACTATACGTTCGTTCGATGATTCTTATTCGGCTTGAGATGTCTGAATTAACGCACGTACAGCGAGGGGTGAGTAATGACACGCACAGAGGTCGTGCGAAATTGGGATTGAAATATTTGCCGGAGAACGGAGATGGGGGAAGGTTGTTGAGGTAACAATCTTGGCTAGTGTGTCTGGTCGGCTGCAAACAATTTTATCGTGACGTGATTCATCGTTTGGTATTGTCGCAAGGTGATTCAAGCGCTGGCTTCCTGCTGCTCAGCCAACACTCGGAAGCCGATAAGCTTCCACCCACGCATACGAACAAGCCAATCCTGTACACCCTGTACAAGTGCATAAATACTAGGACCTTCGAGTCTGGAACATTCACCCAATCGCGATATCGTTTACCTCGCAAACCTCCTCATTTTTTGAATGAACGCGTTGAATATATTTCATCTAAAAAATTAAACCGTTCTCCGTTATCGACTAACGAGCCTCTTTCTATTATACGTCAGGGATTAAGGAAATTGATAGCGAATATTTTAAGGACTGCGAATAAAGGCTATATCTTTCTTTTCATACTCAACAAAGAAAAGAATTTAATAGCCATTAAATGGTTCAATAAAATAACAAAATCTACCACAATAAACAGTAGTATTTTAATCAGTACATTATTATATTTATTATTTCTCGAACAAACCTGTTTCATAAATTTCAAGGATATATTCATCACGAGCCATACGTTTATAGCCACTGTTACTCAATATTACGAACCATATATTTCCCAGTGCAGCATATGCGATCTGTCAATTTAGGTAGGGAAATAAAAAATAAGAAGGGGATCTCAGATACGAAGGTAAATCGAGCTGGTTGGTGTCAAGTACAATTTGGTCCATGCAATTGCATCTTTCGTGACACGATAGTCGATAGGGAATAGAAATTTCTTCGCTGGATATCCGCGCAATGTTCCATCCGGCAGCCCTTTGTGCGCCCTGTCGTCATTGTAAACCGACAATGCGATAAGGTACTTGGTAAGATCGCTGCACCCACAGCTCTCGATAACCTGATCTACACCCCCCCCCCCCCCCTCTTCGCCATTCAATGCAATCGAACCTGCATAACCATTCAACGCTAGCTATACCTGCGAACACGGAACCAACCACCTTCCTTTATCTCCCATTGTCCCAAAATCGATTGAAACAGAAAAGAAACTTTATTATACTACCCACCCAACATCGAAAGAAAATTATTACTCTCCCAGAAATTTCAATCCATTACCCAATTGCTCCAAATTAATTTTACAAGAGAAAATTGAACAATATATATATATATATATATAGTCAATCAAACACAATTTTTAACGAGCGTCTTTATTCTGTATGTTGCAGGTACGTATCAATGGGCAACCTAGAAATTATATATCACTGATAAATCAATTTTTAAGTGAGTATAAGCAGCAATTAGTTTCTAACGAAGACCAATTAAGAATCCGTATCGAATCGGCTCGTACACCTATTTAATTTCATCCGTTCTCCCGTAGGATCGTATTAGACGCGCGCAATCTCATCCAGATCGAGAATTAGTGGCCTGCTTCAAATTACCTCTGATTGCATCCTGACTGATCTAATTAACAAAGCTCCATTATTGTCTATCCACGATTCGATAAATCATTATTGCTGCGGTCATCTACGACAATTGCTATAGGCTTTCTCCAATTTTCTTCGTACATAAAAATATATACAGTGTAAATAAAAACCAGAAGAAAAATATATTCCTCGGTGAATGCGAAGGGAGGGAAGCTGGGCCCAGCTATTCTCCAGTATAGTGTGTCGCAGGGTTATCGCTAGAGTCGATTGGTGACGGTTTGATTTATCGAGAGTGATAAAGCTCATAGTGCGTGCGGCTCGTGGTGATCGTGCGGTGGGTATACGCGCTTCAGAGACGTCATTGTGCCACGGGCTATCATGTCGCTGCAATTAATCGAGTCTGATTGCACCCTGATGGCTTCGAAAGCTCTCTCGCAACTCGCCTCTACCAAATTCACCAGACCTGGCTACCTCACTTTCGAGCCTTCAACCACCCAGAATCTAATTACAATAAATTGAATCCTTGTATTAAAACATTCCCTTTACACCTTGCATCTCGTTACACCGAAATTTTTGCTAATTTCAATTGGAGGTTCTCCAACGACTTTGTACGCGAGAAATTGTTTATTTTTCAGTGGACTCTGTCGAGGAAGTCTCTTCATCAGGAAACAGCGAATGGAGAACGATTGGTGTATCGGATTATAAGTTGAAGGTTGATCTTTCGATGTGCTCGCGCATTAATCTCGTTATCTTCTCAAGCGTTTCTCGGGGCGTCCCAACGACGTCGATAATTCACTTTCCACCAACACCAACGTCTCCGGCTACGACTACGATTACGGTTTTGTCTCTGGTTCTGAGACTGTTGCTGGAAAAGACCTCGACGAGCCCTTCGCATGCCCACGAGTACTTTCCGTCCAGGCAAGACCGCTCCCTCCGTTCATACCGCGTATATCTTGCTCCGAGTCATCCACCACCTGCCTTAATCCTGCAAAGACCAGATACGAAATGCCCTTTCAATAAACCCCCCCCCCCCCCCCCTCCCATCCACCTCTCTTTTACAAACCTCCAGAAAATAGGTCCTTTGAGTCATTTACTCTCCGCACACCTATTTGTTTCTAAATTTATGCGAAGCGCCATCTTTTTAGGCTCGAACGAGCGAGCAAAGGGTTTCCTAAAAAGCACGCGCGTTTGTCACGATAAGGGACGCTTTTTACAGGGGTTAAACGTGCAATAGGGACATTGGATAAACTTTCCTTATTCCGCAATACGGTTCCCACCCCCTAACGAAACATTTGTACTGATAAAATAACGAGGGCGTTGGAATTTCGCAGAACCAGCTGCTATGCTCGCATATTTCGCTTTCTAATCCTTTTTTCCTTCACCTTGGCTGCATTCCATTCGGTAAGTATATATATATATATATATACACCGGAAACGTAAAAATATAAATTTTCTCCTACTTAAAAGTGAAATGTCACCGTGAAAATTTCTCTTGATTGCTTTTCACTCGACTATTATATTTAATCGATGATTATACTATACCATAAACGTCTATACTAAGCTAGAATACTTCAATCTGGAAGAATTACGTTCAGTATGAAATCAGAGTATTATTTCTGTGACGCACAAATGAATTGGTAGGTTTTTTTTTTAATTAAAGAAGGTCGTGGAATAAATTGTTAAAGCTTGAAATAAATTAACGAGTGTTAGGAGCTTTTGGGCTTTATTGGAGGAAAGGATACAGCGGCGAGTCGATATAGTCCTGCCGGTAGGATTTTCCTGGTAATTGGCGCTGTACTAAAAAGGAGCGTCGAATGTAAATGGGTAAATGAAGCTCCGCATGGTAGCGTAGTTCGGGTCTGCGGAAACAAAATAATTAGGGCAGGCGGCCCGAGGCGGCCTGGCGGGTGGGGCGGGCGGGGCAAAGGGTAGCAGCGATGCCAGCGATGCGCGCCGCCAGGACCAAAAGGAACGGGAAAAAGGGAAGGGGAGAGGGAACGTTTCAACGCGTTGCCTAATCGCGTAAACTGTCCCCCCTGATCTGAAAATTCGCTTGCCATTCTTCCCACCGATTATCCCTGCGTTCATCGAAATCACGTGCCGGAACAACGACGTTTTACGCTAATTTTCTTTCGCAATGTAGATAGGCACTGTCTACCCAGAGCTACCCCTCTCGTCTCGCTAATCTCTTTTAAATGATACACTCGAAACTCTCTCGTCAATCTATGTCACAAATGAGCAAAGCTGCTTTGATCTACTTTGATATTAAACTTGATTCATTTTTTAAATAAAACCTGTCGAGGAACGTAAGCCATATATAACGCAGTACCTCTCTGCGTTCGTTATACTTTCAAGAGCATGCGAAGCGTCGTTGATTTACGAGGTCAAGTCCACTAGAGTTTATTGACCCCGAGATTTGCTTAATGAGAATAACCGAGCTCGAGAGTTTCGAGATAGGCTTACAAAAATTTACACAAGAACACTGCAGCTATATTGTTGGAAGGTGTCAGGATGAGCCTCTGTGGGACGTTTCTTATTCCAGGGAAAAGGACTGGGTTTGCAATGGACCTTGAACTCTCGTCAATAACTCGTGATTTGGTTGCTTTGGGAATTTATCGTTTTGCGTTAAAGTTTAAAGGAAGTGGAAGCTCGGAGTCTGGCAGTAGGTGAGTTGAGAATGAGAAAGTGTAGAGCGAGAGGATGAATAAGAGGGAGGGGGAAGGAAGACGAGGGATGAAGAGGGATGGAAAGGGATGGAAGGTAAGAAGACGGATCGCCATGTAATTTGGCGTCTGATAGTGTCGGCGAGCCACGAAAAGGGGGAGCGGGGCAGAGAAGGGTCTCCCGTGGTGAAGAGTCTTGAGTGGAAAAAAGGAGAAGCTCCTTCGGTGCAGCTGGCCATAAACGGAAGCGCGAACTGCGAACTGCGACCTGCTCCTTTTAACGGCTCAGACGACAAGACTAAATTATGTTACGTCTCGCAGCAGCAGACTCCTAAACTTTTGCGCTCAACTGGATTTAAGGATACGCGATTTCATTTGAATAACCATCCCGATGAAAATATCACTCCTGCTCTCCTAATTAAAAAACAATTCTCTTTTGATGAAAATTCAAAGGACTTGGTGATGCTGGGAGAGAAATTAATGGAGGAAGGGACAATTTTTTAATGTTCACAACGTCTTTTCTTACACACACTCAACTCATAAAATAATATGTTTATTATAGAACAAATAATGTTAAGAATACCAATAGGAATTTTTCTGTACAGTGTACTATAAAAAAGTTATTATAAAGATTAATAATTCTTTGATTCAAGACTTCGTATTGCTAAAACTACCTGATCCCTATTGATTAGACATCGTTTATGCAATTCAGACTAATAGAAATTTTCAAAATAAGCAATTTTTAATTCGGAATAACATTGCAATTAACGACTAGAGAACAAAAATTGTATTTTAATATTAAAATCATCTGCTATATACTAATAGTACATGAATCTGTAGGTTTGGCATGAATCAAACGTACACCTTGTGTTCAGCAATTTTACTTATTATCGTATTGCAATAATTACACAGTGAATTTTCGCTTGGATCTCAGCAATATTATCAGACTATACGAAAGAATCTGGCAAAGTTTGAGGAAGGAAAGAAGAAGCTGTTGAAGATGCTTTAATAAAGCCGACCACCGTGAAGCGACTCTGCCATTTCTCGCAGCATGACCGTCATATTATGACGAAGACCAATAAGAGGATTATAACTGGATGTTATTTTTCCTCGAGGCGGCGCGTCCTCTGTGCGTTTGTCGTAAAATTCAGCGAGAAAAAGAGCCTCCACGTGTAATTGCGATTTGTTGCGCGGCAAATTCGAAAAGAAAGCGGCTTTGCTCTCTCATTATTTACGATCAGTCAACTATTCCGGTCGTGGCAATCCTGCCACCGCCACTAATTACGTTTTTAACCATCCGACGAGATACTGCGAAACTTCCTTTTAATTTGCTAGTAATTGATTAGCGACTAACCAGCTTCGTTATCGATACGCGTATCTTCGGTATATTTAATTTCAATCAGGCAGCTTGCAACTGTCAAAATGAAAACAATATATCTTTAATTATAATTTCGCATAAAATTACCACGTATAAAGCTCGTGGATTTTTATTTATATTGATAATAAAAAGCAAACTCCTGTTACTGGAAACTCGTTAACTAAAAATATACAAGCTTTTCTTTTTTTTTTTAAGTTGGCAAAAGCATAGACGGTGGAGGATAAATATAGTAGCCGCGTTGATATAAAAATTGGATAAATATTATTTTAGAAGAGTTTTCACATTGAAAGAGAGTCTTTTTCAAAGCAGACGATATTGCGTAAGAAAGAAAATATATCTAACTGACGGATGATAAATATTCTCTCCTATTGTTTCGTGGTCGGTAGACGGCTATCCTCATAATCGTATCCGGTCCCAAGTATCTCCGCGTGGTTATTAAAACAATTTTAATCAAAGCGAGCTTCCGCCCAGCCACTCGTTACGGCCACCCGCTCTTTTGTGACTCACGGAACAAAAGGGACCTCATCGATAACTTTCCCTTTCGAATATTCGTTCTTCTTCAAGACATAATTTG
Source organism: Prorops nasuta (assembly GCF_024137725.1). Lineage (NCBI taxonomy): Eukaryota > Metazoa > Arthropoda > Insecta > Hymenoptera > Bethylidae > Prorops > Prorops nasuta. The sequence continues at coordinate 5,860,373 of NW_027116803.1, forward strand.
CTCTCTTTGACACACGACCCCCCCCCCCCCCTCCCTTGCATTATTAACAATAGTTAAAAAATAACGATAGAGCACAAATACAAAAAAAAAGCAATATTTAGTGGGTATAACGTGGAAAATCTGGATTCAGTAGTCTTGTTTGTAGCATGAAAATAATCAAGGTAAGATGGAAGGAGATAATGCAAAGCCGGCCTTTCAAAAATAATTGAATTTCACGAAGCGCTTTTAGAGCTTTCCTTCCTTCATCTCTGTATCTCTAATACAAGGAGATTCTCCGCTGATAATACAAGCTCCGAAATTCCAGGGAAGCAACGGCAATTTCGCTGATTAAAATTGGCATTAAATCGCTTTAGGCCGATCTAGGCCGGTGGAAATGTATTAAGAGGCCCGTTAAGTACGAGGTATTCGAGAGTTAAAAGAAGGGATCCCCCCCCCCCCCCCCACTCTGCTAAGAATTAAGAATAATTAATAACGAAAATTGAACGAGAGGTTTGTCCGGGGCGGAAGTCCTAACGCGTTCCACGAACTTGTAGCAGAGGGACTCATCTCGTGGCTTGGCAAAAGATTCATTCAACCTCTCAATGATTTCGTCGAATGAACGAAATTGGCCAATAGAGAAACTTCCTATTCTCCACTGGACAAAGCCCTCCTTTGTTACATAAGAACTGTGTTCTAACAATAACACATAGAAATTATACAGGTAAATTCACTGGAATAATAGATTCCTTGCTGCAATACCAAGAAGTAGACGTATCGCGAATAAAATAAAATTTGCACATTTAACAGAATTCGAGGCAGCACAATGCTGAATAAAACTCTTTATTAAAACGTAATCTCTCATCTTCCGCGTAACAAAGAACCGTGGCGACAAAATAGATGTACTCTGATGAATTATTTTAAATGAAAAGCCCTCTGCTCTTGATGTACGGTATAATCGTATATTAATTACAATTTCGGAAAACTAAGAGATTTTCACGTTGATGCGAAACACGAGAGACGTGGGTGAATGCAACAGGACGTTTTAATTGTTCGACGATCAAAGTAACACAAGGAAGGACGATACAGAGGGATAAAACTATGCTGTAAGAGATTTTTAGCGAGTATCGTGTAATGAAATTCATTGAGGTGAGATTGAGTGCACGATCGTCGAAGGATCACTTTGCTCGGAGCAGCATTTACGATCGACAGTTTGAATGAAAATGCTCGCCGACAATGGAATTTGGTTCGTTGTGGTGGTGGAGCACGCTCGAGAGTGCAGTGGTACAGAGAGGGAGTCAGAAAGAGGGGGGGGGGGTGGCAGTATTTAAAGTTAATGCGGTGTAACAGATTTCTGAGCGAGGAGCTCGCTTGCAATAACAAACGAATATTCACGCCGTTTATCGACGCGATCCTCGGCTTGCAAATCAGTGCGATGCCGAGAGAGCACGGAGATTAAAGACGTTTCTCTCTCTAGTTATTTCTCCACCATGCAATTTGCCAATTCGATCGTCCACTTCCTCCGTCCACCCTCTCAATCCTCTCTCGTCAAGGCCAAAGATAACCATCCCACAAAACATCCTAATTCGAAGCAAACGATCTGCATCGAACAAATTCAAGAACCAATTCGATCGATTGATACTGCTGCACGAGTGTGATCGATGACAGATCTAATTTTAAAGATCCAGAAGCGACTGGCAAGTATTTCGTAGCTGCTCGTAGTAAATCGTGTTGGAGTCTAGCGAGAGTCGCACGTATCATTCTTATCAAAATAATGCGAAATTTTGCACGATACGCGAAGGTCTATGTATGTTCAGATTGAAATTCGAACTCGTTAAATCATAATGCAGTTACGACGTCACGCTTACCAGCAAGTTGAGGTCACGCTGATCAAATTTCAGTCGGAAGTAGATGCGAGCCGTTGACGATCTGCTCGAGTCGTTTTATGCATATGGCTCAAAATAAACACAGTAGTGAATTTATAAACGGTTCGTGCAAAGTGAGGCTCGGCCAAGTTTGTTTCTGTACCTACTGTGTTTATTTTGGAGATCGTATCTCGTAGTTGTATTTTTACGTTTGTCGCGAGATAAAGAGGGTGGGTGGGGGAGAAAGGAGGGAGGTACAATCGATTGCGATTAGACTGATGAGAAGGGAGAGTGGAAATTTTTGCACGTGTACTCATTGGGAGAAAAAGCAAATGGAGGTGCTAGTTGGGAAGAGAATAGGTCGTGGTACAGAGGGGGGACTCGCTTTGAAGTAGATTAGAGTGAGCGTGGCTCAGACGGCTGGCGGATATTGGGCAAAACGTCACGTGCACCCTGGTGGGACTAGCAACCCCCGTGCTTCCGTGTCCCACACTGGATTGTTTTGATTGACAGGAACAAATACAAACTCCTGTCGATCCACGGGGACATTCACTTATTCAGTCATGTTCAACAATCACCCCCCCCCCCCATCCCCACCTTTATCATTCTACTCTCTTTTAGCCTGGTCAGAAACGAATACTTCTTCTTCTTCTACTTCCAGACCATCCACCCCATAGAAATTCCAAATGACCCTACTTGGACCGAATTTCTCTCCTTTCGAAATCCATTTAATTTTCTACTCGCAAGCTAGCCATTTCAAGTATTTACGATATTTAAAATATTATTGCCACTTAAGCCACTTTCCAAAGTACGTTTTAAAATAATATAAAGCCTTTCGGGAAAGCAATAAGGTTTTTCAATTAGTGAAAACGTCTGAGGGGGATAAAGCCCTCGTAAAAGGTTTTTAATACCAACTGTTTCATGATTTTCGTGGGTTCTTTTTTTAAAGAGATCCCGGCATTTTCAATATTTGCTCACAACTAGCGATCAAGTAAACAGAGCAAATATTATCGAGACTCGGAATCATCATCCCATAGGAAAAATAGCCGCGCGTTCCAATCAATAGTTCCACGCGAAAGAGCCGAAAGTGTAGAATTGGAAGCTTTTAAAGCTCCGTCAGCGGATATTATGGTCTCAAAGGAACGCCACTTCCGCAGTGGTATCACGAACTGAAATTCAAACGAGATCTGGCAAGTCGGAAATGAAAAGCTCGCAATGAACACGCGTCGACTTTGAAAAGAGCCATTTTATTAACTCGCGACGAAATCTTGTTCGCTTTTGCCCTGCAGTCGCAACAACTTTATACGGCTTTAATTTGCAAGAAACCGATAGAAGGTATTATTTACAGGTATTTCAACATGCGGATGATGCAAATGTTGCGTTTCTCCGTATAGACTCTGAGAGAAAAATATAAGAGTTCCTTCCAGATAAAAGATTTTCATGGAAAAATGTTGAATGGCATTCGTGATAGGTGACGGATTGCGGTTTGTGCAGCGGTATTAATAATTCGCCGGTATTGTGGAATGGTTGGTTGTACTTATTTGCGCGTGGTCCTGAGGGAAAAGGCGATGGCGGCGGCGGCGGTGGATAGAGGACAGATGAGAGAAACAGGTATCCAGCATGTTGCGTTGCTCCCTTCGGAATCACTCACGAGGCACGCTTGTTCGGCCATCTGTCGTTGTCGGGAGATAAAGCGAAAAGAAGAACGCGGGGATTCCCTGTTTTGGCTCTCCTCTGATCCATGCCATTCTTCCTTCAGCTCCGTTCTCTTCCTCGCTGCCTTATGTCTAAGTTTGCCAACAAATGCTAACCCATCAAATGGGGATGCTCCTCTTGTACACCCCATTCATAATTTCCCTCCTTTCCTTCCTTCGTTTACCCAAACATTAAAACACTCTAATAGCTCCATTACTCATTATAGCCATAACTTTTAATCACTGCTTCGATAAGGGAACTCTTCTGCCGCTTCCTGTTTTCTCCTTTATATTTCGTATTTTTCGGTCGACAGGCCCTACGAACAGTCGTTACTCGGAAGATTCTGGAGCGAGGCTTGCCAACTGAGGGCCGTTTAATTGGGAGGGAAAGCGCTGCTAGTCTCGGAACACCCTTTGTAGGGATCAAGGCATTACGTCAGGACGCCATTGTTGCTACGACGCCATTGTCATTCGCGCTACCCCATTGCTTGTCGACCGGAAGTCGCGGGCCCTCCACCAGAAAATCTCAGGGATCGCCCTTAATAGCCAAGATTTTACTTCTTTCCCATATTTCATCCGTCGACGATTCCTTTCTTACGACACTGTATCCACGAGCAGTTAAATGTATATTAAAAATTCTGTTTTTTTTTTTCTTCTAATTTATACAGAGTACAATTTAGGTCAGATTTAATGATAAAGACTCGTATATAAAATCTTGACGCTGGATAAAACGAATCAATGGGACATCGAATGATGGATAATATTTAAGGATTGCGATGAATAGGAGTTTCACTCGCCAAATTGATTTTCTACTACAGTGTGTGGAGTCAGAATTCATGCTATCGTTCATCCAATCGGCTCGTTTTCTTTTTATGACTTGCATCCCCTCTCGTGGAAGTCTGTCAGCCGGCTGACAGTTTGACAAAGGCTGACCGTCAGAGAATTCGCCACTGACGAGTTCCGACAATAATTTCCCCGCCCTACTCGCGTCACGCTCTTGTGATCCCACTTTCAAAAAATGCACCAACGCAGGGTCGAGCCGGGAGGACGAGGACCCACCGCGACCGAGTCAACTGCGGTAACCACTATGAACTTTAACACGTTGTTGAAATGTCAGTCGAATTTTTATTTTCCTGCTGTCCGTCCCCATCGATCAAACCCCGATGACCTTGTGAAAATATTTCTCCTCCGGCTTAACACGAACAACCCTCGATCCCATTTCGCGCGATCACAGGCAAATGATCTTGAATACGCGTGGCAGCATGTATATATATATATATATATACGATGATGATTCTCCAGCGAAACGTAAGAAAATCCATCGCGCCAATTATAAGTCGTGGATCGAATTATTTAACGGCAGTGGGTGAATGCAGCAACGCTCTATAAAAACAAGCTTTACGAGAAATATTTATCAAGTATAGCGCAGGAGTAATGGCTACATATTTTTTACGGGGCGTCGTAAATTATTTAAGAGCTTCCCGGAAGAATGATGCGAAGATCCAGCGTGACGAAGGCTTTCAGGCGGTAACGAGACATCGTTACTAGGAGGTTTTATGGAAATATTTGGCCGTGGCTGACAAGGAAGGCGAGTAAGAAGGCAGTGAGGCAGACAAGCTTGATGGATCACCCTCCACTTTGGACGATATGAAATTATTGCATCCCTGCAAATCTTGTCAAAGGAAGAAGAGTGTTGGGGCTAGAGCAAAACGATCTCTGACGGAGTAGGATGGACCGACTAATGTGGTTATGACGTCCCTCTGCCTAACGAAATTCCAATATATATATATACAAGTGTATGAATGTTCACATAGGCCTAGCACAAGCGAGATCGGCAATCCCCTGACTCGATCTCTTTCGTCTCTTTTCAATCCCCAGCCTTACACTCGAGCTCGCTAATGGCTAATCGCCCTAATTGCCAAGCTACAACTCTGTTCCAATGTTAAAGTCAACATCTGTCACGAGCATCGCCAAGCATATAGATAACTGTTTTACGGGATCTATTCTGGGTGAAGGGCCCCGTAAAAAGAATGGCTGCAGTAGATTTTCGGTATGCAGTTGCCGAGAAGAGAAGAGGTGAGCGAGCGACAGAGGAAGAAATCGTCGAGTCAGCTTAAAGCATCGAGCATAAAATACAGAGAAGATCCGCGTCTCAGTCTCGACATCAGTGAAATCGGAGAGTCGAGCGTTTTTCCCAAATTGTCGTATTACGGTATTCGAAAGTCGACTTGGTCTAATGACGAATAGCAGTGGAGAGAATAATACCATAGTTGGACGAGAGGTCTTTGTTGTAACGATATAAGAGGAGAGAAGAAAACTTTGAGTTTAAAGGGACGCAAAAAGAATTTGTGGAATTTTCTAGAAGAATTCGCCTTTCCATCGCAGTCTGGTTTTCTCGCTTTCCAGTAGATAAGGGTATGTATAGCCGGGCAAGAAAAGCAAAGTCAGCAACGAAATGCAAATTGCTTCCCTTCGCATGGTCTTGCCTCGACACTATTCGGTTCTATTCGGTTGGGTTCGGCTGAATCGCGACAATATCCTCCCACGGTGATCAACCGAGGATGACGAAGATCGCCTCCTTTGTACCCCTTGCTAACGTTCACCGTGAAATCCCACGGGAACCGCTCATTACACGAATCGGTGAATCATAATCTTCCTTCGAAACACCGAGAAACCTTCCGAAGCATGGAAAAGAAACCGACCGTCCATTACGTCCATTTAGAGTTATTTGCTCGCTGCCGGATATCCTCTTATCGATCGCCAATCAACCCTTGCACACTGCAAATCCAAAGTTTTATTTCAACGTCAACGCTCATAGTCATTTTCAACACTTTACTATACATGTTGTTTCCAATAGAAATTTCTGTAAGAATAAGACATTGGAAAGTGTGCTCAATTAAGGAAATAAATTTCGAACAATAATCTGTGTTATAATCACACAAATTTAAAGTAGAAATAATACATACTATATAATGTGTAGAAAACAACAACAGGTTATTAAGTTTGCAATAAATCTTTTGGATTAGCAGTGCAAATAATTCAAATCTACACTCTTTTCCAAGAAGACCGTTGATTGCACAATAACGAGGTGATTCGTTCTTCAAGATAGATCGCTATGATCATCCCTAAAAAATTAACAATGGATTTGTATAGAGGCTTGGTCGTTAAGTCGATTGACGTTTCAACGTGGTCGAGCCAGACCTATATAGGCAGGCAGAATCGCAACAATCCAAGTGCTGTTGATGAAAGACGATGGTTAGTTTATTTCCAACTCTCGCCAACTTCCCTGTCCAACATGAAGTATTGTTAGAAACGTTGAAGCGATCGGGAAGAAATTCAAGCCAAAAGGGAGTTGGAGTGAAATTCATGGACGGTCCCATTGAAAAAAGGTTGAAATCAGTGAGGGAAAATCTTACCTTTGAATAATATACAGGATCGAAGATAGCTCGAAAGTATGGTGTGCAAGGAGACGGTTGGGACTGTAGGCAATCGTTTCGTATCTTCTTCTCAACGCTTGTCAAGCCGATTCTGTATATTGCTTTAACGAAGAAGATCTTAGTCGGAGGCGCGCGAGCAGTCTAGACGTATTACGAGCAGCCTCGTATTTCACGCGGATGCGCGCATTTACATTCAACATCTGGGCTCCCTGAACAATGAGACCCTCCGTGCTGAAGCTCGTATAATAAGGCACCTGTACGTACCTCCTATTCTGCTTTGATACCGTCACAACGTACACTATAAATGTTGAAACTCCTAATTCTATTTTACGTTCTCCACACACAAATACGTAATTCACGATATACGTATTTACTTTTGACAATTTAAAATGTATTTAGCCTGAGAAAATCTCTCTTAAAGACCTTAATAGCTTTCGCTGTTAGTATTTATGTTGGTTCGACAATGAGAGAAAAAAGGAAACGTATAAGAAAATGGTCTCCCTTCGTATGATAATTCTTGGAGTGGAGCTTTGTCAGCAGAAATATTTGTCGGGTAATCAAGGAAGGGTGGATCGTAAAAAGCAAAAGGAAGCTTGATGCAAGCATGGGGAGGGGTGCCCTTTAATTTTGGAGAGCAGCTGGGAAGGAGAAGCCACGTTGCGAGATAGAGCATGACCCCGGTACACGCGGACCCGATATAGTGCAGGCTTTAATGGAGACTCGAGATAAGTTCACTGAAACTAACCGAAGGGCTCGTGTCTCGTGTCTTTATACCCTTCGACAAAAACATGGCAACTTTCTTGCAAGACCCCTGTGAAAAAGGTACCCATCCATCCAATGTAGACCTCATTGACCCTTTCTTATACAGTCTTCCTACTAATCGCCCTTAAACACTCCACGCCTAATAACAAATTGACTCCTTAACAAGTATTATATTGCAGTGCTGAGTAAACTAGTCTTGTGTTTCACCCTACCTAAAATCCCTTCGTCATAGACACTTTTATGTAAATTGCCATATATATATAGCAACATGTTCAATATTTCATATAACTCATTCGCCAATTTTAATATTCTACGCTTAATTACATCTGGAAATTGGGAAGAAAGGGACAGGGTTGTGGGAAAGGTAAATCATGGTGTGCTTTGAAGAGAAAAAAAACGTATTACGACGTTCGCGTCTCGAAGGCTTAAAAGGGTTTCCAAGCACTCCGAAGTTAGGTGACCTCATCGGGCTTTCCTTGCGTCTTTGGTCTAATCACCCTTCGGGTCTCCGCGCCAAATGATGAATCGGGCCCTTAACAAGGAGCTAGCCTAATCGCGAGGGACTGTATCGGTGAACCGCCTATTGATTTTCGCCCCTGCAAAATGGATCCCATCAACGTGTTCGTTCTCCACCGTCTTAATCCCAAGCTCTTGATTTCCATGGGAAACTCCATGCAAGAGAAGCTCCACCAGCTTTCCAACGTATCCAAGTTTTCCATGCTCGCTCGAGTTGGATTAAAGCTCGATCGATCGAAGCGTTCTGCGAAATATTAAATCAATTCGAGAATCGAAAAGATTGAGCGACAAGATTCAGCAGTGAATTACTTTTGCGTACATGTGCCAGATTACTCCTGAATTGGATTGAATTTTTTGGTTACAGGTACGTAGGAAGAAAAGCGGCAGTTTTTCATCTTCCATCACACGTCGCTCATCCGTAAGTCTCACTTCATTTTTCTCTGCCAAATTTGTTTTTGTTTTATCCTGAAAGAGCGCGAAACAAGGCCATCCAGGATGGTATTCGTCGGTGCGTGCAGGAATTCTGAGGAAAGATCCTTGTCGGAGGATAAAAAAAGAGGATAAAGTTTCAATTTTCGACGAGGAGTCCAGAAGAGATCCTGGAAAATCTGCATAACTCAAATCGAGAATGAGGGTGGCGGAAAATCCCGTGGTCGGGGGTAGGGAGATAAGATGAAACAATATTATACTATACGTTTAGGGCGAAAAGTTTTCCTGAAACAATTTTTATCCGTTGGAGGATTTATTCGATATGCAAATCCTTTATTTTGTATTAGACATTTTCCAAGGCACACCTTTTTTGCATGGGTATATATATTGTAAAAAGATTCCTGAATTTTCGTCAATCCTCGCGCTTAAGGTTATCAATGGGAAGCAGCTTTTAAAGGTTTTTCCGAGAGGGGGGCGCGAAAAGAGGTTTTCAAATGTTGTGACGCAAAAGCATAAATCCCTTAAATCCTGACTAAGCTCACTCAGAGTGTAAGAATAAAGCTGGAATCCAACCGCATTTGCCATATCCTTGCGATAAAATATTCTAAATATTTCATGTGCCATATTTCTAACCCTTTATTTAAATGGCATTGCTATGCTGGCTCTGCGAGAAGTTTACAGCCGAGGGAGAAGAATTTTTCGACAAGAATTAAACGATATTTTATAAACAAAAAAAAAACAATCCAAGAAACTGTTAATTGTCAAAGTGGAAATAGACGTTGTTTCTTGTAAAGTCAAACTGTTATTCCATAGAAAATAAACCAATCGACCAAAGTGAAACTAAAAAGAAAACAGTGTCGGAGAGTTTGGACGAGTGAGAAAGTCACAAGAGAGCAACGCGAATGCGGTTACCGAGCATCGACGTCCAACAAGCGAATGCGTGAAATGAAAACAAACGGCGCTGCGTCCCAGGAGTGCAAAAATTAACGACGCGTAGTTCAGGCGCTCGAAATTGCATGTCTATCAATTTTGCTCGGCTATAACTTTGCAATGCCAACACAGCCAATATACTTTTAAATCTCCAAGCAAATGGCACAAAGTACTTGGATCCAAATGCACCGTAGCAATTTTTGGTACACCGCGATATCCTTTAAAACGATTATCGTTAAAACTTTCATGTAGGAGGAGTTCCCTTTGACGGAGCACGCTTTTGTCATGGTAGTCGAAAAATGGGGAAAAAATTGTGTTTATCGAGTACACAGGTTACCGTGAAGGTACACACGACTGCAGTGGAAAATACACGGGAGTTTAAAGGGACGAATCAACAAGAGGTAGGTATCCTCGGTCGCAGCAGAGCTCAGACTCATTTCTTATTCCCTGAAATGCCGTTTCCCTCGACCGATCGAGCCAGGGTATATAGAGGCGCGCGGCCAGCAGTCTGCCATCTTATTCCGAATGCCGAGCATTTTCTCAAGGATCTCCTTCGTTTATCGACGATTTCCCACGCTCCGCCAGGAACCCCCGTGAAATCTCACAGTTTGCATTTCCAAGCTACTCGCTGTCCTCACTTTTCTCATCGCGCACCGTGCGTCGACGCGCAAACTAGATAAAATTTCATGTTTACTCCAATATTGACTCGATAAAGATTATAATGCTGTTTTAGCGGAATATCGAGGGGGTGACGGTGGGGTTGGAAGCGTGTGGCAAGAGATATAAGTTTGCGAAGAATAAGAGAGTTGGAAAAACAAGTTTTGGGAGCGGCAGGTGCCAAGGATAAACTTGGAGGTCGCAGTACATCAAGGAAGCACTTCCTGTACTGCTGAAAGTTACTCTCGCCTCGCTGGAGGTTCCTGAGGGTGCTGCTTTAAGGGGGTGGGCTGAAGCTTTCTCTCCCGTGGCTTTCAGAGCTTACAGGAGGAAGAATGAGGGATGGCTGACGGGACGGTGGGGCAACGCGGAGGATTGGAGCTTCCTCGTGGGCTTCCCTGCCTGCCAGGAATGGAATTGGCGACGGAGCGAAGAGGGCTGAAAGGGGTGAAAGGGAGGGGTGAAGCAGGCTCAAGGGGAAGGTAGCTAATAGAAATGAAGAGGCTGTCGTCGAGCACAAAGCTGAAACCCATACAGGTGCCAAGCTTCGGATCGGTAAGCTCGAAACACGAATAAGAAATTCCATCGATTAATGACTGGCGAGCACAAGGCCTGTATCTTCCTCCTCCATTTCAATTACGCTCCTACCTATTATCTCACTATATATATATATATATATATATATATATATATATTTCCTTCCATTCCATTTCGGATACTTCGTTTGCAATTGTGATCGCTCTTCTAGCTCAGTACCATCCATCGATCACACTTGGAAAATTATGCTTTTTGGATTTATCCTTTCGTCGAGTATTATGGATTTGCTCTTAGTCGGGTCTGCGTTCGAGCTACGCTGTATGAATAAATAATGTCAAAAGCTGTTATTGAAATCCGAAAGACCGTAACTGAATTGAAATCTATTAAAGCTCCGACGAGCGAGAGGACGACGACACTCCATTAAGATAAGTAAAGCTGCCTTCTTCTTTCCCCTCTCTCTCCCTCTCTCTCTCTCTTTTTCTTTCTTCCTGGATAAGAATTTGTCGGTCGAATTATCGAAAATTTCACCTTCCAAAGCAGAACTCCCGACTACAGTCTGTGAAGAATAGCTGAAAAGTTTTCACCAAACAATGAGAAATTGTAATAAAGGAGCTCCGAGTGAAAAAAGTTGGCAGAGCAATGACTCGCTTGAGAGGTGAAAATAATCGTTTGACCATAAATTGTATGAAATTGTTGGGGGAATGAAAAAGTTGGCCTGGGGGAGGAGGAGGAGGGATGCAGGTAAAAAATAAACTTAATAATTTTGATTAGCAACCGAGCGGTTTGGCGGAATTTCAGATGGCACTTGTACTTTATATATAGGAGAGTCTTAATAATAGCCATGGAATAAGTAAATATTGATTTAGCTAATGGAGCGGTCGGGTTCAACTGGTTTTTGTTCAGAGCTTGCGAGCTTACGGATATTTCCTGCTGGATACGAAACGAATAATGTGTGCGGAGATAATGGATTTTACTTATCGAATTGCTGGACTTACCTGTACCAAAATTGATACATCGAAATCAGACATTGTATGAATTTTCTTTTTAGCGATACACTTACATCCTTTTAAATATAAAAGTACCCAGTCATTGGGAGTGTAAAATTATTAATTATAATTATCTGTAGCGTTAAATTAGCAACTATACCTGAGTTTTGTAGGAAAGAATAGAAAGTAACGAATCTACAGTTGGCACATTCAGCATTGTTATGGAGTCTGAGGTGGAAGCAAAAGGGGAAGGGTGAGCATCTTTTGATTATAACGATCTTACGATATGACAATATGAATGCGACTGAAGGTGAAGAAGGGCTGCCACGTGGAAATGGAATTCGAGGGGACGCGTAAATTAAAATGTCTCCGTCTCGTGGCATATCGGGGAACAGAGAACTACCTCCTAATCTTTAGTTCCACCTCCGCTCCCTATTCAGTCGCATCCTGCAAAGAAATCAATTCCCCCGAGAATGCTTCGCCAACTTTCCTGCAAGCTTCTTTATAAAAGGATGCGTATCTTTCGTCGATCCGCTTTTGCCATTCATAATACCTACTCCCCGTCGTCTCACAGATTACTATTTTCACGCGTATATTTAACTCACCCTGGAGAATTACAAATTCGCTCGCTTTATTAACCAAAAGCATAAATCATATTTCGCTTATTATAATAATATATGATAAAATAAAATAGGGAATTATAAATAAAGAAATAATGCACCCTTAAACTTGATTAAAGCAGCCAAGATAATCAAGCATTTTGAACACGCGTCTTATTCTGCAGGATTAGAAATCACGAGGACCAAAATTGTTTCAAGAGGATGGTTATTAGGAAATTTTCGTGGAAACTTTGAGCAGAGTAATATTAAAGGGCTAATCCTAGGGTTTTCGTGGTGACAATATTCTGCCTTTTTCCCTACAAAGGAATCGAGCATTTTCCGCTTGGGCTTTTTCATCCCCCTTGCTACCCCTCGGAGTATCAAGGTTTCCTCTCGCGAAAGAATCGATTCCCTCGGGAACGCTTTGGAAACACTCTGGCAAGTTCTTTACGAACCTGAAGGAATAAGGGACGAGGGGATGGAATTGTGAGAGCGGGGCAGCGGGGGAAGAATCTTACGAATTTCTGCTGCGTGGGTCGATGTAGCTCGTCGATGCATAAATAATACGTGGAAACGATAATCAGGACTTCCCATGGCAACTTCCTCTAGCCTATTACGTCGATTGAGAAGCAAATATTTGCGCCTTTCCACGGACTCACGCTTCGCTAACCTTAACGTATATCTTATACCCTGGAAGCACGGTGAGCCAGCGAAAAGCCAAGTTGGTCTTCGACCACCGTTATATATATATACACTTTGTTCGCAAATAATAATCCACATCGAAGAGACATTGCGAACATTCGACCAAATTGATTTTGCTCTCTTGGAGTATTTAAAAAGTTCCTCGACATTGTTGATAGACAATCCTGTGAGATTTGACTTCCGAATCGTCCATGGTTAGTCCCTCGAAGACGGGGGTTGATTCTGTCCGAGAACGAAGGGGGTTGCCTCTTATGCAAATATTGCGTGGAGGAGGTGTCCTGCGAGCGGTCCTCTGACGGTCCGATGCACCAACTGGCGCGTGCGGCAGTCCTGAATTATAGCTGTGATTTCCGGCTAGATGGACCTTCCGGCCTGGCAAAAGTCCAGTAACCTTGGCGAAAGTGCTCGGATAAATCAAAAACGTTTTTTCGGAACCCACCAAGGCGCTAGTTTATTGCCATGTAAATCATCCATAACCGTAAAGATGCCGCAGAGACGAGTATTCACCGTATCCGGACGATCTCCTACTTTTTACCTACTCACTCTCACAAATATTAAACACCGGTCCGAACACAATGAAAATTTATGCCGCTGACTACGTCGCGACTTTCTTAAGGTACTTCTGTTTTCGGTAAACATGTTTTTCCTTGGGAAAGAAAACTTTCTTCTCCGTCGCAGTGCGTTGAGAAATTATTAAATCTGTCTGATTGTATTTGAACGTTTTGATGTAGTATATATATGGAGTTTATATTAAAAGAACTCGTGTGGTCAGAAAGCAATAAATAATGTAGGGGACCAGTGGGGTAGATTCTTCAGGGTAAGAATAACGGAGAATGCCCCGTGGCTATTTCGGACATTTTTCATCCAGGGATCACTCTCGATTTTCTGCTAGGTTTTTCTGTCACGGCTCGTATTGCGTATTACGACCGTATAAAAGTACCATCTTGGAGATCGGATGGCTTTTAATATCGCATTTTATTATCACGCGCCGTAGGTGGTAGTGGCAATAGAAAGGAATTTATAGGCGAAAGTACCGTAACTTACAGACACTTATCTATGGGATGCGGTAACCTTTATCGGCACGCGTTGTTATCTTTATAAATTTTTACCTTTCAATTCTTCAGGGTTATTACTTCATCGCGCGGCTGTTGGTTCAATGTTCCGACGAGTCTCGTCGCTTCGTTAGTTCGCGTGCCTAAATTGGCAAGTTAATAAAGTTACCGCTAATCCGCTTATAAACCGTAAAACTCGTCTCTCTCTCTCTCTCTCTCTCTCTCTCTCTCTCTCTCTCTCTCTCTCTCTCTCTCTCTCTCTCTCTCTCTCTCTCTCTCTCTCTCTCTCTCTTGGCCGGAAGTGCCGATGAAGCGAGAAGGAAAATGAATACGAGTGTGATAAAATGGCTAAACTCGAGCTTCGCATTGTGCATGCAAATACCAAGTTGCAGCGTCACGATTCAAGACTCTCTAAACTCATCCATATGCAAGAGGTTCCTGCCAGAAAATCATGGCTATTCTGCTGACTGATGATATCCGCGACAACGCCCCGATGATTTATATGACATATGTACGAATGCCCAGACTTTGGCTCTCCATATTTGAGGACCTTCGGAGGGAGAGGAATTCCTTCGGGATTGATTCCTGACAAGCGAGGAACTCGACGAACGATAAAACGAGACTCGAGTGAAATAATGGTTGGATAAGGAAAACGAGTCGATAATTGAATGGATGGAAAATGTTGTTTAAAGAGGTAAATGATCGTCGTTGGGATTTAACGTGCGATGCGAAACGAGTGTAGAATGCTAAAAGGATTTTTAAGAATTGATGGGACATGCCACAGTGGAGGATGATTCACGCAAAGAGGCAGGATTCGTTTTTGCAGGTCTCCTCTGGGAGAGAAAGGGGAAGAATCCTGAGGGATAAATAGATTCCTGACAAACGAGGCTGCTGGGTGCGTACGCCAAGCAACAAAGCGATATCGTGCTGACAAATATATTCCTCGACTTCCGGCTTTGCACACGCTTCGCGAAAGCTTTTAAGCGGATGGAGATTTATGCTGGATAGACCAATACCCCAAGAACGATCGTTCGCTAATGGCCACTAACCAAATTGCCCTCGATCCTAACAAATTCTCTTCCTTATTTCTCTTATTTTCTCCTACTTCTCTCTTTCTCGCGTTTACAAGGCTGCTTAAAACAACTGATATGCTAAATCTTGCCACTGCTGTAACGATGGACAACTATATATATGTATATATATAAGCCCTAGTTGACCTCTGCCCAAATGAAACTCTAAGTCTCGAACAGCTGTACCCGGAACCAACTAATTGCACACTAAAAAACTTGACCCTTGACCTGCTTGCTCTTAAAACCATAATGGTACACAAGGTTTGATGTTGAGGAGTGGATTTTAGCAAAGCAGACAATGTATGTACAATGCACTGGGGAACTAAATTATTTGAATATAATAATTTTGTTCTCCGAGATGCCATCAGAGGAGGAACAATTAATCACTATGGAAATGTTTATTGGTTTATAAATTTTATTATTAAAATCGATAAAACACAGTTGGTTCAATAACATTCAAGATAATGTTAGATAGCAATTATAGTAAAGTAGTATAGAATGAACAATGTGTTTTGTTTGCTCACTGATGAATGCTTTGTCTTCCTCACTCACCTTGAAAATTCCCCTTCGACACACAAACACACACACACATAGCCGATCCAATCCCTTCATGTCTTTTCGTCTAAATTCCTACGAAGCGACTGATCACTGTAGCTACTCGATACTCGTTTGCCATACTGTCAAATAAAATAATTGCAATCATTCTCATTTATTTATTCAATTAATAAATTTAATTAAAGTATAATCATACTTATGTATTAATTATACAATGCAGTGTCTCTATAAATTTTCTAAACATGATTCAATACAAAAGTTTTGTTTACAACATAAACGTTGCTTTACAATATTTATGCAAGACTGTATTAAAAAAATTATTACGAAATATACGATTACAATAAAATCTTCGTAACACCTACTGTTAATCAACATTACGAGCGATATTTGTTGAGTTTATCACTCTCGAAGAAACAATGTAGCATATGAGAAAAGATGAGAATGAGCACGAGTCTCAGTGGACTATTTCCATTGGCAGAATTTAATCAAATGAATTTTCGACTATGCCAAGGGAAAAGCGTAGATAAGACAGCGGAAGAGTCGTATCGACTAATTAGACTATCGTCGAATTTAAATAATTCATGTCGCGCAGACATTTTATCTTGTAGGACGCGATTGGCATAATTTGAATAGCGAGAATAAAGTGGGGATAAAAGGGCCGTTTTCGGTATTTTCCGACTGGGCGGCTGATATGCAAAGCCGACTGATGCATATTTCCTGAATTATTCCAGCCACTCCCTCTTATATCCTTCTCATTTTCCTTCTTCCTCGACCTTTTCGCGTTCCTCCGGCAAGGGCGCAGCTTGCGGAAACCCTCGAGATATCCAAGAAGCTTAACTCTTACCACGAGCTTGCACCCCTTCTGTCGTCAGCTTTTCCTCTCCTCCGTCCTCTTCCTCCCTCCAATTCCTCACTCCGCTCTTCCCTCCTTCACCAATAATGTACGTGCTAAAAAACGCTATATCCATTGCGATTCGCAAACGCGTAAAATCGCATCGAACCTCTCCCCCCACCCCTCTTCTCCTCTTCATCTTCTTCTTGTTCCTCTTTGAGAGCCAAAAACATCGGAAACGTCTCCGAGACACGAAAACACTCTCCCAACATCAAAGACATCACCTCGTACATTTCTGCACGAAGGAACACGTCCCTTGAATCTCATTTCCATTGGCGAGACAGTTAAATGGGAAAACGTTAATGTTTTCGTTTCGGTTTCGGAAGGCGGCAGCGACAAGTGTAAATAGAACGTTTCGGCAGGGGGTGGAGCGGTGTAAAATGTTGAAATTACGAGGGTAAAGAGGAGAACACGTTTCAGGTGTAACGCGAGTGGGCAGAAAGGGGTATCCTCCAAAATGCGTGTCGAAACGCGAATACTATCCTTAATGAGGAAAGTTTTGCCTGCCATGCACCCAGTGCGCACGCACCGGTCCAAATGGCCGTGTGGACTTTAGTTGGAGGAACAAAAATCGTATATTTGGGACGAGCGGCTGGGGCAACCACGCAGACTAATATATAGTATTCGCGCTAGTATGCACTTTCGTGTTGGTGAGGGTCAGAAATACGAGGCTCTTTAGGAAGAAACTGCTCGCATCTCGCGGTGTTCTCCACTAACCCCTCCCCCTCCCATCCCCATACACCCCCTTGCAAATACGTGCCCTACGACCCTCTTTCACCAAACATTCGTTTACCTGCTTCATATATACACACAGGAATAACAATTTAACTATATATAAAAGTATCGTGCAAATAAATAAATACAAAAGAGTATATACTCCGATTATTTTCTTAAAAGTGGAAAACACGTTGCATGAGTGTTTTATGCAGCAACAAGTATCGGTAGGGTAGATTGTAATTCGTGTTTTTCGAGTTTACATTAACGATGGTGAAAACTTATTGGAGGCTTTCATTGAAATATCTTATGGCAGTAATGAGCATTCCGAATGCTTTTCCACCGTAACGCTCGTAATTGCCAAGCGTTTCTGCTCGCGATTAATATTCACCAAGCCGACTCACTTGTTCTCGCATTCAGACCCGTCGGCCAATAAATTCACCGTGCGAGCACCTCTAACGATAACCGAGCAAATGTTTACCGTGCTTACCTTAAATCGCAGCGATTTACTCGAAACGCTTGGATTCGTAGCTGAATTCACTCTTTTTCTCCAATTCCATCCTACTTTGAATTATATTAGGCGGCGTCTCGCCCTGTTACGTGGAAAATACTCTCGCATTAAGCTCTCGCTATCGTTGCTTTTAATTAAATATTTTTATGGGCATCTCATGCGTGGCCCTTCTAATTAGCCTGGGGGGGGGGGGGGGGCATTAAAATTTCCATGCAAGATCCGAATTGCGTCGTGTCGTTAAATTCTTATTAAGAATAAGTCTCTGGGAAAAATTCGAACGAAGCTCGGGATTAGCGCTAAGTGAATTATGAATTTTCCTGCAGCAAATTGTCCAATTTCACCCCCCTCCCCCTTTTCCTTTATACCAGTTAGAATTTCTTTGTCAAGCGTGAATTATTCCACGAAGATATCGGTAAATTATAGCGACGTGTCAACCGGTGATAATAAATCGCGTCGCGGCTCGCGCGAGCTAACAACTCCAGCATGTACGGTACAGTACGCAGTGCGCTATATCGAGATCGGCATTCCGACTTGTTAGGGACCGCCGCTCTATACCCATAATCGCGGTAATTGCCGAGGAATCGCCATTTAAATCGATCCTCGAGCAGAGCGGCTCTTCGGCGAATGCATAAATCCAAGATGGCAGTGGGACAAGAAATTTCTCGATCGTCCGAAAGAATGGCTTTATTAATACCTAACTCTTCTGCTACACGTGGCCACTTAACGAGGCAAAATCCACCGAGGTACATCGGACGCATTCCCATGGTCGACGAGCGATTTCCATGGCTAATTAGAGAACGCGTTAATCCACCACGGGAGTTAATTCGTCGCGCTATATCGACTAATTTCTTTCGATCGATCTCTTATCGTGTACAAATTGAAAATACAAAATACCTAAATGGATTTTTCAGGTAATATTTCAGTCGGCGTATGTATATATCTGGATAATTGGATTCTCGTTACATTTATCGAGCTCGAAGCAGAACGAAATGATGCTTGGATAAATTCTCGCTATAAACTGGAATCCATCGATCAGCGAGTAATCCACGCCATTCATCCCCCCTTCTCTTTGTATTTGAGTTTGAAAAGCTGGAGGGTGGATCGAGCCATTTCCACGGGTTTACCTGGGCTCTCCGCGTCAAATTGAAAACAAGACACGTTATATATATATATATAGGATTGGCGTTGGCACTTCCGCGTTGCTCGGTGACAGCAGCCAGAGATGCTATCCAACGCCGGTGGTCCCTGTCAACTAATTTTTTATGACGTAATCATAGCGGGTTCTGGTATATAGTATCTAGGGTAGCTGCGATCGCAGCTTGACGTCGAGGCTACGTGAAATTTCCCGAGCGGAATTACAGCGATAATACTGGAAACTAGCAGTTACGTGTTATCGGGCACGACACTCGCGCGGCCGATGCCACCAAAATCCGCTCGGAAAACACTATAAAAGCGCATCATTAACCGTAACGTAAAACTCTCTCCAATACATCGGGCGAGAAACGGGATCGAGTCTCTCTATATCTAAAACTGTTTACAGGGGAAATAAAAAGTAATACGCTGTGCTTCGAACGAAAAGGATAAAATTATAAATTTCATGGGGAAACTTCCTAATGAAAATTAAAAGACGTTGAGTGTTATATTCGAATGGAATATATATGTTTGAACGTTTAAGGCATTTTGCGATAAGAGGCTAGAGTGGATTGGGATTAATTATTTGGGCCACTATCGTCCAGTGGCCCGGCGTATTACTATATGGGGTTACCCTATTCTACCTACGCACACAGCTGCATTTACGCATATATTCATTCGAAGACCCATAGAATTAGAAGCGGGACTTCCGGGACGTCATTTACTTAGTCACGGAGCTGCCTAGGATGAGCCCACTCTATATGCAGAGATTTCGGGAAATTGCAAGTTACTTTTCAGAGGGTCAGAGAGCTTTAGACTCATCTCGACCAGACCCTCGGTAATCAGTCGCTTAATTTTATCCGAGATACATTCACGTGCATAAAACTAACCAATATTCCTTATTGCAGTTCGTTTCAACAAAACCCATCAAAGCATCGGTTGCGCGGAACGTTAAAACCCTGTATGTTAAAACCCTGTATAGGGAAAACTTGTCGTGTAACGCGAATCGAGTTTCTATGCGAGCATTTCGTCATTTTCAATCTATTCATATATACTTCGATATATATATATATAGATGCAGTGCCTGTGTGCAAAAGGCTCGGTGCGTCAAAGCTGTTCGAGTCTCCGTTTGTGGTATCTCGCGAGAAGTGGCTGTCGACATTGTGCGCGACGCGGGTAAATTTTGTATCGTCGATCGATCTATCAAACGTCGGAGAATAGTGGAGAACTCGAAGCTGTGCGAGTTAAAGCAGCGAGAGGAGAGAAGCGTGCTGCTGCGATTGACGTTCCGATGTAATAACTATGGCTATCCGAACAAATTCCCGTCAATGCTTTGTCCATACAACGCAATTCTGCCCAAAAACTGATCCTCCAAACGCGACAAACCCAACAAAATTTAACCCGTGGATTCTCCGCACTTTATTCAAATATACTCGCGTTTTCAATTTCTGTCAGAAATGCCGAATATTCCAGAGAAACGTGGCTTTTCAACAAAATTACCGGACAAGGGGGAATTATATAATGGTAAACACCATCGAGACACACATATACGCATAATAACAATAACTGTACACCTAAAATGTACGAGCATTGAAGAGCGCGTATAATAAAAGTTGCTAGGTAATCATACCGTCGGCCGGAATCATTAGTTTTGCTGAAGCGTTTTGGGTTACAAAAGGGAGGAAAATTCTAATGAAAAATATACAGTAGTGGAGCGGTAAGCGAGGAATTAATTCGCGCTAATCCACGGGGGTGGGGGCGGGGCTATTAGAGGGGGTGGGGGAGAAAAAGTGTGGAAACCGGGATGATGGCTGGATCTCGCGTGTTTCGGGCGGGTTACGACAAACAATGGATATACGCAGGAGGATGTGCCTCTGCTGGCGCTCTTGGGATGAGAATGGAAAAATGAGAGGGTTGGGGGTGCGTGCACGGAAGGGGTGAATCGCGAATACGTGCCCTCGCATACGAATCCACCCCCGCAATGCGTGCAAGAGCATTTTGGGGTTGTACGGAGAGAACTAACTGGCAAAGTACTACGGCACGCGGAGAAGGGCACGAGCGAGATACTTATGGTCAAATCGGACCCACCATTCTCATTACTATTCCGATCGAACGGCCACGCTAAGCATTGCTGATAATCAGAAATACCGTGGCAAACCCGTATATCAGCCGGTCCTCCTTACGACTCCGCAGCCCTCGACCCTCCCAATGACTCAATATTTCAATGGAAACGGCTCAACATCCGCCAACCTATCTTATCCACACCCACACCGACGCAGAACCCGGCTAACCATAAACTGCACCGATTCGCCCGACGGATTAATGAATTTACGATCCGACCTATAGGTATATTGCACGTATTCACACGCGTGGTATATGTGTATGTATATACCGCAGTAGAGTGTAACAAAGCATTCTTAAAAAAACCACAAATCAACTCTACGACCTTCTCGATGAACGGTATAGAGTCTTGCTTTATTGAAAGAGCTTCGAGTTTGACGGGGAGTAACGACCCTGCTATGAAACTCTGATTAATGTGTATTTTTATCGAATCAATTATGCCCGAAACATCAAAACGAACTTATGGCTTTTCCCGAAGGATGGCGTATGTGCGTTTGCGAATGAAAATTCGCTTTTCTATTCGTCAGTGTCACCGGTCGACCTATTGCTCCTTAGCAGAATTCAAGGTCCATTTGAGCCGGTAGCTGCGACACGAGACTTTTCCAGGGACAAATGAGCGATCGTCGATCGAACGTAGTGCCAACCAATCATGTCGAGCCTGCGTTAAATCGAGCATGCGACTCAAAAGCTCTCTCGCGACATTTATTAAATGACTGTTTCGAGTACACTGTGAAACCTTTTCTCTGCGACGGCAATTAACTGTGATTATACCTATATATATAATATAGTATAATGATATGTGATATCGATAACGAAAAATTAATTGTACGGTACTCGTATCGTATTAATCAAATCTCGTAATTACGATTAAAGTGCTAATTGAAATATGTTTTAAAGAAGCAAAATTGCTTTTTCTTTAATACGAAATAAAACATGACAAAATCTCGTCGCAGTGTTCTTCGTTATGGTCAAATATTTATATTCTCATTTCGGCAATTTAGCTCGAGTAAAAGGCGCGGAGTAACGAGAAAACAATATTTTTCCAATTTTCGTAATAACGTTAGGAGAGAATTTATCGGATTGCCCAATAATTCGATATCGATAACGACTTTGGTATTGTTAGAATTGCCGCGATCGTCAGCCATTAAAGCCTTGTCGTTTAATCGTCACAATTGCACCAATTCGAAGCTCCTCGTCGTTTCCGACCAGTTATTGCCTCTTGTATCGAAGTGGACTGTGATGGGTGTGTCGGTTTAAGGGGTTGGGGCCCACTTTCCCAAAAACAAGAGTCTCGCGAGCGGCTCTCTAATCTCCGCCAGTGATCTCAGCCGAAACTTTAAGCTTCCGTTGAGGCAGCTTAAAACTCGAGCAACAGGAATTACGGCAAGTATCCCGCCGAAAGTTACGACCTATTCTACTCTCCAGACGCTTTAATTGCAAATCGTCGTTCGATCTAGTAATACCGATCGTTAAACGGCTGCTCCTAAAATAACAACAATCGATATAACGCTTAAATTATACGAAACTCCCCTAAGGGGAGCTATAAATTACTATTACCTCCACTTGTATATACAATCATAATTATTTTAGTCAATAGACCATAGTGTTTATCAGTTTTCCTTCGAGTAAATTATTTCTATCGACTATATACAATCACGAAGAGCATAAAAGAAACAGCAAGACTCGAATGTATAGCTTTTCTACTGATTATAAATATAAGTCCGGAAGGATTTCTGGATAAATGATAGGTCGAGTAATAAGGATAGCGTTAAAAATGAACTGCATCCCCCTCTAGCGTATATATATATATATATTTCTTAATGTTCGTGTGTAGCCAGCTGCGCTATTAATCGCGCTAGCAAATCGACTCTGAAGCGTTATGGCACTGTGTATATAGCATTATAGTATCTCTGCAAATCCGTGGTTCTACCACAACATTTTCTTAGGGAACGGAACAAATATGCTGTGCGCGCTCCCGCGATGATACAGAGTTGCACATTAGGGGGTAGGGCGATTTTCTCCAACGCTCTCCTCAACCTCTCACTCTCCCAGACTGTTTGCCATCTTGGTTTCCGTGCTAACGCGAAGATTATGCACCAGGTGTAACGACACCGGTGCAAATACGGCGCTCCGCTGACTCGGCACTCTCATACACAAGTACACATCCTACGTACACATATATAGACACACGGATATCCAGAGAAACGAGAGACGAGCTTTGCATTCTACTGAAATTCAAAAAATTGGAAATTTCTGATTATTAAACAAACTTTGCCAGAGTATATTAATCAAGGATATTTTCCATCTGGTTTCAGGAGAGTTTGGAGGGGAGAATCCAGGAGCTGGAGCAAGCTCTGCAAGCGGAACGTCTCGCGGCTCAAAGGGATCGTGCCACAATCACGAAATTGCAGCGTCAGATCAACAAGGTGAGCGTATATATATATATATATATATGTATATAAAGCACAAGTTCATAAATAATGCTGCATTAAAAAATAATTACACGCTAGGTATAAAATACCATATGCATTAGGATAAGATTTATCCAGAAGAAATGGGAGTCGAGAGCAGCTATATAATGAAAGATTATGTACCATCGCGTGCAAGGTTAATTAAAAATTATGACCCAGTTATACAGCAAGTTTAAATACAAATTTTATCCTTGAAAAGAGCAAGAGAAATTCATGAGAAAAATGCGAGGCTTTAAACGGTATTTATTTTATCACTGGGAAAACTATCGGATACTTGGGAGAGATACTCGAGTGTTTCTAACTCGTGTCAGTATACGTCCTGCCAGCTATTATTTACCAACTGTCACTTCCGGTCTTACCTTCTAACGCCAAACTGATTTATTCGTTGCTTTGGAATCCACGAGATTATCTCGAGATACCACACTGGATTATTAGCTTCGAGTCTAGGAGCACCTGAAAGTTCCTTTATCACACGGATAATATACATAATAAAATACCAAAGAATTTAAACAGCGAGTACAAGAAGCATGAGGAATTCTAATTTTTATCTGAAAAAGTAACCACGTCATTTTTTTCCTCTTCAAAAGATACAAGCTAATGGTAAACTTTCTTAATTGAATTTACGACGATGATCTTATTACGATGTTTGCACATATTATTATGAAATGATTATCGTAACTTTATTAGACTATAATTATCGTAAAGCGTGGCGCATCGATTCGCTCCAATTGGAGAGCAAGGAAGACGACCTCGCGAGTCGCGGTTAAATAGTGCACAAACGGTACTTTTAGAGCAGAAAAGACGCGCACGCTATCTCGCGAAACATCGAGATGCGCATGTATATGCGTCAACATCATGAATTATAGCTTATATTAGCGCACGTTGCGATATAACTCAGCCGCGAAACGACGCGTATAAAATTGGATAGGAGAAGAGAAAAAAACATGGCAGGAATCGCGTTGGTCGGTAGTAATATAAATATTCTCCCCTGAAAATTAATTATTCTTACTTAATCCCATCTCGTTTCACGGTAACATAGCTGCCTAAGCGGATGAGCTTGGCGATTTAATTATTCTTCAGGTTTAATGCACTCCAACGTTCGTGCGTCGGTTGAGCTTTGAGCTTTCGGGTTACGTCTCGAATTAAAAGAATCCCACGACTGGAGAGTATATATATACACGTTGGATCCTGACGTAGTGGTTAAATGCAAATATAAGAAATGAAATATATTTATTTTATGTGTAATATACACATATAGAGAGAGATATATATATACAAGAAGGGTGTACAAGTGTGATATTAAAAAATCGTCAAGAATCCATTTTGCGGACGAAATCCGCCATATTTCTTGGATTTTAATCCATTTTTGGGAAAGGAGTCTATGCGAAATTGCGGACGTTACGAGGGTCGAAGGGCGAAACAGGGAAATGATGTACGTTATAGGAATATGCTTCTGTTTCTGACGTCCACCCTACACTTTCAGCCCTCCAGCCCTCCTTCCTCCAGCTACTCAGTATCGTTACAACAAGCCACCATTTGCAAGCCTATATAAAGTATCAGGACAAAAACAAGCGAGGAGCTCGGGCAAAAAGGGGAATTCTCTCTCTCTCTCCCAGCTCGCGCGACGTAATCCCAGGTGATTTACACACTGTACGCGTTCTCGCAGTCCTCTGGTACCACTGGCCGATACGTTAACGTTGAAATTATTTATCATACGTTTCGTTGCGTCGTAAACCAACCACGTATGCTTCGTTTGGATTCCTCCAGTCCCCTGATTTTTTTTTTTTTTTTTTTTTTTTTGCGACGAGTGAAAATTCTACTTTTGACATGTGTATAAGTCCACTCGAGAAGGTAAATAGGCGAATGGACGAATCGCGTCTGCAAGACGGTATTTAGACTCCGAAAGGAAAGGAATATGGGTTTGAGTGGCGAGGTCCGTAAGGTTTTATGAAATATTATAGGTGTACTTGAGTGAAACTGGATTGGTCGTGTGGAAAGCTGTGGGGACCCTGCGAATGGCCGGGTCGTTCGCCCTTCTCGAGTAAATTACATTCCCGGCAAGCCGTATCGGATTATCCTTACTTGGAGTCAGGCGTGGCATCATCGGTCTCGCAAAACTTGCCCATATCTCTCGAGCTCTCTCGCGAGGGTGGAAAACTTTAGAACCCCCTTTCGTCGATCAACCCCCCTAAGACTCCAGACCTCCAGCTTCCTCTCCAGCATTCTATATAACTTTGCCAGAAGGGGGTCTTCGTGTGACCAAAATTACCACATTTTCAGCTTGATTTTATTTCACCGTCCAATCCAGAGGATTAAGCTGGAGAAAGTTTTCGAGACGTTTCGGGGAAAAACCGATGGAAAAACTAGCAAAAAGGGAGAAATGCTAGAGACGAACGTTTTGCGACAAATAGGAATGAATTTCTGTGGAATCTCTGACTTTGCAGGAGCACTGAGTTAATCGAAGGAAAAGATGCTTGAGAAGAGGAGTTAAGGGTTAATGCGATTATTCTCAGAGGAGCTCGTATATGAGACGCAAAGTAGGAGGATTAATTCATGCTGAAGGATATAATGGAAACTCTCATTAATTTAGTTTAACAGGTCTAGAGAGAGAGAGAGAGAGAGAGAGAGAGAGAAGCATTGCTGCATGGCCAAAGAGCTTATTCAGAAAATAGGCCATTATTTGTAATGAATATCAGTCCTGCGAAATGTAGTCATTTCGAAGGGGGACCGATCCTTCGCAAAGGGTTATTCCACCTGCCTTTTAACGGATTCAACGCGGTGAGCCTAAGCCGGCCGACCGGGACGAAACGCTACGGGACGCATTATGCTCACACCACCGCATTTCATCTTAGCCCTTTCTATATAAATATTACAGCAGCACATTCCACAATGAGAGCTGAAACTTCCTTCGCTCCACACAATCCAGCAATATGTATATACTTACGTTTCCACTGTATGCCTGACAAAACACGCCTCGTATCACTCACTTTGTAACGCGATCTCGAATCACATTAAAATTTCAATATATTATACAGGGTGTATCACTGAAAGCACATCGACGTAACAGGAATCACTTATCTCCGAATCTATAACAGATATCAATCTTTTGCTTACGATTTCTCAGAATGCAAATAAAGAAGGGATTCCAAATGGTCTTAAACAAAAAATTTATATCTTTTACAGTTTCAGAGATAAGTGAATCTACACATATATATATATATATATATAAACGTGTGGTACGCTTTCAATGGTACACATTGAATATTTTTAACTCGATTTATACTATAATAAGTGGATGAACTGAGTCACTGGTTAATATTCTGTATTGAAATCAGATTTAAATAGAATCGAGGAATGTATTCTCGTTTTAACAGCATTGATGTGTATCGTGCAACAAGTTACGTAAGAATACAAAGTGTAAAGAAGAGGTTGGAGGGGGTGGGGGGTGCCTTTGTAAGCTAATAATCAAGAATGAGCGGATAGCAAGGATACGACTTGAGAAGTAAAATTAAATCAGGGAAAAAGTTGGTATTCAGGGAAAAACTTATTGGCGCAAAGTGCCTGCCGTTTGCATCAAAATTCTCCACTCCTATACATACGCACATATACAAGCAAAGGAATGGAAATTAGCCCAGGGCTCTTGGAAGTTTTAGCTTACCCGGGACTTTTCATTTCGTCCTTCCCACAATACTCCGATCGCTATGCAGGATCATGAGTTGTTTCTCTCCAGTCGGAACTTGAAACTCTCCATACTACTCGACTATTACTTCAAATACCCGTTAGCGCCGTTTGCAAACTCCAAGGAGCCCCCACCACCTTGCTCCATCCGCAGACCAATAATGTCCAATAAGAATTAACCAGAAATAATTATCCAACCATTTACAAGCCAGTGCAAAGTTGTAATGCACAAACTTTAATCTTACATTATATATAATTTCTCTTTTAACTATATTTGCTTTTACATTTTAAACCTTTTACCATTTGTCTCGTATATCTGACATTTCAAGCGAGAGCTTCAAACAGTTTATAGCTAGTCCTTTATAAGTGTAAGGCCAAATAAATGGCAATTTGGTAAGAGAGAGAGAGAGAGAGAGAGAGAGAGTAGACGGGTATTATTTCAAATATAATAATGCTCACCGTTTCAACCGTCAGCTGACAGCTCCATTTTCGGTATTCGAATATTATGAAACTTTGTCCTTTGTTCCAAGGACAAAGGAGATTCCTCGCCGATTAACAATTCGTTATCAAACGAGGGGAACAGTGTTGTACACTATTAAAAGTTATTTTCAACAAATAAATACGTTTATTATTGACTACATTTGAAAACTGACTTTAACAGTTTATCGTGTTTCTCTGAATTAAAAGCTTTACTTTCGCAGCTGCGCAAATATTGGACAAGACAGTTTAATGTTTTCGGAGTATGCGGATATTAAAATGACAAATTACCAGGGAACAGTGGGTTTAATTGAGATGAGTTTTTAAAAATGTCTCGGTATAGAGAATATTTGGTTAAAAGCCGGATGCAATTTGGCAGTAGATTTATCACGTCGATGGGTGGATCGAGACAGAAGAGCAATGCTCGTAAATGCAGAATAGTAGTAAAATGCTAATGCAACGAAGCTGGCACATTCTTATGGAACATTTGCTGCTTTCGTACTAATGGTAATAGCCATTTTCAACTGCGTGATATCGCAGTTATCGCGTCCCTGGCTCCAGCAAGCCTCGCGAGTGATCCACCAAAAGAGCCCCCTTCTGCAACTTGCGAATCTTTTACGTCCCAATTAGAGGTGATTAAAGTGGAAAATGAAGCAAAAGATTTTAGGGAGAGATTGCAGCGTCGGTTTAAACGTTGATTCCTTTCTGATTAGTATATAGGCCCATCCTGAATGTTTCGCGCAAACAGTTTGACCAATCGCGTGGTGTCCAACTCCACTAGAGTTATAGTGCATCAATAACCAGATCATGGTCGTACAGCACTAAGAGATGAGCTAAGTTTAATTAAGCTTAGTTAGTGCAGCTATTAGGCGAATTAATGACGTACTTGACGACCTCTATTATCGAAACCGGGGCCTCCGCGATACCTTGAATGTGTATCCTATCAACCCTGGGCTGTTGGCCGTTATATTCATTTGCATTTTATTTCCACGTTTTCTTTCTTCTATCCAACAATAAAACTTTATTTTTCGACCCAGTACACTCCATGCAATTAATTTTCTCGATTAAATTCCTCGATCGTTCAAAGCTCTAGGAAAATGAATTAACACTTTTATTGCTATAGTACTAGTAACGTACCTTATCGAACGATCCTTATAATGTAGAATCGCGGTAATTGGAAAACTTTGATTAAAAGAGTGAGATTTAGAACTGGTCGAATAAAATTCTATTTCTCCTTAATTTGAAAAGAAAATCAAGTTTCGTAGGAAGCTTTTAGAAAATCGTCGGAATAATCGAAATACAAATGTATGGAATGATATTGTCCGGCTAACTGACTGACAGAAAATATAACAAGGGGAAATAAAGTTAAACGTCTCCATTTCACAACTGTAATAAAAGAATGTGGGATGAGCGTCCTACGTTAGAAATGCAATTTTTTTGGTACAGCAGCATGTAAAACAGGGACATTTCATTCTTTTGATATGCCAGACGAATCCACTTTATTCTTTATTTTTTTTTCCTCCCATCTTCTGCCTTCATTCGTCCCAGTCAACTCGAATTCATCTTTACACAGTTTTATATTCTCAAGATTATGGGCAGTATTCGATACACACAGGAAAATGTAAGGTAAAATATAAGAGGAGGTAAAAATGAATTGCTCCTCCTCTTTACGACCGTGATTATTTTGATTGAGTCAAAGGGCGAGTCATAAATACATGAGATTGAAAACGATTAGGGATAAAGGTCGAAAAGTGAGCCGGGGAAGCATGTCGGATAAGATTTGCGTTTGGTCCATTTAGAAGAGGAAACGAGTTGGAGTTGGTAGCGTTTGTGGTAGTGCGTTCCATTAACCTAACTGCGAGCAGAGGGTCCTTCGGAGTTTTAAGAAGAGGCAGAAATCGCCTTCACGGAAGACTGGCTCCATGCTTGGCCCACTCCTTCCAGTATCTCCGACTTTCCTGCTTTTCTCACTTGCCTCCTCTTTTCTCCTCCTCCCTCAAAGGAAATGGGGAAGCCAGGCAAACTTTGCCCTTACGCCCTTCCTGCTTTTTGCCAGAACTCTTCCGTCCAATGCCAACGAATTATCACGCTAAACTCACAAAATTAAATTTTTCTTCGACTTTACTACAGGATATTCTTTTTACACTGATTTATTGGCTGGATGCTTCTTTAATGCTGAATTCTCCCCAATTTCCACATCGTTTCATTAATTCTTATTTCCCTCCATTTTAGAGGCCTCTATATACGCCTTCTGATCTCCTCGCATGGACGTGGATCGATATTTTCAAGCCTACGTATTTTTTTGTAACGACCTTATCATTGCATCTGTCGTTATTCTTATAGAGACCGAATCAACGCTAGCCTGAAGGTTTCGTCGTTCGTTTCCTGGATCCATCGAGATTCTCGCGCGCGTTCGCAGTTTTAAAGCTTCTTTATGACCATGAACGACATTCAGAGGACTTCCGATAAGGTTTTACACGCGCAACCAAAACGTTATCGTACCTAGATGGACTCAAGAATGGATAAACAGTCAAGATTTAACACCAGAGATTCAGATAAGCCAACCATTTACTCCCCTGTACAACCACGTGTTTGCAAGCATTAAATATCTACAGCGAGAACAAATTTCATTTGATATAACTGACTCTTTATTTGAATCACCGCACAAATCAAAATTTACTTCATATTAATAAAATTAACTAAATTCAACAAAATTCAACAAAATTCATCCAAACAATTTTTATTTATTTCAATCAAAGCATTTGTTTCAATATCAAACATCATCGTTCACTCTTTCCACAAAAAATCACCTTTGCCTTCGAATCCATCAAGTGTGAAAATAATGAAAAAAAAAATGCAACTTTGATGATAGTGGAATTAGGATCAGTGATGAATCGAATGATTTGTTCGTTGAAGATAGTATCAAGGGTCCAGAGTAGTGTGACAAAGTGTAGTATTGGTCGCCACGTATTGACACTATGTATCGGAAAGCACTCAAGTTGGAGTATTTAGCGAATGGTGCAATTAACGTTTATGGTCCTGCCGGTCTAATGCTGCAGGTTTATATCTACTTAGTTGATGCCGGACGCTTCGGTTTCGGCCCTTAACGCCTGTGTAACGTACACGCATACGGAAATACACACACATATGCACAAAGGCACGTGTACCGTTGTTCGCGTGGTGAGCAAACTACAAGCAGGAAGACCGAAGCTATATAAACAGCGAAGCGAAGCGGAGGAGGCCTGCGCGAGGGAGGGTATAGGATAGTCGCCCCTTCGAAAACGTGGAGATAAACTTAATTGAATGGCACGGTCCCCAACGAGAAAGTGCCAGTTCTGCCATCTCTCCGCTCCTGTCGTTGAAGCTGAAGCCGAAACTGAAACTGAACGATGGAAAAACGGATGCCTTCGTGATGTATACCACCCGGAGTATCTGCTCGATCCAGCTCGACACTAAACGCTTCGGATCACTCCTCTTACCGCCGAGACATCGTAAAGTACACGCGACACCACGCCACGTTATACCATACAACACGTCATGTTGCTGGTCATTCAACGTGATAACTTGAAAATGTCGGTAGATACGTTGATCTCTATCACTTGTTTTCTTCATAGCGGAATAAAATCATATAGAAACCTAGCTTTAACACGTAGACATACAGCAATATTATTAAGTTTATTTCATCGTAACCGCGTGTAGAATTTACCGTATACGATTTCACCATATAGAAAACGATCGTCGAACAGGAAAGAGTTTTCATTCGGAGAGGGAAATGAGGGAAAACGATGCATCGATAGTGATACGAAGTGACTGTGACTCGTTCGAGGTTTGTTATTTTGTATCGCTGACTCGGCAACAAGAGTTTTTATGCGACCTCCACCCCCGAAATCTGACCCCCCCCCCCCCCCTGAAATCGTGCCAAAATTCTGCAATCCCATTCCGACTATGCCTCCTCCTGCATCGACGATCCTCGAATGTACTCGAAATCAACTGGCACGATAAAGCTTGACGTGAAAAACATCGAAGACTCGTCGAGAGGAAATAGACTCTCTCTCTTTTGGCAAAAATAGTGCATTCGTTGGATATTCTCTGTACGGAAGAGCTTGATATAATATATAGGTTTATCTTTGAAAGGACGAGGTTTGATTGAATTTATATGAATGTGTGGGAATTAATTTTAGTGATGAGTGGTTTTCCATAAGAGAGGGTCCAAACGCGGGCTTTATAGAAAATTTAAAAGTGATTATGGGAGGAATAGGTTAATTGGCGGGTCGCGAGAGAAAGGCGCCGTCTGGTCGGGGCAGGTTTTCCACTTGGAGGATCTCGGAAGCCGACGAGGCACGACAGTGGGGCGACAACGTATCGATATTAGCCCCTGGCAGCAGACGAGAGCCTATACAACGCTACGAATAACCATCATCCAGCTTCGGAGAGAGATTTCACTTAACCTTCTTACTTCCCTTCCATCCGATATTTCGTGTATCGAATGTCTGAGAATTATTACGGATTCTTGCCCCCCGGTCAAAAGTCGCTACACGTCGTGTTATAGACCGAAACGCTCCTCTTGTGTACTATATATGCAGGGTGTTCCACGAACGATGGCCATGTCAATACCATCGGGTAGGGTACGAAAATCTAAGTAAAAAGGTTCTAAAGACTTTTTTGCTAGCACTCTTGGTTAAAAAGTTATTTGAAATTAAAGATTCTCGATTGCAGTAGCCTTTCTTAAAGAGGAAGATTGTTTTGGTCGCGTTAAAAGATCAAAAATGCTAAGATTCTGTGAATTAGAATACTAAGAAAAACACAAAGCCAAACATCCACTTGAGCCTATTGAAGTGGTTCAAGGCCGATCGGCACTTTCAAGTGCAAGCGCCATAAAAACAATCAAAACAAACACTTTCGAGAAAGGCTATAAGCTAAGATGGAAACATCTACAATTTTCATTTAACAAATTAATAATAATTATTTTTGAATTGTACGTATTTTTACTACGAAAATGAGTCCAAACGTGACATAATTACGATTATTTTTAGCGATACTATTAATTAATTAAATCTAGAATTGACGTAATTATTTTGCGTTTGGACTCATTTTCATCGTAAAAATACGCGCAATTCAAAATATAAATAATTAATTTGTTAAACGAAAGTTGCAAAATTTTCAATCTTAATATACAGCTTTTCTCGAAAGTGTTTATATTTTGACTGTTTTTATGGCGCTCGCACTCGAAACTGCCGATTGGCCTTCAAAGTTCAACCACTTCAATAGACTCAAGTAGATGTTTGGCTTTGTTTTTCTCAGTATTTTAATTCACAGAATCTTAGCATTTTTGGCCTTTTAACACGACCAAAACAATCTTCCCCTTTAAGAAAGGCTAATGTAATCGATAATCTTTAATTGCATGTAGCTTTTTAACTAAGGGTGCTAGCAAAAAAGTTTATACAACTTTTTTACTTAGATTTTTATCCCCTATCTGATGGTATTGGCATGGCCATCGTTCGTTTGACACCCTTATATTCTATTGCGTTATTTTCATTGTAAAATTCTTTGCACTACGATCAGAGATACTAAAGGAATTTTAGAGGAAAATTGTCGAATATCGGTAAAAAAAAAATTAAAAGAAAAATAATAAATTTCACAAATTATTACAATTTTATTAATTACGTTTTAACTTTATTTGTTAAGCTTATACGAGTATTGTTTGTATTGCAAGATATAGTAACTTATTTATTAATATTATAGGTCCGACAAATAACTCTTTTGTGTTATTTTTTTTTTTCGAAACTTTAGTTTTTACTACGGTAAAAATATGTACATTCCTAACATTAGGATTTTACTAATCCTTTTAATTGAATTTTTTTATTTTACTATATTTTATATGCTAGACGTTTTATGTACTTACAGCCTTTTTATACAGGTGAAGCTTGTTTTTTGTCGGTTTTAAGAGATTTTATAATTATTAATGGAGAGCAATGCGAACTCCGGTGAAATAATTGAGAAATAATGGCGAAATTCCACTCCCGTGCGATAAAAGCGAAGTTTGGGCCTTGGGGTCGCTTTCACTCGCGAGAACCAATTTCAAAGAAATGTCGCAACCGCCGTTTCGAAAAATGAAAATAAAAATGGCGGAGGCATGCCGGGAGGGTAGAGAACCTGCTCGGGCAAATGCGAAAACGGGAATAGTTCTGTTTTCGCATTTGCCCGAGCAGGTTCTCTACCCTCCCGGCATGCCTCCGCCATTTTTATTTTCATTTTTCGAAACGGCGGTTGCGACATTTCTTTGAAATTGGTTCTCGCGAGTGAAAGCGACCCCAAGGCCCAAACTTCGCTTTTATCGCACGGGAGTGGAATTTCGCCATTATTTCTCAATTATTTCACCGGAGTTCGCATTGCTCTCCATTAATAATTATAAAATCTCTTAAAATACGATATAATATGAAGTGAAGTGTGTGAAGTGATATTAAAAACTTTTATATTTGAAATTATTTCTTATAATATTGAAGCCCAGTGTGTGGTTATATCAAAAGCGTTTATTTTTCTAAAAATTAAGTATAATATTAAAGTGTAGTGCGTGGTAAAATTAAAAGCGTTCATATTTGTAAAAATTCGTGTGACAATTCAAGTACAGTGAATATTAACCATTGAAAAGTGCGTGTACTGTTTTGTGTGTTGTGTGTTTGTGAACTGACAGTGGTCGAAGGTAAAAGTGTTATAGACTCTCATAGTCTGTTAGTTTTATCAAAATTATTTTACAGCTTTACTATCTCAATATACTTTATCAATATGATTTTTTAAATTTGGAATGTGAAAATCTTTACATTATTTTTCAATCAATTCTAATTTTAGTTTGAAAAATGTGGTTTGCTTTGGATTGCGATTTATAAAAACGTGCTGCATATAACTATTTACTTTAAAGTCGCGCGCGCTACAAGACCAAATAAAGAAACTCAATATGGTGTACCCAATATGGCGACGTCTTTGTAAGAAAATGATAATTTCTCGCTTTTTTCCGATATTTACAATTATTTCAAGGTAGATACTGGCAAATATTATTAAAAAATCGGTATTTCTTTTGTTGGCAAGTGTTACTTTTAATACGTATATAGGTCTGGAACTATAAATCAAACTTATTTTCGTTTTCAATTTTTAAATGTTTGTGGTAGTTCTTGTATATCCCAAATAACGTCCCGCCGTGTTGGATCCACCACTTTTAATTTTGTCATTTTCAGTTCAGATTAGTAGTTAGCATATCCAAGAAGAAATAAAATTTAAACTAAACTCATTGTTTTCCATAAAATATACAAAACTGCTAAAAAACTGTTAAAATTTAATAACAAAAATAAGTTTGATTAAGCTTCAGGCTTTCAAATTGAAATTAACACTTTCTAACAACAGGAAAACTGATTTTAAATAATATTTACCGCTATCTACCTTAAAATAATTGAAAATATCGGAAAATTACGAAAAATTACAATTTTTTTACAAACTCGTCGCCATATTCGGTACGCCATATTGAATTTTTTTAGTTGACCTTGTAGTGCACGCGACATTAAAGTAAATATTTATATGCAGCACGTTTTTATACATTTGAGTCCAAAACAAACCACAGTTTTCAAACTAAAGTTAAAATCAACTGGAATACAGTGTTAAGATTTTCACGTTTTCTAAAATTTTAACAGTCATGTTGATAAAGCATGTTGAAATAGTTAAGCTGTAAAATCATTTCAATAAAACTTACAGGCTATGAGAGTCCTTGACACTTTTTCTTTTGACCGCTGTCAGTTCACAATCGCACAACAGAAAATAGCACATGCATTTTCCGCTGGTAACATTCACGGTAATTTCAATTATCACATGAGTTTTTACAAATATAAAGACATTTAATTTTATCACACAGTACACTAATATTGTATTGAATTCTTACAAATATAAACATTTCTAATTTCACTATCTGTTATAACTAAGATTAGGAAAAGCAAGTTAATATTTGTTTCTAATGCCATGTTGTATTATTATTGAACAGTCACAGAAAAAAATTAGTCTGAAAATTGGAACGGCCAAACTTGCTATGTAAATATAATTAAACGATAACGCTCGGCGGTATGTACTTGCCGCCGAGATACTACCCTATCACTTGATAGCTTACCTTCTATTTAAGTCATCAAAATACTTGTAGAACAAATTATTTTGGCAAATATATACCTCATTTCTTAAACTACATTCTTATAAAAATTCCAATGAAATATTTGTTTTGTCGGGAAAGCTCCACTTTCGAACAAAATCATCGAAAACCTTTGTTATAATTATGCTTCTGCCTTACAAAATGTTACTAAATCGGAATTTACTTATAAATCGATTATATTTCGTAAAACTAAAGTGTTTGATATTACAACCGCTTGATCGATATTCGACCACTTTCTCCTTGCTATAAGAATTGAGTTTACGATGGAAAATTTTCCAAATGAATGTCGCACCACTGCGACGAATAAAGCTCGGAGATATCTCGCTGGCATTGAAAATCTCGAGGAAGGTATTTAAAGATGTCATTTGAAAGTAAAATCTGGCAGACTTGTGGATCGAAGGAGAGAAATGGTTTTGCACATAGGTTACCGAATAGAATCGATTCTGTTGGAGGGCATATTTTTTTGCTGTCGGAGGCGGTAGCATTAAAGGAGCATAATAAAGTTGTTCGGATTGCTGGCGGAGGATAACGATTATGGCTAGGTTGAAGAAGCTTTTGGAGGAGCAGCGAAGGAGGTGGGGGGAGGGAGGGGAAGGATCGTAAGTTTAATGCGCAGGACGAAGGGTAATCATTATTATAGCTCGCCACGCTCTGGGCCGCGGTCTCCGGGGGCGTAAACCGGATGTCAACCCCCGGCTTCCGCGGAAGCACCCAGCAAACGACGTTAAACCTCGCGTACCACCACCAGAGGGATGATATATTACTCGCACGAGCCATTTGCATTCGCGGAGGACAAAGGACTTGTTACCAGGACGCTTGTTGAGCCTCCGCCCTTTTTTATGCCAAGGGGAGAGCCAATAATCCCCACGTGATTTTATATAAAAAAGATATTAGACTCTTTTAACGTCATCCCTGGTTTCTCTCCTATGAATTCCGTACTATTCTTCCCGAATAAATTTCATCCGTATTCAGATTCTTCCATTAAAGTTCGAATCAGAAATGTTCATTAAATCTCTAATAGAAATAATTTTGACTTGATTTTCTAACTAATCGTTATTGGGTAAGCGTGAGTCGAAAGGGACGAGGTGGAGCCGTCGAAGGTATTGTATTCGGTGTAGCCAGCGAGTTATCAAAGCCCCGTCGGTGCGTATAGAATCGATATTTTCCTGGATACGCAAGTGGGAAATGGACGGGAAGGAATTTGGTGGGTTGGGAAAGGACGAGAGGTCCTTCGGCAAGGACTTGTACGCGAAAAAGGAGCCGTTGCCGTGGTAGCTGTCAATTAGCCCGGACTCGGCTGTGGCAGTCAGTATCCAGCAGCAACCAGCGGCGAGCTTATAATCGAGCCCTTTCTGTTATACATATACACACGCATATATATATATATATATATACTCACACATCTATATCTATCCTAAACTCCTTTATTATCAGTGAAAGAGCATTTTGCACCACAAATTTAACAGGCATACATTTACACTTATTTGCATTGTTTGCAGTAGATTCGAAGGTCAACCATCCACAGTAGTGAGTCAGTGTGTGTACGGATTAAAGAGAATTGAAGAATAAGAAGAAAAAAAAGACTGGTAGGCGTCAATTAGCCGAGAAGAATCGGCAAGCAGAACGATAATAGGCAGCTTCATCTTTGCTGACGTATCGCTCATATTTGCATACGGCTGCGATTTATCTCAGACATCTTGCCAAAGTGAATCTTGGAATTATTCCGCATCCCGCGGGGCGGAGCCTCATCAGTCATCCACTCCCGCGGGATTAAACCGCCCACCTGGAGGATTCCGGGAAAGCTCACTGCCAAAAGCATCCTCTATCGATTACCCACTAGCTAGATTCTTGTCACAAAATACCTGGAGATCTTATCAGTAATACATTCTTTCGTTGCAGCGAATATTTTTCACGGATAAACTCGTGAATTTTTTATTCAAATAATTAAATTCACGAAATTCACTAGTAGATTTTAAAGTGGTCACAGGGTATATAGTTAAATAAACTATAAACTGAGCTTGATATTTTAAACGATCCTACGCAATGTTTCGGTAGCTCTAAGATAATCGATGACGATTTAATTTATAAAATCGTCATACATTCGAATCTCTCTTTGAGAGTCACCTCGTTTGACCAGTGCTGTGACAATGCAAATAATTTCAGGAATATTTACTATATTAATGGTGAATTAAAAAGTTTAATTTATCAAATTCTCTAGTAGTCTTTCATTACTCGTTCCTTACCAAAACGATTTATTTGCTTGACTGCAATATTTTAGATGACGTTATACAATGTTTCGGTAGCTCCAAGATAATTGATGACGATTCACCTGATAAGTTTATCGCGACACGCTCGAATCTCTCATTGGGAGTCATCCGATATGTCCAAGGTCACTCCAGCTGGTGAAACGGGTGTGGATCATCAGTCATCCCGGGAAGGAAAGGCTCGGCAGGCGTATAAGGAGCAGGCTGAGGCAACGGCCAACTTGACTTCCAGAATTTGCGGGAGAGCCTCCTGGCGAGGCTTAACGATTATCGATTAATCACCGAGGGACATTGTTCCCTCGACCAGGACCCACTGCAAAACTTCTTCCCGAGCTTTCCATTCTACAGAGACGACTCATTGGCAGCATCCTGATTGAAGATTCATCATTGAGCAGCCTCGATTAATCATTTCATAAGACTGTATGTACCGCGTCGACGAGGGCGATCCAGAATGAAATAAGCCGTGAGGAGAGAGATTTTCCAGGGGAAAGAAATATAAAAGCAAAGCTCGTTCGATCGTTAAAAAAATAAGTAAAAAAAATACTCAAGACAATTTTACAGTGTATGATAAAGTCTCGTTATTTTTTCCTCGAGAATTTTATTCAGCGAGCAGAACTGCGCCATTAAACAGCGCACAGTCCGTCGAACTTGACTTGTTCTTCCAGCTACCTAGTATATATATATATATATATAGGTAACTTCTTCTTTAATTCTCAATGGCCTTGGATGTAGTTTCCAGCTCGTTAGCTCGCTCGAGGAAAAAATCCTGATTTTTACCAGCATGCTCGGTCCTCTTATCGAGAAAGGACACACGAGTCCCTGTGACGGACGTTGCGTCCTGGTCGTTAACCTCGGCCTTTACCCCCCCCCCCCCCCTTCGCTTTTTCGCAGGGTTCTCCTTTTCTATAGCGAGAAAATCGGAGAAAAGGGAGGAAGCGAAATAACAACCCTATGAAAACCGCGTCGGCGGTGGTGGTTTCGGTAATCGCGCTAATATTCTTTGTTTGCCGTTTCGCAACTTCTTATCCACCTCGAGAGGGTCGACTTTAAAGAGCTACCTCCTATATATATATATATATATATATGTATATATAGCCAGGAGAACGGATACTCGCCGGATGAAAACCTTAAAAGATATCCTCCTGAAAAGTTGCACCCTTCGAAATCTTTGAATTGGAAGTTTGATGAAAAACCTCCGCTCTGCTGTGGAGAAAAAAACTGCTGCTCTCTCGGTTCATCAAATCGCTTTTGAGACAAAGGACGAAGGATTTTTTTCCTTTGAAAGAATTCCTGAAATTCTTCCAGACACCCCACGCGACTGTATCATCGTGGGATGAAGACAACGATTGGATTATGACTAGAGAAGAACTTGCAGAGAGTATATATATATAGTTCTTCTTTCGGTCATCCACTCGAAGTCTCGTTAGTCGATCGATGTTTACGTCTGTATCTCGTTAGGCGCTTGTTTCTTTTTATAATTTGATTTACCTAGACTCGACTTTAGCCGAAGGGAATATTTCCAATCGTTCTGAATTTATTGCTACCTCGGTCCTTATCTTGTCCCATGCACTCAGCTTGTTAGACGATTCGACAGTTTTCCAAAAGCCTCGTGCCAAAGGCACTCGATGCATAACAG
Source organism: Prorops nasuta (assembly GCF_024137725.1). NCBI lineage: Eukaryota > Metazoa > Arthropoda > Insecta > Hymenoptera > Bethylidae > Prorops > Prorops nasuta. Next base: position 5,900,217 of record NW_027116803.1, read on the forward strand.
CGTTCGCCATATTGCAATCCAGCTAATCGGCGAAATACTGCCAACTCCGTTATATCTTATGCAACTACCGCGTCTAATAAGGCTCCAGCGTTATTCGACCCACAATTGCAGAAATTAATTTTCAATTTACTGCCAATTCGATGCGCTATCTTATCTGCGGTGGTGAAATAAATTTGTCTCGCGATAGAAAATCTCGTTAAAAGGTTCGTTGTTGCGAATCGTCAGTCATGCTAGAGAACGAGTTAGGCATTTTTTACAAGCAGTCGTGTTCGATTCTTTGTCGATCCATTGATCGAGGCTGCGCAGGGTCTTATTGGATGGATGTAAAAGTAATAAAGGTCCGTTTGGTTGGATTTATATTGGAGGCCAGAGTCTCGCTGCTTGACACATTCTATAAGAAAGAGCCTGAAGGAGATTGTGATTGCGTTGATCGGTGGAATTTGTATTTTCCTCATCTTCGCCATGGTGCACGATAAATCAGCGCTATCGGTTAAACACGATCAAGGGAATGTGGAGGGGAAGAGTGATTCGATTGTGCACCGGCTGCATATCCCGTTTCCACGGGTATCAAACGCAACGCGCGCGAAACGAAGATTTACGAAGCCACCCACGCTCCTACCGCGAACTCTGAGCATAATTATGCGAGACCACGTGTATCCGGCGATATTCGCTTTACTCGCTAAACGTCCGACGCGTCTCGCAGCTGCCGTAAACCTTCTTGCATTTCCAAAACTAATACCTTACTTCAATATATTCATGAACTATAAACGACCCCCTCCCCCCTCCCTCTCTAACTCTCCCTCGTCACCATATTCCGATACCAGCTGACGAATATAATAAATAACGAAACAATAACCAGAGTTGAAAAATAGCCATGCAAATTAAAATATTGTTACTCGGAGTGTTGATCAATATTCGAGACCAAGCGCTTGCAAATATAGTTTTAATTGTGCAAACGAGCAAATCATTTTCGCGTTGGCTTCCGCAATTATTCGAGATAAAGGAGTTTGCCGGTTGTAATTGCATCTCGCAGCAAAATACGAGATAAGAAAAGCGGCGAAAAGCTGATCTGGCCAAGGAAAGCCGCTATGTCTTGCTGAAATCTTACCGAACTTCTAACGAAGAGATTTCTCATCTTACGCTGAGGTTAATTAACAGTTTTTTTTTCTACCGTAGAGGAAAACTTTTGGCCTCGCGCAATCCTTATCCGACCTTGCGGATGATTATTAATATCTGGCATGATTGTTAGTCATTTTCTGTGTATGTGTGTGTGCAAATTTTTAGAAATTGCAAATTCGAACCGAGTCAAGTCATATCGAAAAATCCTTTATTCTCTAAATATAGGAATAAGAAAGCTCTGCCGATTAAACGTTAAAATTTTCCATCTACGTGTCCCATGAAAAAGACGTAATTCTATACTTGACTTTTTTAATAGAAAGATATTAGAGGGATGTTTTTATTGTTGGTGCAACAGAGTGGTGCGAGCAAAGTAATATTGAACGTGTTTATAGGAAACTCGTATATAAGAGAAAGGGGGTAGAGAAAAGTTGAAGAAAAGAATAAAAAGAGAGTATTGATTGGGCAGGGTAAACTCATTGTTGAATGAATTCCAGCTAGGATCCCGAAGTTACATAAATCAACGTCGCTGTGCTGCTGGAGGCGACGATTGGCTCTCGCTGGAATTTCAGCAGAAGCAACGTCCTCGCGTGTGACGATTCCCTCCGGCCGGGATTTATTTGTCGGGCAAAGTTGCGCGAGCGCCACTCAGAAGGGAAAGGACCGAGACGACGTACGCGAGAGGCACGCTGCAAAGGGAGATGACACGAGGATAAAGGGATCGGGCGAGAGAAAAATTAATGCGACTGAAACGCAATCAAAAAGCAAAGCATCCCAACTATATAGAAACGCGATAAGGCAAATATTCACAACTATTATTAATCATGGACTATCTGATGCAGACTCTCCTACAACACAAAGGGTTCATTTTGTTCTCCCTCAGAGCTTTTTACAATATTTTCCTTACGGTTCGCCAAAACTTTTTGTGTACGAATTATCGAATGGCCATGTGGTGGTGGGGAGAGGGAAAGAGGGAGAACGCATGGCCATTTGATTCGATAGCCTGCACTTAAGAGCTTTTGTTTCACCGATCAAGGGTGCAGCATGGGAGATGAGGGGGGGGGGAGGAGGAGAGAATTAGGTGTAATGAAAATGACGGATAGGAGAGGAATCGAGGAAAATGTGGAAGTTAGTCAAGCAAGCACCAGCTCGAGTATTGAGTAAAGTTGAGAGAACAGAGAATAAGGGTGGGGGGTGGTGGGAGCCCTTTAAGGAAGCGAAGCCCTTGCAAAGGCTGGCACGAACTTATAAAGGATGAAATAGACCAGCACAGCCAGTTCTACGTAAGAAAGTTGAGGTGAGGGCTGCGAGTGATGATGACTAATGTACGTGCGAGCAATTTACATCCCACTTGGCAAGGAGATATTCCACTCGTAGGAGCTGCGCAGCCATCTTTGGTCCCCCCCCCCCCCTCTCCCTTCCCTCTAGACCCCCTCGTTTCGTCCAACAACCAGCACCTACGCTATCTTGTAACATCCCCCTGCATCCACTTCCTCTATCTCCCATCCCCAAGTTTGCAGCCATAAAGCTTCCTCCCCCACCACCCGCCTCGCTCATCCTCCTCGTGCCAACTCGTCTCCGCTATGCCATTCACCTATCCAGTCGACGTTTTGCCAAATTGGCCCTTGTTTTTATCATCCTACGCTACCAGATTCCCACGACGATTCAACTAGGCGCGTTTAAGTCCATGTTTCCCTTCTTCCTTATACCCAAACACGATGCACCAATAAGATTCATCTCCTGTATCGATTATGGTTTTAATCAGCCATGGGAAGGGTTTCTGCAAATTTCTATAGGCGTTCGAAAATATGTGTAAAAACCGTATGCAGATTTCGAGTTAAGGTCGATTCGTGTATAGAGGGAGTCCCACCCTTGCACACGAGTCGGGGCTGAAACAACAAGGGAGAGTCCTACGCAGGCCGACACCCCTAGTTTTCAGGCCCTTTGTCGCTTCTATGTAATCCTTTCAAAACATCGCGACGCAGCTGATGCGGACCACACACCGAACGATCCGCGCGTTAAAATTCTCCGTTTGCAGATGCGGTGGACAAACAAACGATTATTTCCTGCGCCGTTCGATCGGCTCTCCACGCATCTCCAGCCAAAGCTTCCAAGGCCATTCGTAATTGATTGTACACAAACAAAGCCAGCGTCCATCCATACACGGAATTCTCGTATGTTTGATCTTATTAACCAAACTTCGATGACAACCGAATGGAATAAATTTATCCGCAAACGTGATTGAAAATCTTTCGATGTTATTGATCGACGTGGCATTCTAATTTATTCATAGAAATTTCAATTTTCTCACTCTTTTACGCATTGTTTATCATTGCCCGAAGTTTTACGGTCGACTCGTCTTTGACGATCAATCTAGATGTAACAGGAATCCGGTGGACTATATATATATACACACATATAAGGGCAAGTCGAGACGCAGGAGTGAACGAACCAAGTAAATTCGAAGGCGTCGCCGGGGATGAAGAATAGGGTGTGTGAGAGACGGCCAGAAAATCAAGAGAGGAGAGAAAGAGATAGCGAGAAAAAGTGGAGGAGACACCCTACAGGAACCTTTGGCGCCGCCTTGTCGCACTCTCAAGGTATAAAGTCCAACGTGCCTCTCCCTATATATGTATATGTATATACACCAGTATCGATCATTAATAAACCCAAGAATTTAGCCGAAAACAGCAAAACAGCATCAAATATGCATTAAGCCTGTGTGTTGGGGAGAAACAACAATGAAATTACCATTTTTCAACCTTCCTATTATTTACTGCACAATTTCACATCCTCGCTCTTACCATTTCTTTCTCACTGCAGAATTAAAGAGACAATTTTTCTGACGTAATGACATAAATAATAGTAGCTTGAAGAAAAAAATAATTCGTTATGCAGGGTACGGTGTATTGGTATGAGTAGAAAAACAAATAAACAAAAGAAAAATAGCAAGTGCATTATTGTCCTGCTAAAATACGTTCTAATAAAAATATATTGAAATGAGTAGAAAAAACAAATAAATAAAATGAGTGAGGCATTGCAGAAGAGTTTCAAGTGTCGCGCCATTTGAAAATCCATTGGAAGGCGCGTCCCTGGTGAAAGCCGGGCGAAGATAGGGAAAAGCGCGAGGGGGAAAAGCACGAGGTAGTAAAAACATCGTAAAAGCGCTCGGCAGGATTACTGGCAGGCAAGAAAGCTCGCGCAAGCTCAACTTAAGAACGTCGGTTATCGTTGCGCGGACTTTATTCCCATTGTGGCTGATACAATCCCCCCCCCCCTTTCCACCCCAACCTTCTTATACCTTCTACCCCTTATTTCCGATCTACGACTAATATCTATATGTATATATATATATATATATATATATATATACTAGACACGCTCTGTGGAAATCCCAGACCGAAGAAAACCGCGGAAAGTAAAGGCCTCGGTATCGGGGGACTGAAAAGTGCCGATGCATTTAACGAAATTGTTATGTCCCAGACACTCAGTTTTTCTTACTCCCAATACCAAACAAAAACAGACGAAAGTTCGTATTTGCTTGGAAGTATAAATACAGACACAGCGTAAGCAAAGTACCGTAAATTAAATAAAGCTTCAAAGACAGGAGAGTAAATAATTTGTAAATATATTTTTTTATAAACGATGTAATATATACTTTATTCAGGTATAAATCTTAAAGTATACATACAACTAATGGAAAAAAAATGTTATATATATATATATATATAAGTGTAATCTTGGATAGACGAGAGTGCCTTGATCAGAATGCGTTTACTGGTTAGAGGTAGCAATTTAATTGTAGCTCTGGTATAATTAATAGGGGACCAATTGGGATATCTAGAGCGAGAAATTCGCTTAGGTCTGGATAGGGTAACGGCAATTACGATCTCTAACGCAACTCCGTAACGAGGAATTGTTGCCTTGCAGTATACTCCGCCACTGTGTAATATCCCAAAGCCATATAGATCTCTATCGATTATATCGAAAGCAACTAAACCACGAGTCCCGAATTCCAATTTATTTTTTGTTTCGTTTCCAAATCTATCACGATCGGTCTTAATCTTCAACAGCCTCGTAATCCTTGCCCCTCGATCATTTCCAGAGCCTGCGCCTATGTATTTTTCATTTCTGGTCGTTCGTCGCACTGAAATTTCAAGAATAATAATCGTGCAATTAAATTTGATATAGATCGACGGGGAACGTGGTGTGAAAAATGGAAACAAAAGGGGGAAAGGGGTAAAGTGAGATATCGAATAAGGGAAAATTAGCTTTGAGAGTTATTGAATGGGTGACGGGACAAATTGTCGTGTAATTGCGAGATCCGATGGTTCGGTGTTTCGAGGTTATTCAAAATTATGGAGTGGGGGTGTGGCGGGGTACGAGGCAGGGATAAAATGGTGCGACATACGGCAATGACGGGGGTCAGAGTGCAAAGTTATGTACCGATCACAGACGGACCTGAGTAAACCGCAACGCGCATTGTGTACGGCACACCCTAATGTGGCCAAGTCATTAGTCATTAGTCATTACTTAGCTGCTCTCTGTCTCCTCCACGAGTGATTAGAATGGGTTACTGGGCTACGAATCATCCTCCCTCGGGAGTTTTATCTTCTCGTTAAGATTATCTTGTGCCACGACCCACCACTTGCATATTCTGCACGTAAAAATCATCGAATCCCCAAAGCAGAAAAATCCCAATTTTCCCCTGGGAATACTGTACACCATTGTTTGGAAAATTTCAGTAATTTTCCAGACTGCTTTTATTTGAATAAATTGCCCGTCCTTTCTCAAACGAACCTTTCAGCTTCTTTATTGATTCAGACTTGATTGTTATGAAAAATGACGAAATCCTCGAGCCGATGGGGGAGCCTAATTGGTGCGTATTTATCAAAGCGGCGAAATCCCTCGGTCTGGAAAAGGGTCCATTCCGGAATATGTATTTCGTTTAGCCAAGGCAAATTAACATAACTATATCAAGGACTCTGCCACGTGTAATTTTGCGTTTAGTGAAGCGGGGCAGATTTTTGCCGGCGTTTAAAGCAGAACAGCGAACTGCCAAGGGGTAACTTTGTCAATTAAGTAAACTGTTGGTTAGGGGTGGGAGAGCGTCTTAAAATTTCATCTCACGTGCGCGCGAGGGCTAAATTGCGCAATGCTCGACTTTACACTCGTCCTTTGATCAGTTGGCAGCTGTTTGCGGATTGGTCGTGCTGCTATCTCGCTTCGCCAACCGATGGGACTTAATCGTCGCTGAATTTTCGCACTATGTCCTTGAGCCACTCGAACCTCGCCTTCGAACGATGTGTGTTTTAGATAACAAATGCGGGAGCCATCCTGATAGGAGCGTTATTGTATCTGACTTTCATTAAAAGAGCCGATTTCTTTAGAAACGAGCTTTTTTCATGGCTCATTGAAACGGACAGAATTTAATCTTACCCAAGTTGTTATCGACTCTTAAACCCTTGCTTTGATCATTTGGTGGCCGTTTGCAGCAGACACTGGTCGATACGATCAGTTTTGGAATTAAAAGCTAATCGCTGGCCCAAGCTGCCGTCCGAGCGTGAAGACTGTGCAAATTCTCCAACCTTGAATCGATAGAATCTCGACCCTCTTTGATCAGGATTACACTACTCCACTTGCTGGACCGTACTTCGGTGTAATCAACAATGTTGAATTTATTGTAACGCGCGTAAGAGGGAGTTTAAGCTATAGCTGTGCGTATATAAATAATTATTGTCATGATTCTTATTTGCAAAAATGAGGTATAATAAAATATTTGTACTAAAAATGTTTATATCATTGGAATTTGAAAAATGAAATAAAATGGAGTATGTGTTATATGGGAGCAAAGAATGAAAAGATAGCGAAAAATGACAGAAATTGACAAGGTATAACGAGAAGGGTTTGTTGATAAATATCACATTGATTTTTGCGTGGGAGTTGTTAAAATCTGTAACGCAGATGAAACGAACTTTTCAATAAATTATCGCGTGTGCGTGGTAGTCCCCTTCAGGGGGAAACAGACCAGCCCTCCTCGGAGGTCCTGCCCTGTACAGCACGATACATTAATGCTCGCAAACATGAATTAAACATTAAACAGCAGAGCCACGCCTCGTATCCTGTTACCTCGTATTCGTAAGATCTTCGTAAACATTATTATCAAGCCCGCGGCATCGTCTCATTAAAATTTTAAAACGCAACAGTTAAAATTCTCATCAAACCCAACACTCGAAATAAAGCAAGAAGAAAGGGCTAAAAAAACACTAAGAATGAGAGAAAATTCGCATAACCAAGAACGTATACGCTATAATATTATAAAAATTCAACAATCTTATCGTGCATTAGATGCATCGTACAAGAATAATAAAAATTTCATTCATTTCACAATGATAACATCTGTCCAAAGTGAAATTCAATTATTACTCTCTGCAATTCGCAGATCCAGACACATATCCAGCTCGGGTGTTTTATTGGAAAAAATATTAGAGCGTCACGCGTTGAATTATTAAAAAGAAAGGGTGATTTGTGAAATATCGTGGATTTCATCAAGGTCGGCCACGAATGGCTAGCCATAAAGATTCGTACACATCCGTTAAATTGGGTAATGGGTCGCACCTGTCGCAGAACGACGTTTCGGTCTATGGTTGCGAAAAGGAGCGGGAGAGAGATATTCCTGCAGGAGCAGAAAGAGGTTGGAAAAGAGAATGAGAGGCGTGTCCTTCGATGGGTCAGTGATGTTAGCCCTTTTATCCTTTGTTCCGCTCCCTGTGCTATGTTGCCGCGAATAATTCGTTGGGGGTCGAAATAACGCGAGGCTTTTCCGGTACTATATATTATATCCGTCCTGGACCGCGTGCTCGCAGCCATTAATTAAAGGGCCCGAGAGCACCCTCCGATAAAAACCGTAGCACCCAGGGTGAGTAGAGTCCTGCCGGGGAAATAGCAGATAACCCTCCGTTGCCCTTGAGTATGCCTACGAATATCTCAACTCCAACCACGAATTTCATCAATTTGCAATTTTTACCATTTTTACCAAATCACGTATACTCTTCGTTGATATAAATACTCAAACACTCTTTCATTATCAAACTCAAACGCAGTCGTAGACTCCAGTTCTTCAGGATGCTCGCGGTCGAAAGAGGATACACGTGCAAATATTTGATCGACTACTCTCTCTCTCTCTCTCTCTCTCTCTCTCTCTCTCTCTCTCTCTCTCTCTAAAGCTACGCTACTCTAGTTTATTACAACTTTAGCAATTATCTCGGAGAGTACGCACGAGCAAATACAATGTGGCACGAGGACGAAAGGAGAAAACTGTTGAACGCGTTATCGTCGCACGACGCTCGGGGCTGACACATCCGGTGCGCGCAGTCACAAAAGCTCCGAAGCATATCCATCTCGCCCAACTCTGGAATATCAAATGGTCCTTCCTCCTCCACCAAAGAGACCCTCTCAGAACCATCTTGGAAGTTGCGTCTCCGGCGCAAACTGATCGTTCGACGATCCTTTGTTTCCCGCGCTCGACGCTCCCTATTTTCTCAAGTTCGACTAACAACGGTCCATAGACACTGGCGCTGCTTTAATTAGCTTTTAAGAGTGATCATTAAGGCCGAGAATGTTTAGCGAGGAACGCGAGACGAATTGGTAACTGGAGATTATGAGTTAGGAGCTGTATATATACACAGTTGATAGTTGAAACGAATTTTTTCAAGGAACATTTCAGTATTTGTATATGAGAGCTGATAGAGTTGTATAGCATAGGTTTAGAGCTAGAGGGTGATGTGGGAAGGGCGTACAATGGATATAGAGTCGCTCATGTGAATTGTACGGTGCGGTAACGCATTCCATAAGCACACGACGTTGCATATGGGCATCGGAAGCACGCGTAGATCACACAGGATTAGCCTGGACAGGCCGATCCCCAAGCTCCGTTGGATGCATGCTAATTGCCAAAGCACCCACGCATCCTGCGCAAGCACAAAGCCGCAAATACCCCAATACACCATCACTCTCATCCTTCTACCCCCTCCTTAAGTCTATGAAAAGAACGCCAAAACGACCAAACGTGCTGGGGATCAAAAATCAAGTCTCGCTTACTTACAGCACTATATATATATATATATATATGTACATCGTTATACTTTCACCCTCCGCATATCCTCCTTTCATATACAAATTCTTAATGCTCGTATACTTTATGACTTACTTCATTTAATTATCACTCAAACTCTTATCAACGCTCGGCAATAATCACTCGTCCTGTATTTGTAGATTTTATGATTCTTTTAGTTCTATGTATATTGAAGGATTTCTGAAATTAACCAAATAGAGGAGTGTAACACACGTTGGGTGTTGCAATGATAAAATTAAGCTGCTTCTTCTTGTCGAGATATTCTTTGCTTTCGCGCGAAATCCGCGCAAATCAGCCGAGGTTTAATCGAATTTTCACGAATGGTAGCGCGAGATGGAATTTAATAGGAGCTGCTTAAGATGCAAAGTCCGCGAGAGTAAGGTTTGAAAATAAAAGGTGAAGGGGGTTTTGGGCTATCTGGAATCTGATTGGCGCAAGGGCGTTAGACCTTCGTCACGTAGTCGGCTGGTACTATGGACCGTCGTATATCACCCTCGTATCGTGCAAGAATGACTTTCCGGATATGGCCGGTTCGCCCTTGCTACAAACCAATACATTACACGATCTCGTATTCCACAAAATCGATTTCCATAGATTCGCCATGAAATTCAAAACGCGCTTCATAAGTCTTCGATACGCACGCTGTCCAAAGTCTCCTCGTATCTTGCTTTCTCTTACGGTATACTTGTGTATGATATATACTGTTCCCTGGCAAAACTGAAATAACAATGTCCCTTTAGCCAACAACCTGTCGGTGAAAAGTCCATGAGAGAAACCAACCGAGGATCAAATTCAACTTTGATAAACATCGTATAGACGAACTGCTGATAAAGATTGTGCTTGGGAAGGGGGAGGTCGTACAGGGTGGAAAAGTTTGTCTCGACCAAGTATAAAGGGATTCCTGGGCAAGGTCTGATAAGCCGAGGGATTGGAAGAATGAAAACTTTAAGGGGAGCTGGACGTAAAGTGGAATTTCATAGGTTGAAAGGATTGTTTTTAGCTGTCCAATTAGTGTTGGTGGGTGGAACGATGAAAGAAGGATGGAAGAAGAGTAGGAGGAGGGGGAAGATTCCGCTGAGACGGGAATGCAGATGCGGTGGACGATGGCAAATTGGCCTTGAGAATATAAGTGGAAGCTTGGTCCTGGTATACATTCCAGGCTTGTATCGATAATGCGGGAGGAGTAAAGAGCCGCGTGCCTTTCATCGTTGGCAAAGCTTTCCAATAAACGAAAAGATCTCGGCTTTGTGACTGCTGAAAGACAGATAAGGTATGCCGAGAAGGGTCGATCCTGCAGGCTGCTCCTTAAGCAAGGACCACCTCGACTGCGCATATTAAATTGTTTGCCACGCAGTGCCAGCACAGGCCAATATCCCTTTCGCAAAACCCCTCTTCTCCTCCCTCTCCGAGCAATATTCCTAACACCCTACATATATATAGCACAATATAACGTGAGTTACGAAAATCTCCAGCTCTCATCGTTACCCAGCACCGAGAAAGAAAACTAACCGTTTGACGATTTTTCATTCTTCCTCCGGAGGAAGAAATACTTTATTCCCTGTACCAACTCCTCGCGACGACGCAGAGTAGATTAAAATTGAAAATCGCCGAGGTTTCCTGTAAATCTACGCCGACGCGTAGCACCACACAAACACACACGCACACATTCACGCACAGACGGTAGTTTCGCTGCGCGTAGAAAAAAAATCGATAGTGACATATGCTGTTCTGGCGCGACCAACCCTTCGAAGGCTCGTCTCCAAAGTGCCAACGTTTCGCTGCTAATTAATTAAATCGCCAAGACCCACCTGCCACCCATTAACGCCTCAGCTTACCTGTGGAGTATAGACCGGACGAAATTGAATTGCGTGAAAAAATTTAAATATTCGCTCGATTCGGAACAATTAAACTAATCGAAAATTGGAATTTTTCGAATTTTCTCGATAGCAAAATATGGAAAGCGTCCATTTGTTTTTCCGAGGCGATTAATCGAGAGCAATATTCTCTAACGGGGTATAATCCTGTTTCGACCCTTCATGCTAGCCTAATAAATTCCTAAGTTCGATTGGACCGCGATATCCTTGTCGTTTAATTCGGTCAACTGCTTTTTAAGACTAATTAGGGGTTGCGTTAACGCGAACCAGTCGGCCCTCGGGATTTCGGTATACATACACTTACCCAAAATTCGCTCTCGCAAATATACTCATAATCCGATTCCGCGTATGAAATGCCATTCCCACAGTCTGGATTCTAACCCCACTTGGTTTCTTACCGTCCCCGCCAAAAACTTGAAAGCGAATTTACGAATTTTGTTCCATAACGAACGATATTCCAGGCAATTCGACTAAATTAAATCTCCAAATTGAGGATCGCTCTTTCATAGGTGAAAGTACCAAGTTCAGTTTTAATTATTCAGATCCGATCGTTGGTCTTGAAAGTTTCGCTGGGGAGGGGGGAGGCATGGATGAAGGTAATAATAGAAGAAGAAGAAGAAGAAGAAAGTTGTAGAAGGGGTTAAGGATCTTTGTCCGCAGTGAGAGTTTTCTTGGATAAAGAAAGGGGATGGGGAGGGATGCGCAGGCGCTGGTTCGAGGGGTTAGTAGACTGTAATGGAAGGGATGAAGAGCGTAGGGTAGGGGGGAGGAGAGGGGATGGTCGGTGGAATCGTTGGAGAAGCGAGAAGGGCCGAAGAGTGGATGTGGGGCTGCTGCTGTTTCAGCTTGTGCTTCGGGCTTCCTGGCTGTGACGAGGAGGAGACCGACCGCGAACGAACAGTCGCTCTGCGCTCAGTCGCTGGAGAGGCACGGTGCGTAACGGACAACGGGCCGCGCGTTAGAATTACCGCGTGCCAACTCGAGGCATAACCAGTGTAAGAGACGGTCGCAGAGAGAGAGAGAGAGAAGAGGACTGCGTGCGATGTTAAAGGCTCGGGAGCCCCGGCTGCGAGTCCACATGTACAAGGACGAGCTCAGCTGATCCCAAAAAGTCATCGGTCCGATTCCAAATCCAATTCGATCCAATCTCAAGCTCGACTGGGACGGCCAAAAAGAAAGCAGCCATTCTCCACTCGTCTCGTTCGAAAGATCAGTTGCCTTATCACCACCCGAGTGCCCGAGGCTGATATTCTAAACACGCGTACACTCGTTCGATCCTCTACCTCGAGATCGTCATAATATATATATTTTTTCTATCATCCTTTTTGCTACCGGCCTCCATCTCCCCCCCCCCCCCCATCCCCGTCTATTCATCTTTCCGCCTCGAAATTCGGTGCCCACGTGAGAGTCTCTCGGGACGTCTGGCGAATGACACGTGCCGATCTTCCTCCCGTCGCGAGGACTCTTCTGCGACCAGAACAACAGCATCCACGACCGAAAGGACGCTTTCCCAAATCGATCCCTTTCCAGCAGCAACCGCAAGACTGATTCGTCAACCGAAAACAACAAAGAAACGCTGGGCCAATTTAGAGTACTCTCCAATAACCAGATCACTCTCTATTTTTTAATTCGCTGTTCACTCTGAGGCCTACGAGCTCAAACATTTTTGCTACTCGATATTTCAAGGAGACTGTGTTTTTTTACCACGTGATTTAAATCTAAAAAACTCGCGGGAATCAAGTGATTTTTCTAACGTTCTATTTGTAAGAATCGAGATTTCTCTCTTAGGTTATACGAAAAATTCGACGAATTGATAGAGTTTTGAGGGGGAATAGAGAAAGAGTGCGAGGTATACCAGACAGAAATATCTAGATAATATATAAGAGTATACTCTGTACGGACTGGTGGTAAAGTCGTAGTGTGGAGTTTGCTGGTAAATCTGGAGCAGGAAGTGGAGGAAGTGAATGGAAAGTGGAAGGAAGAGGAGGAGAGGGGTAGGAGAAGAAGAAGGAGAAGAAGCAGTGTCGTTGGTGGTGGTGGTGGTGCTGGTGGAAAGGTTTGTTGTACCTTGACGGAGAGAGGGATAGTCAAAGTGGACGAGGAAAGCGGAAGCTCGGAGGCAGCTGGGGGGCCTTTGGGGGAGGAGTGCGTAGGTTCCAAAGGCACCAGAAGGGATTGTGCGGAGGAGGGAGGGGAAGGGGCTGAATGTAAGGTCAAGAACAGTAGTAGTAGTGGTAGCATTAGTAGTAGTAGTAGCCGGGTGTGCGGCAGGGGTGGTGCGACGTTGCGATTGATAAAGGGGCTGGTGGAGGGCCCCTTCACCAGGGTGGCAGCGCGAGTGCACCGTTGGGGTACCGGGGGTTCCGAGCCCCCCACCCCCGCAGGATGCCCTTCAACGGGGACCCCTCCAGGGGAAACCTTGCCAGAATTGGACGCTGCCAGAACTAGACGTCGGCTCATGGGCGCCAACCTCGCTAAATTCAACAGGGTGAGTTTTCGCTTTGCCTAGGGACACTACATATTTCTCCCCCTTTCTTTTTTTCATTCACCCCTCTACCCGACCCTTCCTTCCCTGGCACAGCCCACGGTCAGCGAGCCCTTCTTTGTTACGATGCGTCATTCGATGACGCCGGCCGGCCGGCAGTCACTCCAATCCTCTCTCGAACTTCCCACCTTCCAAAAACACATTTCCCCCCTTTTCACCTGTCCCCCCGAAAAAACACTACTCCTCCGTTCATCTACCTGCAACCTTGCGTCCATTTCGCTATTTTTACGCATCTTTCTCTCCTTATAGTGATATTTTATTCCGTGTACGGTCCCTCGCGTTCGTATTAAAGCCGATGTCTCGAAGCACCTATCTCCCTTATATACAGTGGTTCTCCATCAGTTTCAAGCGTGAGAAAAAAAAAACAAAAACTGTGTGCCATTTATTCGAGTTCTCCATCTCATTTTTATCTTTCCGTGTCACAGCCAGTGTGTATTATCCGAGTAAAGTGATTGTTTCTTTTGTTTTGGATTCTACCAAGTTCTCCATCGAACTTTATCATCCTTGAAATACGCGAAGCACCGGAAGCAAAGAGAGTCGCGAATCAATGTTTATTTTACGAATAGCCGCTATAGAAACGGTTGTTTTTTCATTACTCTTCGAGATGAGGTGGATTTCCTGCCGCGGCACGACCATCTCTTATACATGCCACTGTTTGAAGACGAGCCAAGAACGTTTATTTGCAAGTTGCTCTCTGTCTGTTTCCGTGGCCAAGTATTAAAATGGGCGCCAATTGTGCTAAGAGGAACAGGGTGAGTTTACGAGACTATGCGTTGTTGCAATCTCCAGGCTTTGCGGGAGTTATTATACGAGAGAAAAGGACAAAGGTGTGGGAGGGGGAGGGGGGGGGGGGTGTTTCCTATCCAAAGAAGAGAAGTCTCATTTTGCAGGAGAAACTTTTCGAGGGCTGATTTAAGGTAGAAGTTGCTTTAAAAAGAAGGATAAGCGGAAGTAATAGACTTTAATTCCTCACAGCTAGCTGCGAATAGAGGAAAACTTAAAATAATGTATAGCTGTAAGTGCTTTTGAAGGCAGCGCAACCTGCGCAACTTCCCAGACGACTCATTTCAAGAACTTCTTCCATAGACCTATATTAATTCGAGCCGTTAACGTTAATCGGGAAGAAAGTTTCGGCGAGGACTTAACAGTGACACGGAGGACGCGAATGTCCTCGAGGGCTTCCCTAAACTCTTCTATATATATACTTTCATCATTTTCACAGCTCGCTCCAATTTATTTAATACTCGATTAAGCACCGCGTCGATTGCCAAGTCCCAGCTCTTCCAACCTTTCAGTACACTTTTTATAAATCTCTAAATTTTAAAGATTATTTTCCACAGTTTTTTGCATCGTTTGTCGTTTCTCCACCACCTCGTGTTAGTCTGGAAGCTTGCCAGATATTATTTAACTGTAAAACGAGTTTTAAAATTCGATTACAAACGAATGGGTGGGCGTTGATTTCAAAACTGCTAGAAAAAGAGAAAAAGTTTTTAAGAGCATTCAGCAGTAGGATAAAGGACGCAAATTGTCGTTGAGAGGCTCAAAAACAATTGTACTTTGACAATTTGGGTGGAGGAAAAAAGTTTTTAGTACTCGATTAGCGCCTGTTGTTTCCCAGCTTGCTCGAGAACTTTCCCTCGAGCTTGGTGGCGTATAGCGACAGCAAATCCCACGTGACCTCGCGAAGCATCGCCCATCTTTCACATAGATTTGCCTCGTTTGACACGGAACGCCAAAGAAAATAGGCTCATTTTTCCTACAGGACCCAGCACAAAGCTCGTATTTTACACAACGCGACAGCCCTCTTAGATTGCAAATGCAATACAACTTTTTGTGGGGAGAAATCTTCAACTGTAGATCAATAAACAGAAAATTCATTGAACAATGACAATCATACAGCGTTAAATCTTAATTACACATAGGATATAGTGACCATGTACAACTCGAACGGTTTAGAAAGATTTATTTATTTAAAAATATATTCTGTAGATTAAACAAATATAAAAATCATATCATATTCACTATAAATTAATCGTTAGCGTTTATAATAAACCACGTATTATATATATTATAATATAAAAGTTAAATTTATAGGGAAATATGTACGTAGAATGGATACAATGTTTATAGAAAATTTTCGTTCCTGGTCTCTGGCATTATTACGGTGTTAGTTTATGATTATCAGAGAAATCAGTAGAGTACACTCGTAAAGTTTGCAGGCCGAATGAATAAAGTATTCATGCGATAGGACAGTAAAGGTCAAGACCTGTTTACGTTCTGCCACGTTTTGCTCGAAAGTTTCACACAGTTGAAAATCGAACGCGACGTCGAGTTCGTGCCGCTTCCCTTACCAAACGTGTGTGCTCCAACTATAATTTGCGGGATTGGAAATAACAGGCACGATTAAAAAAAAAGCTTATTGCTACAAGTGTCAAGACTCATTCACACGTAATAATACATTATTCACCAGCAATTTATACTCTGTTAGTGAAAAACATGGCGCCTTATCGCCTGGCACTCGAGCATCTAAACAAAATAATCCTAATCGGTCAAAGTCCATTATCCTCTCTTTCAACCACTTCTGTAACGTTATCCCATTAAAATTTTCTCCGACGTTCGATACTTTCCCAACTGGATACACGATTTATCCTCGTGGCGATAAACAGCGTGCAAGAAAACGTCACGTACGTACACTTGGCGTATAATGCTATACAAGTTGCATACATATACTTGTCCGATAACAAGATATTTTGTTCCGCTACACGTGACGCTCCGTACACACGGATTATCGACACGAACTCTCCAATCTATCGAATACTCGGAAGAAATGGACGCGTTAAAAGGATATATCAAACCGAGGCAGAGGAATAAATTTATGAAAGAAAAGAGGAATAAGACTGGCGAGTGATAAATTATCATTTATCCAGCGGTATACCAGAATTCTCCGTGTGGCCGTAACAGTATTTCTAGGCTAATAATTAAATGCAAAAGGAGAGAGAAGAGAGAGAGAGAGAGAGAGAGGGAGAGATTTGAGAAATTTAAATAAAAAAAATGCATGACTTGGCAGATCGTAAATATTACAATAAGTGCAGGGGTAGGAAAGGGATTATTTTTTGACGTCGAGGTATATCTTGAGGATCAGCGGTCAATCAGGGAGGTCTCGTGGGTGGGGGTGTGGGGTTTTAAAGCGTCGAGTGGATGGCGGGAGGGCGTTTATCTACGGTTATCGAGCGTTTCAAAGACTAAGAATCGTCGCGGTTGCAGCGGTAGCAACGCGATAACAGAAACTACGCTACCGCCGTAAGGTTTAACGCGCGACATAATTCACCGGTGCATAAAGCGCTCGGCGCTTATAATATACGCACTTCCGCGTAACGAGGCCGTCCCACTCCCGAAACATAGTCGCGCTATCGGTGGATCTTGCCGATCGTAAATCGCCGTCCAAGCACCTCTAAATAACGTAATGGCGACGCTAATGTCTCCCGGCACGAAAGATGCACCGCCTGAACCCAACTGTCAGGACTCAACCCGATTCCTATACCATCTGGGATTCAACGTTGCACCGAGCAACCACCTTCCTTCGACCTCGGCCGTAAAAGATGCACACTCGCCGATCAAACTCTCAACGTTCTCCACGACACCCTTCCTTTTCTATAATCACTCGCAAAATGCTGTACAGTTTACGTCATTTGCACAAAAAATTAGAATAATAACCACAATTTTACACTCCTAATCCTTGTAATTTTTTATTCCTGCGTTTGCATTGAATTGTTTATAAAGTAAACAACGCGCGACGCGACGAGATGAGACTAGAGGGGAATTTTGTGGGGGGGGGGGGGAGGATGCGTCGACGCACGAACCGCGCATGCGCTCAGTTTACACTGGCATAATCAGTCATTTAAGTTTATGCCTATCTGCATTATAGCACGTGTGAGAGGACTCACATTCGATAATACCGACGCGTCGCGTTCTACGAGCCTGTTATTACAGCTGCAACGAGGATTTTCGCACGACTCTGCAGCCTCGCCTCGAAGAGTGGACGCGTGTAAACATTTCGCGGATTTCCATTCTACGATTTATGAAAGCAGCGAGCGTCCTTTTGCCTCCCGCCACGACAAATACACCAGAGGACGAATTATTTTATTCCTTTCGACTAACTTCATCGGTCGTCTGCTTGTTTTCCTCCTCCTCCACCTCAGCATCCTCTTCTTCCTCTCTCTTCGTCGCGAAACCAACTAAATCCTCCTTTTCCACCAAGCAGGATGTATAATAACGATAAATATTGATCTCGCCGGACGCACACTTACCAACGCGTCATGGCTATATATACGTAGTTTTATCCTTTTCTGTCGGAAGATTATCATAATATAGAGACGGGAAAATGATACCTTCTTCGCGTTTCGCTCCATGCAGAACTGTAAATAAGCAAATGAATGTTTAACGCGTTCTCTCGTGCTCTTCATTGCAGTGATCCAATTTTTCAAGTACACCGGAAAAAGGCAGGCTTTTTATTAGCTTTATGAATAAGGAAGGAAACTTTGAGGGTGCAGCTTACGTCGGCTCCTCCGACAACTCTACTTTTTACCAAAACATCAAAGCTTCTTTTTCCTGCCTTCGTCTTCTTCTTCGATGAATCGAGCGGTAGCTTTTCCAAGGGGATTAATATCTGTATATACATATATATATATAGGTCGATCTCTCGTTCGATTTCTGAGAATTTATAGTTAGCAGGGATATGTATATTTCCAGTTATTTATATTATGCATATATATGACGTAACATCAATGATGCAAAGTGAAATTTGTTAATACGAAGTTTGGCGAGGAACTTACAGCAAACCATGCAAATCCTTTGACTGGCTTGTATGTAACTGCCATAAGTCTGACATATTCAAGCGCATAGCTCCCTCAGACCCCTTTATATCTTTCATCCCATCCACCGACAATATCTTCTTATCGCCCGGCTGATATGCGACGCTTCAAATTCTGTCGGCTAACTAGACTCTGGAATTTCGACAACCCTCCCCATCTACATCCTTCAGACAGCACCTGGAATTCACCCTGTAGACGCACCAATGATTTTATCTCCAATATTTCCCGCTTTAACACGTACAGCAATCCCAAGGAATTCTTGGGATTAACACTACCAGCTCGTACGATTAATTTTCAACCCTATATATACCCTACCTTTATTATATTGTATCGTGAAAAATTAGTAAAATATGCTGCAACAAAATATGTCATTCACCACGACATTTTTGTGATTAACACAATTAAGCTGGTATATAGAAATTAATTTTCAACCGTTCTCTGATTTTATTATATTACAAGAAATTTAGTGAAACAACGGAACGACCCCCTTGTAATTTTTTCTGTTGGGGAAGAAAAATCTAATGTTGCGAATTAAAGGAATGGATGTTATTTGGGGAAACACTGCGAATAAAAGTAAGGTAGATTGCTGTTTCTTGTTGGTAGAGCGCGTGGGTTTCTTAGGTTGGTCGTGTGGAGTGTGGTGTTGCGTGGTATGGTGGATTGATAGCTAGGTCACGTGCTTCCGATCCTCCCGACACTCTTCGCAACTGCACACTCGCGATAAATCTTGCAACTCGCACCGTAAAAATCCGCAGCAAGGGGTTGTTGCCACTTTTTATTATCGCGACGTATCGCTAGTGGCACGAGCCCCAAGATCGCGAATCGCTCTTGTCTTTTAATGCATAGAACCATGATTAATCACTCGACGTTAATTTAATCGATGTTCCAGCTTGTCTCGCACATTTTTCAGTTTCTATTTTTAATAATCGTACAAAATAATGATAGATTCTCTCGGAGACTAAATTATTCTTTGAAAAAATTATTTTTTATTTTATAGCATATATTTGTTATTATTCATATAGTCAAGACATTTTATAAGCATCGATGAAGGAGCGTTATTTGATAGATGGTGTCAAAATTCCTTTAAGGATCTCACCGATAGGAATCGTCGGGTATTTTCTGATGAATTATTGAAGCTACTGGCTCTTCGCGGGTGTTAGCGGGATTATTCCCGGAATTCGTTGCTCATTAATTATTTGCCAGACGATATCGGCTTTTCTCCTTCGCCACTATTGGTCCAGCCTGGAGGTCGAAAAAGCTTCTTGCTCGCTGCCAAAGGCACACGTGTCTTGAATCGCGTGCGATGCCGAGCCGTGGGGGAGACACCCAACCCTGGAACACGCAGATGGACTCGAAATTGCATAAGAACCACCACGAGGGGTCTCTAACCTCTATTGAAGTGAATCGACCCACCGATTAATAACAATGCTCTATACAACTAACAAACAAGTCCCCTGCTGCTACGAATTAAACTGCATATTATAGAAAACTAGCTTAAACAAAATTTGCAAAATTATAATTTATAATTCTTTATTCTGCACTGAAACGTGGGAATTTCTGCTTCATTATTATTTTCAATGATCGTTTAGCACACACACACACACACCTAAATATTTCTTTTCGTTAAATGATCGACGAATCCACGTCGAGTCATTGATTAAAATTATAATTACAAGTTGTAAAACCTCATTTAGGATAGAGACGAAAAATCACGAAGGGGCTCTGTTGGCGCGAGCTTTGAAATTCCGCGCAGAATTACAAAGGACAAAGCCGCATGGTCCTATCTAAAACGATAAAACTGTCGAGGGCCGCTATTTGTAAATCCCTGGCCTGGAATCCACGAGAGTTTTTTGCTCGCTATGGTCTGCCCATTGCTAGCTACGTACGCAGAATAGAAACGGCCGGCATTATTTACCGATGGTGCTTAACGAACTAGCTAGAACGATTCTCGATAACATTTGGACGCTTTCCAATGCAATTGCTATGTGCGAAATACGAAATAAAGCAGCAAACTTTTCAAACCAAGTTGAAATTTAAATTACGAAACACCCCCGTTCGACCAAGCCTGTCACTTCTCGTCGTTTAAATTGCTCCATTAATTTTATCATTACCCACGAACACAGATTATATATACATATATATAGTGTAGTACTCTATAAATGTACACATGTGTTGGAAAATAATACCGATAAATCCGAGCAGATCTGCTCATTGGTAAAATTTCAGGAAAAGATTAATACTCGAGTGTCCAATTTGCAAAGAGGGAGGAAATTCACAATGCTTCTGGTTAAGCCATAAAAATACCAGCATCGTCTGCGAAAGTTGTAAGACTCGCGAGTCTTTTAAAAAAGGAAGGTAAGAGGGGTGGAAGGGTCCGTGGGGGGTGGGGGTGAGGGTAGATATCGTATTACTGGCAGACACGGGAGGGCATAACATTGCTGAATGCAGCTTCCCGAAGGGGTAGGTATTCTCATAGATGGCGTTAGTAGGGTCTAAGGAAAGAAGGGCTGGTTACACACGGGGGAGAGTTGATTGGAGAAAGTGAACGAGTGAAAAGTGAGAGTGAAGGCCGGACTGGATTGGTCCGTAACAAAGAGCAACTTTATATGTCTATATATATATATATATATAGTGAAGTACAGCATAGAAAGGGCAAATAGATGTGTAGTAACTAAAGAGAGTATGGAAAAAGCTGTAGGAGACTGCGAGACACTTTCGTTAGGATTTAAGGTTCTCATAAATCCACACACCGGCCATCCCCGTGAACCTTCCTGTACCATACAGTGGTCAACCGGCTTTTACGAGATTGTACTTGCCGATACCAACAGCCCACCCTTTCACCTGGCTCGTTTTTCCCAAATGCATCCAGTCCTACACGTTAATTCTGCTCGAATCCGAGCAACGATTCTTCTCCACCACCCCCACCTCCCTTGCTCGACCCTCGCGTCTTCGCCAACTCCCCCATAAATCCAATTTTTCCGACCGATCGAGTCTAGCCGAATCGCCCCTACTTCCTCTCGAAATACACGGGCCTCGAGGCCGGTGCAAATCGGTGAATATATGGCTAATACCATTACGAATCTCTGATGTAATCTACAAACGAAATTTTTGAACGAGAAAAAAGCTGCGTTTTAAAACGTCCAACGAAAAGTTAACTTGTTACTCGTTTAATCGACCAGCCAACCTACCCCTTTTCCTTCCTTTATGAGATCTACGCTCAAATCGTAATAGAGATGATCAGACCGTAACTCGGGATTGCAGGGTATACATATATATGTAGGAAAAGGACGATTTTCAAATTGCTGAAGATATATAGATATACGAGGCGTTCGAGAAAAATAAAGAATTGCATAGAAAGCGTGTACGTGTGAGTGGAGAAATATCGGAATGGGAGTTTTGTTGATTAAAGTTTGTGCAAAAGAAAGAGTCCCGGTTACAGTTTCATGGACTTTCGAAAGCCAGGATAGGAGAGGATGAGCGAGGGGTGGGGGAATTATTCATGAATTTAAATCGAAACGGTGCACGCTACATTGATTGCACCCTTTCGGTTGGTCCTCGACTTGGAGGCAGCCGGAGGGGAAGGTACGGAGCAGACGAAGAGGGGGTATGCTGCCACCCCCGGTGGGTGGACATCATCAATAATTGCACTGGTCCAATGTGGCGAAAGCAGTATTTCACACGATTTAACCCTGCACCAATTCCTCACCCTCTCCCTCCTCCTTTCTACCCCTATAAATCGGTAGAGCTCGCAATCTCTCCCAAAATTCGCGATCTTAATTAAAAATCTGTGACCCGGCTGCTAACATTGCCACGCAAAGGGACAAACTTTCACGAAAAAATAAAAATATCCCACTCCGATTGGTATATTTCTATTTTTTCATTCTCTTTACACACCCACCCTCCCCCCACTTCGTTCTATTCGTATTATTGATTGTTGTTTTTCTACCCTGAACAAGGAAATTTTATGCTCTTTTTTATTCGCTGAGCTGGCAGCTCAGAAGTGGCAAAGTTTATTGTGGCCGAAAATCTTTGCGAGACGCGGAATGAATCGTAAAGAAGTTTAACGACTAAATAAAGCTGGAAGGATCCCTGCTCGTTAAGGAAATGCTACCTATTTACGATCGGATTCCCTTTAGGTTAACACTGATCTACCAGAACCAACTATTCTCTCGTAATACGACTTACATTTCGCTCGGAGAGTAAGAGTAATGGCGAAGCTTTCTAATTAGACATTTTATTATTAATTATCCTAGTGCAGCTGCTCCGGTTGTAAAAATAATAAAAAAGAGATACAAGTAAGTGCATGCACCCATAAAACACACGAGTCTCTCTGGGAATGATAGTATAAAAAAAAACTAGCACATATTAATTAAAAGGGTAGTTTCCTTCAATAGATATTATATATATAGAGTTATTTCGAGTAATTGAGGAAAGTAACAGGTGGTAATTAGAAGGAACAAATGCAAGATAAAAAAGAGCAACAATTCGCAGAATCGGACGGATGTATCGAGCTGATCCCGAAATTTTAGCGTTACCCTGTGATTTATGTTCAGTCCCTCGTTTATAGTATTCGTATAGTTGCCTTTTTAACGGTCGTTTGGGACTTCAATAAAGAGGAAAGTCGCTTTAATAATACAATCTCTCATTCTGCTGGAACCCATTAATGTAAGAGTACCAGTGATTGATGATAAATTTAATGAAGGAAAACCCAATCTATCGACACGAAAATGAAAAATTGCTTTTTCAGCATAAAGTTCAACGGACTGTGACCCCGGTCATCTGTCAATCAAATATAACGCTGTTTTTACTTGGCTTTTAATTTGGAAAATGTTAATTGCTGTTTCAGAGAGAAGCTACTCAACGAGATGTGGAACGCGAGCGCAGACAGCGAATGGAAGCAGAAGTTCGGGTTCGAGAGGCCACAGCGGAGACTGAGAGAGTACGGTCCAGGGTGCATCATCTTCAGCGAGAGTTGGCCAGGTAAAAATATTTCACAATTTGCACCTGCACGAATCAGATGATAGCTCAGCCATCGATATAAATATCCATTTCTTTACACTTCAAAAATACACTGTAATTCTGATCAATGTTGTATATGTATATGTGTAGTTTAAATAATTTTCACTATAAAATGAATACAGAATAATTTTACAATGAAAATTATTTATATATAACGAATACTTGATCAAACAATTAATTATATTGATCAAATTGAGCTTTACTAATTAATATCGGACAAACTCGGTTTACTCTTAACGACTTTTGACGTTTGCACTATTTATTTGTCTCGGTTTTTGCTTTGTACGCAAGACTCGACTTGCCTTAAGAAAAATGAGCGAGCGTTCCCACGTAATAACTGGCCGATACCACGCTAAATCATCGATATTGTCGGCCATTGAACGATATAGTACACGCTATGGGGAATTTCACCATCCCACGACTACCTGCCGTTGAGTAGAAAGCGATAAGAAAAATACGATGCTTATCAGGCCAGCCGAGCTTTTATCAACCACAAAAGTAGCGAATCGCCCTAAATAACTATCTCGCCATCTGCGATAAGAAATCCCGGTTATATTCCGTGCCTCGGTAAATGGTCCACTTCCGAGTAATTCTATTATCCTCGATTAATAAATCTACGAGCTTTTAAAAAAATTCTACCACGTAAAGAAGGAACGGAAAAATTGATAACAAAAGCGAACAAGGTTCTAATGCTTTGTGTAGTTTATGGTATAGAGGAACGATAGTCGATGATACGAGAATAGCGATTAATCTGGATTCTATTAATAAGAAATTAATAGTTGGCTCGTTGTGCGTTGAAGGATTTCATTAAACGGTCGTTGAAACTCAACAGTTTCTTTCTTTTCCCAAGTTTCCTGGCTCCGTGCCAGAGAAGATAGTGCGAGAAACTACCTTCCAGCCAGCAATACGAAACATATCGAGTTGAATTTTGTCGAGGTCGTAGTAACTCAGGACACATTCGCACTTTCCTTACCCCCTATCACCACAGTCTTTCATTCTCCTTTTCTTCACGACGACCCACTTCCGAAAGCTTACGGGATAAATATGTTTACAGTGTCCCACTCCTCTCTCCACTAATCCCATCCAATCCAATGCACTTGTCGCAATATAAATCAGAATCTGTGAATGCAACGAACCCCGATCACTGTATATTATAAACACTACATCTCGATTTCTTATCAAGAATAACTGTATATATTTTAAAGCTGTCACAAAAATCAGCTTAGCTAGAACCGTATATCTCTGACTTGTACTGTTACTTATATAAGGACCTTATAGAAAATACTATAATACTTGAGTTTTAAAAAAAAAATTATAAACACTAGTAAAATTCATATCTGGAATAATCAGCTTGAAATAAAGGTTAAATATTTATTTAAATTGTTACAGAACTATTATTGTCTTTATATATAATTAATTTGAAAGAAATTTTTAAAAATTTCGTCATTGATCGATAATGCACACGAGTCAGTTGATGAAGATCTATACAGTCAGGAATAAAATAAAAACGAAAAGAATGGAGAATGATTTTAAATGGTTGACTGGAAGTTTTCGACCCTTAATCCTTGCTGGGGTAGAAATAGGGACGAAGCGACGAGTTTGGCATTGTACGCCAGTTGACAAAAGCACCAAAGCGCCGCATGTACTCTTCTCACGAGAGAGCACGTGCTTGAAAACGGCGCCATTCACCTCCCTCCCCCCCCCCCCCCTCCCCCCTAGCAGACACGACGATGCATCTCCAGAGATTACCATCTCAATGCACCGGCCTTGAAATCGTTAAAACTTCAAGCCACCGTATATTGCACACACGTAATACATTCATATATATATATATATATATATACACACATATACACGCATATCTGCGCGACCCTTCCCAAAACTCGCATGGGTTATTCCAGCGTGATTACGCCATATTGAAACGCCCCTAAAAACACACGAACACATACAAATACACGCGGGAGCTAATCTAGGATCTGCCAGGATCTATAGCGGAGAAAAAAACACCCTTTCGGTATTTCTCGATTATTTCAATTAGCATACTCGAATAAACAGTCCTGGAAAACCATAATTGTATCAGGGGAACGGAGGACTATCTAATTGCACTCGCAGTCGGCGAATTTTCATCACGTAGATTTGTGCATGAATTTGGCGCACGGATGAGAATTTTCAAGCGTTTCACGGGTGCTATTAAAATGCGTGGTAGGTGTGTTAGGCCTGGTGAAATTCTTTTCGGCAAACAAGAGTCTCGACGGCACGTACGGAATCACTTATACTTGTATTAGTGGAGGAGCCGACGCCTGACGTTACGGCTCCGAAGCTGCAACTCTGCGAAGGTGCCGTACGCGATTAGCATGATAATTCAGGATGCATGTATATGCAGTCAATTCGATCGCGGATCTTGGATAGTTTTTATCAACACCACTCTCTGCCATGCGTCGGGAATACTATATCCATCTACTGGAAAGTGTCACGATGAAATATTGAAAGACGCTCTGTAACTCTAGAGAAACCGGAAGTTACAAGTTTTCAGCCTCGTAACTTTTTCCACCAACACCTTTACCATCGCCATTAAAATTCAGAAGTTTCTGGAATATCTTCCTAGGATTCCATTCGCAGGACCTCCGTGTTCCAATTTCAGCATTTTTTAATTGCAACCTTTTCCCAAGAATTTCCTAAAGCCACGCAATCCTGATCTACGGACTGATCCACCTTCCAACGTAGAGTTTTAGGATGCAAGTGGCATTGGCCACGAAGGTTTATCCGATA
Organism: Prorops nasuta; assembly: GCF_024137725.1. Taxonomy (NCBI): domain Eukaryota; kingdom Metazoa; phylum Arthropoda; class Insecta; order Hymenoptera; family Bethylidae; genus Prorops; species Prorops nasuta. The sequence continues at coordinate 5,926,545 of NW_027116803.1, forward strand.
AGTATAAGAAACGAAGTCTTAGCTTCCAGCCTAGTGGTTCCATTATCCACAATCCAACCGGCCGATCTCGATTGGATTATTCTCCAGAATCTTCCTACCCAAGCAGAGAATTTTTATCTCGACTGCAACCGAGTACCACGAGCTTTGCCACAGGACAACTTGCTATTTCACGTTAACCGGAAGACGGAAAAACCTCCAATGGAGGTTATATATTTTACTTCTTCCGGTTCTAAAAGGTTTCTCTAATTGTTATAACTGCATTACTGCAAAACCTGCAAACTCGGTCATGAAGAAACAATTGCAAATCTTTGAAGAAATTAATTCATAAATTACACCCTTACATCGTGTTGTCTCTAGCGATCTGTTCAGATATAAATCAGATTTTTCTTGCGTATATTCAGCTGAAAAGCACGCTGCAGTGGATACGAGCTTTTACAGCTAAATACGAATAAATATTGTATATGGGCGATGCGTTTTCATTGGTTAACGTAGGCTGCCAATACTTTATCAGCTCGCAGGCAGAGGACAGCTGTAAAGCTGGCTGGCAATAAGTCGAGAGCTAGTGGCTGTATTTCTTCGTATTCGCGTCGTATAAATCTGTTTAAGCGCGCAATAAAGCGACATAGGAGTATCTGTATGACGGGTAGCGACAGGATTTTAGGGATGGCGGACGACGAATGCGCGCGAAATCCGAGGGACCTCGGCTCGTTATTGCCCTCCCGACTCTTTGCAGAGTGCGATTTCCGCTTCTACGCCCAAATATAGCCGACCTGTCGCGTTATCGACTTCTCCGTAAAGCGACAGCGCCGATCGAACACCACCTTTTACCCTATGCACCTAAGTAAACGCGCAACACTTTCACAATGCTATCCTCTGCTATATAATGTCGAGAATAAACGACACTTTTTTTTATTCACCCTCTCAATTTATTATTTTCCTTCTTCGGTACTGAAATAGAAATTTACTATATTTTTCAAGATGGTTTTCAAAGTTGCTTGGAAATATTGTTATTGTAATAATGCTATATTTTTTTAGTAGATAGTTTTATATTTATATAGTGAAAAATTGAAAAGGATTGAGGAGAAATTGAAGTCATGGATAGTTTTTGATATAGAAGTGGTATATATACAAAAGTATCGCTGGAAAGATTGGTCTAATAAAGAGGTTGTCGCGAAGGGATTTTGCAGGATGGTTATGGTGTTACATTGGCATTATTGTCGTTCCGGCTGCGATTGTGATTTCCGTTTGTAGCCGGTAGATATAGCCTTCGCGTCGCGTTATCGACTTTCCAACGGATACGAGCAGTCCGATTGATCGAAACACCCTGCAATCTCCGCTAGGCTCATCCAGGAAGGCACAAAAGACTCGACTCTCCTGTGAGAAACGATACGTACTCGACCCTCTCCTCCTACCTCATCTCGTCAATCCACAAATATATATATATATATATATATATATACACATAGATTGAACAGCCGGGTTAGCAATACTATAGTCAAATATCATGCAAATTTTACCTTTTTATTTACGATACGTGAATACGAGATCTTGTCAAATCTTATATGTACCATCTTCTTCTCAAACTCCCAACAAGCATCAATTTTATTTCGATTTACTTCGATATAATACGTATATACACATTTATGATGAATTTTAACTGCAATTCGAATGGTTTAGAATCATCTCGAGATCATCGTAAAATTTTATAAATTTACACATTGATTTGCTTCAAAATTTGTTTCATAACGAAAGACTAAATAATAAAATTATTATGTTTTTAATTTTTTTTGTTACCAGAATAATGATTACACTCTCATTGTTAAGAATTTTGTACCAAAAATCCTACAGCAATCTTCTTCGTTGAAATAGAAGCTTGGAAACAATCGAGTATATTTATCAGTTACGAATTTGGACGATCCGAGAGATGTCTCTGAAAATCGGTATGGGATGCAGGTGCTGTTGAACTTGGTGGAAGCGAATTCTGATTGTCATCCCTGTGGCATAGTTAACTCTCGTGGAGGGAAGAGGGATGCGAGAGGGAAGTGCGGTGTTCGCTTCAACCCAAGCAGACTCGTATCGTGTAATAGTCGCGCAGGAGGACAGGGGTGGCTGAGGCATTGTCTCAGCAACAGCCAGTCGATCGATACTCCGAAAGATTTAATGAAAAACTCCACCAGCTCCCTTTTTATTCCACTCTCACTCGTATTTCAGACGAGAAACGCTGAAAAGTACGCGCGATTGTCAGTTTGGAGGGAAACGAATGGGCCAGGAAAGAAACGTGGTTTTAACTGGGTTGGAGGGCGAGAATATCCGGTGGGATGTGCTGATTTTCAGCGGAGTGGAATATCCTCGGGAATATTGTACTTTGCAGCGAAGCGATATTCTTGTTTTACGGGCGCATATAACGCAGCACGAAGCATTACAAGAGGCCGGATACTGCGACGTGACGCTTTTTCCTACGTGAATGAATAATCATGGCCGACGCGGCACGTTCGAACATCCCTCTCATCGAAATTCTCTCTCACCCCCCCCCCCCCCCCTCGCTCGTTTCCCTTTACCAAACTCTCAATAACTCTGACCACTCGGTAGGCTACGACTCGCGTAACAGTTCTCGATACACAAATACGTGCTCTGTTCGTTACATTTCCTGACTCACTATTGTCCATAAATGTATTCGGTACTATACATAGTGTACATATTATAGTATAATTAAAATAGTCAATTATCCTGCTCCAAGTTCTGCAATAATCCTTCGCTCGGCTCGTTGTGCATGGAAATACACGAATACGCGTAGAAACTTTTTTCAGCCTTATTTCCGGTTCAGCCTCGTCGAGTAATTTTTGATGGTCCCAACCGGAACTTGTCTGGTCGTATCGAGGAAACGGCACGCAGTTCTGGACGGCTGCAACAGCTGTACGAACCCCTTAATATACCGCTAAACGCCCCCCCCCCCCCCCACGGTTATCCCGTTCACTTTATTTCACCTCTCCTCCACTATTTAGCAGCCATTGTTCTTACGCGTGCTTAATGGGGCCCGCGCGCAAAAGGGGCAAATTCAATTTCGCGTCCGCTCGCGTAAAAATAAAGCTCGTTCTCTCGGCTACTCGTAAAAAAGCGGTCCGGTGCACCTCGTACGACCAGAAGCATTTTTAATTCCCCTCGCGTACGTCTGGATTAAATCGCCGAAACAAAGCCCTTTCTTTAATTGAGTGTTTCACGTGCTCCTGCTCGATCTTCCCCCACTCGGTCTCTCACCTCCTCTTTCTTATTTATCGTTGACGCTTCTTCAAAGAACCTCGAAGAAAATACCAACACACTATAGAGACGCGAAACAAATTTTTTTTTTTAATTACCAACTTAAATCTTATCCCCTTGACTCGACCCTCCTGTAAATCCTGAGACTTCGCGTTGAAGTTTCTATAATAAAAATAATGCAAAATTTATTGATACTAGAGAATTGTATATTTATTTCAACGCTGTACGTGGTTTTCAGAAGAAAAGGCCTTTTACTCTATTCAAGTCGTATAATACCAGTATGACCAGTTTTGTAATGTTTTTTGCCAGCAGTTTAATTATCTTCATTAATCGCACAGCGAGATTTAATAATATCTCCAACGAAATTTCATTTAAACGGGGGCATAAAAAGGGTAGAGTTTTAAAACGCGAGAATTGTCTCCAACAGGATCATATTACAGGGGGAAGGGTGAAAATTTAAGGGATTCATTTGGAGGGCACGCCTATTGCGGAGTAGCAAAGGGAATAGTAATTAGGTGGATATGTGATGACGGAAACCAACCAGAATTAGCCTCATCGCGCAATAGTGTTTCTGCGAATTCCCTGGAAACTTACGCTATATTACCCTATCAAAGGACTCTCTTCCCGCGTTTTCTCCCATTAGCCCAAAGTCCGCTCACGAGAAAGTGTAAACGCACACAGAGAGCTCAAAGCTGACGCGAAGCTTATTTCTCGATCAGCCAGCTCTGCACACGAACTTCAATTAAAGTTCCGCATTGAACCAATAAAAATTCCAACTCTCGCCGCAACAAGAAAAGTACGAAGTAAAATAAGGGAATAAAGCTTCGCATACATTATATATATACTATACATGTTAACTGGAATTTCCAGGAGGAAATAGTTAGCACCGATAGTGTACAGCAACGATTGAAAGAAACAATTGCTTGCGATTGGGTTTCAATTATCATCGTGCAATAAAGCGAAATAATGGGAAAGGTGATAATTCGAGGGATGAAAGAGTGCGGTAGCACTTGGACGCGTTCGGTCGAGCGAGAAGAGCCGTGAGTCGTTCAAAGGAGGGAAAAGTACAAACTACAAACGTACGCTTCTTGTTGTTTTACAGACTGTTTATCGGCTGGCCTTTTTACTGGGCTGTTTCACTCGAATAGAGCGCACTCGAGATTCACTCATGAAGGAAAATTTACGAGTGCCACGTCTCCTCTCGTCTCCTCTGATCTCAATTGGTCCTCGGCAGGCTCGCTCGGGGATAAATCATTAGAGAAGCTGCGAGAACCGACGCTGCGACAGACATGTTTACGCGAAACGACCTCTGTAAAGCGAGACAGATGGTGAGAGTGGCCTTGCTACCCCCATAAAACGCGTAATTAACACTGCCCCCCGTATCCGACTAATACTACCAATTGCACCAGCCACTCGTAAAATCACCAGAGTCCAAATAAGTTGAGTGCCTCTGTCGAACTCTTCGCTAATTAATTAATCAAAATGTGGTGTACAGTGTACGCTTCTCTTTCTCTCTCTCTCTCTCTCTCTCTCTCTCTCTCTCTCTCTCTCTCTCTCTCTCTCTCTCTCTCTCTCTCTCTCTCTCTCTCTCTCTCTCTCTCTCTCTCTCTCTCTCTCTCTCTCTCTCTCGGTGCATTGAATTTTAACTGTGCTCAAATAGCTTAATTGCTAGTTTCTTATTCTTTGTAGCATAACGAAGTATGTGCAATGATTTTCGACAATTAGTGATAAGCACCAACCTACTATAGTTCATATAATAATTAATGTTATACTATTATTTATCAATTACACAACCTATCTACCTGTTTCAGAAATTTATATTTCTCAAGTAACAACTTAAAGACTGGTCTAGCATTAATAAAATTCATTTTGTGAAGATGACAAAAGCACTGTTTAAAATTTGTATAGTGTGAATAATATAATTACAGCAATTCAAAGATTTTTATTATTTTTTTTTTTTATTAACAAATATATGTTAAAAGATTGAACGGTGTATTTTATATGAATATTTATTCTTCTTCTTCCTCCTCCTCCTCCTCCTCTCTTCTTTCTTTTTCTTGCTCTTCCTTCCTCTTACTCCTCCTCTTTTCTTCTTTCTTCTTGCTTCTCCTCTCCTCTTCCTCTCGTCTGCTCTTCCTTCGTCCTTTTCTAACCTTTCCCTGACCCTTTCGTCCACACCGACAACAACACCTGGTCTTTTTTATGCCTGCCGATGTTCCTAGAGAATTATCAGTTTCTTCCGAATCAAACATAGGCTCCCTAAGGGACCGGAAGTGACTCTGCTGCCGCAGGAATAAAGTCTCTCTCTCCAACCTAAGGCGACGAACCTCTTGCTCCCAGTTTTTCCTGGTGTAAGGGTAGGTCAATGATGGTGCGGTGTTGTTGGAGAAGAGACTGCCGAGGCTGACGGGGGGTTATAGACAGGTGCGGGGGTGTAACCGTAGGCAGGCGTTTCGTAACTGCTGTCGAAGGAATCATTGGTCTGCTGAGGCTGCCACCATCGTGGTGGTGGTATGCCGTGCAACCAGCATTGCTGCACAGCGTACATTCCCAAATAGTAGGGATCCATAAACTGAATTGCTGAAACCAGAGAAGAACGTACGTCTTACACACTTTCTCAAAAGAAAAAATAAAACAAAACAAACATTCATCCCTCCATCCTTTCACACTTAATTCCACGTACAGATTTCGCACGTAGTTATCCCGAGTCTCGGCAAGGAGAATCGACGCGAACGAAATTGGATTTCTAGATTCGTTGAGAATGTACACTTTTGCCCTCCTCGTTCACCAGTTGATTTTGGCAGGACAATTTAACTATAGCGCTTACCCTTGAACAACTGCGAACTCTACTTCGTTAATTTTAGGCTCTCCACGGTTTGACGAAGAATGACATTAAATCCGAGACGCGGTTGCTGCGACCTTGGTTTCCAATTCGTACTATATATACATATTCATTTCCCATTTCTTTAAAAATTGTTAATAATTCCGAAGAATACCGAGCAGCTTAATTGCGCAGCACTGCGAGTCGCTGGCAGTGACGCGATTGGTTGAGAGTCGCCGGAGATCTGTTGCTGTCAGCTGAGAGGTCAACGACCTTTCATCAGGCTTTAGGCTTAGTGCACATAAAATCATTTAACGCCTTGTGTTATGCCATTCGAAACGCCACGCGTAATACTAACGCGAGGTGTTAAGAGATTTTACGTTTTACCAAGGCTATAATTATAAGGTAGAAGCCAGCTAGCTGCTTCAGCACGGAATCAAAACAATCGAGGACGCTCTGGTTGTTGTTGTGATTCGTCCTCAACGGTTGCGTTCGAGCGTCACCGACAGCTATAGCTATTTCCAACGAATATACTTCTAAAAATCGATCGATAGAGAATCCACGTACAATGATCCAGCAATCGATCTATGGAGGAACACCGGAAGACTTACAGTTTATATGTTCTTTAGTAAACTCGTTGCAGTCTTCGATCCTCTTCGTTCAGTCTCTTTGTTGGTATCCTTTTTGCGTATTATTTTAACTTCTAGCCTCTTTCCTCGTTGTATAAATGTCAGTTTCAAATCCCTATCGTTGCAAATGTTGTTATTCTATGCTTTATACTTTCTTTATCCTTTGAGATAGACGAGAGTGGCGCCGTGCAAGGACGCAGCTGCTGCGCTTTTTTATTTAAAGTGCGGCTGCTGTCGAATTCGCGTCTAGATATCGCAGAAAATAGGGGAAAAAGCCACTACCTCTACGCTGCAAAGCTAATCTGAGACTGTAAACAGGCAGTGTTTGGGAGCTGTTGTCGACCCACCTGTCCTGTTCCACCACTGCCTTCATCCTCAACCAATCAATTTGTAGAATTTAAATTTACCAATAAAGAGATTCAAGGATCTCTAGTAGATCTTACTAGTGTCAAATATGTTTTAAGATTTAAAGAATTTAATTTTGTTGCATTTAATTAAATCTTAATTTACAATGAAATGTTCAGGAATATCTTAATGTCAATAGAAAATAAAATATTTTATTAGTATATTTGCGTTCAATGCAATTTTGAGGACATAGATTTTTTTATGTTTTTATAATCAGTTTTTACTGGGAGAAATTTTATAGTTTTGAACCAATTTCAATTTAACTTAGAAGTAATTTTAATAGTAAGATTATACTATAAAATTTGATCATCTTAAAATTTCATATAAATTTGGTAAGTGTGCATATGTAGATTGTTAAACATTCAATTATTTTTATCAGAATTTTATTTCTTTCGAATTTAAAACATGTCGGACTAGCATGGTCTGACTGAAACGTCTGAATCTCCTTAAAATTAGTTATCCAAATGACCCAGCTTGTCTAGCCTTTGATATTTGCAAAACGTTATTTACAGCTACTAGAGCAAAAGCACAAAGTTAAAGAGGATTTAAATCGTTGCGTTTCTCGCGTAATTCACGAGAATTATGCAAAAGAGGAAATTGGTAAATGTAATCGAAGGGTGATTGGGGGAACCAGATGGGGCGATAAGGCTTAATTGCATGGTATGCACGAAAGAATTACACACATCCTTAAGCTGAAGAAATTACAGGTATTTCCTGACGGTTTGAGGATCGTTTTTTGCCAGGTGCATGCGTGACAAGCGCCTTCGCTAAATCATCGATTATCGTGTCGGCGTCCAATCGCAACACACCCCTCCACCACCCTCCTCCACTCTCTGTTAACTTAACCGCTGACTTCTACGAAAAACCTGCCGTGTATTCCCAAACAATCTCGACCCTCCGCGTGTACACGTGAAACGTTCGCCTCGATTCGCTCGTGTCAAGAAACGAACTCTGCACGCGTCACTTTTAACCGGTAAACACGGTACTCCTGCGCATACCTACTGACCGATCTATATAACCTACACATAATATAGAAATAAAAACAATCCTCGAATGAAACCTTGGACTCTTCGGTTTAACATCGGAAAAATCGAAAGAAATAAATTTTCAAACAGATGTGAAATTGGAAAGGTAATCCTAGCTGGAGTATGACGTTAATAGGGCATAAATGTGTATTTCGTTAGTACACTGACAGAATGCTTAATTACCGCCGTCAGCGTTGAGTTATTTGCACGGATAAAAGGGTAATGGGGAATAGGGAAGTAAAAGTATATAGTTAACGCAAGAGAGGAGAATGGAAAAATTTCAAAGTATCGTGACGATGCGACATTAAAGGATCTCGCGTGGCGTGGCGTGGCGTGGCGTGGCATGGCATGGCGGCACGTGGAGAGAGAGAGAGAGAGAGAGAGAGAGAGAGAGAGAGAGAGTGAGAGGCACGAGTCTCCGCTGGCCGTAACAATTTCCATATATGATAATAGCGCTAGCACACAAAGCTACGGGCACTGCCGGCTTAACACCCTAACGCCCCACGCGATTCTATAATATATTCGGGAATACGCGCTTAGCACCGTTCTCGATTTACTTCCCTCTTTACCTCCCTTACTCCCTTCACCCCTCGCTCTACAACACTCTCTCGTTACTCGCTTCACCAGGTTTACTCGCTGCACACGCCTGCGTAAATCCGCGTGTCTCTATCGTTTACCTTAGATCTCACGTGTAAACAGCAATTACTCACCCTTACCCCCTCCCATTTCTCTTTTTCCTTCATCGACACCAATTCCTGTCGGATTTATTTCACTCGGTTCTACTGGGAAGCAAAAATTTTAGAAATTCTTCGATCTCAGTGATATTTGGACTTTAGGAACAATGCGTTGTATTTTTTAATTCTATCCTCGCGTGTAAATAGATATTATTCTACTTTGCATCATTTGATTAGACTCGCAGAGTCCTTGTGCTTTTTTTTGTGTAATCATGGCTGATTTATTTAACGTTTTTCCACTGTGAAACGTTAATTTTCAAGGATCGGATGATACTTTGACTTCAGGGATGGTGTGTTGTGTGTATATATAATTAATTAGTTTAGGTCTCACGTGTAAACAGTATAATCACGCTTTCTCACCCACTCTAACACGCTTCACCCTTTAATTCTTCTCTCTTTTTAATCATGCCAGATTAATTTAAGTCGCCTCTCCTGAAGCGTCGTTTTCACAATTCGTCGGATGGTTTGACATTTTTGCTTAAAGAACAAAGCAGTCACGGACAGTAATTGTAAATGTAAAGAGCCCGGCGAGTTCCGAATAACCAAGAATTCTGATTACCCAACATTTTGATTTCCGAGGCTCGCCGAGGATAAAGCAATTAGGCTTACGCGAGCGCCCAAAGCAATTTTCATTACTGCGTTAAAGCGGCGCGAAATAATTCATTCTCGCGCCATCCCAATCAACCCGCAATATCATTTCCCTCTCGCTCGCTTCCACCGGATCCTCAAATTTTACTAATTATCTCATCAAAAATAAAACATATCGGAAACATCATTGGGACCCTCGAGTAAATATTCATATTTATATAGCGCTAGATCCTGTTTTCTGAGAAATGAACGCGCGATGAGTCGTTATTTTATGGATTAATTCAGTGGCAGTGCAGGAAGCTTTGATTAAATTTCGTTGCAAGGAAGGCGATTCGTGGAATATTAATAGTGGTGCGCGGACCGGAATAAATTGGTGAAAATTTATATCGGAGTAGGGATGTCGGATAACCGCAGCTGTTTGTCGTCTGGTCTGCCGTAAAACGGATTAGCCGAGTTGCGCGAAAGTCATGAGGAGGGGGGATGAGCCGGTGATTATTTCACCAAGCGGACGAGCCTGAAGAAAATGCTTTCGGCTGCGTTGAAAGTTTTGGCCCAAGTGCTGGAAAGATCATTATCGTTTAATGAAAGGCCAACCTTGCCGTATAATTCGGCGCAATATGCTACTGAATCATTATAATCGAGTTTGCGCGGCAATAGTTGTAAATCACGAGGAGTTACCACGTGTACCGGATGGCGACATTCCCCACTGCCGAGGACCGCTACGAAAACTCTCCGGCGAACGGTAATTACTACTGGGACAAGTTTCCTCGTCACCTTGTCTCTTCCTGCCTACGCTACCGCATGCCTTCGCGTTTCAATTGTGTTCTGCGAATCTTCCTCGGTTTTATTAATCATTTTTGTTATTTTTTGCAATTAATTATAAACAGACGGCGAGAGGTACTCAAAAATTCGATTGCTAAGAAAGTTTGTAGTGATTGGAGTCACCACTGGAACTCTTTTCCTTGTCATATACTAATCCATGCAATGATGATGAGTGCCAAAGGGTCATTAGAAAATTTTAACTGATAGTAATAGCCACTGGAACAAGTTTCCTTGTCACTCGTCTCTTACTATACGTATATACGTTACTTTCTGATTTCATTTGTGACGAACAAATCTTCTTTGGTTTTATTAATCAATTTTATTATAATTGTAAGCAGATGTTGGTAATTGCTTAAAAATAATCGGTAAGAAAGTGGTAGTAATGGGAATTACCACTGGAACGCTTTTCCTCGTCATTCTTGTATACCTTGTACACTATCTTTTCATTTCAGTATACGCTAAATTACCATCCAATGACGATGAGTGCCAAAGGGCCACTAGAAAATTCTAACGAACCATAATTGCCACTGAAACAAGTTTCCTCGTCACTTTGCCTCTTCCTACACATATTGCCTTTTCGTTTTAATTGTGGCTAATAAAACTCTCTTTGTTTTTATTAATTAATTTTATTATAATTACAATTAATTACAACCGGATGACGATAGTTATACGTAAAAAGGACTACTTGGAAAAGGAAATTGCCACTGGGACGCTTTTCCTCGTTATTCACATGTACATCATCTTTTCATTCTAGTATAATTATTTCATATACGCTTAATTACTATCCAATGACGATGAGAGTACCAAAGGGCCACTATGAGACAACTCGAAGGAACGTTATAATTGCTACCAAGAAGCTCTTCTTCATCATTTTGCCTCTTCCCACGTACATTACCTTTATTACTTCGATAAGATACTCTTAGAGAAAAAAATTAAAACTCCACATGAAAAAAAACTTCATTATCCCCCTACATATATTTACTATGAAAATTCACGACGAAAATATATGAAATAATTAGTGGAATATAAAATGAAAAAGAAAATGTTGCATAGCAGTGTAATCAACGTTAGTTTGTGAAGAAATTGGTAAAGTGGAGTGTATGATGATATTTAATGCTATTATCGGAAGCTCGTAGGAATTTGATTGGATTAATGAAAAATGGGAGTTGATTGAAGCGAACGCTGATCGGTATTTCGGTATACACGGACAGAGCTTGACCATGGTGCGGAAAGCTTGTTAGCAGCGGCTAAAGGGTACGAGGGTGCAACGAACGATAGGACGAGTTCAGAGAGTAGCTCGTGACTGTCTGCAAAGTTAGTTTGCACAGGATATAAGCGTCCAAGGATATCGTTTGCGCACAGGACTCTGTGGATTCTCCCTCGAAAACCTTAAATCGGCTTCATATCTCAGGCCGGGGACCCTCTCGCATCTCTAATCAGATCATTAAGCTCGGCGGAGCTTGCGCGTGAAGAAAATTTGCTCGTTCGGTATAGGATGGAGTGAGGGGGAGGGGGAGGGTGGACGCGTCACGTTACACGCGCCAATCAGCTTCATGGAAAATCCTGTTACTCGTCGAATGTAATTCTCCTTCTACGGTGTGTGACTAGGCATTTTTTTCTCTCTCCTTATATCGTCGACGATTCAAAGTACTCCGTAGAAATTCCTGGCGATATCAGAGATTCCATGACTCCTCGTTGATTGGCTCGACCAACCGACGCTCGAATGACTCCGACGAATAAATAAGTTGGTCGATGTATAATAATTGCGCGACTGCTCGAGAGAGAAGCGTGACTCGTTATAACGCAAATATTAACCAGACTCTCCGCGAGAACAAGGACCTAGCCGTTTCTCTCCATTCAAGGTCACTTGGCTCGCTCGGCTAAAGGTCGTCTCCCCACCTCGAGCAAATCCCTCTGGATAATTTATTATTTATCTTGTTAACTCCTCCGTCGAACAGAGATTCCCACTTGGCTGCATTTACCCCCACTGATAAACTCGCCGACAGAAGTTTGCTCAAATTTTCCTCAAGGTCGTTCCAATTGACCCGCGAGCAATTCAAACTTGGACTGTTACTCCTGCTGGTGGATATAAAGTTTGTTGGAAAAATTCGGTGGTGTAATTAAAGAGATATTGAAGGGGTTGGCAGGGGTGGAAGGTGATAACTCAATTGACAGGTCGATTGGAAAGTTCGTTTATCCAGCCGACAGTTCAGCATTATAAATCGCGTGTGAATGCCAGCGGGTCATCAACGACTTTCCATGACTGATTAATGACACTAGAGAACTCAATTATGTTCTCTCGTTGATACGCCTAATTATAAATATGAGGGAGCTTGTATGAAACCGTGTATGAAACTTTACAAACATAGAATGTGAGAATTGGTATATATATATATTCAGTCTGTGCTTGTTTGTGTGTTGCAGGATGGAAGAGACGTCCAGAAGTCTGTTGCAGCAAAAACAGAAGACCGAGCAGCTGAAGCAGGAGAAAACAGCATTGACACTTTCTTACGAGGTAACCTTACGCAACAGCTATATATTCCCCTCTAGAATATACACCGAGTATGAGATACATATGATACGTTTCCACTTGGCAAAAAGATGCTCACGAAAAGGTGTGAAAAATTTAAAGCATGATATTTTTACAGTATTGTTTTTTTCGAAGTAAATACGTGAATCTTGTAGTCGACAGCTCTTTCTGAAATAAGTTTATAAAATATTTAAAAATCGAAGCACTCGTTATCTTCCAATTTAAAAAGAAGTCAGTGAAAATACTAGAGGATTGATCTGCGTTTGATCTATCGTATTCAATGATGTTTTATAGAAGTAGTAAAGGGTGGGGGGAGGAAATGAAAGAAGAGATCAGCGACGCAAAGTGTATAACTGCACCCTCAGCCTTGAAACGATAAACGGCATCCGATATAGCGATAAGCGACAGCCACCCTGACGAATCAGACGAAAATTCGAGTCTTTCCAGAGATATTTATTGGCGTGTCTTTTTATGGTTATGCAAGCATCACCACTGATGCCACCATGATACATACACACTACTGGATTTTTCCCTTTATCCACAATGGTACACGTTATGTAGTTTAACTGATCGCCAAACCATTGTCACATTTTTTTCTCTCCTTAACGATCCTGACCCCCCCCCCCCCCCTCTTCAAACTATAGCATATAGTATATCAATAAAAGATTTATTCTCACGCAAGACCAAGCATTTCTCGCGTTCCCCCTAACACGCTTCTCCGCTAGAATTTATTTCGCGTCAATTATTTTCTCGTTCCGTCCGAATAACTCGAAATGGTGTTTCCGTGAAAAAGTCCATTGGAGGCGCGTGTACGAAGGATATTCAGGAAACGAAATGTTTATTCGCGGTTTTGGCAAGATGGTCGGTGCCACTATGAGAAGTATAAGGGAGGGAAAAGTATAAGGTGGCTCCTGGTGGATCCGGAGGGTGGCTCGCAGGAAGAACAGGAGACAGATCGGGGAAGAGCGTAGGAGGAGAGACTATAGGGTCGACGATGAGGGGGAATGGAAACGAGCAGAGGGATCGAGTGACGCTCGATAATAAACCGTGTTTCGTGGGGCCAGTGATGCAACACCCCTCGGCGAAATCTACGACTCTTTTGGAAGCAAACCGTCCGTGAAGGAGATAGTGAACGCACTATAAAGCCTGGCAGTAAACGTTGTTGCTGCTCAACCGTTCGTATCTCTCTCTCTCTCCATTTATTACTGCGTGGTATACGCATGCGCCAGAATGCCCAAACCGGAAATTGCAACCTGCAACGTCCGAAATGACTCTAGGCGATCATCCGAAACTAAAATCTCCATCTAGCGAGTATATGGCGACTGGGATAGAATTTTATGCCTCTCTTTAAAGAAATTACTTCGTCGCAACGAAATACCTTCAAACACACATTTCATTCTCAGCCAAGTTATTGAAAAAGGCACGTTTCTCGCTTGTAATTAATGCAACGATAGGGTGGGTTTCTTACGTGAGTAATAAAGCAAAGTGGTACTTGGGACGTGTCATCAGGTGAGCGAGGAGATTTATAAAAAGATAGCAGCCGTATTTTTTCCTTCTCCAGGAGAATGACAGAAAATCGTTGAGTCCCTTCACTTTTTGGCAGTGGCAGATATGGAGTTAAGGGGGGAGAAAAGGTGGGGAACATTAGCAAGGGCTGCCTGGGCCAGCACGACTGTTATAAATCAGACACACGCACCCTCTATTAGCACCCCTGTCTCAGACAGGTCTGCAACCCTAATTTAACGTTAAACGCCTTTCTACTAATATCGTCCAGGAGCTTTTGCAATATTAATTCCTGGAAAGATGTCTTTCATCCAGTGCATTTTCATTGCTGACATGTGCAACTGGGATGATCGTCATTGGAACATTGACGACCACTCCTACGTTATTTGGGACTGAGGGTGGGACGTGTATTTTCCTCTATTCGACGCTAAATTTAACCTCGGTATGCAGACTTAATCAAGGGCTTTCAGGGAAAGGCACTAGCATTCCATTGGAAAATAAAAATTCATAATTTACAACGTATATTCTGCCAAGTCAATTTAAGGAACATTTGTATCAAGCAACCCCCTCGAAAAAATTTGCATAGACGCCCTTTGATTCTCCCAAAAATCACGTTGCATGTTCTCCATAATAAAGCCACGTGTCTCTTACAGATCGACGACCCCAAATTAATGTTAAATGCTTTCCTATTAAAATTTCGTGTCCACTAATTTTTCATGTTTATCCAGTGAATTTTTAGGATTAAAAAATACAATTACGATGCTTGTGATTTGGACTCGGTGATATTTACTCGACTCTGATTTTTGCAGACACGCGTGCACCAGTACCAGACGCAGATTTCGAAGCTCCAATTGGAGAACGAGTCGATGCGAGGTCAGCTGCGTGGACTGGAAGCTGCATGTGCGGGTGAAGTGCACGCGGCTCTTGTCGCAAGATTGGCCACCTTGGAAACGGAACACGCCACCTTGGCGAGAGACGCCGATGCCCAGCGTCGACAGTACGAACGGTGCCTCGACGACGTCGCCAACCAGGTGGTCCGCGCACTCCTTTCCCAAAAGGTTTATCAATTATGCTTCTTTTTTATTCACACACACACACCACTTGCCATCTTGATTTCTTTTTCAATAAAAAAATAATCAATCGTGATTTAAATTTAAACTCAAATGAATGCAAATTCACTTGAACACAAACTCCTAGAATTTTCTTAACTAAACTGTCCTTACGGCTCGAGTCACATTGGAATGATTCGCTAAAGCCATTTGCTAGCTTACGCTAGGCTTCTTAAGTTACTATCCGGGATTAACAGCTGGAAGTAACGCAAGATTTATGCGCAAACAGAGTCTGAGAGAGGAAATTGGAGCTCTGCAGAGGCGAATCCGGGAGCTTGAAGGTCAAAACCGAGCACTGTCCGGATTATTGGCGCAGGCTGCTAGTCCATCAGCAGGGAGTCCAACCGAGCTGATACAAGGTATCCTGGAAGCTGGTCCAGCTGCTTTGGTAGCTGCGCTGGGATTAGATCCTTCCTGGATGCCCCTGTCAAGGCCACGCTCGCTCAATTTACAAATCCCAGTGATGGCAGCTACGAAGTGTCGTCGGAACAGGCCATTAGGTATGACAAAGATTTGGTCCAATAAATAACTTTTAATTCATATCTTTCTAATATTAATTAAATTTTAATAAAATTTACAAGAATAGTTTGTAATGTTTAGCAACAAAAATTATACAAAGGTGATCGTATACAATGAAATACAAGGTTAAACTGTTTTAGGTCAAAAACCGTCGGAGGAGGAAGGTAGTGAGAGTCCCGAGAGTGGAAATCGCGACGAAGGCTACTCGACGATGTCGAGTGACGTTCAGGGCGAAGGTGCGAGGCAGGAACCAGCCAGGGGATTGGAGGATCTCAAGGAAGCAACGGACGAGACCGAGGCAGACGTGTCACCGGATGCTCGACTGGTAGCCCTGGATGCCGGGGACCCGGATGTCCTCTTCTTGCCACTGAATCTCACCCTTGGTATCAATCCAAGACACAGCTATCCGCCGACCAAAGATTTAGTACCCTATCAGCACGTGATGAGGAGCTTCTCGGACAGTCACCTTTGCCTCAAACTGACCGCGGCAGCAACCACCAATTTCACACCCTATAAACTTCCCAGTCCTGCTGGTTCCTCCTCCTTGCTACTCGTCGAGGAAGAAGGCTGGGACGCCGAATACGTGCAACAATGGCTCCGGTATTTTATTAACTACAACGTATACTATATCTATATACACGTTAATAAGAACTCAGTTAGCCTGATAAACGACTGCTCGAAGCTATGAGAAAATATCTAGTAGACATAGCTGCTGTTTTATTATAACAACATTATAAATGCATGAATTCCATTCTTTACTTTCAACAAAGAAATACAGCATGCTTTTAGTATTTCTCTTACAACGCAATGAACTCGAAAAATACAATTACCAGCCAATTTTTATAGTCGTTTTATATGCATGTATTATGGGGATGACATGATGCGATTATAAAGGTCATTTAGTAATTATCGATTAAATGGGTAAAAGTGTTAACGAAGCATTAACTTTCAGACTGGACGACAGCAGGAGCGCTCAACAACACAGGGACTTGCTGGAGCTAGAATATGACAAATCCGAGCTGGAGGATTGGAGCTTCTCGTTGTCCACGGAGGACCTCGTTCAGAACGAACACATGGCGTGGAAAGAGCCAGCCATCACCACCACCCCTGCCCTACCGGCAATCAAGGAACATAATCCCCTCGAATTGGAAGAAGATGCGAACGAGTGTCTGTGGAACGGTGCCAGTTATCTAGCTGATAGGGCAGGTGGAGAACTGGTAAGCCCACCCATTTAAACTCTCTCCTTCTCTCTCACTCTTCATATAGTAACAAAGTTCCTTTACAAAAAAGATTACTATTCAAGCTATCCTTGATTACAACCGCAATTGACTAAAAAGGAAAAATGTTCGTAGGTCGCTCTACTGATGGATGCGAAAGCCACTGGACCCTGGCCATATGCCTCCAGTCCTAACGCCTCCTGGAGCAGCGAGGATGGAGCCCTGGAAAGTTCCAGTAAGAGATCATCCGCAGCTCTTTCTGGATGCAGCGATGATCCTGAATCTCCATCTATTGGAACGGATTTCACGAGAGACTTTTATAGACTGGTCAAGTTTGAGAGCACCAAGAGTCTGGCCAGCACCTCGTCAAGAAGTGGGAAACCACCTCCGGATAGGGAGCAAGCTCTGCAAAGTGTATTGTCCTTTATAGCCGAGCAACAAATGTATCGCAATGATATTCCTTGTAATTCTACGGAACAGAGCTTGACGCCTCTATCCAACGAAGGTTGGCAAATATTTCATTCCTTCAATAAAAACAGAAAGCCTTATCTGATAAAAATTGTATAGAAAATGAATAATTATATTTATTAAATTCCATGGAATTTACTATTAAATATCGTTCTGAATCTGTATTTCTTTAACTCATACAAACACTGTTCAGCAATTATGACTTCCTGTTTTACCAATCCTGCAAATGCCAAGTTTTCGTTATTTCAACATGTTTCTTCATGTACTATAAATTTCAATTCATATGAAGGAAACGCGTTAAAAAGCAAATCGTATGTAACGTTTATTTTAACTGTCACTCGCATATTCTTACATCCTTATTATAATTCCAGATGGTGAATTTGATAAAACCGAATGCAGAGATCTATGCAACGATTTGGGAGTTTCTCCAAGCGACCACGAAATATGCATGTCGGATAACATTAAGGGTATGAACAACGAAGATCTGCTGGATCAGATGCCCGTATCATCCTTAGCACCGGAAGAGAGAATTATCAGTGCGGTATCGTGCAATGGTGCTTTGGCTTATACCACTGTAACACCCTCAGAATTAAGAGCCGTTCCTGAAGAAGATGAGGAGGTTGCAACGTCTTCCACACCCAGTACAGTTGTACGTATCTCTCCACTCTTCCAAAAATACAGAAACGATCATGAAATTACAGATTTCTTGCGATTCCCATAGATAAGCCCGGTGCGAGCGCCTTTGCTAGTCGAGGGTAGGGATCGTTCTCTGAGTTTCCACGAACGAGCCACGACCAAGGATGTGATCGACGAGTTGAATCGAATGATCAGAAACGGAGAGGAGAACGCTGTCAGCCATGAGACACAGGTAGCGTCCGAGAAGCTGGATATTGCTTGCTGGTGTCCCACTGGCTGGGTACACGTTGAACGAGAAATCGACTTTACAGATCCTAAAGTAATTATCAAGAAAAACTATGTGACCCAAAATGTGGAAAATTAGGAATCGTTTAATCGTGCTTACTGATCGGCATAAATCAACAAATTATCGATCAATATTGAGACAGACTTTATTTGTCTACAGACCAGAGCCAATCTTTTGGACGTGATGTTGGCCAGTAGCGAGAGCTCTTCGACAACATCGAGCAGCGCTTCGGCAGGCAGCGATTCCGGGGACGAAAGACCCGACTACGGTCACTTGCACAAACTTCAGCAATATCGGCGACAAAAGAAAGGTACATACTGTAAAGCCCGGCAAAAGAGCTTCACCATTCATTCCACATCACACAAGAAACACTCTTAGTTATGAAACTCTTGAAAAAGGCCATTCTTCATTTATTTAAAAGCACCGCTGTTGTCCATATTTCATTCCTACCCTGTCACAATGATGTCGTTCACCTCGCACTAATCATTTTCCACTAACCAAATTGCAATCGGCAAGCTTCAATATTATTTGACACTTTTTTGGGCTCTACCTTAGCATTGCTTGATTAGTCCTGGATCATGGTAACACGATATGCCTTAAAAAAATAATTAAAATTGTGCTTTACGAGCATTACACCGTAGCTGACACTGCATACAATTAAACTGATACTGCTAAGATAAGCTTTTTTAACATCACGATGCGCTAGTAGTTCTCGCAGTACATAGCCTTTCCATATTTTCTGTTCAGATGGTAGAACCTACGCGGTGTGCTTTGATTGTCACAAGAAAAGCTATGTAGTTCGGCTTAGTGACGATCAATATCTGTAACCGTCATAACAATTGGGAGGAGCGCATTTCGCCTGGACCTAGTTTTGGCCTAGATACAACGTATTCTGTACGACTACAACGGATTTCATATACTGAACTTACACGAAACATTATATACCAGAGCAACGTTCGGATTTAGAAAACTGTCCTTTGCGCAATTCCAGTTAATCATTTGATTTTTTTAACTCACATCACTTACTTTTAGTGAAATCAATTGGATAGGAGTATATATTGTACTAGAAAGAAAGAGAGAGTAAAAGGGAGAGAGGGAGCAGAGACAGCAATTGTTTACGAATAGTTTTTGTAACCAAATTTATGTAATATCATATTTATTTATAATAATGTACATCTTATTCTCTGTTTCTTCCATTTTTGGTTCATAAAATGTATGTATATCTCTGGAACTGTGATGATAACTTGCTACGTATCGCAATTATCTTTCTGTATCATTGGCATGTGCGTGACATTCGAAAGCAAAAGAAATATTTTTGCACATCACAAGTGGCGAAGGTGACGAGAAAAATAATTGGCTTACTAACAATCTCATCTAGCAAAGCTTCTGTATATCAACTAATCACTTTTTAAATGCTTGTACTCGCTGCTATCCCCAAAAGTACTAAATCTTGTAAAATAATCTTAAAACTATTCTTTTCTTTCTCTTACTATAATTCTCGCATTCTAAATTATAATAGGTATCTAATTTTACAAATTTATCGAATCGGTAGAATCTCTATTAAAAACTATTCTTCCTGACTTTCAAATTGGCAAAGTGTCTTGTAGCTGTTGCATCGAAGTAGACTAACGAGCCATACAAACAGCATATACTATATGAGGTTTCGGTGATAACGAAGAAAGCAAAATGATTTCTGCCATTTTTACAGAAAATATAAAGCAACGTGAAAATTATCCTTTCAGAGATCCGAAATTCAGTCTAAGTGCGTCGTATGCTGTTTGCCTGGTATGAGATAATCGAAATGAAGTTGTGCACTTGCCAATGGACAATGGCCTCCCGTTGATTGGGGACGAAAGGCTGGAAACTGGTAGCGATATTTTTAAACGAGACAGTTTAGGAAAATCAGTGAGACAGAGGAGACCGACGGTGGACGAACATTTGGAATTTGAGTTGATGAATTTTAAAAAGAGAGAGAGAGAGAGAGAGAGAGAGAGAGAGAGTGCGAGAGTGAAAGGATAATGAGTGAGCGAGCGAATGAACCAAGACACAAAGACGAAACACGAACGGGGTAATAGAAAAAAGTCAAGAAAGTTGGAAAGAAGTGGAGAACGAGGGACTTGTGAAAGACGCGTGAAAGAGAGTGCTAAGCCGAGCAACTCTGTGTCTGCTAGAACCGGTATAGGAAGAGAAAGAAAGAGATCAAGTGAGGTCTGAGGCATGTTGACCCGCTGCTTGGTTTCTCAGCGTCTGCGGTCCAGGCACACCGTGTACTCCGTTTGCCGTCAGCCTGGGGATCATCGAGGCCCTCGATCATCGGCCGCGGGGATGGCTTCTTCGTCCGTTACGGCGAGAAGGAGAGGGAGGCCGTAGCATCCTTCGACTTCCTCGACGACCTCGTGCCAGCCTCATCCCCCAACGGCAGCCTCTTCGGTCTCATCGATTTGGTGAACACCACACCCTCCCCCGGCGACCTCAGCGACGGCGGCGTCATGAAAATCTCACCCCTCTAACACCCCCACCCCTCCATTTTCCCACAAAACTCATCCCCTCCTAGCATTCTTCGACCTCGTCCACTTGGAGAACCCACTGTGTATGTGTCCTCAACGATGACGTCATTCACACCTCCTTCACCCTTGTCCAGAACCCCCGTCACTATCATTGTTTCTCATGACTGATACACAGTATCCTTCCTCAACTTTTCAGCGTCACAATTTTTATACACCCCTAAAAAGCACTGCAAATTCCCTCTTCTTATATTTTATTGTTATTATATTTTTACGAATGCAGTCGATAGAAAATTTCGGTTTTACTCATTTTTATACTAGTAAGGGGACGATGTTTTCGGATGATTTTTTCCCTCGCGTTTTATAATCCCAAAAGGGGATTATTTAATCGTGATTCAATTTTGTAAATTAAACGCGCAAATACAGTTGGTATCTGTGTGAGATTCGCTCAAACGGGAAAGCCACTCTCTTGACGCGTCTTCCCAGAGAAAATTTATTGCTCGCTAGTACCGAAGCGAGTTTGCCGAACGGTGAGATGAGAGGGTGGTTTTTCGAGGCGGGCTTCAGCCCGGCGGAAACGGGATCGTGTACACGGACCTGAAGCAACGATGTCCTCTCTCAAAGAGTCCATAAAGATGACCTTAATTTTTTGCCACTATTGTCTGTCCGTGTACATTTTAGAAATACATTAATCAAAAATATTGGTCCGTTTGCAGGCATTTATAATCAGTATATATATATGTATATGTTAAGCGCAATCTCTTTAGATATAAGTGCAACAACCAAGCTACAAATTCTTGTGATGTAGCACTATAAATATACATATATATTATAATATTGATTACGAAAGGGAAACATTCGATTTTAGAGGTGCACCGATAATGACGTCTGCTCTGGCCGGTAGTTCCACCTATTTGTAAGCCTCTTGATAAATTTATCTGTTTGTTTAGTGAAAAAAAAATTATTCGAATTATATTCATTATAATTCGTAATCTTTACAAAATCGACAAATTTACCAAGAAGTTGGAATAAGCGGCCCTTAATATTTAAACAGATTTCTGTGAAAATTTGTAAGATTTACAAAGATATATCAACGGTACTTCCACTGATAAGCTTAAGGCGACCCAATGAAGACGAAACTTTTTAATGTAAATTATTTTTTACAATTTAAGGAATAGAATGTTTTTTATTAGGGGAGACGAAACTTATTATTTCAAATCTGCTCCTTGGAGAGAGGTAAATTCATCCAGAGGAATAAAAATAAAAATATTATTTTACTGTGTCTAAAATGAGCGATTATAATAAAAAAAGAGGGCGTTATGTTCATGCGATAGAATTCGACGAGTAGTTCGATACTAAGAAGAAGCTAATATTCCTAAAATTGCAGAAGATAATTTGCAAAAACTAATTCAGCTATATATAAAGAAACATTTGAACCTATTTTATTGATACGGAGATTAGGCCACATTTCAGACAAAGGCAGGCGATTAGCTCTCTCGCTTTAATAGGGTCTACACTGTCTCCCCAATACTGCTGTCTACAGCACACAAACAAATCCTGCTAGCCAAAGTCTCCCTCGGCGTCTGCTCGTAGTAAAAATGCTGATAAAGCTATTTTCAAGATAAAAAACTATTTTTTGGACAAATATAGGGCTTTACTTCTATTCATTATATATCAATCTTAGAAGACATGCATAACCTATTCATCACGATCTAGCTTATAAAAAGTAAACAAAAACACTAAAGGTGAAAGTATGAGCTAATTTGTACATGCTTTCACTTTCAGCAAGTTTGTTTTACTTTTTATAAGCGAGGTCGTGAGTAATACATTATGTATGTCTTCTACGTTTGATAATGAATAGAGGTAAACCCATAGATTTTCCAAAAAATAGTTTTTTATCTTGAAAATAGATATATCAGCGTTTTTACTACGAGTTGACGCCGAGGGAGACTTTAGCTAGCAGGATTTGTTTGTATGCTGTAGACGGCAGTATTGGGGAGACAATGTAGACCCTATTAAAGCGAGAGAGCTAAAATCGCCTGCCTTTGTCTGAACTGTGACCTAGCCTCAGCGTCATAAAATAGGTTCAAATGTTTCTTCGTATATAAGTGAATTAGTTCTTGCAAATAGTCTTTCACAATTTGAGGAATTTAAGCTTCTTTTTGGTATCAAACTATTCGTTGAATTCTGTCGCATGGAAGTAACGTCCTCTCGTTTTAATAAAATTCTTCGTTTTACACATAGAGTAAAAGAAAAATGTTATTTTTTTCTCTAGAAGGTTTTAACCCCAAGGAGAAGAATTGAAAGAATAAGTTTCGTCCTTATAAAAAACCTCCTATTCCTTAAATTGTAAGAGATAATTGGAATTAAAAATTCTCTTCCTCAATGAATCCCCTTAAGGAATAAGGATCTCTTATGGGTAAATAGAAAGTTCTCGTATCGAAATTATTCCTACAAGTATGTTCGTACAAGATGATCCGTAGTTTACAATCAACTATAGGTTTTTACACGTGCATCTTCATTAAGATCCTTTCATTTTTTAGACTGAAACCAATTTAAGTTAATTAAAAGTTTGTAATGACCTAGCGATGCTTCACGTAAGTAAGGTTACACAAAGCTCATGATTTGTATCTATTTTTATTTAAACCTTTAACGAAATGTCAATTTTACAACGCTCTGATAATTAAAGTCTTGTATAGTCTATAAAAATTATTTATATTTATAATTTAAGGCAAAATTTAATCTTGTTTTAATATCGTTCGTTATCAAATTATTTCCATCAAAAATTTTCAATGATTATATATTTTATTCTTCAACTTGTACTCTGGTGGTCGTGGTTTGTTGTTATTTTGCGAAATAATTGTGAAAAGAGGAAGTAAATATTGTTTAAATAGACTATATGACCTTAATTAAGATAATGAGCAAATGTAGACGCTACGGTATTTTACGTGCGTATTATGACGAATCTTTTTAATATTCGGAAATAATATATTGTAGAAAGAAAACGCTGCATGGCAGGAAGTTGTCCATCCAAAAAATATTAGCTAACAACCTCTATAATGATTTTTATTGTAGGTGTATATTAGGTACTACTTTGTCAACTTACGCGTTTATTTAAAGTCATGATATAAATTAATCGAAATCAAATAAATCTATAGGAAAAGCGGATTGGTAGATGTAATTATTCATGATGAAATTTCATAAATTTAATTAAATATTAATTTGCGGACACACTGTTTTTGGTTTACTTTTTATTAGATTATTTGGAAAACACAACTTTCATCTGCAGTCTTATCAGAATCGTTTAATGAAATAGACGTAAGATATTTGTAAGTTGTTATTAAAAGAGTGCAAATAGGCACTATGACTATTCTGAGCTAAGAAGGAACAGCGGTAAAAATTTGTAACACTGTAAATAGTATGTATTATAGTACGACAGATGTAAGTTATCCTCTCTTGAACTTAATAAATAACGACAATATATGAAAATTGCATTATCAAATAGTCTAACCCTATATCACTCCCTTTTTTAACAAATGCAACAATTTATATAAATTTTACATTGCATGTGTAGTTCTTAAAATTAAAATATTCATGAAAATAGCACGTTGTAAGTAATAGTGCAGCAGAATACACACAGAAATTAAAGCTTTGGTAAGTAAAGTTTTTGAACAAAAAATGTTTTATTGATATACATGAGAGCCGAATAATGAAATTACAGTATTTAGTATAGGTACAGTAGACGAGTGCCATACAATCAATTGAGTTAATTGTTTGTACGGCATAAAGACATTTCAAAGCACTGTGTCGTAGTGTTAATGCGTAACTGATACAATCTGAATATACACTTTTTATTACAGAACGAAAACCAAAGAAAAGACTTTGTTGCTTGATAGTAGACGTAATCGAAAACTGAAACTTATTTCCTAAAGATCTAAGATGTTTAGAACTAATTTACAAGGAAAGAGAATGTCTTTATCCTAATACTTTCACTGGCAAATTAAACTGACTGGCAAGTTATACGAGGTTTGGTTCCAACAAAATGTTACGTATGTGAATAATTTGACGGTGCCAGCCCGATAATTAACATTATGAACTAATGAACTGTTAAATATCGTATGTAGAAAAATAATGTGATAACTTATTCCTACTGAAGATAGTAGCTAGCGTTTATGGCAATCCTCTCTTTATAAGAATGCATTCTCAAAAAGAAAAAAATATTTTCTACGTTTTTTCTTAGCAAAACAGTAATTATTTATATCAAATCTGAGAAGCTGATGAAAATACAATATATATATATATATATATATATATATATATATTTCTTTGCAGTAGAAACCCTGATGGCCAAAAGACTGTTCTTTTTTTCAAAAATACTTCCTTGGCGAAAGTTAAGTATTCAAATTTGGTGCATCTTAATTGTAACTAGCTAGTATTAGCCACCCGAGTGTAAAGGAACTCTATTAATCTGCTCCATCGCAAATAATCCTTGTTAACGCTCGGATAGTGAAGATGGCGAAATAGTACGGAATGCATAATGTATTTTAGAAAAAAATTAATGTTCGTTGTATTTGAAATTACACTCTATAATTTCTGCGATCGTTGTTCTTGATCGAGTTTGCCAGACACAAAGCGAAGATGATTCCGACCAACTGAAAACAGAAATGGTAAAAATTCAGTATCGTCATTTGCAATTAAACAAATTAGCGTAGCAACATTATACTGATAGTAGCCCTACACTCACCTCGATACCAGCGATACCAAGAGCAAGTCCTCCAAGAATAGTTCCAATGTGTTTCATGAAAGTTTGGACGGCTTGTTTGCATCCCTCCTCGAATATTTTATGTTCCGAGTATACGTTAATAGAGACGGTACCACAGTTCTCACCCGCTGGTTTTCCACAACAACTCCAGGGAATGGTATTGTTGAAACCAGGCACCGCAGGATTTTTAGCATAGTCATCTTTCGAATCGATGCCGCAGCATTGTAACTGTAACAGAATTATATCCCCTCGATTAATAAACCTTTCCTCGTATCCAAAGAATCGTATTAAAATATAATTGCAAAATTATCGCAATAATGATAAGAATGACGAAAAAGTTTCAAATATAAAACAAAATGATTACTTACACCTTCTTGCACCGCGTCGATCACAGACCTACTGTTCTCTTCGACCCAATATTTGTCGAATAACTCCTTGTAGGCTTTGCTCACATCAATTTCTTCATCGGAATTCTTTAATACTACAAAGGCATAAACAGCAATGGCCACTTGCACGATCAAAATTGTCAGCAGGAACGAGGCAAACTGTGCAGAAAATTTAATTTGAGGAAAAACTCGAGAAAAGTTGTATAGAGGTTTTCTGTTTTCTGCAGAAATTACTCACCGTCACTGTCATGCAGTGGCTTTCCCGAATGGCACCGCAACATCCGAAGAAAGCAATGACAAATATTACGCTTCCGATGATAATTAACGTCACCGATGGGAACACAACACTACCAGTAACTTCACCGTACTCCGATAGCTGTAGGTGTACCGTCACCCCAACCGCGAGTATCGCTAAGCCACATAGCTGTAATCAAACAAAAATATTTTTAAAAGCTGTTATTTATTAACAAAAAATTGTAGATAAAACAAATTAATGCTAGTTTCTTAGCAGAAATTAAAAGAGAGAAAGAGAGAGAACTAAAACAGATTTAGATTCTCCTCGCAGTTCCAAGAATTTTCTTACGTAAAGCCCTCTTCTTACTAACATTGAGCACAGTAAAGATAAATATAAATATATATATATATATATATATATATATATATGTATATAGTAAATCTGTTTCTCAGTGAAGACATGAATGTCATATAATGTAGATTTATACGAAAGGAAAAACCTTGCGGATTGCAATATACAACAACACGTAACGTCTTACCAAGAATCTGTTCTCGAACCATCACGAACAAAATCAAGACGTTATTTTTTCACACGTGTCCTCTATTTATTTTTGAAAATTATTAGTTTACTAGAAAATGTTGCTACTTCTGATAAATTTATTATCCAGGCTACTACAGTTTCTGTAGAATCAGCTCGATATGCGGTACAAATCTTGGATACTGGAAACACGCGAGTATTATAAAAAGTAGCTTGAACAGGAAATATTATTCAAGTTGGAAGTATAATGAAAAAATATCTCGATGTACTACTAAGTGAACGGAAAAAAAGTCGGTAAAGCTTGGGTTACTTCTGCATTCATTGATTTAAGTTGTAGAGTCGTAGTACCCGAGTGATAAATATATCGCAAAAGAGTTGGAAACTTGGCGTATCTAGCACACGGGAAATAAAGGGCTAGAGACGACGTGTATCTCAGAGTTTAATAGACAAGAAGAATTTTATATGACCAACGTTACTCGGAACTATTAATTTTATACGGTTTATAGTTATAATACCTGATAATTCGCTAAAATCGGTTAATATTGAAAAATTTAAGAAATAAAAGGAAGTCATCGAAATAAAAATGACAGCTGGTTGAAAACTTGGCGCATCCTGACACTTGGGAAAGGGATTATTGGTGTAAATTGATTCCTTTGCATTTCGCAGTTATAGCATCTCTCCGTGCTTTCTAGGCAAAATTGATATATACCACACTATAGCAATAAGGAAAGAACGATTAAATTTCTCACAGCTTACTAAAGGGACGCCGCGACGGCGACGGTGACGACGACGGCGGCGTCGCGTCGCTCAGAATTCAATAGACCGTGGAGCTCGGAGGCCTTGGGAGTGGGAGCAGACTCCGTGCTGCATCGCATATGGATAGCAAAAGTTACAAGCCGTTTAAGGCTGGCTACAACATTGTCAGGACGAACTCGAGCTCCTCGAGCAAAGCCAGTAATGGCGAAAGGAAATCACGAGGTCTTCTAGGAAGCCGCAATCAACGCGAGGAAAACGAATCGCACGGGATGTGCTTAGACATTCTGCTTCGCTGGCCAGTTATCGATTATTATTATAATTATAACAGTGGCCACCCAGATCGTGTTCGGTCAGCTTTATATTTTCCAAGTGACTCATGCTCAATAATGTAAAACAATTCGTACGAGATTCGAGCTAGAACAACTCTATCCGTGAATATAACAGAGAGACAAGGTTGGACCAACAAAAACCTCCTGCCAAATGTGTTTACATCATTTTCATCGAATACTATTATAATGCCTTTGGAGAGAGATTTATCGAAGGCATAACAGAGAAAAAGACGTCCGAGGACTTTGGATATAAACAACACAGGCTACAAAATATGATTCACTACGAAACGTGCTTTGCCTTCTCCAATAAGTTACTCTGTTGCTACTCATATTAATGATTTTACGTTCAATACGAGATATTGCGTTTATAGGCCTTTTTTAAATATTTATTCGGTGCTAAATAGCTTTTGCTCCAGATAATTTTCTATCGAAATACTATACGGTCTATAAGGCAGATTAATTGCTTACTGGACATTGTTTATTTTTCTTGGAGATATAAAAGTTTAATTGTCGTGTGATCAAGGTCAGTGGTTTCGCCTCGTGTAACATTGTTTTTAGAGCTTGAAAGGTATAGTAAGTTATATTTCTGAACGCCGTGTGACCAATCGCTAACAAAGAAAATATTGCAAATGTGGAAAGAGTAAACACTATGATTAATTAAAAAAATGTTACAATGATAATAATACACGTTTGATGCATCGCTTGACTTAAATTCATTCAGGATTACTTTGTACGAACTCGTATCTGGTAAAAGCAATGATTCTTACTCCGAATATGTTGCAATAAATAATTGATTATGATTAGCCAGAAATTATTGGATAATTTTTAATTCTGTAGAATATAAATGAGGAAAAGTCGATGATGCTATCGTTTCTTTATTGACAGAATGAAACATCGAATTATCGCGATACTTAAGTTCATTTCTTACAGTCTTTCACGCGAGACATCTCAAGTACTTTAAAGCGTATTGACAGCCTTTGACCTCTATTCTATTCCAGCAGTATACATTGGCAATTTTCCTACGAAGCAAATTTAAATAAAAAAAAGTGACCATTTATCTTCTCTACAAAAGCTGCTTGTTAATTTTATCTATTTAATAATCGATTTTAATTAATTACCATAGTTTACAATTTTTACCAAACAAAAAAATGATCAAAAAATTGAGAGAACTGCCTTAAATTAAATTAGATGTGAATCACGATCAAGGTTAAACGAATTTAGCTCAATTCGTCCGGCAAAGCTTACAATTTTTTGTTCTTTTTTCTTTATTGTTCCGAGGTGATTCAGAGAACTGCGAGGTAACAACGACTGACCAGCGAAAACAATTAAAGACACAGTTTTCGCGCGTATGATGCTACAAATCGTGTTACGTAAACACGAGCCGAGCTGTTATACTGTACAGTGTACAATGTACACATCCCGTCAGCTGCCAGCTTTTCCCTATGCCTGGAGGCCGCAAATGTATAAAGCTTCAAAAATTACCGCTCAGATACAATCTTACACGTTCTACACAATTTCTATCTTAATTACGAATCACAAATTTCTGTTCGCTGCTCTACCAACACGCAACAGATTCCAAATTGTACGAAAATAAAATTTTCAAACATGTTTTTTAGAAGGAATTAATTATATTTAATTACAAGATCTCTCTGTCTGTTTTTTTTCTTCACATTCGCACACATTGAAACATAACAGTTTGGCCCTTTCATTAGCGAGACAGGAAAAAGCAAACTCTGTTGGTTTGATTAGTCAATATAAATGCTACCACCATAAATGGATGTTATGGTAAGCTAAGTTTGAATGATAATTAAGAGTACACTGGCTTAATTAAGCGTCTGCTTTGTAAAATCGCACTCTTCCAGCAGGGATAAGTGGTCTGCGTTCCAAAGCTGGTATTGCTGCTCTTGTTCAGAGAGCGTGAGTATGCGACAGCTTGCACACTAGTGCAAATCGTTTACGGAAAGCTGTAATACGTAAAAGTCTGTTCACATGTGTACTATTCAAAGATCGATGATGTCATCGCGCGCTCGCGTCACCTTCAACACACGCTCACACCTAATACCACACGCTTCTGCTCTTCTTCTCCGTTGCTTTATTTTTATATTAATTTTACAATCGTTTAAAAATAATTCTTGTCAAATCAAATTTTGTATCAGTTGAGACACGTGCAAATTCGTACTCGTGTGGGCTATATTTTTCATCTATGCTCCATCCGTGCAACACTTCCGGTCTTCCTACGCTAGCATTTAAAGTAAACACAATTTTAAACGTAACTCGAAAAAAATAATAATCAAATATTGAAAGAATACTTCTTTACGTAAATACACAGCTATATCTTCATTACTCCTCATTAGATCAGACTTATCATTCTGAATTATTCGTCCGGTTTACGGCGATCCTAGCCATAATGGGAAATATCGATTTCCTGGTTATATTAACTCGTTTTTGGAAATCTAGTTCAAACCAATAATGCTTAATGGTGTACCGGCACAAATCTGGCAATTTCCTTGTATTGTCTACACTTCCGGCTAAATTGCTCATTAATAAAGTTATTTTTATACCGGAATAAAACAATAATGAAACGTGGCGTGACGTTGGTAATTTGATCTTTCTTACCTCTGCTTGTAATAAGTGCAATTTCAAATGATCAATCAAGCTATTACACTAATTTTATGTAATTCGAGCTATACTTGATAATTGGATGAAATTGATCCATACTACTTAAGCTTCTTATCGAAAATCCAGGTAACGTTGTTATTGATTGGAAATAGTGTGATATACACTCGGTTAGATACACACACACACACACACACATACCTTTTTTTAAATAAATAATACATTATAGATCTCAATCTTAGACTACAAATTCCTGAAGATATATAAAGACCTGACTCAAGTGGTTCGGTTAAAAGCGATACGAACAATTTATAAACTGAAAATTTTCCTAGAATTTTAAATATAATCTCAGCTAACAGAATGGGCAAAGTTAACAAATCATAAACCATTGAATGCACATGCAGTTAATCGACTCGGAAATTTTTTATGCGTAACATTTAAAAGAAAATGTAGATAGTAGATTTTATTATTTGCGATGAACACTGCAGAAATTGTATTCCAGCTTGTGGACAGTGCGATTAAATTCCCATTATTGTAAAGTAGTCGTCAATTCGTACACTAAATCGCAGAAAAAAAAACTTTTAAAACATTTATATTTTAAAATATTTTTTTTCTGTTATACCTCAATAATACTTAAATAAATTTTGCCTAATTAAGCAACTCTTGCAGTCATGATATTAAATTCATTAAATAACACAGTAATTTGAAAACATAATTATTTATGATATTCGCGAAAAACGCTACAATGTGCAATACGATATTAACTTGTATGACGCTAGTACAAAATTGATTAAGAATTTGTACACGTAACACCTTGCATTATTATCTGCTCTATGCAACGAATATTGAAACGATGATAAGATCCCGCACTATCCGTCTACTGCGAGTTACACTTTTACCTTGCAATATATCAAACGTACATATTATTTGAAATTTTATCAAGCCAAAACTTAATATTATTTCAACTCTGATCTTAGATTTCAAAGGCGGTTACTGGAAAAAAGGTGAGATTCGATTGTAGCTTGGATAAACATCATAAGAAAACACACAAACATCGGTCACTGATAAACCTCGGTAAATAAAGCAGCTGAATGATGACCCGTAAAATTTCGAGCGTAAACTTCTGCGAAGTTTGGCAAATGAATATAGGAATAAAAGCTATTTAGGTCAGGCGAATAGTGTATAGTACCACAGTAACATACTATAGTATCATTATTTTGTACAGGGCGTCTTCGATGTTACTCAAAGTCGTTAAACTCTCGCTCTTTTGCTATTAAAATTAAATATACTCTCTTCTGTACACATTACTTATTCTGTACATTCATCTACAAGTTTATATTTGTTCGTATCGCGTTACTCATCATAAACCAACACAATACAATATCACTAGAATTTTCGAATCCATGGAAGACAGAAAGTGTACTCGATGTACAAATAGAAAAGATACGTATTATATTCATTAATTCAATATCGTCGAACTAATTCAATACGAGATAACTAAAGTAACGTGTTGGGTGCTAAACAACTCCTTCGCAGTATCGAAAACAGATTTATTGACACAAGCATACAAAAATTGACCATGGCAGTGATTTATCCAACGGAAACTAGTACAAGGCTAACTTTATATTTGTTGAGTTTCCATTTAACCTTTGAAAATTTATTTCCTTAACTCGACAGTTTACTCTTTCACAGGATTATTGTTCATTGTTAAAAATCACACCAGCCAAAGGTTTTTACGATGAGGGACCCGCGTGCTAGCTTTTTATCAACACACGCACGATCAATGCTGTCTATTTAAAGCTCCGTACGTATTTAGGTGCGCTCTCCGGATTTCTCGAGGAGAATTTTGCCTCTTGGAATTTCTTGCCTCCCCGGACACACGATTATTCAAAATATATCAGAACAATGGCCTTGCGTGCCTAATGAACGCTGCAGCTGCCAATTATTACTATCTCTGTTACTCTCGTGTTACGACACCCGTGAAAATAACTGCAGCCACATGCTGTTGAAAACTATACTCATTTTACACTACCATGCCACAAATATACATCAGGATAAATGGTCATCGCATACAACGCCCATTCCACGAGATCTTGTTTCCATCGAAATATTCACTCCTCCCTCTCCTTCGGGAATAATTATATCAGACTCTCCATAAATAATACTAAAAACAATAATGGAAGAAAAAAATGGTGTAAAAATGAAATTTTCCCTCCGATTTTAATATATAACTTTTATTTGTATTTTATATGATTTGAAAATCTGCACTTTCCAGCAGGAGTGAAACGTATCGATTCTTCAATGTTAAATATTCCGCGTTCCACTTTGTCCTCCTTCGATCCAATATAGTACATATTGACTTAAGGGCAAGTAATTACGTACTTCTACCTCGGGTATTGATTGCCTTTTCTATGAATGAACTATGAACGTCTAGAGTAGGTACTATTATGATAATACGCTCTGTATACCATTACAATACTTATTTCGTAACTATAAGTTAATTATACATATACATGCGATTGCGCGACACACGTTATTGCACGTTTTACCACGTGACATTTTTGGTTAAAAAAAAAGCCGCCAGTCAACAAAAGAACAGTAACATCGAGTCGTGCAGGGTATTCCGTGTCAAGGAAAATTATTGTCTTGCAGAGCTCTCTCATATATATATATATATATATATATTCGATGAAAAACCAATTCTGATTTATGGATCAAACGTTAAAGCTATTGGGCAGAATTATTCCAAACTGAATAAACACTTGTTGACGAACGGAAGGTTTTAGATTAAATGTTATTTGGCGAGGAAGGCGCATGTGCAATAACATATAGATTGAATGCAGTGGTAAACAAGGAAGAGAAGACAGAGGGACAAGTGTGCAATATTCTATCCAGAGCTTCTCTTCAGCGACGCCGTTCGGACTAGATGGTCCAACGTGACGGGCGCACGGACGCCAGGTCGTCCTTGTAATTCACCCGTTTATTTTGCTTCACACCCCCGCCCTTGCCACCCATCAACATCGAAGGTCGCGCGAAATAAGACGAAGACCAATAAAATCCAACCTTAAAAATTAACTACCGCTCGAAGCAACAAAGTTACATTTTTAAACATACAAAACGGGGATAATACTTTACTATAAATTAAATACGCACAATTATCTTTATTACTTTTCCAATTAAAGCCCATCAACCGATTTAAAAGTAAAATTCATTTAAACTAGGGTTAGAGTTGCAGCAGCGAAACTTTAAATGAAAAATAACAGTATATAGTAACTCGGTAATAGTCTTTTTTCTTCTATTTTTTTAATCAGTTGCGCTTGATAAAAATAAGACTTACGCAAAGGAGAAAATTAAAGATGAAAAGCAACCACTTGATGCAATCATAGACGCAACTCATCTTGGATGGGTTTCTACGTCGGAACAGAGTATACCTTGCGCTCGGATCGTAAGACAGCACAGAGAATCACGGTGGTACCAGGAATAAAGGGAGAGAGAAAAGGGAATAGAGGGCAAAAAAACCAAGGGTGGCAGAGTGCTGGTGTGTGGAGCAGGTCGAAAAGGAAGAGAAAAAGAGCGGGAACTCGTTCTATGGTGCGTTGAAAAGGAAGACCGAAGGAAGATGGACTGAGGGAGTAATGCGTTGGTTAAAACTGGTAGAGGAGCAAAATGGAGGAAGACGGGTGCGAGGAAATCAAGGAGAGGGACGGATAGAGAGAGAGAGGGGGAGGGGGGGAAGCAGCTTGGGCAAACGAGAGGGAGAGAGAGAGAGAGAGAGAACGAAACGGGTCCACCACGCGACCACACACAGACGCGCACGCACACAAACACACTCTCCTCTCGACTCTCGAGTCGAGTCGAGCTCGCTATTCGTGAGACTGCCTCGCGATTCGACGGTTTTCAAACGTCAACCGCTCTTCCCTATATATATAACTAATACCACCGTTTCGTCTTTCATCCCACTACGGATCCACCGCGTTCAGGATTGCCCAGCGCTACCAACTATATATATATATATATATACAACAAAGAGACAACATCTCCTCTGGCCGCAACGTCACGCAATTGTGAGAATTTAACTCCCATCGGACTCGCGAGCTCGCGTCCCCAACTTCCTCGCTCGTTGCAGCGCGATTACATCACCCCGCACACACCTTTCGGCCGATTCCTCGCGAAGACTCTTTCTTGCAACGATACTTTTTTCTCTACCCAACATTAAAATTTCATTCCGTACCAACACAACGCTCTCTTTCGTAACGCGCCATTCTTTGAACTTTCCAGTCACGCCTTTCGAATTTCTTTATCTTATCTCCATACCGGCTCTTCTGTTTCTAGTCATTTCAAGTATTTATTATCGAATCTCTGAACTCGGGCTTCCACCTTGCTGTGTCAGTGACAATAGACGGGAATAGTCGAGGAGAATTCTTCATCGGTGCGCCGAGTTGTAAAAATAGCTGATCTATTAAAATTTCTATCGATTTTTTAGTTTTATTATCGCCGCGTTTTTGCCGACCTTCGTGGCGGAGGCTGAAAAACTACGTAGGCATCATCGGTGTATATTTCTACGTGGACCGGCCTCTCGGTGATCGTAATTTTTTAATAGCAATAACATAAGGGAGATGCGAATGTTATCCCGCTGAGAGTGGAGAACCTCGAAATAACCTCAGATTCCTCAGCATCGATCCTATATATAATCGGTCCTGCCTCCGTTTTCGAATTAACGCAACTGTTTTCAATCACGAATATTTACGGATCTCGATTGCTCTTGAGAAAGCAAATGTTAATCAGGGCCGATTTTCAGATTACGCCACGGTGACTAATACTCGGATAACGATTGCTTCCAAAGGTTCCTATGATATTACGACCTACTAATGCTCGAGCGTACGTTATTAACATTTTTCTCTCTTGTGTACAGTGAATATTGAATTATTTATGCGGAAAGAAACTCCTTTGCGTTCTTGAAGCCGACATTGACCCACAACGAGATAAAATAAATGGTGTATACTTTAAGCATTACAAAGATCGAGCCCTCCGAAGTTATTCGATAAAACAATCAAACGATCGTTATGCGGGACTGATTCAATAACGCTCGTTTGAATTTTGGAATAATTCTTTTTCTCTTGATTTTGGTAAATCCACGTGCTTTTACTTTTACAAGCAAACTTATTTTTATAATATGAAGTTTATTAATAAACTAATAATTAATTTTATATTACGCGCGATAGAAAAAATTGCGTGTACAGTTTTGCTTACTGTGTATTAAAAATATAATCTTTTTTCTAGCATGAGGAAAATAACATTTCCTGTCACACAGAATCTTGCACACATGTGCTATAGCACTTCTACTTTGCCTACGTAATAAAGAACATGCACAAACCTAGTTTTAACTCTTATCCAAGTGTATATATATATTTTAGTGATCAATTTCTTTGTCTCTAGGAAAGCAGACATTCGTATATGCGTTAAAGATTTGTCCTCGATAAACTCTGTGGCATCAATTGCTTAAAAGAAAAACTTTTTGAAAGTAGGCTTTTGCGCGACTCCATTATCTATATAAAAGTCTATGAAAGATCCAAATGAATCAATGGACTGGATTAGGGTGCTCGCGCCAATTAAAAATGCTTCGAATAAGTGTACACTTGAGAATCATAAATAGTTCTTAGTGGAAAATCTTGCAGAAATGAAATATAAAAATCGATATCTGTGCGAAGTGCGAAATCCTCTTCACCTAATATTAAAAAAGTATTTTCCAGCCTTGTATTGTTATCACCATATGAGTCATCCCAAAGCTTCGGTGACGAATATAATAACGTCTACGTGTAAATGAGATTTCGCGAATATCCCTGTCAGATAATTCAATTAACAATGACTAATTATCCAAATATATACTAAGAATGCGTTTTATACAATCACTAATCTTCTTACGTATAAAATTTTGCAAAATTTCTACATATACGTAATTCTGATTACGGAGGAACTAATATCAAAACGACAAAGGCTGGAATAGATGTTTTGTGTGCACAAAACAATACATGGACCACAAATCATATCTGCTCTTTATGAATTTTGCAAAAACAACTATTATCGTTATTCGTCGCATACAAGTGCACTGCTTTTGATAAGACCGAAACATATGCTCGAACGTTCAATATAAAATCTGAAAACATATTTTTCGATCTTTAAATAAAAAATAACGAAATAATAATCTTTATACAAAAAAAAGTATCGTAAAGATTCGGTACGTATGTATATAAAATCATGACAAACTGCTGCAATTAATTGCAACGTGATTTAAATAAATGGGCTTTACACACTATTCTTGAAGCACAAAGAATCAATGAACATAAGTGGAATCTTAGTGCGGTATCGTTTTAAAGAATTAAAAAAAAGAATGGCTTAAGCAAAAAGGTTTCGAAATAGCTATTTTTGCCCGATCATCAATACATCAACATCGGTGAAAATTGGATGTTCGCCAAGATCAAATTAAAGGAAAAGCATGGATATTTTTAACGATCCTATTTGAAGAAAAAAAAAAGAGTGAAAAGGCTTCGGAATAGCTATTTTTTTTAAATTTAAATCGTCGATTGATCGAGGAGGGTGAAAAATGACTTACCGCGAAGATGAAATTAAAGAAGAAAAGTAGATATTTAACGACTCCGATTCCAAATCCCATGTTTGCAGGTTGTTGAATTCCTTGGAGAAGACGCGATCAGCGATATTGAGGAATGTTCCAGGAGCAGAAAATGGTTGAAGAGACGCTCAACAGGTTACGTTCGTGGAGGAGGCCACACAAACACGACAGCGTGCGTTCGGCGAACCGATTCCAATCCAACTGGTTAGTGGTTGGTAAGGGATACTTTACCTTACTCATACTAATACTGCTAGCGAGGCAAAGCTTGTCGTTCATAGCCGCCGCCAGGTCTTTCAAGAGCGCTAGCTGCACACAAGAAAGCGAGCGTGGTGGTTGGAAATGTTGGAATGGAAGAGTGGAACTGGAACCGCACCCACTCTTCCACCACAAGGAGAAAATATTACGCAAACTACCACGTAATCCACCATTTCTCTTCTTGACTCACCACAAATCACGTTGAAAATAATCTTCAACCTTTACTGCATTTAAACTACTAATTGTCGTAGATTCTATTTATTAAATCAAATAATGATTCATGACTCATTATCTTTGCATCCGTTACTCACAACGCTTAATAATCAATAACTTAATCCTATTTTCTTCGCTTATTCCTTAGTACTAAAGAAATCTAATTATCAATAAAAGGTGACCGTTTTAACCATTATAAACATGTGTATTGTTTAAATCCATTAATAGATTTTTACATTGTTTTATTTTATTCGTTAAAGATCTTCAATTAATATAAATTTACGTTTATTACCTATGTATAAGTTTAGTTTGTAAAACAAAACTCATTTTTTAGTAAGAAATAAAAGTTTATTCAAGTATGCATAGATTTATAAACCTTTGTCTTAAGTACATCTCCATCACATTCTTTTGAACATTTCCCATCAAAAAACTAAGAGACCCTTTTCAATCTATAGATACATATCCACATGGATAGAAAACATATTATTACTATGTAACTATAAGAAAATATTAATGAATTTGTAGAATGGAAAATACAAATTTTATGAACCTTTTAAATAATTTTATGTTTTACTAATATGCAATAAATAAATAGTAATGAACGCTGATTAAACTTAATATACGACTAAAGATAATACTTTCGAATAATTAATTACCTCTTAGATACGTATATTAAGTAGCTTTTGCACACTGTTTGTTGCATATAGTAAATAACGATATTTCGGTATGAAAATTGTGCGCTTACTTATTTTGTACTGCATTTACTCTTTTATAACAAAAATCAAATGAATAAAAAATCTACAGAAAATATGTTTGGAAATAACAAGTACGTAAATTATGAAAAACGATTTGAGTAGGTAGATTGGCGAACTAAATGATTTGAACTGCTGTCAGTCTCTTTCTTCTCAATTGGCGATGATGACGATGACTGCATAGACAACCTCATTTGTTGCCGTCTCTTTTCAAAGTTTTCTTGCAATGCTCTAGTATAACATATCACTGATACTATGAGGCAAATCTGTAAAACAAAGATTCCTTCGTATAGTCAATCCCTACTAGAAGCAAGGCAAAGAAAAAAATTGTACCAAGGATGATCGTTAAATGCTAAATACTATATAAAAGTATACATTTACTTTTTACCTGTAATAATATGGAACATAATGCTAGCAGGAATACATGAAGAAGAATGGACGTTGTTCGATTAAACACTACATAGAGGCATCCTCTTTGGTGCATAGAAGGACATATGCTTGCAGTGCTACTGGGATTCGAAAGTGATGTTGTATTACAACAAGACCGCGGAATTTCTTTATAATCGCTAAGATGGTGCAGCCCACAACAAAGCAACTAAAAATAAATCAAATAAACCATTCAATGTATAAAACAATAAATCCGTTAAGAAAAAATCACTTAAATCGTATACTTAACAAAAAAATAAGATATTAAAATTCATTATAAGAAAAACTTAAAGATGAGATACTTATATAAATTATTTGGCCAAAAGACTATTAATGGCACGAGCAAAAATTGTTAGGGATACACACAGGTATTTGTAAAGTTTAAGAAAAATGATTCGTTTTTCTATATTGCCATGTAAAGAAAAAAAATGAAATATTGTTTGAAGTTAGATTTTTTTTCCAAAACTATAATAATTTTAGACAAAAAAATCATAGTGTTAAAATGAAGAACTGTTATTTTTATCTAAAATTGAACACGTTTTTCTAATTAAAATTTCTATAAATAATTACCAAAATACGGGATAAATTATATAGTACTTAGAGAAATTTATTACGAATAGAATAAAATATAAACGGTGTTAATCGGAGCATGACTTTTCAAGTAATCGTGCACGACAACTTGAAAAATGTGGTTTAATGAAAAACGCGTTTAATGTTTTGATCGAAGCTTTAGCATACCTACCGCCATCACACTAAAAAGAATTGAAACTTTTCATTTTCATGAATTCGATGCTAAAAAACAGTACGAACATATTTTTAAGATATTGTACTTTTAATTAATGAAAATGTATAATAACTGTGATTATTTCAATCTATTAGTTACACTGGAATCCCCCCTTGACAACGATGTGCGCTTGATCCAGAATCCAGAAATAGTCAGTTAGGCAATAGCTGCTAAAGCTCTTAATCTAAGACATAAAATAGAGTCGATAATGTCAAAGTTTACCCTTGATTGCATACGATCCCACACAGGTTTGTCGGCCTTGCCCGGAAGGGCAAATACTTTCTCTGGATTTGAGATTCCAGGGTCTATTTGATTGTAACGTACGAGAGACCATATTCCAGCTCCCGTTTGAACCGACGCAATTATTGCTAAAGTAACGGCAAACTAAAATAAAAAACTCATGATGTAGAAATGTGCATTTAATTAACAGCATAAGTACTAGGAAAATCCCGTTTTTTCTATACTATAATTGCAAAACAAAAAATCTCTTACAACTACAACTTGACCCTTGATCTTAAAGTCCAGGTATTGCCAAGCATACCATCCTAAAAGGAAGGTAAATATACCCGTGCCCAATAAAAGGACGGATGGACCGCAAACGGAGTTAGGAGTGAGCAGCGCATATTCGTGCAGTTGGTATATGAAGAAACCAGCGGCTGAGGCTACAATAATCCCTGATGCCTGTGAACAAACGTCATCTACTATTATCAAATATCAGCTCTGATAACGCACGACTAAGATATAATTTATCCGTGTCCTATCTACAGTAATAATAGCAGTATGTATTATGTTACACTCTAGATTATCCATTATGGTTTCTACTTTTCCTTTTCTCAGTTTTAAACGTGTATTAAAACTTGATTTAAAAATTTAATATAGCATAAAAAAGCCTACTTGGAAAATGTTGTATCTTCTGCATATTTGATGAAATTATTTATAATGAAAAATAGTTTCATAGAGACATAATTCATTTTCGTTTCAGGAAAAAAAGTATTTAGTATTAGACTCCTTTATTTTGTTTTAACGAGCATGGAGTCTAGGTTCCGATAAAGTCCCGTTAGAAAACGGTTGCTCCGTAAAGCGAGAGTTGGGATTAAATATTCGTTCAAGTGAGAGCACTTGTTTATAATTTTCAAATATCTAAACTAATTATAAAGTTACTGTACTACAGATTAAATAAAATTTAATGGGTTAATTAAATTAATTGTTCAGGCGGATATAAACAATCTCAAGTATGTTCCATTGACAGATGTGAAATATTTTAGAAAATAGCAAACTTATTTACGTGATAGATGTTTAAGAATTGTTTATTTAGTTTTATTTTTTAAATTGGTATGTTAAAATTTTTTTATATTTCACATCCAAGTTTTTTCTATAATAGGTACATCCCAATACAATAAAACTAAATATTGTCATAACGAGCGTGCGCAGCCAGCTGTCACGTACTATTAGTATATGCTATGTTTATAAAATAGTTGGGTCTTTCGTAAAAGCGCATATCAGTCTTGAAACTTCATTCTGTATTTACAGCACGCGGGCCTCCATTGAGGTCCGACAGCGAAATATACAAAGCCTAACTTTGTTTTGATAGCGACTAGGCACAAAGAAATCAACATTTTCTAGAAAAGTGTAAAAAGGGGTCGCGGCGCACAGGTAAAACATGTGATTATGGAAACGTTGCATGTGGAGACAAGTCTTATAAGTGTATGTATGTGTATGTAAGAGAGAAAGAGAAGAAAAAAAAGACTTACGCCGAGAATGATGGTTCCAGTGAGAAGAAAATATCGCAAACAGACTAACGCCCGGGCCATTTCGTATTTATAAATATACACTGAGCTATGTTGATCACATTTGCACGTACACGTCGATGAGTAAAAAGGACGCCAGCGTTGGTCGTTTGTAAAATAGCATCACCTAGGACGGATTCTACCTCGCGGTCGCTGAACCTCCATCCTTCATGGTCCGAACGACTCTCTGAGAGTAGACTTCTGAGAGTTCTGAGCGTTCTGTTCTGAGACCTGAAAGAGAGAGAGAGGTCTTAGCTTGGCATGCACTCTTGTCTCTTGGCTGCCGTATGCCGTACCGTCACACCGTGTTGTGCTACAACCAACGTCACAACGTAACCCTCACCTCACCCTGCCAGGAAAAGGAAAAACAATACTCTGACTATACTCTCCATACCAGGCTTGGATATGCTTAAATTCTGTGCTGCCTACGTCCCACTTAATGTTCTCAAAACATTATAGTATTCCTTTCTCATTTCCAATTTCAATGAACGCCTTTGTCTCTTTTAAACCATTGGTAACGGAGTTATAATTAATCTACTCGACAAAAATCGATAATGCTTTCAATTCAAAGCTCTTGTACCAGAGATTCTTATAAGATCTAGACTTTTCATAGGGGAAAGCCTTTTAAAGTAATAGCAGTACATAACTTTAGCTCAATAGTAACAATATTATAGATACCATATATAATAGTTCAAGATGTAACTTGATTATAGATTATATTAAATATATAATTAAATTGATATATCTTATATCTAGATTATTTTTCTTTAACAATCGTGTCTTTGCTGAATAATACAATTTAAAAGTTAATACATGCGTTTAAAAAAACAGATTTTATAAAAAGTGCTATTTTTTAATGTACTTTGTTTGTATTAACATTACGGCTATTTTTCTAAAGGTTTGGAATTTTCAGAGTATAAACAGAGATTATACCTAACATAACAGTTATATGTATATGTATATGTATACCTGATGAAAAGTAATGAACAATAGTGCGCTGATATGTAGTTAATACTGACTCTATGATAGTTGATACCATCAACAAACTGGATCAAAGATTTTATTACACTGTGTGTGTGTGTTTACTAGTTTACTGTGCTGTTCCCTTGTTGAGCTTTGGGATCCTATAATTCATTTAATTGGAATAGTAATAATATTCGTAATCACCCGCTAGACGCAGACCCTATGGACCCAGAGTCAAAACTACTTAAAAAGTCCAGTCCAGTTCTAGATCCATTCCGTTTCAGCATAACTAGTGAAAAAGAAAATGACCTTACCGATATTTTAACAAACGAAACAAAACGGAACACTAACTAATCCTTATGAATGTAAGTAAAAGTTAAATATTTCTAAAGAATACTCATTTATCAAACCTTGCAATAATTTTATGAAACTGTTATATATGAAAGAAAAACTTTTGTATCATTATGAATTATTTGATATTCTTAAGGAGGCTACTAAATTTATTTATGATTAAAGTACAGGTTATGTTAGTATACAAGGAACATAATTCATAATATTGTTTTCATATTTGTAATTTGCATCCTTCTATTCAGTAATGTTAATTATAAATAAGTAGGAGAGAAGACATTTATTTTAATATAAAATTATAATTCTTTTGTAGTTTAACAAACATTAAATATGGCCAGTACATCCTCTGATCAGAAAACAATTGCTCAAAAAACATGGGAATTAACAAACAATATTGAAAGCATCAATTCAATTGATGAAATTTATAGATATGACAGGAAGGAACAGCAAGATATTTTAGCTGCAAAACCATGGGAAAAAGAGTAAGCTTTCAAATTAACATTCACAGTAACATAACAATAAATACATATATATCAGATGATTTATAATATTTTTTGAATTTAATTCCAGCCCACACTTCTTTAAAGATATTAAAATATCTGCTCTTGCACTTTTGAAAATGGTGATGCATGCAAGATCTGGAGGAACTTTAGAAGTAATGGGATTACTTCTTGGGAAGGTAACAGCTAATACAATGATTGTCATGGATTCATTTGCATTGCCAGTTGAAGGAACAGAAACCAGGGTTAATGCTCAAGCTCAAGCTTATGAATACATGACTGCATACATCGAAGCTGCCAAACAAGTAACTTAAATATTTATATTTATTTGTTTTTCAAACAAGGTCAGTTAACTGCTTTACTAAATATAGATAATTCATTTTCTATTTCTGTTTAATAGGTGGGTAGACAAGAAAATGCAATTGGATGGTACCATAGCCATCCTGGTTATGGCTGTTGGCTATCTGGAATTGATGTTTCTACTCAAATGTTGAACCAAAATTTCCAAGAACCATTTGTTGCTATTGTAATTGATCCAGTTAGAACTATTTCTGCTGGAAAAGTTTGCTTAGGAGCATTTAGAACTTATCCTAAAGTAAGTTTCTTAAGAGTATTTTCATTTAATTGCTTATATTAAATTCTATTTTATATTTAGGGATATAAACCTGCTAATGAAGAACCATCGGAATACCAAACAATCCCTTTAAACAAAATTGAAGATTTTGGTGTACATTGTAAACAATATTATTCATTAGAAGTTTCTTACTTTAAATCTTCATTGGATAGACGTTTGTTAGATTCACTTTGGAATAAATATTGGGTCAATACTCTAAGTTCATCTAGTCTGTTAACAAATGCTGATTATACTACTGATCAAATATTCGACCTTTCTGATAAATTAGAACAATCTGAAGTAGTGCTAGGAAGAGCTTTTTATTTTGGTGGAACAGAACATGATAAAACCACAGTGGAAAAATTAGGTAAAGCAACAAGGGATTGCTGCAAAACTACAATTGAAGTTATACATGGCTTAATGGCACAAATTATTAAAGACCGATTATTTAACCAAGTAGGAAATACTTCTACTGAAAAACATTAGCTAAAAATTTATTAAATTGAACTACATAAAATTTAGAGGAATACATAATTTTAAGGAAATTATCATAAGTTAAAGTAGATATATTAAATAATTTCAGTAAATATTACTCATATTATTTAATTGTAAGAATTTGTTTAAATAAATTTTACGTTTCTTAACTTTGAAACAAAAATGGTTTATATAAGTAAAAATTATAATCTACCAGCTACCTTCTCCATGAATGAGTGTGTTCTCACTGATTAAAAATGAGAGGATAAATTCTATATAAAAGTATTGTGGAATAAAAATACAGTTTATTTTCACACCTTGGATCGCTAGAAATTATATATACAGTATTTTTAATATTTAATATCCTTTATAGTATATATATTCTATTTATATTTATATATTAGATACTACTATACTATTGAAAACCAGTAGGCAGAGTTCATCCCCATTGAAGGGCTGACACTGTGTCACAGATTTCAGAACAAGGCCACTCAATACACACCTGCCTGTACTAATACCACTGTCTCGACAATATACCACATTCAATACATGTACATATCACATAACATA
Organism: Prorops nasuta; assembly: GCF_024137725.1. NCBI lineage: Eukaryota > Metazoa > Arthropoda > Insecta > Hymenoptera > Bethylidae > Prorops > Prorops nasuta. Next base: position 5,971,530 of record NW_027116803.1, read on the forward strand.
TAAGGGACGGAGCTAAAATGCATGATTATACTAGTAACATAGTTAACAATATTTTACAATCTCTTTATATTTAATAAAAAGCATAGTTTTTATAAAATGTCTAAAATTATCCCTAACAGAATTGCATTCTAATAATCATTGCATATTTATATTCTCGTCGCAAATAACGTAGTCAGAATTAAGTACAGCAATATATAAATAATTTATAAAGAAAGATAACCTGCAAAATGAATATATACTTGTTTTATTTTTAATTAATTATAAGTAAAAAATGTTGCAACAAAAGTTAATGAAAATATAAATAAGATTAAATTTTAATTCATACAAATTTCACAAAACATGTGAATAGTTTCTGAAAATGAATTAAAATTATAAATATATAAAGTAATATTTTTTTTCTAAAAGTAAATGAAAAATTACAATAAAAAACTGCATTTTTTTCAAAACAAGGTTCAGTTTTCCAAATTTAATATGGCATAAGGTACATAACACAATGTATTATTTAATATCAGTCCTATTATTTATGATGACAGTATTTGAACAATTTTACAATATGAAAAAATATATATGTCATTATTAGTAGTGTCATATGAACAGCCAGCTGAATTAATTCAATTTGATCTACTTATCAGATGGGTTTTTATAACATCAAGTGACATTATAATTTATTTTGTCAATTTTTAAATTTATATTTACAATTAACTGATTTCCTTTGCTTTGTTCTATAGAAATCTATATAGTAGCTTTTAAATAGAACATTACCAAGGTATAATACAAGTGAAAAATATATTTATATTCTTGGTGTTCATATTTTACAGTGGAAATATTAATTTTGTTGATGCCATATGAAAATTTAATTTATTGTAATTAAACATAATAATAGCAGCCAAAAGGTATGACAAATAGGACACTTATTAGCATTCAGCCCTCCAATGTCATAAATCCTTGTTAAACATAATATGTATAAACATTACACACAACTTATGTATAAAAAATAAACGCGCATGAGGATATTGTTTATTTAATTGTTGTATGTATCTGTGCGCACTTGTGTACACAATTTTCACGTAAAACAAACGGTTCTAAGCAAATAAAGTGTAAATAAAAAGTAATTTAATTGTTACTATTATATAAATCTGTAAAGAACTTTAAATAATTCCCTTTGAACGAATTAAACTCGTATGACTTCTATATAACTGTATCTATCTATTATTTACAAGGCATTCAAATTTATTTATCGCTTACAAATGTAGTATAAAAGATCAATTAATGTAGCATTAGTCTACAAGTGTTTGTCACTAATAACTGGGCAGTAAAATATAAATAAAGCAAACACTTTAAAAATTCTCTCCAAATTTAAAAAAAATCTACAGAATTTCAGTATTTGATACTGTATGGTAAAAAATTTATGTCAGTTTAAATAACAATTATAACAAATTGATATAATAGCATTGTGTAAACGGTTTATCGAATATTTACAATTATTCGTTTACATTTATATGTATACGGAAATTAATAAGTTTAAAATGTTTATAATATGAAACCCCCCTTTCCTATTAATTTTATTCGTTTTAAATGATTCTAAAAATAAAATTAGTCCTGCCCAGCTGAAAATTATTGAAGTTTCTGTTTACTGTTAAAACAATGAACATGGTCCTTTAAGAAATATTAGTAGTATATCATGAAAATGGTTAAAGATTAAAAAAAAATATGTATAACATTTAAATACTGAAACTCAAATTTTGAATCTTCATTGTTATACAGTACTACAAAGATACTTCTAGCAACTCTGATATATTAGCAATAAGATCGTCTACATGTACAGTCTGCAAAAATATAGGAAAGTTATTTGATGATAAAAATGGTATCAAATTGACAATCCAGGAAACAATATTTCAAACTTTTTGATACAAATTTAAAATTTCTGAACTTAATCATTTCATGTTTGTATTGTACATATAGTAAATAATTCGTTAAAGACGTCAAAAAAAAAAAAAAAAAAAAAGACTTGTTATTCTTGATATCTAATTCATCTAACAAATCGTAATCTGGAGATAAATCTTTCAGTCTGTAGTAGACGAATTCACTTAATTAGGCAGGTATGCGCGCAGTTGACATCTGATAAAAACTTTGTCACTGAGAAACTAATGGTGGAAAGTTGTTTACCTCCGTTTGCTCCAAAATTGGTCCTGTTGTTCCAGTGTACGAAATCCTTAGCCTCATTCTTAGTGGTGTCTGAAAAATAAAATTTAATCATAATCTTGAAATGAAAATGAAAAAAATGATTTTATTTTTTTATTTAAATAAAACTTACATTATTAGCAGTTGTAACTTTTAAAACTTGTGTAACCTGTCCCTCTGGCGGAATAACGGTGCCTGAAGGGGATAGCATTTGTAACTGGAATGTCTAAAGAGCAAATAAGATATTTAAGGATCTACTTCTCATTATTTACAAAATACTTTCTTGAAATATTTACCCTAGGAACTGCAGCTTGAAACAAAAAATCTGTCAATGACGTTATTCCCGAGTTTTGAGCCAACATATTAATGACTAATACATCCGGCGTTTCTTGCATCCGTTCAAGTCTAAAAGTTATTTTCAGTCCATTTTTATCTAACACTACCATACTTGGCGATTCTGAAATATATAAATATTTATACTGGTGTATTTTATTTTATTTTATAAATATTATTAAATATTTTCTATTAAAACTCTCACCTGCTAAGGCAGGTAATGTATCATTGAATAAACCATCCACTAAAAAGTTTGATGTACTATTGGAAGTAAATATTTGTGGAGGTGATTGCCCCTGTATATGTGCACTGGTAGCAATTGGTGCATTTAAATTTAAATCACTTAATAAATCCAGTAAATCATTATTATGTACAGGCATTGGTGTATTTATTATTGGTTTACTCTGTGCGGGCACTGGCATTCCTATGTCAGTGGTTTCAAGCAAATCTAAAAGTGCGCTCTAAAAAAAATATTACAGTTTACTACTTGTTTATTAGTTATTTATATTATTTAAATTTATAATAGGAAAAAACTTACTGAATCCGACGAAGCTACAGGAGTTTCTAATACCATTGATTTTTCATCTTCCACTTCTGATTCACCATTCACTATACCTATAATACCATTAGCTTGTGGTCTGGCAGTTTCCATAGGAGGCATTCTTTCTAGTAGTGCTGGTCGCATATGATCATACTTTCTGAATAGCTGAGAAAATTCGATTCCTCTTTGCTGAAGCTCAATGTGTAAATTACTCCCAAAAGTATCAATAATTTGACGTATTTTTCTACAATAACAGAATCTTAGCATAAATATTACATTTACATTATAACGATAATATTAGTGAATAAGTACTTACTCGTTTCCTTTTTGAAATCTTGTGCTGAGTTTTGTAAGAGATAATAAAGTATACTGCTTTGTGACTACTGTATTTTGAGGGCTCCATAATAACCTCTGATAAACATCAATAACTTCATCTTCTGTTAGCTATTGAATAAAAGTATACAAATATATAACTATATGTCACGGAACATTTATATTAATCAATCAACACGATATAGAATTGAGGAGACAAAGTATATCATTAAACTTACATTAATTGGTGTATCTACATCTTCAGAAGGAGGGCCATATAGTAGTAGATCCCCATACTCGCCAATACACCATGTTGCGACTTGTGCCAAAGGCTGTTTATCAAATGTATCTTTTTCCAAAGCTCTCCAAAGAGCACCAACAGCATAGCCTTGCTGATCCTGAGATTCTGATATTAATTGAATTGTGCAAGCCACCACATCGTCTCTCACGTAATTACCAGCCTAATAAAGTAATATCCATCAGTCAAATGTTAATAATATTTGAAATCAAAAATTGTGTTCAACTCTGTTACATACAGCGACGAGAACTTTAAACAACGTTTCTAGGTGCCATCTTTTATTAGGTGCAAATTTTTCAGCTGACATAACAATATTACTACTACATTGAGCTTTAAATTCCGGATCAGCACGCTCCAAAAATAATAGCAATTCCTTTATCATATTTCTAATATTATTCGAATTGACAAGAGCAAAACTCAATTCCATTGCTCTTCTTCTTATTGATACATCTGGATCTTTCAAACATTCCTATAATAAAATAAATTATAATAGATTATTCTAAAAATTAACCTTGTTTTATTTGTCTTTGTAAATCAATTTTACCAGTATTGTCGAGCGATGCCTTTGTACAGCACTAGTATCAACATAAACTGTCTTTAATAAAGTATTTAGGGCCACATAGCGAATATTTTTGTCATTATTTAATAAAAATCTTCCCAAAATATTCACAGCTAATACTCTTAATCCACTTTCTGATTTTATATCCATAATGGATAATACAGTTTCGTACAATATCGTATTCCCAACATTTTTGCTTGTTTCCGTATTCGTGGCCACTTGAGCAAGAATATCGTTCATTGCTTCCGAAGCATCGACGTCATTACGTCCCAAAATTCGAAGGAGGCGTAAGATTTTTACTTGAAGAAACGGATCTGACACGCCAGATACATCGTGTTCCGGAGAATATCCAGCTAATATCAGATTCTTTAAGATTCTCACTAAATTTGGCACAATCTGTAACGAATCAGTAATTTTATTATGAAAAAGAATTGGTAGGAAAATAATCCAAAAAAGAAAAATGAGTCACATATTTAAATAGCAAAACTGAACTTCATATTAGATATAATAACGTGAAGAAAAAAGCTGTATTTTGTTTCCTTACAATATCTTAAATGCAGATAATATATATAGGTATACTAGGTATTTCAGACTACCTGTCTTAACCAAATATTTTTATAACAGAGTACAAAAAAAAATGTTTCAAACAAACGTTATAAAGCTCTTAGAATTGTATTTAAGAACACTATCAGTGTATGACCTTAAATTGCACTTGTAAGGACCTGTAAAGGTCATGTTCAACTGTTTAAATGGAATCCCCTACTTTTTATTATACATTATTGCAGCTTTCTTTAAAAGTTTTTCAAAACATTAAATAAAATCCTTTCTGATTGAAAGGCTTCCGATTTATTAAAGTTGGAAGCAGCGAACCGCCGCGCAAGATATACTATGCAGAGATTGCACGATCGGATTTATATATCGCGTTGTGTGCATGTACTGTTGTTATTACTAAGTATTCAAAAACCAATCAGTTAAAAGGCATTCTATTTAAGTGCTTGGCAAGTCTCTCGAATTAATCTATAATAATATGTAATAAAAGTAGGGAACTCCGTTTAAAAAAATGTATGTGACCTTCTCAACGAAATTCAAAGTCACATGTTGATTTTGCCAGATGCAATTCTTAGAGTTCTACAACTTGTATGAAATATTCTTTTCACCTACTGTTTCAGATATATTTGAGTAGGATTTGTAGTCTAGGACACCCGGGTATATAGAAAGGATAAAAAAACAGTTTTTTAACTATGCTCAAATTGTCATCAAAACATAAAATCTACACCTACAAAAATTAAAATCAGCAAAACATCAATAAAAATTACATACTCCGAAATTGTAATAAAAAAATTATTTGTAAATTTCGATTTTATTTTGAAATATTAAAAAAAAAAACAAATTGCTTTTTTTCTACAATTCAAAAATTTTTAATTCAAGCATATGTACAATGCATAATGCACATATGTAAAATAGCTTTATAAGATTGAAAATTTTTTAAAAAAGAAAATTATGAAGAAAACATTTTACGAGTAATAATAAAGTTATAAAGAACAGACTATTTAGCTCTCATTTTTAATGGTGCATTAATATAAACGATACAAGGAGCCAGCCGACATTGATTCTTAACGTATCCACAGATTTCTTAAAATATGCAATTAAGGTAAAAAAAAAATAAGTCATATCAAGCTAAACATGCAAAGGTACGATGAGCTCTTTTGTATATTTTACCTCTCGATGGCCGCATTCCTAAAGGAGATAAATCATACGTATATTTAGACGAATATTAATAATAATATTTTTCTTAATAATATTGTTAAAATTTTTACTGCATATTTATATATATGCAATAATAACACAATGTTTTCTCAATCCTCTTATTGTATAAGTAAAATGATCTTAAAAAAGGCATTTCGCGGTCGCGACTTTTCTTAACTATAACAATAATTAAATTTTAAAATATTTATTATTGGCTCTTTTAAATATTACTTCTAATTATTAAAAATCTACTATAATTATAAATTTAGTTTTAAAATTAATGTATGAAAGAAAGTAAACTTGCCTTCTTAAAATGATTGAGCGTATCAGTACTATTCTCACACATTTCTGTGATAAGGGTAACACCAGTAATTAGCACACCATGATTCTTTTCAGTTATTAGACTGCGTGTAGCGGGTAAAAACATTTCCATTAGTTCTGGAACACGTCTAATAATTCGAAATGCACAAAGAGCTGCTTTTTTTCTTATGTATGCATTTGGGGACTTCATTAATCTCTCAACTTCAGATGCCAAATCTCTTGCCATTTCAGGGGAAGCAATTGCTCCCAAAGTACATAATGCCAAACCAATCACAAATTGCGTAGAACTATTTAAATCACTATAATAAAAATTACCTCTGTTAGTATTACTTAATAAATAATGATCAAAATTTCTGCATAATTGAATGAAAAGAAAATTACTTTTTTAAACAGTTGGTAATTAGAAGATGGACATCCTGCCTCTCATCTAGTAATAACATTGCACCTAAATAACCAATTCTCTTATCAGTAAATCTAGGGGAAGCTATTAATTTTAAGCACTCTAACTGGCCAAAATGTGCTGGATATCTGGAAAAAATATATAATACTTTATAAATTATAATTTGTTTTATATAATTCTTCTGATCATACAAACATACTGACCCAAGCATATGAATATACAATAGTTTTGCAATATTCCTGCATCTCCAGACACTGTCCTCTTCCCGAAATGTGGAACGTATATATGCACATTCTTTATTGACTACTGTTCTCTCCTCAGCTGCTGTACGTGCTGCTCTGATTTGCCTTATAAGATCTCTCAGCCTTGTTGGTGCAGGCATTCTCACTGTTGAAACTTTTAAAGTATAAAAATTTGATAAGTTACAACTGTTAGCAGGAGTTTAATGAGTTAAAGTGCAAATTTAAGATGTTTTAAACAAAATTTCCCATTGGTGTATGATAAAAATGTATTTCAAAAAGTTGTTGGAAAAATTATAACATAATAAAAGCATGAGATGGAGTTAGGAATAGGAATTAATAAATTTATTTGTTACAATACCTACCTCTTTCTACAGCCTCATTGAAGGCTTGCTTTATGGAGGCCATGTTAAAGGCTGGGTTAAACCTGAAAAAGTACACAGCCATGCGGTTTTATAAACAAAAAACTGTTTCATGCAAATTATTCAAACAATGACACTTATATGTTTACATGCATCATATCCAGCTTTAATCTGACTTTAACTTATTTTTTAGCTTATTGTAAAAGAATATTTATAATATTATAAGCTAATATATTTAGTATATAATAATAATAAGACAAATATTATTAAACTTTACCCATGTTCTGAGGCATTCATGGTATCTCTTGTAGGTTTTCAAGTATGAATGTTGACTTCAGAAACAATAACAGAATATGGAAAAGATGATTATTATCGCAAGATCTGCTTACCTAGAGTACACAAAGTATTAAATATAGAAAATGATTCTAGCTTTAACTCTTACTGCTTCAAGATTGCATTTATATTCTTTATCAACAAGTAATTCATGTTTATGTTTCCAGCCAGGAAACGGTCAGTTTTTCATATTAATAAAAATTTAATACTTAAATAAGAACAAATCAACTTTCTCTTGTTATTCCAAAGGCTGTTTAGAGCTTAATATTTAGATCAATTGGCTTATCAAACAGTTTGCAAGTACCACAAATGTAAGTATTACAGAGAAAAAATTTTTAACAGAAAACCAGTTTTAACAATAAAATTTTAACAAAAAAAAAGGATGAAGCAGTTTAATCAAGTATTATATGTGATCGTTATTGGACAGTCTTTGTATGTCGTTCGATTACGATCTTTCACATTTTAAGGACAAGTTTCTCATATGGAGGAGAATAGAATGGTATATTAAAAAATATACGATTAGGTTGTACAGAAGAGATGATTCTCGTGGAAGGGCATCACGCGGACAAAGCAAGGGTTAGTTTTCTAGCTGTCAAACCTGTACCAGCAGCAGTCTTGTTCTATTCGAGGATAGTCTTTAAGAGAGCAAACTCTTATACAGCCCAAAAAGACGTCTTTTTCAGGAATTTTACTATTGAAACACTGAGCAATTATTTTCAAATGATTTAATCATCGAGTATCACAAACCTTTCTCGTGCAATTCTTATGACAAACACGACAAGAATTTCTCACTGACCGCCTCACCTTCCTTTCGTTTCGGTTTCGTTTCGTGGGTTTTGAGGGCGAATCAGGCGCCCTCACTTTTTTACTTTTCGTATTAGCGATAGTCAGTTATCTATACGTCTGTAGTAGTGTGTACTGTGTAGTAGAGTAGGAGTAGAAGAATTGTACATACACACTACATAATGTGTGCCGCAACTGACTTTAAATTTAGGAAAAAACGATATTTTTTCTACTAAAAATTTACTTCATTGCCTTTGGCGTTTGCCAGTAAAATACGTACCGCTCTACTATTGTTTTGTGAGATAGGCTTAGTCTATCTCAGAAAAATCAACTGACATAATTAAGCACCTACAATCCTACGATTCACTATAATCGGTCAGTTCTTGCAACAGCAACATACACCTCTATAATAGTCTGGGCTATCACATACTGAATTATCTAAAGAAATACCGACGAATGCAAATTCAACATGGCTGCCCCCCATTGACGTGTTGCTTATTATTATTTACGCTTATTACTATTGCTTTCTAATACCTCCAATCCTCATTACTAATCTTCTTTTTTTTAACTGGATATTATTCCTTTTCCCTAAGCCGATGCTTTTGAATCTTTTCAAGAATAAAAACTTTTTTATGTAAATATTTTTGTTTAACGTAGTAACAATGGCTAATTCGAGATAAGCGCGAAAATATAAGTGTCATTGTCAAAATAATTTGCGTAAATGCATTATGGCATGGTTTAGTTAAAAAAAATTATTTCAATAATACAAAATCGCTCTATTGATTATTAAAAAAAAGTTATTACTATTTAGTCTGCATTTTTTCGATTTAATTAACAGAAACTGAAACGGAAAACAAAACTTTTTGATTTACGGCAATATTAATTTAAACATCAATTTATTAATGAATATTATCTATTTCTACCTGATAAACTGAACACTAAAGTAGAAAGTTTCTAAACTTACTAAATGTAGAATATTTGACAGGAATGAAGCTTATTTGCTATAGTAATTACAGGTTACCTTCTGTTACATTCTGGAGGGAGGACGCTCCAATCCTCAGCTTCATAATAAGGCCACATAGTAGAAATATAATTACGAAAATAAAATTGATGTATTTGCAACTATGAATGAAATAGTTATAACTGTATTTTGATAACGTATTAAGCCACGAGGTTCCTCCTACACTTCTGATCCATTTTAGAGTAATACATACAGGGACAAAAAGGTGTTGGCTTTATCTCTTATCTCAGTAGCCGCCTTGATATCAGACGTGTATAAGTATTTTCATTTACTTTAAATCGCACGAAAGATATCGATTTTTCGTAAATTGTCAAATGATAATAAAAGTGCTTTATGAAATAACAGTGTACAAGATATATCTGTATAGTATTAATGCTATATGAAATATGCTTTCTTATAGGTGCAAATTTTGTATTCTATTAAAAAAATAGAATACAATTTGTTATTTTAAATAATCAAAGAATTATTTTTAAAATTTAATTATAAATGAAATTTTATTATGTATAAAGTATATTGTTTAAATTATTTATTCAAATATGATTCATTCATAGAATGTAAATATAAAATGTATATGTATGTATACAAAAATACAAGTTTTGTAAATTTTAAAATAAAGATTAAAATGCAAACACTAGTTAAAACAATTATCATCTTGATTACGGGGTGGTCGAATATCACTGTTTCTTTTTACACAGTCCACTAACCAATGTATTCCTTCATCTACCCCTTCTCTTATAAATCAAAATAAAAAATAGATTATTAAATACTTAAAATTAAATATAACTTCACTATAATTGTATATTTTAAATCAAAATACCCATTGATTGCTGAAACAGGCATCACCATGCAGTCTCTCCGTCCTATAAGATGGGCATTTTGATTAAATATTGGTTTTACTTCTCTAACACCCATACAATCAGGCACATCTTGCTTATTTGCCAGGACTAACAAGGGTACTCCAATCAGATGCTCTGATGATATAACTCTATCTATAATCAAGATGTTTGGAATTTATGTATATATGTAATGATTATTTTTTTAGCTTACCAAAAGTTTCTTTGGAGTCTGGAATTCTATCTCTATCAGATGAATCAACAATATAGATAACTGCATGAGATTCAGCATAATACTGTAACAAGCAAATCATTAAAGAATTGTTTTTTATAACTTTTAGTATTACTAGTTATTACATACCTTATCCCATAGCGATTGCAGCTCTTCTTGACCACCAAGATCCCAAAAATTAAAACGTATTCCAGCAAGATCAATTTTGCCAATATTTAATCCAACAGTGGTTGTAATTTTACTAGGGTTCATACCCTTATAATTTTTTGTAAATTTTGTTTTTGCTGCTTCCAGGTATGTCTAATAAGAATTCAAGTTTTGAGTATAACCTCAGCTAAGAAAAAAAGTGCTACTTACTGTTTTTCCTGCATTGTCAAGGCCCAATATTAATATAAAATATTCGTCCTTTTGCATAAGATATTTGTATAAACCATTTAATAAAGTATACATTATTTAATATATTTCAATTTTTTTCAAAGATATGTACATTTTATGTTAAAAAAATAAATTGAAACCTTAAAATAATGGTTGTATAACCTAGTTACTCATTAATACGTTTTCATATTCGTACAAATTCTTTAGATTATACTATTTATATTTTATTATTCGTCAAGGCCGTTTCTGAAAGAAATGTATAATTTATAAATTATATATTATTTTTTTTGCAAGAAACGTCAAAACAATAATTCTGTACAATGAAGAATATCAAACTCACGAAAAACTGGAAATCTTATTATTTACGAAGTATGTAATTACGCAAATAGAAATTTATAGTTACAGCTAGTACAATCAAAGTATTTTAATGCACAATTAATTTTTAAATATCAATTTAATAAAGGCTTCTTTAAATGAACTACTTGTATACTTGTATCGATTTGTATTTGGAATGTGAAATGATATAGTGACGTCATGTACACAAAAGTTGTATCTGTCGCAAACGCGCAAGCCGCGCATACATTTAATGTAAAAATCCTAAATTTTTCGGGTATAGACGGTTTGAGCTAAAAAATGTAATGAAAATGAGGGAATATTTAGAAGTGATCATGCTCTTCATCGCATTTGAAAGATTAGCAACCGCTTGTCCATTGCACAATGCATGATGCACGTTCGCAACGGATACCCATATCAACCCATATTACCCATATTACCATACCTGCCATACCAATTGCCATGCAATGCCACAACGGCACAACGGCCCTTGACAGTTGGTACTTAGCTTGTGTGTTGGCTTACCAGCACTGCATGCCCACTTAAGGTGAGAGCAATTCTTTTTAAACACCTACAACTATTGGATAAAATAGTAGGATCTAAAAGTAATAGCCAATCATACATCGTTCTTTCAACGGTTGTCTCTGCTGAGTGCTGATTGCTGAATGCTGACACCTCTCTCCACCTCTCTCTACTAAAATTAAAGCGGTGTTCAGAATTTTAAGATAGCACTTCTGAACGCAACTTTCATACCACGAACTAACAACATAAAAGAGTGTCGACTGTCGAGGTGTAACGAGTCGTCGAAGCTGCTCATGCAAACGAGGTAACCGAAAAACAGCATCAGCATTCAGCAACCAGCATTACCGATTTTTTGTCTATCCTATTATAAATTGGTAATCCGGGTAACTTTGTAGCAAAAAATGTTCAAATTAAGATGAATAAGGAATGACACAATAATATACGAATTCTTAATTTTCTTACCAATTAAGGTAGCACACTAACAAGTCCAATAGATAGACGGCACCTTGTTGTATATCAGAATATAAGATACAGTAGTGCCTCGACGGCGGTATAGACACGTCTATACCTACTTTTATGTACTTGCCGTCGAGACACTACCGTGTCTCTTGATTGCATTTTTTAAATATAATATCTTTGTTTAAAAACAATTGTTACAAAATTGAATAAAAAAATTATTAATGAATCGAAAACAATTATTCCATCTACAACAAATAATCTGAAATAAATTATAACAAACAAAATTGTCAAAAACTAATCTCCATGCAATGAATGAACGATTCGACTAATAGCTGCTAATAGCAAATATGTATTAATAGCTAAACATATTGTTTAAAATATAAAAAAAATCTAATAAACTAAGACAGTTTTAATTTCAACAAAATTTATATCGTGATAATCATTTTAGCGAATCGTCCATCTATTGGTCATCATCTATGTATTAGCCATGTTACTCTAACATAAAAATATTGTGCTCATTCCATGTATATATCTATATATCCAATTTGAAAATTGCATAAGATGATTAGAAAACAAAATGAGAAAAATGTCTCTAATTTTACCAAGGATCAAATAATAAAAGGAATCTTTTGGAAAGTTAATTAATTATTATTAATACACAAATTATATTATATTAAGCTTTCACTTTAGTTCGTTATGCTGAAAGAGGAAGAAATCACCCTCTGATGGATTTTGAGTAGCGAAAGGCAATAAGCGATCGTAATATATTGTGAGAGTGCATCTCATCAACTTAAAGTAGTGTATATGGGGAGGAAAGGATGCCGCAGAGCTGCTTGTGGAGGAAATTAGGAAGGAGAAAACGAGAAACCGACATGCTTAAGTCACAACGAGTCCCAAGAACGCCAGAAGTGAAGTCGCGCTCGTCGCGTGTAATACAATATTTTAAACTATTAAGTCTAACTCGTTACTTTGAAAATTATTCTTTAAAAACCCTTTTAAGCATATAAAAATATTTATTTCGAAGCAATCCTAATATTTTAAATATAGTTCCTATTAATTTCCATTTCAATCTGGCGAATACTATACATAAGAACGATAATTTCATAAAAATCTTGAATTTGCAGGCAAGAATGTATTTTTGTAATAAAAAATTAATAAAATAGTGCAAAATAGTGGAAGAATTTATATTGGTGAGGAAATATATGAGGGTCTAGATAAAATCTTGGTGAATAGTGTTTTGACCAATAGATGATGCCAGCGGAATCATCAATATACTGGGACTCGGTGGATTCGCAGAGATCTATTTCCAATGGGAGCTCCGGAAGTTCCGGAAGTGGAAGACGCAACTATGTTGATCCTTGGGACTTGGAAAATTATGTTTATATTCGGCGGCATAGCATTGCGGCAATGCCGCAGAAACCAATTAATAAACATCATCGGCATGAGCGCCAGTTGATGAAAGAGCAACGTACCCAATCACACTATTGGTTAGTTCTCACAAAACTATTGCAATTTTTCAACAAGATATTTCATGGGAACGTTATTTAATTGCACACAAGACGCAATTTATTTTTATTAATAATAATAATAATCTTGACAAAATGTATATCTATCAAACTAGAAACGGCTCACAAAATTACTTTGCTGTAAAATTTAAATTAAGTTTCCAGCATTATCTCATATCTACTATAATAATATAGCAAATTATGTTATTTTTAAAGCTCTTCGGATAATTTTATGCTGATTTCCTACCATTTTGCACAAATTGACCGCTCTTAACATTATTATATTATTATTATTAATGATTGTTGTATTGTGAATAACATCTAAATGAAGTAATAACGCACTTAAATTACGAAAGCAAGTTTTTCTGTGCGTAGCGGTTTCGCGTTAATGATTACAAGAAGAATTAGTTTTATTTATTAACGGATCGCAAAAAGCGTGCCGATCATATTAACGGAAACTGCCGCGTACTGTATTCTCTTCATTTAAACTTGTTTATCTGCAATGAGCTTGCATTTTCGCTAATCTAAACTAATCAAAGTGAACTCTCCATCCGCTAGTCCAGTCACTCAGTGCTTATTAACATTATTAATGGCACTTTCTAGTAATACGCCACTTTCACGCGTCGCTAATATCAGTCAAAAACATCATTAATTTAATCAAACAGCAGCAAAAATCTTTATAAATTGTTTCAATGAAATAACAAAAAAAAATAATATGCACGATATAAGATCATAATAATCTTCATAAACATAATAATAACTTAATTTATAGAAATGCATTATTGGGTTATTTCCATCGACACAAGCACGCTTTATAAAAATTTACAGCTAGTGCTCCTTTTTCCACCTGAATAATCCCTGACGAAGTTTATAGAAAACCATTAATCGCTAATTTGCATTGTAAGATTTGATGTTTCCGTTGCTTTTTGTCATAGTAAATAGTTGTAGTCGGTGCAGAAGATGCAATTAGCGGTTAATTAATGAAAAGTATTTATGGATGGGGGAGAGACAATGAGGGTGTTTTTGATGAATTGGTAGGTGCGACTCGCTTGTGCACGAGCCAGGATACGATGCACCAGGTTTCGTGGAAGAGCTGTATTGTGGAGCTTCCCGGACGAGCAACAATGCCTGCCATTATCACCGACCAATCTACGAAGTTGATGTGCCGGATTACGTTGCTCCAGTTCCTCTCTACGCACCTCTCTCCGGTAACTCTGATTTCTACACCGTAACAGAGTCCACAGGTGCGTTCCGCAAATATTGCCATTCCTTTCCATTCCCGGTGTTCTCCTGCAAATTTCAACATACTTTAGTCCATTACGAATTATAGCGAAACCAGCAATCAAAGTAAACAGCTTGACAATTCATAGGTGGTCCTCGACAAGCTGTCATAAGAACCACTCTAAGATATACCGTATTATACAGGCGAAATGAATCCTTGACGAATCTGTAATTGGAAGTTTCTGACAAATGTTATAGTTAACAGCCAGTTTCGACAACTTTCATTACTCTCTCGAGAATGGAACCTTTGGTTGTACAATTTTGCGCCACTAAACGTACCAAGCAACTATCGCCCAATTTCAAATCGATCGGATTTGGTATCGTTGAGTGGCTCTTCAAACCAACGTGGATTCCGAACCATTCTTGGCGCGAGCTACTGCGTGAAAATTGGAACGCTGGACACGTATGTTTAGCGTGTAAAAGGAAAATCGTGCGTAGCTTTGCGTGCCGGAAGAAAAGATGCGCGCGTGTGGAATGCATTTTCATCTTCAACCGCGAGAAAATTTTGCAAAATTGTCATCTATTTATTTTCATTCCAAGCAGCGTTCGTCCTCGACGATTAGGATTGCATTTTAAGTTTCCTTTCTCGTGGAATGCTACCACTTGTATTGCAACGATTACGAGGTTCCCCAATAAACAAACCTAGAGGCTTGGCTTCTCCTCCTTGCCTTCCCGTTCATCTTTCAAATAATATTCTCCGCCAGATTGATTACTTCCGCTTGGCAGCATGTCGAAAGGACTATTCTGCAGTGTTAAGAATAGAAGTCGTATCTGCAATTTTTATATCGTAACCTATTTTTTAATTGTTCAAGATACTTATATCAACATATACGAGATATTCATGTAAATAACATTTAGATTACCTATGCACATATTTTACATATTTTATAAAACAGTTCTGTTGCAAACAGTTTTTAAACGCTCGATTATCTCGACAAATATTATAATTGTTAATTTTATAACTTGTATTCTTAACACAATAGTATTATTATATTATTATACATCTTTATCGCCAATCAGTGATGATTACATTAACACATTTCATATCATCATGAAAACAATTACTATTATTAACAATTAGATTCTGCAAGATTGCACTGATTTGTGTACAATGCAGCGTGATAAAAAAGAAGAGCCACTGCTCTGTGGTGCATTTTCTTGAATGGAACAGCAGCTTCCAACACAAGCTTCTTCCTAGCGCAATGACGAGTCTAGCCCTGAGGCACACAGTACATACAGACCAGTATGGCCTAACGCGATTCATTAACGCAACGCGTGGGAAAAACTTGTTCTTCCGATTCACCACTAGTTCAAACATCTCTATCTCTTCAATCTTGCAATTAATTGCATGGTACTGTGCGATGCACAATCACATTGGCGCACATAATCCCCACGAGTGGGTCGCTTTTCCAGAGATTGCCACTTGGAACTCTCGTGTACTTCCATATTCTTGACACCTTAACCCATAAACAGCACCCACGTAACTTTGTCTGACTTATAACACCATTTGCAGCAAGAGCATTCTCTTTCATAACATATTCTATATATCGCTGTACTGGACAATTTTCATTCAGCACAGTTAAGCACAAAGTGCATTACTGCATAATTATAACAATTTGAAATTTTAAATCGATTAATGACTATGATTGATATCGCCCATAAGTGGATCATTGCAGTGATCAATTTCGATTATCACGCTTCATTTAATGCGTTCTTGAGTGAAAGTCTGGATCAGAGTGGAAAGTTTGCGAGAACGTTCGTTGATATCAAGATAACGCAGCAAACGCGCCATAGGCTTCAATTTGCACGCTCGTACTTCTATACTTCACCTTAATGATAGCTTTGATACTGCCATGGGGAGCGCATCGGTGTTCATCGTGGTAGCGCTGTTTTAGTAGGCGAAACACGTGTGCAATTTTCGTGCTAGAAAATCATTGCTTTCTATTTCTTGCTAGAAATCGTTTGCCCCTTCTCGATATATAGCCCAATCCAGGCATACGCCAATCGAGACTATGATTGATATATAATAACAATAATAAAAACTGGAGCTTTTATTTATTTCATTGCATCGTGTGGCATTTGATCGGTTGGATCATACATTGGCTGGCATGTGGTGAAACGCAACGCTCCAAGTCATTTTCTGTCCCTTTCACCTTTTTTCCTTCTGTGATCCGTCCTGCTTCGAATCATCCAGATAATGAAACTTGAATAAATTTATCCGATAACTGAACGCCCTTGCCCGCAATTGCCGATTTCTTAATCGTTTCAAGATTTTCCATTTTTATGAAGCACCGTAGGTGTATGTGGGACTCCCGACCACTTGTTAACATAATGGAGCTGGAATAAGGGTCTTTCTCACCGTCCCACCAGCAACAGTTTCATGTTAATAATAAACGTTTGTCATTTAAAACGAAACTTATTTGTACTTTTTATTTTCAGATAATTCGATGCATCATCACCCGCAAGAGAATGAAATTCCAGCCGTATTTTCAACGGAGAAGAAGGAAAGGAAGAGCAACAACGTCATACCGCCATCTCGTTTAGATCTTAATACCTATGGTTACCTTAAGATTGATTATGCCAATAGTTGGAATTCTCTTCGTCTTAAAATGCATAAGTGATTTGTATATTAGTTTAAGTTAATTAATTCATTTACTCATGTTAATTGGCACGAACTAGAAACTTTATAACAGGCTTAATTGTAATTATGTAAATTACATAGATTAATTGTTGACTTTGTATATAACGTTTTGTTTCAAAATATAATCAGCATTACGCAGCACAAATAAATCGTAATATTTTTCTGTCGTGAACACTACAATAACCAAAATTAACTGATAATATTAATGAAATTAGTAATCCGCATTTTAAATGTCTACAGGATCATCTTCATCCTCGTAAAATAATTTTCTTTTCTTTTTTACTACTGGTTTTTCCTTCTTAATCGTTGTCTCGGAGACTTTGCTTTCATTATCTTCATCCTTAATTTTTTCGATGACGCTCGTGCTAGTAGAAGCGGTGATATTGACTGATTCTCTTTGTGTGTTCTCCAGTGTTTCGTCCACCACAGATCTTTTGGTAATGCTTAAGGCTGGCCATCTAAGCATGAATTAAAGCACGCAGTGATAAAATCATGAATGAGATTAAATATTACATACACAAATTATTTATCATATTAATCTTACTTGAAGAGACTCGTTTTATTTTGTTCATGTTTGATATCTTTAGATTTTTTTTGTTCATGTTTGACATCTTTAGATTTTTTTTCTAATGAAACCAACTTCTTTGCATTGGTAAAAGTAGCCTATTAGTATCATAAATTTTAATTATTGTTAGCTGAGTATAGAGTGTTAATTAAAACAAAAAATAATTTATTACTCGTTGTAGTTGCTCCTTTAGATTCTGGATACTACTTTTATATTGTTCTATTTCCTGCTGATGTTTTCTATCTTTCGCAGCCAATTCCTCGTTAAATTTCTCAGCTTGAAAATCCAGTTGCGCCTGAGCTACCTCAAGTTCATCTTCCAATCTAGAAACTAGCCGGATACGTGTTTACTTATGTCGTATATATACGGAATTTTATTTTTTATCTTGACACAAAGAACATCGAAAATTAATAATATTTGACGCAATTTTGTAAACAAAAGTTGATTTTACATATACTTATAATTAAAAATAGGAGTTTCCGTTCAAACGATGGTAGTTGACCTTGAAATGACACTGAAAACGTTCACCGAAAAAGAAGAAACAAGCTGTTTATTCGTTCTTTAAAATTAAGCAATTTTTGGCTAAACAATTGTCTCGTCAAATTATTAATTTTTAGAAAATTTATTCGTGTCAACTTAAACAATAAAACTCTCTATAGTATGTCATAAAAATGTATGATATTTTTCTGGAAGACCGAAACAACTTTATTATTATTTAACGGTTTGTAAACAAGTTAGAAAAAGTTCAGTTTTATCTTTATGCTTACTTTCCGCCTGCTCATTGCGACTGTCAGCGTTTATGAGCCGCAAATGTTCACACTCCGCTTTTGCATCCGTAAGAGCTATACGAAGAATTTCCTGCTCATCGTGTGCCCGTGACAGCGATAAATAGTAGTGCTCCCTTTTAATGTGGAAAAAATCTTTCATCCTGTTGAATAGATCTTTCAGTCTTATCGTCTTCAATCTTTCCAAATGCAGCATTTTTTTCAATGTCTTATTTTCTAATTTCATCGCGTTATATTCCTGTTAATGATTGATGTGCATTATAGTAGCAGAGGTAATAATATTAATATTAATAATAATAATAATATACATTTCGAAAATCGTCAAATTCATTCAAGTTCCGTTCAAATTCCTCTAATATATGACCACTGACCATAGTTTGAAATATTTAAGTACACTTGTGTGTGTGTGTACTACTTATTGACACAATTATATTGGTTCACTTCGAAATAATAGTAAATTTTTTAATAATTTCGGAATCATTTAACACTTTGATGGATTTATAAGCTCCTGTAAACTCAGAAGTATGCGGTGTTATTAAAAGTAGTCAGGAAAACCTAATGTTATTGTAGTACGACGGTCATAATTTGCGATTAACCTGATTGGTTTTCATCATACAATTCAACCAATCATATAAATATGGTGGAATTATTTGAATCAAATATAAACATTTGATTATGTTCGACTTTAAACAGAATTTATGCATGCAAGTCAAACTTAATTACTCCGATTTTTTTCATTACGTTTCAATGAAAGGCCTTTAATAGTAATTTTCCATCTAATACAAGCGACAGTTGGATTTACTTTTATAAATTCGGCCAGTTTGTTTGTACCTGATGATACTGCTGGACATTCGTGATCAAGTTTCGTTAAATTGTTTTCACTACTTGAATTTTTCGCTGATTTGATTTTATGATGTATTAGTAAAGGGTTCACTATAAAATGACTATTCTTTAATGGTTGTAGTTTATTTACTTTTTCATCGTTAAAATTTCTTGGTAAGTAAGAATGCTTATTTCGGTAGACCAGCTTTTTATGACTGGTTGGCAAGAATTTTTTTCCTTCTGACGGTTGTTTAGACATTTTATTATGATTGTGGATTTCTACAGAAGTTGTCCATGGCCTAGATATATTTTCTGAACTGTCATTTAATATTTTGGATTTCGTGTATCTCTGTTTATTTATTCTGTAGTGTTTTTTAACTGTATTACGCGTAGTCTCCGGTTTAATAGTTATGCTTAAAGCTGATGGCGAATTCAATGGTATCTGTTTTTTACGCAATGGCGGTGAGCTCCGAAGCTCTATACAGTTTTCTTCAATGCTGGAACTATTTTTTTTTTCTTTTATATTAGGATAACCCTTGAATAATACAAGTGGTACCTTTTTCACAGAAAGCTTTTCAATAACATAATCAAACTCGTGAGTATTATAATTTTCATTCTGCTCGCGCCTGGATTTTTTAGATTTGGAGTAACAAAATGAGAATAACTTGCAACAATGCATTATTACTATTATTATTGACTTTTTAAAGTGTCGAATAAACTATATTTAAGAATTACGGAGGTTGCTAAATAGAGATAAAAGTTGATTGTGGATGTGAAGATAATATTATTTGTAATTTGCGTACGTTTTCTAATGAATGGATTGATAAGGAATTAAAGAAAATGCATTTTCGAACACATTGAATCTATGCAACGGAACAGCAGAAGAGAACCAACGGAAGGAAGTGAAGGAACAGCGTAAGCTCCTTGTGTCGTTTGCGGCCATTTGTTGAAGTAATTCTAACCTTAAATAGAAAATGGTTATGTGTATCAGTTGGGGGTGTTGCCGTGACATATAAACGACAATAACAAAAACATTTTTTACTCCAACTTGTATAGGATAAGAGTGGTAAGTATTTTCATCACTATCCTTGATCAAAAAGTTTGAATACACTCCGAAATTCAAGGTCCGTCACTACTGTTAATCATCGCTCACTTGTTACTTTAATTTTTATGCACAGTATCGATATACATATACATGTATATGTACACGTAAGTAGGTAGTCCCTTTATTCACTAACTGAAGTTTTATTATCTTTTGTATTGTATACTACGCGCAACCTACACAGCTTTGACAGCTGTGTAAAACATTCGAATCCAAAATATATAACAATCATATGCTCAAACCATTGACAATATTGATGCTAACAGTAACAGATTTATCTATTGTTATCCATAACTGTAAAGTTATTATGATGTCCGGTTTTGCATGATTGTATTCTTAAACAAGGAACAATAAGGAAAGATACTCTTTATCTGTCAAATAAATGTAAACGATTTAATAATTTAAAAAAAAATTATTTTAAATGTATTAGACATTTTTTCCTAATCAAACTTTAACTATCTTTGGTAATTTGTACTTTGATGTCTTTTTTACTTTCAGTAATGTCAGAATTGAAGAACATAAAATCCCTTGGTACGCTGCAATGGGATATGATCGAACTAGCAGCTCATCTACGGCAAGAGAGACTGTTTGTCAATTCGGAGCAACAAAATTTACAAACTCTTAATGAAAAAGTATGATAAAAACCTATTGATTATCATTATTTAGTCAGATTTTTTGAAAATCAGGTGACTATTTTTATACTTTTTTTTTCATTTTTTATATTATAGGTTTTACACATATCATCAGATTTAGCTCAGCAAGCATGGATAACTGCTCAACAGAGAGTAAACTTAAACTGTCTGATAGTGGCTAGACCAGACTGCACACCAGCATTTTGCTGTCAGAAGGCAAATTTAATTGAAAATTCCAATTTTATTGATGCTTATAAGCATTTACGTTATCAGGCATGCTTATCATATGGGGAATTTTTTGATGCCTTTCGCAAATGTCCAAAGTTATTGGCTTCCTGTCTGGTTGAAGGAGACAGAATTATGCCAGAAGGAATGCAAAATATAATTCAGTCTTTAGCTGCTGGGCTTTATGGCAGCTGTTTATTACCCGAAGACAAAATATTAGTAACAAGATTATTAAGGCACCTAATGCTACTTCAAATAATTCCTTCAGATAATCCTCGTAGATTACTTCGTCATGGCACTTGTGCTTTTTCAAGATTTTATTCAGTTCTCCATGAAAATCTATATACAGCTAAACTATTTTTAACAGCAGCATTGCATGGTCCCATTATGCAGCTTCTCATGGAGGATGAAGTGTTTTTGGATATTGATCCAGATAAAGCACCCATAAGATTTGTAGCTGCTGAAAGATTAAAAAAATTTGGTAAAGAAGGATCCCCAGAGTATCAAACCAAATTGCAACGTTACAGATCATGGACTGTTACCTCCTTATACCGAATTACACAAAGATTTATTGTCAGTATTCAAGAAAACATGCATTGCTTTCCAATAAGTGTTAGTTGGTTGGTAAGACAAATGGCTGGGCTTCTTAGTAAAAGTGGTAATGTAGATTCAAAGGAGGTACATGCTATCTGTACTGATCTTGTTTTTACATATTTCATATGTCCAGCAATTGTTAATCCAGAACCATATGGCATAACTGATGCTCCTATTAGCTATATTGCAAGGTTTAATTTAATGCAAGTTGGGCAAATTTTACAAGTGCTGTCTCTCATTAAATACCAAGAGATTGACAATAAGGTGATCGATTTGTATCAAAAATTTGAAAATGATTCTGTTTCTTCTATATTGGATACAATGTTAGAAGGGATCACAGATGAACTAGAAGAGGAACCAAGTGTGATCGATAATAGTAAATTGCAAGGGCTTTCCCGATCGGCTGCAATTTTTACAGAAAATGAATTAAATTCGTTAATAACATTTTTACAAGCTGTGTGCAATAGTATATGTGAAGCAGAAGTTTCACATATAAGTTCTGTTGAGCAAAAACAATTAAAAGATATGCTATCGCAATTGCCTTCTGGTTTATTAAGCTCAAATAAAGTAATGAATAATGCGTTTTTGGAAACACCAGGAAAGAAAGGTGGTCTTCTAGGAAAAGGTAGAGCACCTCGTTTTTTGAAACGGAGACTGCATTCTGAATCACGCACTAAACCTATACAGTTTATATAGTTTATGTAACCTCTGTTTAAGTGGATCTAGACTAGAGCACTTGTACGCGCAAGAATGCTATGCGCGCTTTTATCTCTTATGCATAAAATACTTGTTCACATTAGATTATCAGCGCACGAAAATATGCTTCTTGTGTGCTAAAATGTTTAGTCTGGATTCATCCTCCTTATAAAGTTTATGTGCGACTCAGAACGTAATCAAACTTCTTTATTAAGCTTATTAAATTGAGCAACGGTTTTCATATTCTTTTGTTTTTAATAAACAGGAAAATCTCGTGGATCTCGAATTTCCTCATCAAATTCATCAAATGCATTAGCAGAAAGTTTGGATGATACAAACGGTATGTCTGGGCCAGATGAAGACTGTGTAGATAATAGTGCTCAAGATGTGCTGGTTATTCCATTTGGACCTACAGCAGGAAAATCTGTTGGACTGCTTAGTGAACAAAAAGTATATTAATATTATAAATAATTGGAAAACCTCCTGCTCTTATGTCAAAAATCGAAGTAAAAATTAGTTACATATCTCTTTAATGTTAATAGGTTTTATGTATGGATTTGCCAAACAATATAGAGAATAATTCAGTAATGTTAAATCTTTCAACTGGTGTACAAACCAGTCGTGATAGACAAGAAACAAATAGTGGTGATCGTATAGAAACGCATGAAAAAAGAACACGATTTTCTCTTTCACATGATGAAGGTTTCATTTGTACAATTAAAATTTAAAATTCTTTTGAAATATATATGTAAATCATATTTATAAATGAAAATCTTTTTAGTATTGTTCGAAGGTTCCATTGGTAATACATCTGATAATTTAGAAGCGGTCTCCGAAGCAGCTTCAAATCATAGCGTTGCTTCATCACTGGAATTAGAAACTGAAGATCAAAATGATAATTTATCAGATATGGTGTCTGCAAATGTGTCAGGGAGAGGAACTCCGAATATTTCGGGTAAGATATGTTTATGATGTTTGTAAAACTTGCTGTATAAGAGAGTAGTGCTGGACGGCGCTATAGGTATGTCTTTATCTACTTGTATATGTACATTGCGTTGAAACACTAACGTATCTATTGTGTTTGTGTTTCTTTAATTAAAATGTATATTTATTAATCATCATCCATAATAGGTCGCGATACACCATCATCTCAAATCACAGAAGGTGATGATGGTAGAGTTGCGGGTGAAGCAAGGCAGCTCGATTTACCTCCTCCAAGCATTTCAGCGAAACAGAGCCGATCCGAAATAGATGATAAGTTTTGTAAATTTGAAATTAAGAAACTAATTGAAGGTAGGCTAGGTGTATATCGTTTGTCAATTTTGATATAATGATTTTCATCAGCAACACTACATTTCTTTATTTTCTGATTTAGGAGATGAAACAGTATCCATGGTTTCCGATACTTGGTCTACGGACGTTTTAGCATCCGATAGTGAAATCGTGGAGCAACAAGAACGAGGATTCTTTCCTCCTCCCTCTGAATCTGCGCCATCGGTATTACCAGTAGAGGCCACACAAGGTATGCTAGATATTAGTGAAACTGCTTCGGAAGCTTGGAGCACTGATGTTTTGGCTAGTGATTCTGAAAGATTAACGGAAGTTGATACTGATGACACATCAAGTGTTGCAAGGTAAGTAATAATACTATTAACTATAAGAAATAATTGTTATAAATTATTTCTTATTTTTCTTTGCTATTTAATTAGATCGGATGATACAGCGAGATCGGAGATTGAAGTGGAAAGTCGTGGTGAACCAGAAAGTGGAGATCAGACGCCCCCATTTGTTAACTTGCGTAAGAAATTTTCTTACTCTTTTCCTAAAGAATATTTACCTTTATAACGGTAACAGATAAGGTTTTTTTACAGAAAATACTGGAAGCGAAAATTCTCAGATGCTTTTTAAACCTATTAGAGAAGAGTCACCGAGAAATACAATTACCGTACCAACGTCACCTACATCTTCCAACGTTACTGGACGTGGTGGAACAACTTCCGACTACCGCAGAAGCACGATGGAGTATGTTGATAAGAATGCTAACAATATAAGCAACGTGGAATATGGAAAATCGCTGCGCGATGATAGACTGGTACATTTAATTGATAAGCTTCAAATTGATAATAACAAGAGTAACACTGAGCGTCAAAGCACATCAAATAATCACATTGGTGCGGTGGCTGCAGCACCTGCACTATTACTTGCTAATCATATTTCGGCACCTGCTTTGTCTAATGATAAATCGGCTAATAGTGACGTGAAAATAAAAGTGAGTTTAAAAACTTCTAATGTCTTTATCACAATTATTATTATTTATCTTAAAGTTGATTAATATTATTATTAATATTATTTTTTTAGGATACAGAAGTTTGTATGAACTCTGCTGCAGATGTGCCAAGTGGAAGTTTAACTTCTAGCAGTAGCTCTTCCTCCGAATCTCGAACAAAAAATAGTTCAGCACCAGAGCTGCCATTACCATCTTCGGTGTTGGTAAATGGGGTTTGCGATATAACCGATGGTCCAACTACAAATTTTACAAAGCCCACAGCATCAACGGGTGCTATTCCCAAAAGTATAAGTTTTGATATGACAGCTGAGCGTGGAGACAAAGAACTACTTGATGATGATCAAAAAAATAAACGAAGCTTTTTCGGTAAATTAAAAATGTCACTAAAAAATCGCAGAGGTAAATCTATTCGAGGTTCTGATGAATTAAGCAGGTGTTATGATCGAGAGGCCGGTGGTGATGCAATCGATGTAAACCGAAGAAGGTTGCGAAGAATTATGTCAGAAGACGTGACAACGACGATGAGCCTGAATAATGGTGACAATTTTGTTTTGATTTAATTCTTTATTCTTTGGTTATGTAAAAAATTATATTCTTGGTTGCTTTACAGATAGTACAGATGATATACTTGCCAAATACAGAAGAAAGCCAAGCGCAAATAGCGACACAGCTTCAGTTGAAAGCAACCAGTCTAGAACAAAGGAAGTTGAAGATGAAAGGCTATTTATCGATTCAAACAATATAGAGCTCTCGTTTGCCTTCGCAGATGCCAAACGAAAACTTCGTATGGTTCTCAGTACGGCTGATCTACAGCACATTCCGTGGTATACAACACCCGAGGTAAAAGAATTCAAGTGATTCGTGTTTCACGTGAATCGTATTCCTAATAATAATAAATTAATATTTACAGAGAAATTCTTGGAATCAAAAAGAAAACGAATTAGTCGCCTTTCTACAGATTCAACTGGCCGAAGCAATTAATTTACAAGATCGCGCTTTGATCGCTCACTTGCACGAGACACTACGCTGTGTTCGATTGTTTAATGATCATAATTGTAGAAAACTTTTTGAATCTCTGCGCGAAGACTATCAAAAAAGATCACCTTATATAGCATATTTAATAAGGTCTCGACAAGGTTTACTATCTACAATAGCTCATTTGGATAGGTATGTCTACTAATGCTAATCTTATTTTATTATAATTTCACAAAAACTTTTGATTCCTTTATATTTTTAACTCTGTAATATTTATATATTTATCTTGATTTTTTTTATTTTAAAGATTGGGGGTGCGAGTTAAATGTGACCGAGATGCTGTCAATAATCATCTCGTGTCTGTCTGTGTAAGAGTATTTTTAGAAAAAAGAGAAGCTCTTCTTCTAAATTTCTGTGAAGAATTTAAAAAGCTCAGTTTGACAGATGAGAAGCAAGATCTTGTTGACAATTTTTTGGGAAAAATTCATAGTGAAATGGATAGTGATCCTATTTGGCAGTGTAAGGGAGTTACTTAATTTTTATTTCGTATTACTTGATATAAATTTAAATTAATTTTATTTAAATTCACGATTGTAATATTACTTAATTACATTTTTAGCTGCTAGTGAAAATCAGCTTAATTTAGCTAGAGTTGTAGTTGAGAGAACAGTGATGGCACGAGTGTATCACAATGCTCTTTATCCAAACGGAGATGGCGATGTGTATAGGGATCAGCTTTTACACGACCATATTAAAAAATTGGCGAAAGTAGTAACACCAAATCATAAGGATTTGCGCATTCCAAAGATTTATCATTACGAATGCCCATGGCCTTGGGCTCAAGCCGAATTAGCTGTAATATCTGCTTATAAAACACCCAAAGATAAATTACAATGCGTATTTCGTTGCGCTACAACGATTATGAACCTTTTATCCATGGCTTCGGAAAGGGGAATTCCAGCAGCTGATGATTTAATTCCAGTTTTGGTTTATGTTATTATAAAGGTATCAATAAAATATTTTAGTTGTAATGAATTCTAACTAATGATATGCTCTTTATTTTTTTAGACCAATCCTCCATCTTTACTATCAACCGTTCAATACGTTGATAGTTTTTATGGAAATCGTTTGGAAGGTGAAGAACAATATTGGTGGACTCAATTTTGTTCTGCCATTGAATTTATTAAAACCATGGATTAATATGTTCCAAACAATTTAATAATAAACAAATGTCACCTGTAGTGGTGATCTGTAGAAATGTTGTAATATAATAATCTTATAATTTCGTAAGAGTACCAATGTCCTGTGTAAAGAGTTATTTAATAATGTCATGCTCGATTTCCGATGTATTAGATTTGTAATGACAATAAAAAGCTATTTCAAATAGATTCATACTACTTCGAATCAACTTTAAAATATTCTTCTGTTTTATAGTATAATCTAAATGTTTAATCTATTCAGTATTTACTTTGATGCTGTTATTTCGATATATTTTTTATTCCAATCTTTACCAGGACAATATGTGTACATAGAATCTATTAAAGATCAGTATTGATGTGATTGAGAGCAGTACATATATAGATAATAGGTTTTTTGAAACATTAGCACTATTTTTTGGGCATGACATATAAATACTTCAATATATTGATTATAGTAAATTACAGTTTTTCATGTAGAAACATAGAACAATGCAAAATAAATTTTTCTACTCGCAAATAAAATCACACGCAAATACGTGCAGCAAAGAATTAAAAATGACCAACTGACATTCAGATTGCTGTGTTTTATCCTAATCATGGAAATAAATATTATTAATGAAAATTATTTATATACGTATTTTATATTAATAATATTTGCTTAGATATATATATTTAACTATTTTTATTTAGTATCAAAATAACAATATATTTGTAATTTAAGAAAATTATTATTTTTAGCAAAATGCAATGACCTAAGTTTTTTTTTGTGCAATAGAAACTCTTTCCAATTTATTAAAAAATGTTTGCTATAATTGCCCAATGAAGAAATGTTTCCAAATTAAAAAGCAGGATTTAGCAAATTTGTTGAATTTTTAAATTTATTGTGAATACTTTTAGCAACATTATTTTTTAACAATTTGAGAAGGGTTGGTTTGCTACTACTGGCAATAAATTTATAGCTACAACATATACATATATACAATAATAGAATAATAGTTTGTATGTCATTTTTTGACAAATTGTTCAGGGTAGTATTGATTAGATTAACCATAATGTATAAATTAATGTAATAGTTATATTATTTGTGTGCTTATAATTATAATAACCAAATGTAAATAAATTAAATAAAAATCTTGCATATACTTAAAATTATAATATTATATACTATTCATAATTATATTAGAGATATTCTATATAGTTAATAATTTTATACTTTTAATACATTTTCATTATAAAAAGCAATGGAAGTAAATTTTCAAAAATTTCACTCAAAATAATTAGGTATATGTATGTATATGTATAGAGGCCGTGTTCCATTATTAATGTATAAAATAACGGAACAGCCAGAGTAGAGATGCGTGAGTGTTGCTAATTGTCATGTTTGTTTATACGCTCCTTTAAAAGTGACCGCGTTTAGCTATTTGCCGTTTCATATATGTGTATGAAAGTTCAAATATTTTTATTACATTTTGATCCACCCACTCCCATCATTTTTGTGTGTAATGCGTTTATTTCCATTTCATTATATATACATACCTACTGCTTTGAATTCTGCACATGTTATGCTCTCATGAAAAAGAAAATTTTGAAGGTTATGTGTAACACATGGTAACTTGACAGACTTGAGTCTTTTTGGTCTTTTTGTTATTGTTAGCAATACAAATATTTTTATTGATTGTCAGATAAAATTTTAAAATATTTGAACCATGGGTTCCATAAGAAAGGAAGTGAAAGCAAAAAATAAGAAGAACCCTAAACCAAAGCAAAAGACTCGGAAAGAATTAAGAAAAGAAAAGAGGAAACAGAAAAAAGTTAATAGAGCTCAGTTTTATAAAAAGAAACTTGAGAGTCCAGGAAAATATGTATTGAATCCTAATTTGAAAAATTCTATTTCTGGCAAGGATCAGGTAGGTATAAAAAAGCCTACACAAGATGCAATAATTAAACCAGATGAGAAAACTATAAAAAAGGAAAAAAAATTGGCAAAACAAATGGAGAAAAATAAAAAACTGCACATGAAAGAATGTATTAAAGAAGAAGATAAAGTAATTAAGCGCTTAGAGAAACAATTAAAATTGAATAAAAGGAAAAGCAAAAGCACTCCAAAATCTTTTATTGAAGATGGTTTAGATTGTATGATATTTGTATATTACAGTACTAAAATTTTTATTTTTCCCTAGCAAATATTACATTTAATAATTTAAAAAATCTATTTTAGATGTTCTGGACTTTTGTGATACTGATAATAGGAAATCCATTATGGAAACTGAGATGCAACTATTGGACGACAATTTGGAAGCAGATTTTGAAGATGATGTTGCATTAGTCAAAGGAAATAATAGTAATAAGCATGATTTATCAGAAGAAGGTGATAAAATGAAAGCTATGAACTATAACTTAGATACAATCGAAGAGATCGAATCAAATTTTGATGAAGAATATTCTAATTTTGATGAAGATGATGATGACTATATAGAAGACAAAACTAATAAATTTAATTCAAAAATAGACAAGAAGGATGATGATAATTCTATGTCTGATTTGTATGATGAAGAGGCAGATGATGATGAAAGTATAGATGAAGAAGAATCTGCAAAAATAATATCTAAAGATGATAGTACCTGGGAGGATATTTATGGTAGAAAAAGAGATAAAGAAGGTAACATTATCAATGATATAAAAGATAAATACATACCTCCTGCTGCAAGAATGAAAGATTTGGAGAAGACTACAACCAAAACTGAAGTTGTACTAAGATTAAAAAGACAAATGAAGGGATTATTAAATCGCTTAGCTGAACATAATATGCATTACATTGCCAGTCAGGTAAAAGAAAATATTGTTAAAAGGTTTTTATATTTTTCATAATTTAATAAAAAACCATTTTTAGGTGGAAGAGCTTTATATGTGTAATAGCCGTAATACTATGAATGAGATATTGTCTGACCTTATGACTGAGGCAATTATTTCTCCAGTTTTAACACCTGATAAACTTATTTCAGAGCATATGATGTTTATTGCTGTACTTCATGCAAATGTAGGTGTAGAAATAGGTGCTCAGT